>NW_026294525.1:35558596-36158596 GCF_007827085.1 Peromyscus californicus insignis
CCAGACTGGCCTCGAACTCACAGAGATCTGCCTGGCTCTGCCTCCCGAGTGCTGGGATTAAAGGCATGCGCCACCACCGCCTGGCTGTTCCTGAACTCTTTAGAATATAAAGCACTAACAACACTCTTTCCCTTCTGGAGTTGGGACCTCCCTTTCTAAATTCTTGAGAGGAAGCCGCAACTTAAAATCAAAGCTCACCTTTGATTTCAAAAGCCAAGAGTATTTCATGTTTTAAGATTAACTTCCTAATGTCGATACTTTATTTAAATGTATAACACCGAAGTGTAAATCACAAAGGAGAAGGCGGACATTGCCATAGCATCTACTCTTTCACTGATTTTCCAAAGCATTCTGGAGTTTGGATCCTGCTGCCAAGGGTCTCTTATTTATCACTTCTTCTGCTCTTCTCCCTGCATAGCCTGGAAGCGGCTCTCATTTGCCAAAGGTAATTTGTCTCCATAAAGAGCTTAATTCTTTCTTCGTGAATGTTCTTTTGTTGTGTGGATCACCAAATGCTCTTCAAAAGCGTGCTCACAGAAGGTCAGAAGTATAGGATTGCAAGATGCAAATATGGACTATTGTTTTAAATTAGGGATCTCAAACTGATTTTCCATAGAGAAACCCCCTGTTTCGAAGTAATTTAGTTTTTATTCTCACCACCAGGAGTATATTTGGATTCCGTAATTTAGTCGAGTTTCCCACACTGAATCTAGGGAGAAAACATGTTGCAACTGAACATAAAATTGGGGTGTCAACAATTCCGAGTTGTAGTGGAACTTTCATGCTGTTTAATTTGTCATCCATAAAATTGGGATGGCTTCCAAACCTGGAAAGCAATATTTGACAGTAATAGCAAGCCACATAGCATTGCCTGGCTCACACAGAGCGCGCTTGATCGCCCCTGTCATTTACACATGCGGGCAAACTTGTCTCAGGCTGAGTAACTCCTAGTATTGGATCCTCGACTTACTCAAGTCGCTCTGGCTTGCGGATGCCGTGGAATAATTAGTCCACGTAAGGGCCTAACTTGAGACTGTCCTTGAAAGTAGAACTCCGATTCCTGACTCTTTGGAATTTATATTATTTTATGTGGTAAGTTTCAGTGACAAACCGGTTGCTTCTTTATCCCTATTGATTTCACTATCATTCATGTGCTTACAAATGCTGGTCCAGAAGCCTGGTGAAATTTGTATTTCAGAAGGTTCCTGGTCTATGAGATAGCCAATTGCTGCATGTGATTGTTTCTTAATTCAAACTAAATTAAATTTTAGAGGCTCGGCCTAGTGGTGGGTCAAGAGGGAGGATAAAAAAGAGATTGTTGTTAGCCCTGGCCAGGATGGAATCCCACGTAGTGACATCAGCCTATGACTAGAAAGAAAGGTGGGCACGCCAGTGGAAAGTAAAGCAGTTTGCTAATTTTGGTCAAAATAAATTTCCCAGGTTTTCAGAGGATTTTATAATTGAATATTAGACACTTTCTTAAATGCATTTAGTGTAACCTAGTCCCCGCTCGGAAGTCCTTCAGGGTTTCAGATAGCATGTGTTGGTGCCAGGCATCTTCCAGTTCAGGAGACAGTGCCATGAAACCTGCCTTCCTATTGGCTAATCTCCTTTCCTCTCCCTTCTCACTTGCAGACACACAGGACCCACTGTATGCTACTGGCTGTACCAGGTGTTTTCCAGATCAGGCAATTTCCCCTTTTCTGCTTCCATCTCTATAGTAATTGTGCTGCCCCCCCCCCCCCCCCCCCCCCCCCCCCCCCCCCCCCCCCCCCGCCGCACGCGCGCCTTTAGTGACTGCAGTGATCTTGATGTGGTCTCTGCTCCTGCCTTTTACTCTGCTGTGAAACAGGTTCGCAGGGTTCCTTTGCACGGTTAGCAGATTAAGCATCTTTAGATCATAATTCAGATTATATCACTCTTCTGATGGAAGCCTGTACTGTGACAGTGAGAACAATATCTAAGCTATTAAAAAATAAAAAAAAAATCAAACTTTTTTTGTTTTTGTGTTTTTAAAGATTTATTTAGTTAGTTTATATTGGGGCTTTTGCCTGCATATGAAGGTGTCAGATTCCCTGGAACTGGAGTTACAGACAGTTGTGAGCTGCCATGTGGGTGCTGGGAATTGGACCTGGGTCCTTTGGAGGAGCAGCCAGTGCTCTTAACTGCTGAGCCATCTCTTCATCGCCCAGACTTTGTTTATTATCTCTCTGTGTGTATGTGTGTGTGTGAGCACATGTTTATGTTTAAGTCCAGTTCTGAGTGTAGAGGACAACCTGATCATCCTCACTTAATACCTTGTTTAAACATAGTCTCTTTGTTATTTGCCTCTGTGTGTGCCAAGGTAACTTTGCTCATGTTTTTCTGGGGATTCTATTCTCTATACCTCCCATCTCACCATGGGGATTATAGGTGCATGTTGCTGTGTCAGCTTTATGTGGATTTGGGGGCTTCCTCCATAGGACCCTATACTTTGACAGTACTTCATCCACTGACTGACCACCCAGGCCATGAAGAAATGCTTCATGAGAATGCTATGTCATCAGATATAAGCACGGAGGATATTAACATACTCTATAGGTCTACCAAAATGTTCTAAATTGTATCAATCGGATATTGATCCATAGTTTAAAAAATTCTAAATACATGCACCAAAAAAAAGTGTCAAGTTGTTCCTTTGTGTCTGAGTTTTTCTCACACTGTTTCTGCCCAGATGACTGCTGTTGTAAGGTTCTGTGATGCTAAGACCTTCTTCAATGAAATGACATCCATAGTATTCGTTGTTTTCGCCTGCATAGCACAGAGAATGAAAGGCGTTGTATGAATGAGTCCCTTTTCTTTTTACTTGTGTTTGTAAGCTTTATCTTTTACTGCTATAATGTAATGCCAGTACAAAGTTGATAATCTTTTCCAGAGGATTATGATTTTTTCACATAAATGAATGAAAATTGAAAACATACTTAGTCATCTTTCTAAATACATATATACACTGTATACATCCATTTTTCTTTCCCTTTCTCCATTCTGAGGGGTTTATTTGGAAGGACCTATTTTATTTTGAGGAAACGAAAGAGAATTCAGACTTTTATGAACACAGTCCTTGACCTTCTCTCCTCAACCATTGCAAGTTTATCTCAGATAATGAAACCATTGCAGAAATACACCCAAACTGATAGCAACCTATACACTTACATGCCTTTCTCCCGGGACATGATTTCAATTGTGAGTATCTCTCTGAGTCTATATCTTTGTGGACTCAAGGTAAAAAGTAATACGGAATGTTTCAGTTTTTCAGTGACTTTTGGGAGAGCTTTCCTCTCCGTGTAGGTTGTCTGTGAGCTGTCCAGTTCTGACAGACTCTTACACCTTAGTTCTTCCACGGTCATGTGTCATGCTGGGTTGCTTGGTGTTCTTGACAGTGTTATTGCACTTGTGTTGAGAGTCTCATGTTGGGAACTCAGCCCATAGATTGGAGCCTGGAACTCTTGAACTGTCGTGTCCATTTACTCCAAGCTACCATACAGCTGTTATCACTTGCTCTATCTCATAACTATGAGAGCCTGTTAGAAAGCTGTGTGGCCATCCAGACTTGCACTGTTTTTTTTTTTTTTATTAAGAAATTTTTTTATTCATTTTACATACCAATCACAGATCCCCCTCTTCCCTCCTCCCACCCCTCCAGCCTTCCCCCACCCCTCATTCCCTCCTACAAGAAGGTAAGGACTCCCATGGGAGTCAGCAGAGCCTGGTCCATTCAGTAGAGGCAGGTCAAAGCCCTTACCCCCTGCTTCAAGGTTGTGGGATGTGTCCCACCATAGGTAATGGGTTCCAAAAAGCCAACTCATGCACCAGAGATGGATCCTGATCCTCCTGCCAGGGGGCCCCTTGAGCAGATCAAGCTACACAACTGTCTCACTTATGCAGAGGGCCACTGTCTTTTACCTAAAGCGAGGGCTTACCTATGACCTTCTCATCTTTCTTCTTGTCCTCGTCCACAGGCTATTCTGACAGCAAACTGGTCTTAAAACGTGGACTTGGGTGTACTCCCTCAAATCCTTCAGTGGTTTCACAGATTCATCATCACATACAAACTTCTTGTCATGATCTGACTTCGGGCAGCGTCATACCATGTTGGCTGGTGGTAATTGTCTGTCTTCCTCATTCTGTCCTTGAATTCTACAGTACTATGTGATCGTCCTTTCTGAAGGCTGTTGCTCATTACTACTTCTGCCTGGAATGATATCCTTCCCATCTGGAGGGCTCTCCTTTACTGTGTTGCTTTCTAAGAGAGTTGTATGTATCATCACTCTGTCTACCCAAGGGTTCCATATTCTACAGCTCCTTCTCCATGCAGTACATTTTCTGTGATCCATTCTCTACAATAGGATGTTTTTCATGAAGCATCGTTTTTTTTTTTGTTTGTTTTTTGTATTTTCCCTCACATCATTAGCCTCTTGTACGTATTAGATGCTAGCTAT
Source organism: Peromyscus californicus insignis (assembly GCF_007827085.1). Taxonomy (NCBI): domain Eukaryota; kingdom Metazoa; phylum Chordata; class Mammalia; order Rodentia; family Cricetidae; genus Peromyscus; species Peromyscus californicus. The sequence goes on from NW_026294525.1 coordinate 35,563,075, forward strand.
AATGCAGGTATAAAAGCTATGTCAAAATGTCAGTAGACAAATCAAATTTTAATTCCATATTTGCATCTTATTTCTTTTAACAGATGCCTTGGGTTTTCATTGTCAGTTATCTCTGGTCTGAGCATGGGTATTTTCAGAAGAAACAAAGAACTGCTATTAGCTAATTAGTCTATGCATGATTAACTTTGATTTTTCATTGAGATATTTTGACCTTTTTGGCATAGTCAAATGGAGGTTGTAATTATTACCTTGTTTTACTTAGTCTTACTTATCGGTCTTTATTATAATAAACATTTAAAGTGATTTCATAGAACCAATTTTTATCTTATGGAAGAAAACAGAAACATTATGGTGTTTAAATGCTATTTAAAAATAAAATTTAACTCTTTAGTATAAAGGAAATGGTTATTATCTCACTACTTCCTTACCTGCATGTGCATCTGCAAATTACGCCATTTAAATAATTCTTAGTCCTTATTGATTTCTAAGTATAATATATTCTGGTTGATTTACGTTATTTTTCAATTTGGGGTTTAAAAGATAAGTAAAGTTGCTAGTCATAGTGGCAAATGCCTTTAGGAGGTAGATCTCTCTGAGTTTGAGGCCAGCTTGCTCTACATAGAGAGTTCTAGGACAGCTAGAGCTGTATAGAGAGACCTCACTCCCAGCCCAGCCCCCGAAAAGAAAGAAAAGATAAACTGCAACACCTAGTCTGATATGTAGTCGTACATGTATGATCTCCGATGTGTACATAGAACAATGCTGCAGTATGATCCAAACCTCCTCTGCTTATGGTCCGTGGTAGAAAGGCAGTATTTGTTTCCTTACAGTCCACCTAAAACCCAAGCATGGGTCAATGTGTTGTTAGATGTTTAGGTTTTGCTGATGAGATTTCAGTCCTTCAGCCTCCTGGTTGCTACCACGTTGACCTTCTTTCCGTTGCAAATCAATGGCATCATCTCATTTGTAAACCCATCAAAGGCATTACTGTACTGTCAGAGGAAAGGGCAGACTCCGACTCCTGCCTGCAAGTGGCCTGAAAGTCTCTGCAAGATAAGGTCTCGTCCTCTGATCCATGCTCCTCTGTTAATGATACCATTTGTGCTAATTGCGTATGACTTTTCCTGTTGTCGGCCTTCTGCAAATGGGCCCCGTTTGATAGGTAATGCCCTCTTTTTCTCTGCTTCCCCGTTTTAAAATTCTGCTCCGGAATCATTAGCAGTCACTGCTGTCCAAGTGGAAAATCGTTAGCCTACGGTTTCATGTCATTGCTCACATTTCTCATAGGTGGGTACCTGCTAGAAGTCATGGTTCTGATGTTTGTCCTCTGCTTTCCTTGGGCCTACAGTGTGTAGTGTCGGTCACTGCAGCCTGCTACACTCAGGAGTTTGCTTCGACAGAGAACCACTGCAGGCTCCCTTTCTCTGACTCTTTTTACTTCTTCCTAGGCAGACACATTTTCTCCTGCCTTTGAAGCCTGTATTATCTCTCGGACCTCGCTTAACACAGATGTTATGTTTTAGATTTAGATCTGAATATGTTTACCTCTTCCTGCCACAGTGTGGCTCTCTAGGGGCCAGGAATCAAATGTGAGGTATCTCTTGTTATGAAATACTAGTTATTAAAATTTTAGAATTTATACACTTTCGGGTGAGTTAGTAAGGCTGTATTATATTGTATATATTCTATACAGGCTCATAGTTTTGTTTTAGTTGGGGAATCTGCTGAAGAAAGATCACATCTACTACAGATTGATTTTTTTTGTGCTAAGGAAACAGTACTGAAGTAAACTGAGTGCATCTTAGGACTAGTTCTTCCCCGGGCCATCTAGATGGGTTCTGTATTGCCTGTGTGGTTTTTGCTGGAGGAGCAACAAGCACGCCCACTACTGGGCATTATTGGCAGCATTTCTAAGCAGTTCTCAGGTGTCCTGTTGCCTGCAGATCGGAACTACATCTTGAGAGCATTTGACCTGTTTTCTTGCAGTGATTTTCTGCCTTCAGCATGTGTCTGATTTATTGCTACTTGCCTGCATGCAGTACCAGTGCAATAGTGTAGCAGGTTAAATATCTCCTGAAGACCTTGGGAAAAGCGTTTGATTTCCACACACTACAATCCTTTTAAAGGCCGCCTATCTCTTGGAGGTCCCAGAAAGCAGTTAGGTATGTTTCTGTTCTTTACACATGTCATTAAAATAGGCACTTAGTCATTATGGTGTCTCTCACTTTCTATAACTGCTGTTTCAATCCTACCCATCAAATCAAGACTTTCCCTTCTCCTACCACATTCATTATCTCTCTCTGTCAGTTTAAAACCCCACTTCGCTCCACTCCCTTTGTTTTATATGGCTTTCGAAATTGGTCTATGAATCAGTCTCATTTTAATAGTTTTTTAGGTCTTTGTGGTTGTACCAACAGAGCTAAGTAAGTTTTTCCTTCAATGTTATAATTCCCTAAATTTTCTGCCGCATCTAACTTACCGTTATTGGTTGCCATACACTAATTGTCTTCTTCAAAGTGAATACTGGCTTTGTGTGTTAACCCTGCTTGTTTTGATGGACTTAACTCCTTGCCTTTGAATATTGTAAATAGCAACATTTTCTTTTACTTTAAGTGCATTTATTTCTAAGGTTAGGAGTCAGGGTTTTCTCCACAGGAACGCCATCAGCACAGTGCTAAGAAGTTAATCTAATCATAATAGTAGCTGATTTACCTTCATAATTTTACCAAGATTCTTTTGGGTTTGTGAGACAGGGTCTTGTTATATAGCCCTGACTGTTTTGGAACTCACAATGTAGACCAGGCTGGCCTCAAACTCAAAGAGATCTGCCTGCTTTGGGCTCCCGGTGCTGGGATTAAAGGCATGTGCCACCATGCCCAGCTTCCAAGATTCTTAAAGTCTTATTTATTTGTTTATTTAATGTGCACTGGTGTTTTGCCTGTGTATACTTTCTGTGAGGGTATCAGATCCTCTGGACCCGGGAAACCAGTGCTCTTAACTTCTGAGCCATCTCTCCAGCCCCCATAAAGCATTAATTCTATATCTTGCTGATTTATGACACATGAGTATGTCAAATATTTATTTTGATATCTGGTAAAGAAGGGAATGAACTGTGTGCTTTTGGTGTATTCATCTTAAATGGTTTCTTTAAAAAGTCAACACAAATCTGCTCATGTCCTTTGGGGCTTATACTTCATGTTTTTCAAGGATAAAATCCCCAAAAGCCTCCCATTAGTTACTTCTGTAAAAAAGTGGCTGTGGAATGGATTGTTTGATGCTGCATCTTTGAATGGTCCTTTAGTTAACTTTCAACGCCAACATCATGGATTATATTTTATGTAACTGTATTTAAGTTATTTAGTCCTTGTAGTTAAAGATACCACTTTCCTTGCCAATTTGACTTTCAGAATGAAACAGAAAGGCCTCATAATCTTCCTATTCCTGAGTTCAACTAAGAATGCATGAACTAGTTATTCTGTGTACTTTGTAAAAGCCTGTCCCTACCAGAACCATAATTTAATTCCAATGAAGGAAAACTGACAATACTATGCATATTATTTAATTCTTAAACCATTGTCATATTTTCACATTCATATCCTTTTTACAGACACACACACACACACACACACACACACACACACACACACACACACACACAGTTATACAGTTGACTGATAATGTGCCTAGATCTGTGATGTAATAGGATGGGGTTAGTTTCTGTGGTACCTGTTCAGCTCCAGTTAATTACCTAGTTTACCCGAAGCTGCCTATTCCTCCATCTGTCCATAATGCTATGGATTTCATATGCAAATAGATATTTGCCATGATGGAACAGGTTGGACTTCTCATGTGATTCTAAATTGAAGCTCATGGGAACCACTTAGGTTTGGCAGGGAGCAGACTCACTGTGGCAGCATGAAAGTGCTTTTTTTTTTTTTTTTTTTTCAGGTCTAGCTGTGTGAATGTAGTGATATACTTGGGCTGTGTGTAAGATCGGGCTGTTGGTGCTAAAATTTAAAAGGTTCTGCCTGTGGATTGTAGGAAGACAAATGGTGCATCTCTGGAAGTGAGGGAAAATAGTACTGTAATTCAGTGTCACGGCGATAGAAATGGAAACCTTAACTAGTCATCTTTTATTTTCAGCTCAGACAAGTACCTATATAATATAGCCCAGATGGGGCAGCCATGATAGTAAAGATACAGAAATGACATTTGGCTGATGAATTTTCTCCTACCCTTTACTTCCCACTTTTATTTTTATACAAAATATTTTATGGTGAAAGTTGCTTGTTTATGTATCCAAGGGCACATCCATAGAATGAAAATGGTTTTTTTTGTTTGTTTATTGTTTCTGGTGTGTGTAGTGTGTTGTGATATTAAATTATTTCAGTAAACTTTTTTGTTTTGGGCAAACTTTGGTTTCGTTCTCCTCTGCTAATTACTATTTTTGTTTTTCTCTTTGTTGCTAAACTCCAATCTAGCATAAATTGGGATGTGCTTTGGGTGGTGTGCCTCATTTCATGTTTACTTCTGAATATATCCTGATTTGTTGTGGTGGTTACGAGTTTCTTTTTATTGTTGTTGATTGTTTTGATTTAGAGAGAGGGTCTTAGTCTGTCACCTGGCTGGTCTGGAGCTCACTGTGTAGACAAGGCTGGCCAGAAACTCACTGTGTAGCCAAGGCTGGCCTGAAACTCACTGTGTAGACAAGATTGGCCTAGAACCCAGGGAGATTATCCTGCCCGTGCCTCAAAAGTGCAGAGATCAAAGGCTGGCTTTTTAAGTTCCTTTGTTTTCTGAGTGCATCTTTTGAAGGCATTTAGAATACATTGTTCTGCTTTGCCTGCCTGTTTGTCTACTGAAGTTAGAAAAGCCTCTGGAGAGATCAGAGCAGTAATACAGTTTGTTCAGTGGTCTCTAATCAGACAGTGTCACCCTCCTTATGCCTTGGATTGAACTGAGAAGAGAACCTAGGAAGAAGATGCAATGATCGCGGCTTTGTAGAAGTGATGTTTGTGATACAGTGAGAGGTGTTCCTCAGCCTCTCCAGCGTTTTTGTCTTCTACATACTCTTCTCACCTGCTCGGTCTTCAGATACTTCTTAGGATGAATCAGTCCTCAGAGAAGGTCCAGAAGTGAAAGAAAAGAAAACGTTGGTATCTTGTAATTTGTATATAATTTCTTTCACTCCTCCCAGTGGTCCCATGAAGTAAGCATGAGCAATTGAATGGAAATCAGTTACTCAGAGTTCAGGCTCTTCAAGCTGCTGGGCATTTGTGTGTGTGTGTGTGTGTGTGTGTGTGTGTGTGTGTGTGTGTTTGTAAGCCTGATAGATATACACAATTACCTTCTTTATATTCAGGGTCTGATACACAACCCTTGGCAGAAAGCAGTAGATACCACTTTTTTAAAGATGTGTTTGTGATAAGGAGACCGACTATGCAGAGAACCCAAAGACTTGAATTTTCGTGGATAGTATTCATTTTTAGTTTATGTCCTGGGGTTGTTTTCAGAGACAAAAAGCTCATCTAGAATACCTGTTCATCACATTGCGATTAAGAAATCATTTGTTTTTTTTACCTATATTAATTTGAGCTGATATGTATTAAAATTTAAAAATCCATGGGCCAGTTTTGAAAAGTGCAAGATTTTAGGAAGACAGAATTACACTAATAACTAATCATTATTATTATAAACTTGAAACATATGAACATAAGCTGTAAAAGTGATTAGGGGTTAAACTCTCATTTAGGTTTTCTCAACCCTTTGTTGATACTGCCAAGGACAGCCAAGTCTCTGGCTAATCACAAGCCCAGAAATGCCCTGCCGTGCATGTTTCTTATCGTGTAAAATCTCCCGAAATACTTTTCTCTGGGCCTTTCCTTCCTACAGTCTACTTCGGAGGTGAAATCTATGAGGCCTCCCTCCCCCGGCAGTCCTTCATTTTTATTGTTTCCTGGACTCTGCCGAGGGCTTTGAGTTTTATTGTTTTAATAAGTGTTGAATTGTTTATTAGACAAAATTAGGTGATTCTGTGCATAGCTTTTGCATGCCACAATAAATTCAAATCCTTATTATATTTTATTAGATAGATGGATGCATAGATCAACAGGTGATAGATGGATGCCTATGCAATGCTCTGTATAAGGACAAAAAAATATGCCAAAGCCCATACACTGGTTGCTACTCAGTGGTACATCCTATATCCATGCAATAGAGTGTTAATTTTATTGTTTCTGAAGTCCTAATTATCCCCTTCAGACTATTAAATATTGATGGGACGTATGATAGACTAGTTTTTCAAGAAGAAGTGCGTCTTAAATACATGTAAAGGCAAATCACTGATCTTGAATGTTTTATGCATGGAGTCCTGAGGAGAGAAGGATGTAAAGACTGAAATGGGAAAAAGCTGAGATGAAGAATGGATGAAATGGCTTAATAGTTAAGAGCACTTGCTGCATTTGCAAAAGACTCCATTTCAGTTTATCATGCATGTCCTGGCTCACAGCTGTTTGCAGCTCCAATTCCAGGAGACACGCCACTGCCTTCTGGTTTCTACAGCCCCAAGGCACACATGCATGTGATTCGAATACATACATGTGGTCAAACCTCATACACATAAACCAAAAGTTAATCTTTTTTGTTTGTTTGTTTGTTCATTTTGTGTTTTTGTTTTTGTATTTCGAGACAGGATTTCTCTGTGTAGTTTTGGTGCCTGTCCTGGATCTCACTCTGTTGACCAGGCTGGCCTCAAACTCACAGAGATCCGCCTGGCTCTGCCTCCTAAGTGCTGGGATTAAAGGCATGTGCCACCACTGCCCAGCCCTAAAAGTTAATCTTTAAAAAATGGATTTGGATTTGACTATGTGCCTTAAATACTTTCCATATTCAGTTGGCATATAATTCGCTTCCCTTAATTGCTCTCAATCAGCTTACAGTCAAGAAACGTAGCAGTATTTCCCTTTCCGTGTGTTTGATCTATACACTGCTGTCAATTCAGGTATATACATCTCCTTTAGATACTAAACCAATGGCCAGGGATTGTTAAAAGTTCATTGCTTTCAGAGAGCCTCAAGGCCTTTTGTTGAGCTGTTTTTACACGTTGGATTCTTAGAAGGAAACTATGACAGAAGCCAGCAGGCAAACTGCCCATCCATGCCTTAACCCCCCCCCCCCCTTCTGTTCCTTCCTGCTAACCTTTAGTTGATAGAACACAACTCCAAACTGACCCTGGGTCTGCAGCACCTACAGTGGATGATGGAGGCTGCTGGCAGTTGCTTGGACCATTGGCATCGTCCGTGTTTCTCTGTTGTTCATCTTTACACGTTGAGAAAACACAACATTCACTTTTGAGGGCAGGCGAGATTGCCCTGTGGGTAAAGGTTGTTGCGCCAAGCCTGGCATCATGAGTTCCGTTCTTTTTTATTATTGAAAATAGGGGGTTTTTTTTCTCACATAATGTATTCTGACTACAGTTTCCCTTCCTTCTACTCCTTCCCAACTTCCCTCCCATCTGGAGCCATCCCCTTTCTGTCTCTCATTGGAGAACAAACAGGCTTCTAAGGAATCATAATAAAAATATATTAAGAAAAGAAAAACTAACACATTGAAATTGGACAAAAACAAACAAACAAACAAACAGAAGAGCCCAAGGGAAGGCACAAGAAACAGACTCACTCGTTTGAACACTCAGGAATCCCATAAAAATACTAACCCGGAAGCCGTATTATTTATGCTAAAGACCTGTGGGGTAAAAAGAGAGAAGAAAAATAAAATATAAATAAAATAAAATAAAGTAAAAATAAAAATGCTAAGACAAACTTTAAGGGGAAAAAAGAAAAAAGAAAAGGCCTAACCAGGTATGTGAGACAAGGGACCTGCAAATATGCCATTGAGTTCATTTTCTGTTGGCATCGACTCCTGGGCTCGTTTGCTTCCCCAGTGAGACTCCTTTGGAGGAAACTAAATTTGTGAGTTCCATTTTTTTTTTTTTTGGTTTTTCGAGACAGGGTTTCTCTGTGTAGCTTTGCGCCTTTCCTGGAACTCGCTTTGGAGACCAGGCTGGCCTCGAACTCACAGAGATCCGCCTGGCTCTGCCTCCCGAGTGCTGGGATTAAAGGCGTGCGCCACCACCGCCCGGCTCTGAGTTCCATTTTTAATGAAAGGGAAGTTCTGAAAGCTCTAAACACACACACACAAAGTGAATATATATTTATATATACAATATTAAGTTTATTATATATAACTTTATAGTATAACACACAGAGTGACTATATACACATAATATTAAATATATATATATATAAATATATATAAAACAGCAACACATTTATTTATTTATTTGCCCCCCCCCCTTACCCCCGGTTTTTCATGACAGGGTTTCTCTGTGTGTAGCCTGGCTGTCCTGGAACTTGCTTTGTAAACCACACTGGCCTCGAACTCATGGAGTTCCCCCTTGTTTTTGCCTCCTGAGTGCTGGGATGAAAGGCATGTGCCGCCACTACCCAGCATAACAATTTTTTTTTTTTAAAGAAAATAGGCTTGAAAAGAAATTAGATTCTAGAATTTCTAGTTTTCACTTAAGATACACTGTAGAAGATCTTTTGGGACCTATCAGCAGAAATTGATGCCTTACAGTGTTATTTAACTATTCAAGGGAAGTAATTATGTTTTCATGATTTCTAAATTAGCGTGGTAAAATTATCTCTAGGTTTCTCAAGGGAACATCAGTTTATTATGTCAACAAAATTTTATGCTAGGTAAAGTGAGCTGAGCACCCAATCCTGTTTTTCCCGAGAAGGCAAAGCAGTTAGTGGTTTGTACTGAAACTGTTTTCCACCTCTGACTGTCAACAGGATGCTTGTGGTTCTGTGGTGATGTGCAGGGCATCACCCATCACTGCCCCAGTGACCTTGTGTTTTAGTAAAGGAGATGAACACCAAAAGTTTTACTTTCATGTGGATTGGGGATGTGACTCGGTGGGTAAGAGCACTTGTTGAACAAGTTAGGGCCTGAGTTTGAATCTCCAGTACCCTTACAGCTTGGCCACACACATGCATATAACTCCAGGGCTCTGTGGGGTGGAGACAGGAGAATTGCTAGGGTTTGCTGAGAACCAGCTAGCTTTGGCTAAGTGAATTTTACAATTATCTTACCTTGGTCCTAACTTCCCATGTGCACCGTGTACCTACCATGCTGCTGCTTCTACTCTAGTAATCATACGTAGATATCCCAGCATCCTCTTAGGCAACCTCAGCCTTCAAACTAGCTATCTGTCTTTTGTCAATTCATCAACTTATATTAAAGTTTGATTTTATTGTGATTTCCTTATGCATCTCACATTTTAAATAAATTCTTCGTTTATTTTTACTGTAGCCACTTTTTGGGAGTCTTAAACCAACACAAATAATGCTAACAATGATACTACATGGTATATTTTAATTGATAGGTATCCACAGCCATCAGTTTCTGTTAACGCTATAATCACACTAGAAATCTCGTGTGCTGCATTCTTTTCTTTAGCTTTTTTCTCCTTCTCCTCTTTTCTCCATCGTTTCGTGCATTCTAAACTTCCACCCCTCTTCCTTTTATAAAAACTGAGAAAATCAAGGTTGTATTATAGATTCTCCTTTACCCACAAATCCTAAAGTATCTCTCAAATTAAAGTGTAGACCCCATCCAGTGTTATGCCATTATCCATCTTCACCGTGTTATCCTCAGATATTTCTTATCAAGATGAATCATCTCCATTAACATAAAACTGTGTTTAATTATTTCTCATCTTGAAACAAACCAAAGCTTTCCATTGATCCCATATGTTCTTAGACCCTTCCTCAAATTCCTGTCTGGAATACTCAGGCTTCCTGTAGAACAGTGGTTCTCAACCTTCCTAATGCTGTGACCCTTTAATACAGTTCCTCATCTTGTAGTGACCTCGAGTCATAGAATTATTTTCATTGCCACTTCATAGCAGTAATTCTGCTACTGTTATGAATCATAATGTAAATATCTCATAGACAGATGGTCATTTGATTGGCAAGGGGATCATGACCTATAGGTTGAGAACTACTGCTGTAGAAGGTCATAAACTTTCTCCCCTCCTGCTTTTGTGGTCATGGCTCAGCATGGATTCAGTTCTGCCACCTACACAGTTAGGTCCTTGTTTTGACCCTCTGGCCGCAGGGGCACAAACAACAGAGTGCTTTCAATCCCCTTTACCTAGTGCTTGAACAATATTGATTCTTTCTGACACTGAGCTCTCCTGCCCTCCAAGCCAGGGTTTCCTTTTACATCTTTACACATTACAGTTCTTCCCAATCTCTGACCTTCTCACACCCTCTCCTCAATCCCATCAAGGTAGAAAGTACAGGAGGAGAGGGAAGAAGTTCTTGCCCGAAGGACTTGAGGGATGATAATGTTCACATTCACATGAATAATCCCAGTACTGGGAAGCTGAAACAGAAGAATTGTAAGTTCGAGGCCATTCTGGGCCATGTAGCTACTTTGAGGTGAGTCTAGGCTACCTGGTAAGACTATGTATTTCTCAAAAAGAAAACAATCACAATACAAATATTTGTGTATTGAAGCTCACATAAGGAAGAGAAGTCAGCACTATGATAATAATTTAAATTGTTTATAAAAATGGTATAAGACACACACACACACACACAGATGATTCGCCTTTTAAGGTCTCATTTATGATGAGAGGTACAGGAAATATGTAATCTGCTGAAAAGTTCTGTCATTGGAGCTGCAATCTTAGTGACATTTGTATGGATTACAGGTGACTACCTTAGTCATTATTGAAGTGTGCCCTTTTATAAATGAAGGGAAACATCTAATTCCTATTATTTTTTTTTTTTTATGTTAAGTCGGGTGGTTTTGGTGCACGCCTTTAATCCCAGCACTTGGGAGGCAGAGCCAGGTGAATTTGTGTGAGTTCGAGGCCAGTCTGGGCTACAGAATGAGTTCCAGGACAGGCACAAAGTTACACAGAGAAACAGAGAAACCCTGTCTTGAAAAACAAAAAACAAAAAACAAAACAAAAAAACAAAAACAAAAAAAATTATACAGTTAGCACAGTTTACTGTTTGAAAGTTGAAATCACAAAACCACAGATTTAAGAAGGTTTATGGGAATGAAATAGCAGATTATTTTATATTCTTTGGAAATTGGCTGTGTACTTCATATTCTGAAGAGAGGGAGACAGGAATAGGAGAAAATTTGATTTTCATGCATTTTTCTTTAATGGATGCTCTCCCCCATGAAGAACGTGATGGCGCTTTTCATACAGGAGTCTCTGTGGGCCAGGGTCTGTGCAGTTTCATATTCATTATCTGAGTTAATCCTTTCCAAAGCTATGAGGTGGATATTAATAGTTCCTGTTTGAGGAGAGGAAACTGAAGTTTAAATTTTATTCGAGCTAAAGCTATACAAGTTAATTTATATGTTTTTTTTTATCTGATTTGAAATGATAATTAAAGAATATTGAACTCAATACATATCTGACTTGGGAGTTTTTACCACTTGGATATAGTGAAAGAAAATTAAGAGTGAATGTTTTTCTCATTTCTCTAGTACCCATAGTACCTTGCGTGGCATCTTCCACTTTGTTTCGTAGTTTTACTTAGATCGTTGATTATTGACAGGGATTTTGTTTCCTAAGCAAGATCAGAGGTGTCCAGGTGAAGCTACATCATGCCATGTTCAAGCCATTTGTTGAGTGACACAGGACAGCAGACCAACCGTGAGAGGCAAGCTTGGTGATACCAAGTTCAGCACTCATGATGTTTCCTCCTTTGAATCTGTTCCATTTGCCAGAGGACGGAATTGCCCTCATTCTGGAGGGAATACCTCTTTTTGCTCTTCCACTTTAATTCAACTTCATTTATTGAGTTAATAATCCAGGAATGTTGCTGGATTAGCAGAAATTTGATTAGAAGCAGCACCTTCAGTGTCTCAGGTAATGGAGTGGGGTAGAAACAGCGCATAAGGCAGAACCCTTGCACCCTGTTCCCAGGGTGCCTCCATGGACGGGTTAAAATTGCCATCTGCTCTGCCTTGTATTGCTCTCTCCTTCCCGGAAGCCCAGGTCAACCACTTGACACCCCGCATCAGCTCTGACCCGAAGATTAGCCTCAGCAAGCTGCGTAATTAAACTGCTGGGATTTGTTTCCCCTGACTGGACAGAAGAGCCTCACAAGGTGATGATGGCTCTGTGAGGTGATAGCGCTGAGTCTGACTTCAGCAGTAAAGGAACCCGAGCTCAGAAGTTTCTCCAAGCTTCCGTTAATGAGGCAAAGACAGCACTTAGCCAAGAAAATGAGGTCTCGAGAAAGAAAACTTACCCTTTTCCCCCCTTTAATGAAGAGCCAATCATGTTGCCTCCTTTTGAATCCAGGTCTAAATTTATTGTCCTGAATAAACCCTCAATTTAAATGAACAAATAAGTTTTCCTCAAGGGTGTAGTAATCTTGTTTAAAGTCACATTTATGGGGAGCGAGGAAAGTTAGAGAATTCTGAAGCAGCACTAAGATATGTCAAGAAGTTAAAATACTTGAATTGGTTCCTACCAGAACAAACTGAAATAGCCACAGTGATTAGCTGTTCAGGGACATGTGCTTTATTTATTAAAATGTGTTTTAAAAAATCGGTATTATTACCTTTTCCTTGGATACTTCCTTTCTTTGAAACATTCAAGCAAATGAAACTTATTCTTCCAGGGTCTGTTTCCACAGCCATCACATATAGATAGTCACACCAATAGCACTTTCCATACATGACTATGTAAACTTGATCATAAATGCTATATTACACACCTATATTATCTATATTCTGGGTTGGAGAGTCTCTAATTGCTGTGATTTCCTGAAGAGTTGAAAACTAGGAGCGCTCTGTAGGCTTTTCATCCTGAAGAAAGCATCCTCTCCCATCAGTGCCTCAGCTAAACCTTATTTAAGTTTTCAGGCTGGCCTCAAACTCACAGAGATCCGCCTGCCTCTGCCTCCCAAGTGCTGGGATTAAAGACGTGCACCACCACCGCCCGGCCGTTATTTAAGTTTTTACATTCTCTTCCCTAGTTTGCACCAACCCCTTGTTCAGGTCTGTAGCAAATAGTGTGGTGGCTGCACTCCTACTTCATATTGAAGAATCGCGTGCATGTGAGGACACCTTCCTCCTTTATCCCCATTTTTCTGTTCACGAATCAGCCATCTTTCTCTCCTGAAGCATTTGTTTCCACCCCTAAAACCACTTTCTCTTTTCAATTGCATTCGTTTCAGTCAAATCTGTAGACACCAAGGACAAAGTGGGAATAGAAAAGAGTGATCAGGAGAGTTTGTGATGGGAGTGGATGCAATAAAGGGGAACCACATGTCTCCACCTATTTTTTTCTCCATTTTTATTGGCTTTCGGCAGATGTAGTAATATGGTGGAAGAATGGGAAGGGTTTAATGTTAAAAACTCTGACATTCTGCCCCATAATATCTCACCAGTGTGCTAATTCAAGAGACCCTGATCTTACAATTTAAGTGTATTTAGAAATTTAGACTTTCAACCAGAACTAAAGCCTAAATTCTATTTAAGTGGCATCCTCTGGACCTGTTGGCTTCTTCACATCAGGACAGTGTTTGATGACCTTAACTGCAGACCACCGAAGGCTGGGTGGCCTGGTGCATTCTTGCCTCATTGGTCTCTGCCTGTTCTTAACTCCTTTTCAAAATGAAGCCGTGGAAAATTACGCAGCTACCCTATGTGTTTGTAGAAGTAATAATTTTTTGATTATTTTTGAGATAATAATATAATCACATCATCTCCCCTTCCTCTTTCTTCTTCTAAACCTTCTCATATGCCCTTTCTTTTCAAATTTTGATTTCTTTGCTCAAACTTTGCTCTCTTTCAAATTCACAGCCTCTCTTTTCATTAACTGTTTTCAGGTAGATATACGAATATGTATATACATATGTTCCTGAATATAACCTATTCAGACTATATAGTGCTACTTGTAGGTATGTTCCAGACATGACTATTTGATATTGGAATCCAATCTGTGTGCTCTTCCCTGGGGAGGACCATTGCTTCTGCCCAAAGCATTCCTTAGTTGCCTGTAGTTCTTTGTGTTGAGTTTCGGCCTAGTGGGCTTTCCTCCCTCCACACTGGCAGGTCTGTTGCTGTTGTCCATGTTTAGCCCATCCTTAGGCAGTCTTTAGGGGTGCAGCTGCTGGCATTTCTAGGAGACGCAGTCTCACAGCAATCTCCCTGATCCTATGGCTCTTACAATCTTTCTGTCCCCTCTCCAAAATTTCTGGGCTCCAAAATATTAGCTCCTGTGCATTCTATCTATCTATCTGTTTATCTATCTATCTATCTATCTATCTATCTATCTATCTATCACCTATGTATCTATCTATGTATCTATGTATGTGTGTTTCTGTGTATCTTTGTATATATGTATGTATGTATATATGTATGTATGTATGTATCTATCTATCTATCTATACTACCTATGTATATATCCATGTATACATTTATCTATGTATCCATGTATCTCTCCATCTCTCTTTCTCTCTACTTATCATATACCTGTTTTTTTGTCTACCTACCTACCTACCTACCTTGCAGAAGCAATCAGGCACATGCCTGGCCGTTTATGACACTGCCTTTTATAAAGTTAGAATTCAATGAATGCTATCACAGGTCTCATCAGAGACACTTCTCTTCCTCCCGGACAGTAAGAAGTAAGACTGATCTGGCCAAGGTTACCCGAGAACTACCAATGACTAATACCAACAGTTAGTTCTAAATTTCATTTACACTGGACTTTCTTCTATATTAGAAGTTATTTCCTACAGTCTTTTATTTTAAAATCCCAAATCTGCAATTTGCTATTTAGCTTTTCCACAACCTCTTCAAGCTCCGTGGTTTTCACTGTCTCCCTTCAGATATGCACAATGTTTACATTACCAGAACCACAGCCTGGTTCTAGAATTCACGACAATCTCCGTTACAAGGGAGAAAACAGCTGGAGAGCAGCAGATGGTATCGGAAAGCATCCTTGCTCTCAAGTCTGTGTCTATTAGATGCACAGATACCTGCCGTGTTCTGGCTATTGTAACTTACCCGACCTTTGCTGCTCAGTATTTTGCCAGTGCTGACCTGGCTGAACCCCCTGGGTGCTTCTCTTTCTCCCTAGCCAGGACTTGGTCCTGCTTTATTGAATTGACTTCTGCTAGCCCCCTTGTCAATCTTGGCTTCCATTCCAGCGGCTTTCTTCTCTTCCCTTATCTTACCCCGCCATCTTGCCATCCATTGAACTCTTAAGGAGATAACCCACTTCCTTCCTGTTCCGTTCCTTTCCTTTAGATTCACCCAGTGTTCCTCAGAGCTGTCCAGTTAGGTCTAAGCGTCACCCCATGCAAGTGTCACAGGGAAATCAAACTTGAAATGGGAAGATGTACTCAGTAGTGACCTGGTTCTTCAAGTTTCCATATCGGTCTTTATTACTGTTCTGACTAGGTTCCTGAACACATCCTTCAGCTGGTAGTCTATGCTAGGAATCATTGACATCATATATTTCTCCACACTTCCCGGATCAGCATCCTCTGCCTTGTCCGTTTCAATATAACTATTGCTTTTTCCGTTTTGATTCTCATGTAAGTTCCATCAAAGCTACTAGAAAACTACGTGTCTGCTCCTTCTGGATTATTTCTCACCTAATGGCCATGTTTTTTGTTGCTAGCTTCATTTTATATATTACATTGTTACTTTAAACATAACTTCCCATCACATTTCCTAAAGTGCTTTGCAGAGTACTCCACAGATAATCTGTTTATCTCCTGGAATAAAAGAACCAAATAGAAAATTGAATTGCTGGATGCTAAATCTGTTTTCTCTTGGAAAATTGCTGTACAACACATTAATTTAAAAGAAAATACTTCATGTAGTTTTGTTACATATATATGTATGTGTGTGTGTGTGTGTGTGTGTGTGTATGTGTGTGTATATATATATATATATCAATAAAACTTTCTGATAGAACCCTGTATTTGGACATAACCCCTATTTTTTACTGTGGATCGATCATTTGGGACTGTTGAAAGGCAAGCTCCTTTTGCTCCTTAACACTCCTTAGTACGTGCTTAAGCACATTGGAACAGTGCTAACTCAGTCTTTTAGCTACTCTCCAAAATTTACCTTGGTTACATGCAGAAGGTTCAAGAAATCCAAGTGTAAGCAGGATGGAGGCGGTACACTTCATTAATCCCAGCACTCAGGAGACAGAGACAGGAGGTGCTCTCTGAGTTAGAGACCAGCTTCATGTACAGAGCTGATTCTAGGACAGCCAAGACCACACAGGGAAGCCCTGTTTTGAAAAAAACCAAAAGAAAATTAAAAAAAAAAAGAAAGAGAAAATCAAAGTACATATGAGCTACAGTTGAAAGTTCCTAGTAGAAAAAAAAAATATCAAATTTCCTTTTAGGGCATTATAGCTATCTTCTCCTGTGGACATTCTTTAAAAGTGACTGTTGTAAATGCTTTCCATTTCTTCCTGACAGGTAATATTTGAAGCTGAAGTCTCAGGAGGGAGAAACGGTTATATTGCCATTGACGACATCCAAGTCTTGAGTTATCCTTGCGGTAGGTTTGGATGAAGAGTTGTATTTTTCTGTGTCCTTTGAACACACGTCTTGGATTGGCGGCGACCGTTGATGGTTTATTGCCTGGTGGTTGTCGTCCATTTTGTTGTTGTTAATCCCCAGCTTCATGGAAGGAGCACTGAAATAGAATGTTCAAGTATTTTCCAGACTTGTAACTACGTGTATGAGACGATTCTTTCATTTGTTTTTAATTAGTGATAACAAAAGTGTAAGTGCAAACACAATTACACTAGGCCTTTTTGAACCTTGGGGATATCTTACCATTCTCTAGGAACACAGAGACAAGTAACAAATCCGAGTTCGATAACAGCGGAAATAAAAATCTGTCTCAGGTGTCTGACCTGCTAAGTTTATCCCTCGGGAAATGAAGAGAATGAATTTACTCACCTTCTTCCAAACTTAGGTCTATTTTTTATTATCATCCTAAATATCTGAGTTCATCAGCATTAAATAAAATGTTGAAACAAATCTGGCTTTACGGACATAGTTCTGTGAGGCCCTTGAATGAATGCTGATTGTTTTGCAAACTTCATACTTCAGTTTGTACTTAATCACATTCCCCAAAACAGTTATTGCAAGCAGTCAGTAGGGCCAGGAAGAAGTTCCAGACAGCAGCTCACACTTTCTTCATGATAGGATTTCCCAGCAACAAAATATGACAGGTCCTGTGTAAGAGGACTTTTGTGCTCCATAGTCCTCCACGATGGGGCATCTTGATGAGGTTAACATGTCAGGGGCAAGGCTTGTGCCTCTGCTTAGTGATTATATCATGTTGACAGTGAAGACTGTGGAGGTTGGCTCTTCTTCCCCTGACAATTATGTCTAGGCAGAGACCTGTGGATTTGCATTTTTGGTCTGTTTTGTGGTGCTGCTGGAGTAGAGTTCATTTTGGTCCATGTTGTTCTTGCTCAAGTGTTTTGTCTTTGTTGTTGTTGGTTTTGTTTGTTTGTTTGTTTTCTTCCCCTTGAGATCCAGCTGAAGGAAGGTCCTAGAGAAAGAGGTTGCAAAAATCAAATTATTTATCCTGTGTGTTCTATGCTCAGAAAGGTAACAATATGATCCCACTCCAAGTTCAAGTAGTAAGCTCACTTACTGCACAGCATAAGTGTACTGTATTTCTGTCTGCTCCTTCATGGCTCCATCTTAAATGTCAGATGGCAAGGAAAGAGTTTGGAGAATAAAGAAATTGATGTTTGCAACTGCAAGAGCCGCTGAAGCGTGGTATGGTTCTGCAAGACACATATTATTATTATTGTTTACCTTCACCGGGGCTTAGCTTTGCTGTGCACTTTTTCCTTAAACAGTAAACGTGGAGTGGGCTTCAGATTCAAAAGGAAGTAGTAGTGTATACTGATTTGACAGTCACGTCACCCATGGGAATGCTCCATGGCTACAGGCATCACTTTTGTTAGTCTGAAGGTTCTTTTCCCTAACGTTCCCATGACTATAAGCAAGCAGGAAGGAGACATACCATTTTTAGTAAACAAAAATGTTCCTTTCTCTGATATACAGCTACTAAAGTTTGAAAACCCGAAAGAATGGTGATTCATTTGGTTAAACTGTGGGTCAATAGTTAAGTGACCATGTAGCTATCAGAATGGTAGAGGTCTTGATCCATTCTGTTTTTCATTAGAATGATATCTACCCGTTTAATCTTTTTGGCTTCCTTGAACATAACTTTTATTATCACTAACCCATGCTAGAGCAGCTGTTAGTAGTAAACATCTAGTTTTCACTCTGCACAGATCTATCTCTAGGAAAAACGAGTTGATACGTATGACAAGTATTAGCAAGGGAGGAAACAGTGTGTTCTAGAGGAAAGAAAAGTCATCGTTTCTTCTGAATGTGAGTGCTAGTCAAATGTAGGCATAGTAAGGACAATGTTCTGTTGTGGAAAAGTAGCATGACGTATTATTTTTTGTGAATAAAACATGTATTTCTCCTCCTATTTTTACAGACAAATCCCCTCATTTCCTCCGTCTGGGTGATGTGGAGGTCAACGCAGGGCAGAATGCTACGTTTCAGTGCATTGCTACAGGGAGAGATGCTGTGCATAACAAATTATGGCTGCAGGTAAGACCCCATTAGCGACTGTGCTAACAGGTTCACTTGGGTAAAAAACATCATTGTGCTGTTTGTGGTTGTCATACACACTCTCCCTCTCCTCTCTGCCCCCTGTGCTTGTGGAAAGGCAATTTGTATGAATCAGATTTATTTGGCTATCTAGAGATTCATAACACACACTTCACTTTTAAATAATCTGACAAAAAAATGTCAAGGTGTATAATTAATTGATATTGGTATTGGTGTCTAGTAACACCTCATGATTCTTAGGCTTCTCTAGATACATGGAAAAAGAAGTAAAACTAAGTTTTCATAGTAAATATTTTGAAAAGCAAACTAAGAAAATAGTGGTCTGATAGGGACTGCCAGACACTCATTTTAAGAAACTATTCTGAGCATTTCAAGAGGGCACATGGGAGAGAAACAGTGTAAGTGGTTTTTTTCTTTTTCTTTCTCCTTTCCATAAGTTTGTGTTTGAGAGTTCATTGTAGATCTGACATTTGGACATCTGCCTTGTACATGTGAAACCCTGAATAAATCCTTATTGACTGGATTGTGATTTGACATACATGTCGGGGAAATGCACATGTCCTGAAGCTTCAAAAGAATCAGTGAAAGATCTGTCGAGCATGGAATTGTTTTGCCTTCAGAGAAAGGATTGAAAGTTTTACTGCCACTCTTAGGTGATGGGAGGGGCCATGGTGGGCCATGTGTGACAGAGGCAGTCCTAAAACTGGGAGACTAGAGCTAGGAAAGATGCCCATTTAGCCGAAGATTTAAAGGTAGTTGTAATAATATCTTTATCATCTGGACTTCACCTCCCCCTCCCACATGTGTGTGTGTGTGTGTGTGTGTGTGTGTGTGTGTGTGTGTGTGTGTGTGTTCATGTAGGTGTGTGTAGATGCACAAGTCTATGTGTGTACATGTTTTTGGAAGCTAGACGTAGACATTGGATGTCTGGTCTCTCACTGATCCTGCGCTTTTCACATTAGACTGAACTGACTGGCTGGTGAGCCCCAGGTGTCCACCTGCCTTTTTCTCTCCAGTGTTAGCCCTTGAGACATGTGTTGCCACAGCCCCCTTGATGTTGGTGCAGGTGTTCCACACATAGTTCTCAGGCCCGTGAGGCAAGTGCTTTCCCAACCTCTGATCTCTTGATAGTCTGCTTCTATCTACATCACAGTAAGGAAAGGGATTGGATTTGTTTAGCATTTTAAATTCCTGGGAATGCCAGTAGATTTTTTAAAGACAAAATATTAAAAGTTAAATTCGTTTCTTGGGCACAGTTAATGGGGACTTAGTTTGCTATATCCTTCAGAGTCATGAAATTAGTGTTAGGGATACTTAACTAGCATCCAGGTATTTAGGGATGATGTTATAGTGCATCATCATTAAAAGCAAATATAGTATAATGTCTAGGATTATGCAAGGTGTTTAAGTGTCACCTGATTCCTGTATCAATCCAATTAGATGTGACCACAGATGTACATTATATTATGTCAATCCACTTATCATTACTTTTGTAATTTATTTGATTTGTAGTCATTATAATACCTTCTTTTGGGCCCAAAATTGAAAAGGATAAAAGACTCCCTTCTTTTCTCTCATGATGCTAATTCTTCCTATCTATAGATATTGGGAACTAGGATACTTTATCCCAGGGAGCATATAGTATAGTAAACAGTCTGTCTTATGGACTCAATGCTGAGGCTATTTTCTCTTATCTCTCAGTCTGCCAAAGTAAGTGGGTTAAGAATGAATTTCAGACTTACTTTCTAATCATTCTGCATCATTCTTATTTTTTCATTACAATGGGAACATTGGTTGATATTCTGTATTAGCTGCAAGACCAATAGTCTCTTCTTGGGAACCAGAAATGGTTCTGCAGTCTGCCCCTGGTTTTATGCTCCAGGATTTAATGTGACATGGAAATAAAAAGGGTTTTGTATCCACAGACACCAGCTGCCTTGAGGCAACAAAGACTTTCTGGACCGTGCTGGTCCAAGTGGGCTGCAGTCAAAATACTGCACATTTTTGTTGTTTCCTATTCTGTGAACTGGCTCATTTCATTATGGTTTCTTGAAATTTTCCTCCTGTCATTTTTCAAGCAATAATGATAGAAAAATGCTCTTCGGAAGTTTTTCTCTGTTTTATTTACTCGTCCCCTCTTCAGACTCTGCATTGGTCGTGGAAGGTGATTTTGTGTCTTTATTTCCAACTTTGACGTTAGTGATGTATGGTTCTCCAGCCATGCACAAGTTCACCTTACTTATTAAAAAGCTGTTCTGCATTTTTCAATAACACCACACAAACCTCCTTAATGTCGTTCTCTCAAATTATTCTTTATACCCAAGAAGATACTAAAATATAGCATTTACATAGTTTAGTGATGCTTTCATAAAAAACCATTTTTAATGAAATAACTATTGTATGGGTGTTTTGCCTTTATAATTTTCTTAGACAGGTTCTCATTATATAGTCTTGCCTGGCTTGGAACTCACTATGTAGACATGCTAGCTTGAACTCACATAAATTTGCCTTCCTCTGCTTCCTGAGTGCTGGGATTAAAGGTGTGCACCACCATCTAGGCTTGTTTTGACTTTGTGTATTTCTGTGGACCACGTGCATGCTGGGTTCCAAAAGAGGCCAGAAGAGGGCATTGCATTCCCTGGTACTGATGTTACAGATAGTTGTTAGCTGGTCTGTGGGTGCTGGAAATTGAACCCAGATTCTGAGGAAGAGCAACAAATGTTCTTAACCACTGAATCATCTTAACAACCCCTTTAATAAAACATTTTGTAGTAGTAATATGTAGTAATTAACCACTTAAGACTGACTGGTCCATATCTGTCTGTCTGCCTGCCTGCCTGCCTGCCTACCTGTCTATCTATCTATCTATCTATCTATCTATCTATCTATCTATCTATCTATCTATCTATCTGTCTGTCTATATACATACATACATATATATATATATACATACATGAGTCTATCAAAATTGGTTATTACTTCAAAAACTTTATATGTGTGTATATATATATATATATATATTTATAAATTGGCTATTACTTCAAAAACTATTCATCTTTTGCCAAAAGTAGTAAAAACACAAGTAAACAGGAAGAATTATGACTCCATGGTGAAGCCATACGTACTTAGTCATATGAACAGATGCTACTTTAATTTAGGGAAGAAAATACCATGTGATGGTACAGAGACCAGGGCTGAATTCTTACCTCATTTCTACCCCTTCTGACCTAGTTAATTGTGATGGGCTTAGATTTCAGTGGCCTCTCTGGGCCTTTATTTCCTTATCTCTTAAAGGAGATGTTTGGTGGAGACTAAAATCCTTTCCAGCTATGAAACATTAAATGAGGTCTTTCTATTATTTGTGGTGATCGGAAATATGGCCTTGATAACCTCCTTTTGTTTGATGGAATAATGTAAAAATCTTACATTATATTTTTATGTGAAAAGAGATGGTCTCTTCAATTAACTTTCATTGTATGAACCCGTGCTGAAAATGTCTGCCTAGAGTCCCAAGAATGAATGTACTTGAATAAGCTCAGTGAAAGGTTGCCACATTCTCTCACAGAGGTCGTGGAGGTGTGCCCTCACGTGGAGTAGGTGGAATAGCAAGTGGTGGCCACCCTCCTAGGTCCTGCACATGGTTCAGAGTACATTGTGTTGCTTCAAGTAGCAAAATGTCTCATTATGGACTCCAGTAACAAAAGCTACAGCAGCTTCCAATATTCAATCGTAAAAGAAAAGCTACGTGACACCCCTCCCTGAAAGTATTTAACATGATTCCTCACCACAGTTGTCCTTTCCAGAATTCCAAACTGCAAGTAATGCATCTGAGGCATACAGTCTTCCTCTCCTTGTAGTTTCTAAGTTGTGATATTTATTTCTCAAATTTTTATGATCTGCAGTAGCATGTCTGTTAGGTAAGTTGAGAGGTGAAAGGGAGAGAAAGCGTTATGAGATTCTAAACAAACCCAAGACATCTCTCGGTTTCTATTATGGTGGTTGTTGGAGCTTAGGTGAGTATGAATCTATGGAGTTCTCTAACTAGTGTTTGAAGATGGTTCTTCACGCTAGGTATACAGAAACCTATTGCAAGATGTACAGCTCAAAGTGACCTCTTTGTCCACATGGAATAACCTCACTGTCCATAATGCGGCATGCTGGGGCACTTTTTGAAATGGTTGGCAGTCTGTGGACTAGCACTCTAGTGAAATTATGAGGTTTTCTGGCAGACAGTTTTGAAAATGTGTGTTATGTATATTGTCATATGGTATAAAATATATTTTAAGACACAGTCAAGGAGTCTGAGGATAAAGCCTCAGTCCTGTGAAAAGCATCTTCCTCTCCTTTCACAAAGCCCAGTGAAGTCATGTGTACTCTAGGCTTAAATGCTTAACAGTTTGCCAAATTAATGATATCAACTTTTTTATATGTAAACATGGTTTTCATTTCATTACAATTTTCAAGCTTTTAGTTGTATTTCTAAAGAACTCTAATTCTAGAAAATTGGCAGTCCACATTTTAAGGCTTATGGTAAAACTCAGGTTACAAGAGTTAAGAACACCAGTAAAATTTTACATATGTACTGAAATAATTTTAAGACATCTGCCTATATTCCTGAGACAAGACAGATAATATTCATACAGGAAACTAATACGATGTTATATCTTTTATAGGTTGATGTTCTTCATGTTCCTTTTTTTATGCTTTTTTTTTTTAATGTGAATAGCAGATAAAGTGACTGAGGATTAATTGAATAGGACTAGGACTTATATAGCTCAGTTGGTAGTCTGGTTGCCTAGAATGCATGAAGTGCTGGGTGTAATCCTCAGTACTGCATAAGCCAGGTATGGTGACCCACACCTGCAGTCTCAGTACTCAGTAAGTGGAGGCAAAAGCATTAGAAGGTTGAAGTAGGTAGGCTTGAGGCCAGCCTGGCATATGTGTCACTTGTCTCCAAAAAGTTAAAGAGTGAACTTAGAAGCGAATGACCAACATGTTGCAGCAGCACCTTTATAATACTGACCCAAGAGGTATTAAGACATGCCTATAACATGTTTATTCACAATAATTAATAACTTAAAAATGTAAAGGATCCTTAACGGTAGAATGTGTGAACAGCTTGGTTTCCCTTTAAGCAACAGGACACTGCTTTAGTGCTTAACAATAAAAAAGTGAATTACTAGCCGGGTGGCGGTGGCGCACACCTTTAATCCCAGCACTCAGGAGGCAGAGCCAGGTGGATCTCTCTGAGTTCAAGACCAGCCTGGTCTACAGAGCGAGATTCAGAACAGGCACCAAAACTACACAGAGAAACCCTGTCTCAAAAAACCAAAAAAAAAAAAAAAAAAAAGTGAATTACTGGTACATGTAACAGTGCACACATGTATCTCGGTACCATGTATTTTAAATAGGAGAGAGACGAAAAATAATTCAGTACATATTATCTCACTTTCTTGTTCTTACAATGAAAGTTAATTAAGAGACCATTTTTTTTTTTAACATATAAAACTAACTTTTAGAACACAGAAAATGAGAAATCCAAATTCTGGCTTTCTGTGTAATTTTTTATACTTTATTTATTTTATGTATAAGAATATCTTTTCTGTATGTAGGTATGTATACCATGTTTATACCTGGTGTCCATGGAGGTCCGAAGAGGGCATTGGGTCCCATAGAACTCTAGTAACAGATGATTGTGAGCTACCTTCTTGGTGCTTAGAATCAAATTCAAATCTTTTGTAAGAGCAACGATTGCCCTTAACTGCTGAACCATTTCTCTAGCCCCAAATCCTGGTCTCATGTAGGAGAGGACTGGAGTGGGCCTGAGCAACTTTCTGGGGTACCATGGACATCACAGAACTTAGATGAAGTGTTGGGTCAATGGCTATGCACCTGTAATCCAAATGTTCTCCCTGTCTGATTCTCTGTGTACACATTTTAACTAAATGAAATAAAATGGGAAACAATTTACTAAACCACACTTGCTTCTCTAGTATCCCACTTACTGGCAGGACTAATCATTATATAGATGGCAATGGCCCACAAGCATTATGGGCATCTTTGCAAGTCCTGTCCACATAGAATGATTTGTTTAAGTTCCAAAGAAGTTTGTAGTCATTAGTCTCACTAAAGTATAAAATCAGGTTGCCTTTGGTCTTCTGAGAATACCTTATGATGTAGGGACGGAGGAGGGCTGAAATGGGTCATACGGTAATGAATAAATGAGTATTCTTTCACGAAGGTCCAGTGTAAGTGGACAGCTACATGGCAAATCAAATAGAGCCCATTGCCGGAACATCTGTTAGACCATATGCTTTGGCTTCAGGTTCTGTGTAAAACCTAAAATGCTAATGACTCCATCCATCATCACAGAGCTTGGCAGGCATGCATCACTGAATTGGGCAGAGAAATTCAACACTGGATTTATTGAATGGCGCAAAAATGTGTGGGTAGGTTTGGTGGCACCATTTGTTTTGGTGAGTTGAAACGAGGCTGTACCGTGTGCTACTGATAATCTTAGGCAGACTGCAGTCAGAGCCCTGGCAATTGGGCCAATCTGTCCGTAATCGCCCGTAGCACTGGCCTGGTGCCTGTTCAGTGGGCCTGCCAAGACTAGAGAGTCAGCCACCACTT
Source organism: Peromyscus californicus insignis (assembly GCF_007827085.1). NCBI lineage: Eukaryota > Metazoa > Chordata > Mammalia > Rodentia > Cricetidae > Peromyscus > Peromyscus californicus. The sequence goes on from NW_026294525.1 coordinate 35,588,457, forward strand.
TGCCCTTGGTGAGGCACATTGCCGCTAATGTCGTGGGATACAGTGAGTTTTTCAGCCAAAGGAAATGTCATTCCTTATGGAGCAACAGATAATTTAGGCAGTGGCTTGAGAGTGGTAATTGGAGAGTGAAATGAGTAAAATGAAATGCAAATTGCTCTGAAAAACAACTAGAGAGAGACTGACCTCTTCAAGTCCCAGCTGCTTCCAGCTGTGAGTCAATGAAAAGTGGTGGATCTGCAACTTCGGATCGTGCCATATTGGATCTGTTTGCTCAGCTGCCGCAACTGCATCCCTCTACCGCACATGACTGTCTACATGTGAATGAAACTTGATGACATGGGTTTCAGAAAATTGAGGGGGTAAAGCGCAAAATCTTCCCCCGGCCAAATGTATCCCTGGCCTGTTTCAGATGCCGCTTTGCCTTCAGCAATCTCCAAAGAGCCCACATCAAAGCATCATGGAGGCTCGTCTCCACTGTCCCAGGAAGTAGCATACCCCACTTCTAGAATTTTATTGTTCATGAGAGATACTACTCATTTAGAGAAAATACCTTGAGTTTTTGCATGAGGGAAGGAAAGTTTTCTGAGGAAATTAGTCTCTATCTTTATTGGATGGTTTATATTAGAAAATTCATCAAAAAGTGATGGCGGGTATTTTTCAAAGCAAACCTGATTAGACACGTAAATTCATGTTCAGTTTGCATCGATGCCATAAAAAGTTGAAAAGAGAGAGAGAGAAATGTAATATATTGTAAACTGTCCAGATGTTTGAACTTTCAAACTTCTGACATTTGTCCATAATTGGCTTTGTGAGAGTCTTCAGTAGGTCTGAAATACTAGAATAACAAAGATAGCATGTAGTTATCATGATAGGAGTTAAATGTGAAAAGCTGATGTCAGGGTGGTCAAAGGGACAACATACATGCTTCTGGAAGTTTGTGGAAGATGAAATGGGATTCATAAAATCTCAGTTTTTAGGGGTTAATAGAAGCAAGATCCAATTTCCTGTTTATACATCCCTGAAGTACAACAATCTGGTCTTGAGTTTGAAAGCCATGTGTTCGGTCATATAAGCTGATTTGAATTCTGAGCCCTTTAATTGTGGGGCTGCTGAGACCTGACCAAGCTGCTGGAGAAGATATTAAAAGCATAGTTGGTGAGGAATCCCAGCACGGTCCAGGCTGCTCACACTCCTGGAGGACATTTACACTTAAGGCTGCATTTTTAACTAGGGCCTTTTAGCCTCAAAGGATGAATTCAGAAGGAGAGAAGGATCATATAGCATCACTGATCATTTCAGTGAGGAAAATGTGCGGCAAAGACTGGGATGTTTGGTGAGACCATTAGCCTTGGCTGAGACCAGGAAGACAGCGCACACAAGAGCCATGGAAGTGAAGATGGGTGGGTGATGGCTATTGCTGCAGGGTTAGAAGGCAGAAAGCAAACATTTAGTTGTATTAAGCAGGGCAGCAGTATAAGAAAGACCTTATTGAAGGGTCACTGTGAGGAAAGGCGATAAATAAAATGAATGGCAAGGCTGGACCATGAGCATGGACAGAATTGGAAGTAGCAACGGCTGCTGTTGGCAGTACTGACATCAGGCAATAAAGGACTCTGACTGGGCAGTGCGGTGCAATCGGAAATTCTGCGGGAGGCACAGATTAAAGAAGACGAATGGGTTTGGATCGAGTGGGTAGCAGTTAACAGATTTGGAGGAAATGGGAATGCTCTACAGTATAATTCTCCAAACCTCAAGGTTTAACTTTTATAGTTAGTCTGTTTTTCATTTTCTGGCTTGAGCTGACTTATCTCTAGAACTACTCACTACTCTCACTCTTTTTGGTAATTGTATATAAATGATCTTAAATAAGACTGAAAGGTGAGGCATCCTACTGGATTTTGCCTCTTTATCCACAGTGAAGTTTGTGAAGCTTGTGGCTAATTAAAGCCTTGGATGGTCCTGGTATTGCCCACGAAGTACATTTCCCCTCCTTTGGAAAACGGTGCCTTTGCTTCTGAGTCTGTGGTCTCAGACTCAGACCTTGAATAGGAACGAGAGTAGTTCAGACCTTGTCTTCCATACCGTCCTAACTTCTTGTTGCCTACCTTGACCCGGATTGATAGATGGAATCTAGCCTACTATTTAATTCTAATTGACTCTGTTTACGGTCTCATTAAACAATAGTGATTCTTCAAGGCACCTCCTGCTTTAAAGAGAGTTCTGTTCCACCCAAGGGGCTTTGTACTTACTAGAAACTAATAGCCATTACCTTAAAACGCCCAATTTTCCCCCTTGGGCCATTTGATGAGTTCACACATTGTATTCTGCCTTCTTGTCTTTGTATAAAGCACCTTGTGTGTAAATTTTGAGCTAAAGTCACTAGCCATGGATCATGGATCAGGAAATTTATCTTTGATATTTTAGCATCTTAGATGTGGGTGTGCCGTGCTGAGCTGTGAGCACGGGAAAGTTTCATCATTGGCAAATGTTAGGGGTGTTACTCTTTTCTTTTTGCAATTGCTGCTTTCTTTATGGAGAGAGTAACACTTGGATTTTTAAAATAGTTTATATGACATAGGTGAAATGTCTAGAAACTACATAAAGTAGTATAAATGCATTATGTGTGGCATATACTTTACTTCCTTATCTCTGCCAAGATTTCTTCTTATAAAAGTCTGCAAATAACAATTATCACTCTGGACATGAAGGTACCACCCATATGATGGGGATGGGGGTATCGTGCAGAGTATTTTCCTGTCACAACTTTCCTAATGAGACACTGTGATTACCTGTCAGACTGTAACAATGTCTTTTCTTCTTCCCTTGGGAAATTGTGATATTTTCCTATTTCATTTTAAATTCCTCCTTTTTTTGTCTTTAAAAATTGCTTATTTGTAAAATTAGCATTCAAAGTAATACATTTCATTGTGGCATTTGTATACATAATTTATCTTTGTTGATTCTCCCAATCTGAAAAGCAGATCAATGAGTAGATCTAATATTTATAAGATTATTTTATAATACAATAAAATATACATGGTGAAAGCCACCCTAATTAAAGAATATTATGGCTCTGATTTTTTTGTGTGTGTGTATGTGTGTATGTGTGTGTGTGCTCGGGCACATGTGTCCCTTTTTGTGTTGAGTATAGATGTGCCTGTGTGTGTCACTGTGGGAGGCAGAGGATAATCTAGGCTGTCATGACTCAGAAGTCACCTGTATTGGCTTTTGAGACATCGTCTTTTCCCTGGTAGTCCCTGAGTAGGCCAGGGTGGCTTTCTTCTCACCAGTGTTAGGGCTATGAGTGTGTGCCACCATGCCCAGCTTTTTCTTTTTAAACAAGAGTTAGGGGGCATTGACATTCTCTCTTTATGCTTGTGCAGCAAACACTTTGCCTACTGAGCATCCTCCCAAAATCTCAGTCAATTTGGGGAAGACAGAAACCACACAGGTCAGGAATAAACAGTGCCAGCAACCCCTGCGGCATCATCCTTTTATTCCAGCCAGGGCTAATTAATTTATATCCTTCTTTCTTTGTCTCTACAAACAGCCATCCATCTACTCTAATTATATGTGTTTGTGTGTGTGTGTGTGTGTGTGTGTGTGTGTGTGTGTGTGTGTGCATACACATGCCTGATGGTCTCAGAATTATTAAGCAGCAGCTACCTAGTTGTGGCTACAAGTATTCTGTGTTAGCTCCCAAGGCCTTTTACCCAGACTTCAGTAGTCATGCAAATTTCTTTGCTTCTGGCTTTTGTGCGATGTTTAAAATTCTTGCCAATGAGGCATCCTTTTCTTTTCCCATGGGGCCACTCTTTTTTTTTTTATTGGTAAATTGCATATCAATGTAATAATCCTGGGTTTGAGAGATTTCCCCTGCTAGACCTTTTCAATAAGAAACATAGACAGAGACAGGCGCAGGCACGTGCATACACATACATATTTGAAAATAAAAAAATGTTCCCCAAATTCATATTGAGTTTTCAAATTAAAATCTAAAGATTTTTTTCTCTGTGTCTCTATCACACCTTATTTATCACTCACAGTTTTTGTATTTTGTATGTATGTTTTGTTTATTTTGAGACAGGGTCCAGGTTCCAGGGTAGCCTAAAACTCCATTGTTCCATGACATAGTTCTGAATGACCTTGAAGTCTCTCAGTGCTGACACTCAGGCACTATTTCTTTGGCATGTGGCTATGGTAGAGCATTCATACCCTTGGATGCATGCACTCCTGTCACAGAGGAAGGATTACCATGCTCCATGAACCACTCAGTAGCCATCTTGTGTGACCGTGAATGGGGATCCACAGGATAGAGAAAGGGTAGCAGTAGAAGGATCCCTGTACTGGAAGCCCCTCCCCCAAATCACTCCGTGCCTACCAGTCTGGAAAGAGACTACATTTCACCCTGGGAAAGAGAGAAGTGGCATGGCTAAGAAGACAAGAACCTTTCCATCATGCAGAATCCCTGTGCTATCCTTGCTAACCCCCCAGCAAAGTGGCCAGGGCAGGCCAGTCCGGGCTTCAGTCCCCAGAGCATGACGTCATCAAGCTGGTGGGCGATAAGGCGAATTCATGGGATAGTGTCACCGAGTACTTGCTGGATCAGACCCAAATGTTAGTTGACTGTGTCCTGTATCTCCAGGAGACAGTCAAGTCCATGGTCATGTCGTTGTTGTTGTTGGACTTACCTGTCCCCTGGGGGTTTCAAAGGAAAAACAGAGAATCCACATTTCCCAGGCTCAGACTGCTGAAATGGAAGGGAGGGGACATTCTGACCAGTGGTATAGACTTCACTTCTTTACCACGCACGAGTGGATTGTTTTCTTGGACACACATCTCTCCATCTTGGGCCACCTCTTTAATAACAACAGCAAGGCAAAGCACCCTCATGGTCCAACGAGGATGGACACCCACAGCCTCTCTGTAATCAAGCTCTCTTGTTAGACTTTCTTTGGATGGCCAGCCCCCAAATAATGACATGGAGACTTATTAATTATGAAAGCTTGGCCTTTAGCTTAGGCTTGTTGCCAACTACCTCTTAGAACTTAAATGAACCCGGTTTTTTTAGCCTACCTTCTGCTATGTGACTCATTACTTTTCCATCATTTACATCCAACTTATGTGTCTTGCTGGCATTTCCTGCACACCTGATTCATCCGCTGAGTTCCTCTCTCTCCCTTGAAGTCCCACCCATTCTCTCCTGCCTAGCTACTGGCCATTCAGCTTTTTATTTTCCAGTTGCAACGATGCATCTTCACACAGTGTACAAATATCCCACACCACCTCTCTCTATCTTCTTCACTATGTGCCACATGGTACCTGAGGTGCTAGACCTGAGTCTGTACGAACATGTAGAATGTTCAACATCAGAAGGGACTACTGTGTGAAGTATGGTGAAGTCAGTGATAATGGTGTGTTCAGTGTGGGGATGTCAGTGGTGACACATGTACCTCTCCGTGTGCTGACTATGAGGAGGCTATGTGTTGTACTTATGCATATGAACTCTCCTTTCTGGGAGCCTAAAATTGTTCTTCAAAATGACTTTTGGGGGTTAAGACAAAAGCAAATGTCCTTGGACTCCTGATCCACTTGCTTCAGCCTCCCAGTTGGAGTGCTCCAGGTGTGCACCACCACGCCTGGCACCTTTTGCTATTCTGGGTGTTTTTGTTAATTCTTCTTTTATTCTTGTTTCATACATTGCATCCTGACCACAAGAAGTCGACTGACAGTCACACTGAGGGAATCTTGGGCAAAAGAGACCTCATAGTCTGCCCCTACAGTGACACACTTCCTCCAACAAGGCCACACCTCCTAGTAGTGCCACTCCCTTTGGGGGCCGTTTTCTTTCAAACCACCGTACATGAGTAATTGTGATTCATGAGGAAAATATCATGGAGCTAGGCACTGGTCTTGTGTGTATTAAGTGCTGAGGGAGAAAGAACATTCCCTGTGCTCAGAAACAGTGGCTTTTAACAGCCTAGGATTCTAAAAGGTAGCATAGAGACTTGGAAGGAGAGTGTATGCTCTTGTGAAAGTTGGACCAGGGAGGCAGGACACACAATAGGAACGGTTTTCGCAGAATTGATGAGAATGAGTGACAGAAAAAAAAAGGCAGCAAACACTCCGAGTCTTGCCAGAAGATAGATGGGAGGACTAGAAGGTGGGCTCCTGGGGGAGCAGTGCTGAGTCATGTCTGCCTTCCAGTTAGAAAGACTGCATGGAGATGGTGTGCTAATTGAAAAGGAAACGCATCTGAGATTTGCATATGTAATGACTGTTTTTGTTTATATGGGTTGTGGAAGAGAAAGAATTTAGACTGATTTTCTGGGTTTATATTTCAGGGCTTTTGAATATAAGCTGATTCTTTCTTTCTTTCTCAAATTGAAAATTAATATTTATTTATACGGTATATTCTGATCACTGTTTTCTCGTCCCTTATCCTCCTAGATTCTTTCCACATTCTCACCCTTTCAACCCCCAACAAGGAAACAAGAGAAAGAAAATTAACGCGATATAATATCTCTTTTGTAATATACAGAAGTTCACAAAACGTTTCAAAATGTTCATTCATGTACTCACGCTCTAATAGAAGTAAATATTTGGTATTTGTGTGTCATACCTTGCATTTGCTAAAGATCCTTTCCTCTCTCCCTCCCTCCCTCCCTTCTTCCCTCCCTCCCTCCCTTCTTCCCTCCCACCACCCAGCTCCCAATTAATCACACAAAGACTTGTTCTTACTCATAAATGCCTGGTCTTAGCTTGGCTTGTTTCTTTCCAGCTTTCCTTAACTTAAATTATCCCATCTACCTTTTTCCTTTCTACTATGACTGTAACTCTTGCTTTTACTCCATCACTTGCTGGGAGCTGGGTAGCTGGCCCCTGGAGTTCTCCTCCTTCTCTGGCTACTCCTTCTTCCTTTCTTCCAGATTTCTCCTTCTATATATTCTCTCTGCCTGCCAGCCCTGCCTATCCTTTCTCCTTCCTTGCTATTGGCTGTTCAGCTCTTTATTAGACCTTCAGGTATTTAGACAGGCACAGTAACACAACTCCACAGAGTTAAACAAATGCGACATAAACAAAAGTAACACACCTTAAAACAATATTCCCCAACACACCAGCCCTTGTGCTTTGTATCAGCTCTGTTCTGCTCCCAGGTGACTTCCTTAACTGTTACTTTGCACCTATAGATTGAGACAAACTCTGAAAGGTTCAGATCTCCCTGTATTTGACTGTTCCAAATGATGCCAAAGCCAATATTTCCTCATATTTTTCTCAACCCCACTTATGTGAATGATTCAAAAGTAGAAATCTAGAAGTGGAATTGCTGGGGTTTGTACATTCCACACTGTTCGTTTTTTTCCATTTTCTTATTTATTTCTTGCTGTTTTGTAACTTAGGATAACCTTGAACTTCTGATCCTCCACCCTCCAAGCGTCAGGTGCAGGGATTGCAAATGTGTACCTCCATGCCTGGTTTATGTGGTGCAAGGATCAGATCTAGGCCTTACTAATGCTAGGCCAGTACTCTACCAGCTAAGCTGCACCGCTAGCCCTGTCTTCCATTTTCTTAAAGAGTAATCAATCATTTTCTGAAATTGCTCCTAGTGTAGAAAGTCATCAACCGGTCCATGCTGTATTGCCTACATGTAATTCTTTGGCATAACATGCTATGTAGTTTTAATCCCATGTATACTTAGAACTTCACCAATAAGACATGAACTTGAGCTCCTAACTAATTCTTTCTATACTTAGAGCTTTTCTTGGACAATTGTCTGTATTTGACATATCCAACTTTGAAAGTTTGGACTGATGGCTCCTTTCATTGTCCTTAGACATATGCCTTTTATCTTTTACAGTCTGTCTAGTTTTTGACTGGTTGTTTATCGGTTTTCCTATTGAGCTACAGAAGATCTTTACATATCTTAGCTGTTTATCTTTTTGTTGTTGTATTTTTTGACAAATACCTCGTCTCAGTCTATGTTCCCCCTACTTTATTTATGATGTCTTTCAATGTATAGAACTTATAAATTTTATTATAGTTGATAGTTACCATTATTTCCTTTATAGTTTATGCTTATTGGTTTTATATGAGATACTGGGATATCATAAATATATTTCCTACTTTTTCATTTTCAAACTTGACAGGTATGCTTTTAACATTTAGGCCTTCTTTGATTACTTTTTTAAAAAATATAAATTGGGTATCATTAATCCTGAAGAGATAGTAGTTTGCCAAGAGCACAGATTTGGGGTTGACTCTCAATCATCAATCAATATTTTATTGTCATTCTGTGACAAGTACATGCTATATATTTGGAATAAGAATGTGTAGGGCATGGTCTTCAGCTCCTTGGAAGATGACTGTCATATAATGTGTGTAGGACATCTTCGTAGCACCAGAAACAAGACCATCTTCCTTATCCATGAAGGGGCCATGACTCATTTTCTATGATGCTGTCAACTTTTGTGTTAATGTATATATTTTGCTGTAAATATGGAAAACTGAGACCATTGAACCAACTCTACATCCTTTAAAGGATTCCGATAGTTTCTCTTTTTCCCGATGGCATGACAAAGGTAAAATTCTGTGGGGCTATGCAGGCATCTTCCAAATAGTTTAGCAAGCAGAATAATTCATCACAGATATTGCTTGCTGAGATATTTTAGATTTATGGCATGGTGAACAACCTGTGTCTGAAGATTGGATTCTGTTTGCAGAGACGGAATGGAGAAGACATACCCGTGGCCCAGACGAAGAACATCAATCATAGAAGATTTGCTGCCTCCTTCAGATTGCAAGAAGTGACAAAAACCGACCAGGATTTGTACCGCTGCGTAACTCAGTCAGAACGAGGCTCTGGGGTCTCCAACTTTGCTCAACTTATTGTTAGAGGTAACACTTTTTGCTTTTGCATCATTAAATTGAGTGCCTTTATTAGAACTGAGCAAGTCTGTAGACACAGCAGTTGTTTTTTAAACTACAGTATTCTTCCTTACAAGTCAATATTCCATATCATTATCAAGATACTGGTAATGTCAAGTAAAGCAGAGATTAGTTTTAAAATTTGTTAATTTGTTATCCAACCAGTGTCTCGTCAAATGAAATCTTATTTTGCCATGTTTAATGTGGAGACACATGTATAGTAGTATTTTCTTCCATATTGCTTTATAGTTTTCATCCCAACTTGAGAGATGCTCCCTCTTGTTTGAGAAATTCTGCAGGTACTGCTACAGTACTTTATTCCAAGAAATGTTGTGACAAGAAGTCACAGTAAATATTTCAGGTAGACCTGTAAACATTTTCAGTAGCAAATCTCTGTGTTAAATTATCATTAACTCTGGTCTTTTATCAAATCATACAAAGTCAGAATGAATTTTTCCTAATCTTAGTTGCTAAAGTTATTAGAGGAACATGAGAGCTTGCCATATTAGGCAAATCTCTTGTGAATTCAGAGAAAATATAGGCAAGGTCAAGATATATATTACCTTTATTAAGAATTTATGAGTCCTTATTTTATCTCAGACATTGATTTAGGTTTCAAGAATGCAGTGTAGAGAGAACACAGAGCTCCTGTTAACATGACCCTTGACAGTGGGTACCTTAGGAATGTTATGTAAACGTGTAGCTTGTGATTGTGGTATGTATTTGGGTGAAGATTGCTTTTTTCATGAAAGTGGTTTCATAATTTCTTTTTAGGAGGTGACAAGGTGAAATAGAGAAAAAGAGGGAAATTTAGCTTCATGAAAAATTAGAAGCAAATTAGCTTTGTTGAATCAGGTATCAGACAGTCAATCTTGACACAAGTGAAAATAATGTGAAGACCTCACCATGGAGACATTTGGCCAATCTAATGAAAACTAGACTCTGAAATTGTACAGAGTAATAGGGGAGCCATTTGTGAATGAGTTAGGGAAATGCAGGATGGGTAAAGTTTCTAAAGGGTCATGTAGATAGGAGAAGACATTGGGCAAACGCTTCACACACGGGGCTAAAGAGATCGCATTGTGGTTAGGAGAACAAATTGCTCTTTCTGAGGACCCAAGTTCATTTCCCAGCACCCACATCGGGTGCCCCACAACTGCCTATAATTTGAGTTCCAGGGGATTCAACCACTGACATCTGACCTCCTTGGGCAAGCACACTCACATGCAAAGCCCCTCACACAGATACACATTCATGCATGTAAATAAAAATATAAATTATATGTTCAAAAAAAAAACCAAATGCCATAGTTCAGGGGCTGAAAAAAAATGAGATATACTCATAGCCCGTTAATCTATTTTGTAATGCTTGATGATGAATAATTGTTAGAAATATTGTTTGGAGATGTACTTGATTCTCATACACTATTCTTTAATAACTATTGAAATCAGGAAATTAAAATTCAGGTTAGTTGATATTACTCCCAGAGCCATAACAATGTAATACTTGGTGGAGACTGACTACACACCCATGCTTCTTGTCTTTTAGTGATGAGTTCCTTCTCTCCCATGTCAGGTTTCTCTAGCATTCACATTATCAACTAATCCTCTTCATCTCTTACATACTTTGCTGAGATCCTATAGCTCATTAAAAACAAAACATAAGTTGATCTTTGTAGGATGAATATGCCCTTGTCTTCAATGCAGCCTGACTTGGGAGTGCATTGTCTCATCTTACCTGCACAAGTTCATGGAATTAAAGACCCTTTTACGAAAGAGTAAAAAAAACATGATAGTGTTTTACAGCCTGGCTCAGAAAGATAATCCACTATACTTTCACATTGATGAGTGCTTATCCATTTGTGTTGATCCCATTTCTGCCCTTCTCATGTGATTCTAATTCATCGGTATGGGGCACCATTGCCATCTCTCTTGTTTGAGTCTAAGTCTAAAGTCAAAGATGTGCTTGGGTATTCTTTTGGTGTTTCACAGGCTGGGTTTGTAGGGGTGTGGGTCTGTTATTGACGCACCATGCTCCCTGCATCTCCCAAGTCCTTTGTTAGTAGTCAAATATACTACCCCGAGAGAAGTGATGCCTGCTTAGGGCACTTACAGTGTTTTGGGATACCCTAACTACTACAACACATAGTTAAACATGTGATGCATTAGAGATATGTTATGTAGGAGCACATATACACTTCTTAAGGAGGGGGCCCACACTGGATGAACTGGATGTTTGTGTAAGGAAGGTGGCAGTTGCTTTATCCATGTCCTTTCCTGATACAGATGGGCCATACCTATTCATGGAAAATTTTGCTCATTTATTTAAAAAAAATTAGTATTTCAGGATTAGATCTTCAGTATTTGTAATACTTTTTTTTTTCATGTGTTTGTTTTTTGGAAGTGTTAGATATGAAATCCAGGATATAGTACATGATTTTCAAGCATGCAAAAACTAAGTTATGCCCCTATTTCTTGTTACTTGATTTATAAGTAGATTTCTATGATTTTATTGAGGCCTTGTTTTCCTTAGTTGTTGACATATACATTGTTTTAATAACATTTAAAAACAATTTTTAAATTCCACACAAAATTTAACTTTTTTCTTTCATAAAATAGTTTCTACTTATTATTCATTTTACTTTAGATTTTGTGTTATACATGTGTTAAAGTATCATAGTGCTCTGGATGGGGTAGCTGCATTTTTGCTAACATTAGAAATATCCATTTTGATACTTTTGACAGTTGCGCTTATTTTCAACATATTTCAGGATCTGCATCAAATATTTGCAGGTGATACGTGGCTTGTCGTATTATCTGAGAACCAATATAGAGAAATACGTTTTTCTTACTTGTCCAGATATCCACAAAATAAATCCTACAAACCAAAACCATCTCCCTGGGGGTCAACTATCCTGATTGCTAACCAAAACCATGCCCCTGGGTGTCAGCTGTCCTGGGACTGAAACAATGGGGAAAATTCACCATGGTGACAGGTCATATCTCTCGGTGGCACATTTAAAACTGATGTCCTGCTGTATGGACACAAAAGATGGTAATTTTAAAGGAAATTTTGGGGGCAGTGATATGAATAGTCTTTAATGAGAGTTGGCGTGGTGTTGCCTGTTGTCAAACATGACCTATGGGTAAGAGTTTATTAGTGCATTTTCTCTGAAACTGGAAGTGACAGGACATGCTTAAGGCTTTTTTTTTTTTCTTGTTTGCTACAAGTGAAAATTTTACCGCAAAATCCTCATGCCGAGGAGTATTGATTGGTGTGTTCCCGGAGCCACGGGAATAGCAGAGTGGGATGGTGAACAGAATTTACTTTGCCATAACTCTGCCTTTGCTTCCAGACCGTTTTGAGTAATGATAACATCTGCAGCTTGCGGAAGCCGATCTTTATTGACGAAGAAGCTTTTGCTCATCGGAGACCAAGAGGAGGCATTTTTGTGTAGTGATGCTATAGGGTTCTGGAGTTCTGCCTGTAAAGACGGTGCAGAAGGGGTGTTGGCCAGTCCCACAGTGAAAGCTAGGCTTCGTGGATGATGATGTGTGTTGATGGTTTTGCTCCTTCATTGTCTCACGTATGAGATTCTTCTGTCCAAAGAAATCACAGGCCAGTTTCCATCTGCTCAAAAAAACAACCCACTGAACACTTAGAGAAAATTCTCTCTTACATTTTGCATTTCAACTTTTTACAATACTTGTCTACATTTTACTTTTTTTCATTTTCCTGTAGATTTTGGGAAAGAGTCTCATGCATCTCAGGGTGTTTTTCAGCTCCTATCTGCTTCTCCAGCTACCAAATGCCATTTGGTGAGATTACAGACATCAAGTACCTGCTACATTTTTAGCTTTTAAATATTTTCTTTTCATTTGAGACAGGGCCTCATTATGTAGCTCTGGCTGTCCTGGAACTCACTGTGTAGACGAGCCTGGCCTCAAACTCACAGAGATCTGCCTGCCTCTGCCTCCCAAGTGCTTGTATTAAAGGCAGGCGTCACCACCGCCTGGTCAGCTTTTAAATTTTTTTAAAATTGCATGTTTAAATTTTTTTGTTGTTGTTTTAAAATTGTTAGTGATCTCTGTGAGTTCGAGGCCAGCCTGGTTTACAGAGTGAGATCCAGGACAGGAACCAAAACTACACAGAGAAACCCTGTCTCGAAAAACCAAAAAAAAAAAAAAAAGGTAGTGATTTGAATTTTAAATTTTGCCATCTATTATTAACCACTGCAAAATGCTGTGGAAATGAAACATATTCAGTTAATATATTTATCTATTTTTAGTGAATAAGTCAACAGTAGTTATGAGTATTGTGATTCTCAGTCTCATTGACCCAAATTTATTAAATATTTGTATTCAGCTTATTGGTGTTGGAAATTATGTGATTGATATTGATTGTCAATGTAAGTCACATGACACACTCATTGACATTTTGACTAGAGGGTGCAGAGGAACGCTTCTGGGGTCTTTGATGCAGTCATTAAGCATCTAGGTTCTTTGCATTTCACTCTGGTGTCAGTGATTTGGGTTCGTGTCACAAGACCAACTAACCTCCCAGTTAAAGGACACCAGCATGATTCAATGCTTTCTGATCCCATCCACTGGGCATAGATAGAGCCGTGCTGGAGGGGCATAATAAAAAAAAAAAAAAAAGGATGAATTAAAATGAAAAGGCACAAGAAAACCTGCTCCTTTGTATGCACATTTTTAAAAGTTAATACATTTTTTAAATAAATTAATGCAAAATTAAGTGTTGCTGGAAAGATGGTACAGTGGCTAACAACACATGTTGCTCTTGAGGCCCCAGGTTCATTTCCGAGCATCTACATGGTAGCTCACAATCATTTCTTACTGTCGCCCCAGGGCATCTGATGCCCTCTCCTGACCTCTGTGGGCACCAGTCACACAAATGGTACATAGACATACATTCAGACAAAACAGTAATACATCTAAAATAAAATAAATGAATCTAAAAAAATTAAGAAAGGGGATTTTAATGGGGGCATGAAACATAGTTGTGTGTTGGAAACCAGCTAGACTATTCAGTGCATCAAGAACGAACTTTTGTACTCAGGGCTCCAGAGCCTAAGCACTGTATTCTGCATGGTTACTCACTCCATTCAGAGAGACAGCAACCAAGGCACCATGTCCAGAGAAGGTAGAGCAGGATGGATCTCCAGGAAGATACAGAGTTTGGAATATGGCTTTGTTGGAGAAGAGTCTGTCATACTAGGCAAGCAGCAAGAGGCCTCAGGTCACCAGGGAGACCAGAACTCACCCAGTCTGTGGTGTGATAGCAGAATCACTTTTCCACTACCATTTAGCCCTTGTGGAGAAAAGTTGTCAACATTACCTCAGAATTGGGATGCGAACGTTAAGACTGTTTCTTACTGTGGTTATGTGTAGTTTTAAGCTCAACTGATTTAGTTTAGTAACTAGCATTATCGTTACGTAAACTCAGTAGTTTTCTCAAAATTCACAACCCAGTGGTTTGGTTGAAGTGAAAGCAGCCAGGCTGGATGAGGCTGGAGGAGGCATGAGGAGTTTCCTGCTCCCTCCATCCTGCAGATGGAGCAAAATGAGGAAAGCATGTCCTCCTTCCCGTGCGTGAACCGCTCTTTTTTTTATTTTGCAATACAATTCAGTTCTACATATCAGCCACGGATTCCCTTGTTCTCCCCCATCCCGACCCCCTCACCTTCCCCCCAGCCCCCCCCCCCCATTCCCATCTCCTCCAGGGCAAAGTCTTCCCCACAGACTGAGTTCAACCTGGTAGACTCAGTCCAGGTAGGTCCAGTCCCCTCCTCCCAGGCTGAGCCAAGCAATCCTGCATAGGCCCCAGGTTTCAAACAGCCAACTCATGCAATGAGCACAGGACCCGGTCCCACTGCCTGAATGCCTCCCAAACAGATCAAGCCAATCAACTGTCTCACCCATTCAGAGGGCCTGATCCAGTGGGGACCCCTCAGCCATTGGTTCTTAGTACATATACACAATGGAATACTACTCAGCAGAGAAAAACAATGACATCATGAGGTTTGCAGACAAATGGATGCATCTAGAAAGAATCATCCTGAGTGAGGTAACCCAGACTCAGAAAGACAAACATGGTATGTACTCACTCATAGCAGGATACTAGATGTGGAACAAGGATGAGTGGACTGCTACTCACATCACCAGGGAGGCTACCTGGAAAACAGGACCCCAAGAAAGACACGGGGATCGCCCAATGACAGAGAAATGGAATGAGATCTACGTGAACCGCTCTTTGCCTTCTCGGGCGAGCTGGCAGAACTGTTGTTTAGTTTGGCTCAAAACATTTTTCACCTGCAAAGTTAATCTTGTTGTGCCCAATATTCTTTTTCCGGCTCTATCATCTCTCTGTGCATACTCGTTAAAAAAAAAAAATCACTTCTAAATATTTCATTTTTCTATTAACAGCAAAGGCATTCAGGCAGCAGAAGGAATGGCATACTTTACTAATGCTCTTGCTGGCTGGTGGTTTCAAGGCCATGGAGTTTCTAGCTCCAGACCGTCAGCAGCCTGCTTAATGCCACAGGATATTGATTTGTAACCAGTTTTCATAGCGTAGCTGTCAAACTTGTGAATTCATACAAAGATCTTTTTTCTTAACGGTGACTTGAAGATCCGCTTTCTTTATTTATATTGTGAAAACCAATCAACGGGGCAGGAAGCCTGAAGGGTTTTTTTTTAAATTTTTTTTTGTTTGTCATTTAAACATCTGTATTTTTTAAAATCTGAACTATGATGGAAGCTGTAGAGCACATTGAACAACCACTTATTAATTTCCCTTCTCTCTGATGCCCTTAGAAAAGGAAGGTAGACATTACAGTCAGCAGATACCAATCGTTCCAAGTTTATAGGAGATTTAAAGTTTCATAGCTTAGTTTTTTTTTTTTGCTTTGCTACTGCACCCTTGAAGATGATAAAGGAAACATTTAGAGTCTCCTCTCATTCCGCGTACCTACTTCTGATTCAGGTGTTTCATCGTTCAAGATGCCTGGTACACATCTAAATTCCAAATGAGCGAAAGTGCGTCCTTACTTTCAGGTACCGCACGGTGATCTAACCAGAAAGCAGACATAGCTTTGAGCTGCTCTTGTAGTCATTTGGAGGAATGCTTTTCCAAATGGAAAAATATTAACAGTTGTAATGGAATCTTCATCCATTGAAAAGTAATTGGGTTTTAAGTGTATACCTCATCAGAACTTGAGATAACCTCTACTATTCTACCCATATCTGTATACCATTGTTTCCAACATGGTTGCCTGTTTCTACTGATAGTTACTCTCCAGAATGACTCTCCAGAATGGTGGGATGCAAAGCACAGGTTTTGACTGCGTCGTCTTTGTCATTTTATTTACTTTCTCTAAGCTCATTTCACAAATTAAAATGCAGCATGAATCTCCTCCCAAAGGGCACCTGAAACCTCTTCTGAGGGCAATTCACTTGTGTGATGTGGAGACAGTGTTTAGCTGGGAGCTGCAGGCCAGTGCTCTTTGAAGTGAATCTTTGGGGAGTTTGCTTTGTGGCCATTCTTCTTAAGAACTTGCAGAGAATCAGAGAGGAAGCACACCGTTGACATGCTGAATAATTATGTGTGGGGGTCTTGAGGGAATTTGATTTCTAAGCATAGGCTGTAGGTCTTTACTCAGGAGCCTTTCAGCTCCCCGCTCTTGGAGTTTGTGATGAATGTAATTTGGACTGATGTCTACCAGGGGACTTCTACTTCTTGAACTAAGAGTGTCTTGGTTCTTCCTCTTCACTATTTTTCTTACCCTGATCTCAACGCCAAAAGAAAACAGCAAAGCTCGTTTATGCTAAGGTTTCAATCTCTCTGCCTTCCTTTGAAACTTCATTGGAAAAGCAACTATCAGCCCTTATCAAGTCTGCAAGTGAAAACACCAGAAGAAACAGCCACCTCAGCGTTGGGACATTCATAACTTAATTCAATAGGAAAATACAGAATTACTGTCTTGGCATGGAATTTTGACTTAGATTTTGGTGCAATTTATAATTGTATTAGAAAAAAAAATGTCCCTAACTAAATAAAAACAAAACCCAACAAAAAATGAAAAGCCAAACCAAAGCATTCGTTGTAGTAAGCTCCCTTATTAAGCACTAATGTGGTCAATTATGTTACACTGTGAGAGTATTATAGGGTGTTAATTGAACAGAAGTCCTACAGCTGACAAACAGCAATCAGTGATGGCAGAGAGAGAATTCATCGTGTTGGAGGGTTAGTGGGTTCACATGGTGATTGAACTGTCGCCACTGTGTAGCTGTATTTTATTAGTTGTTCTCGGGTCTCTTCTATTTCTCCAGTACTTCATCTTCACGAGAGTCAATAGCAACCGCTTTGCCTATCCGTCTTGTACCCATGCATGGGTGGGCTTTTGTATTTAGTTTTTAGTTAGTATGAATCATTTGTCAGTAAAATGCTTGTGTCTTCGGAAAAGCTGGGTAATGTGCGTTCTGCTTCCTAGTACAGGCAACCTTTTATTAAGACTACAAACACAGAAAACAGAAACACGTTCAGAACTGTTACAAACCTAACCACGAGAGCCATGCAAACGTGCACTTGGATATTATGATAAATCCGTCCATTCTAACCTGTTTGGTTATTATCGTACCTTAGAAACCCATTTCCTTTCTGAGTTAGTATAGATGGGTTTTTATCTTTTCTAGGAAATGTTGAGTTGAGCAAAAATTGAAAGCAAGCCTTCAGCCCGCTAATGGAGATAAACATTTACATTTCTGTTCCAGCTCAGCATGGCTTTTGTTTACTTAGAGTTAGGAAGTTTTAGAAAAAGAAACAGCTTTCCCCTTTCAGGATTAAACACTAGAATTTGAGACTGGGGCCCCTTACAGGGCGAATGGAAGAAAGGACAAAGGTGACAGCCGCCCTCTGCACTTAGATCTGCAGTGCCTGGTGCTTCCCAGTGTTAGCTTCACTCTGCTATTTGAGTTTAGAGAAAGGATGCCCTGGAAATGTGTCCTCTTGCCCGGCGGTGGCGGTGCACGCCTTTAATCCCAGCACTCTGGATGCAGAGCCAGGCGGATCTCTGTGAGTTTGAGGCCAGCCTGGTCTACAGAGCGAGATCCAGGACAGGCACCAAAGCTACACAGAGAAACCCTGTCTCTAAAAAAAACCCCAAAAAACAAAAATGTGTTCTCTTCTCTTGAGAGGTATAGGGAGAGGATTATTTTTAACTTTGCGGTATAATTGAGAAGAAAACTTATGCGTTCCAAGTTTTACTTCCTGAGCCTTAAACTAAAAAGACAAACATTGTGGTTTTTTTTCTTACCCTGTTGCATGGTTTGGAACCATATTTAGATACAATAGCACAGAATCTGTGATTATATTAAAACAAAGTGGGGGAAACCCATAATAATTACCTCTGTGTTTGTTAGGTAGGAGCTGTGCCCATAATTTATATCTAATTACTCCACTTGCCCCTGGTAGTTTCTGTCATCTTCAGATACACAGAGGCAATTCCTTTTGTGACCTGCCATCTCTAAAGTGACTTCTCTTCATAGTAGGTTAAAAAAATAAACCATGGCCACAGTCCTTTGCCATGCAAAAATGACAAGATGCCTTTTCCCCTGACTACAACTGGACACTTCTTTCCTGTCTCCGTAGTCCTTTATCTCCAGGAGCATACCCGCCCCTCTCACAGCTCTGCTCTTAATGGAGTCTTTAGTCCTTCCATCTTAGTCCTTTCTGTTTTTTTTCTTCTCTCCCTCAAATATAGCAATTTGTAGCTGGAGTTTCCTGGTCCTTCCTGGCCCACGGTCAGGACAAATCTCTCTCACCCACTAGTCCCGCAGCCGCTTAGACCCAACCAAGTAAACACACAGAGACTTACATTGCTTATAAACTGTATGGCTGCAGCAGGCTTCTTGTTATCTAGTTCTTCTATCTTAAATTAACCCATATCTATTAGTCTATAAGTTGCCACGTGGCTCGTGGCTTACTGGTATCTTAACATCTTCTCATGGCGGCGGCTGGCAGCATCTCTCCGCTTCATCCTTCCACTTCCCAGAATTCTCCTCTCTCCTTGTCCCGCCTATACTTCCTGCCTGGCTACTGGCCAATCAGTGTTTTATTTATTAACCAATCAGAGCAACACATTTAACATACAGAACACCCCATAGCAGATTTTTCATGATCTTATTTCTTTCAAATTTGTAATCATTTGTTCATATGCCTGACATTCAAACAGTCATGATTTTCTCATCTGAAATAGAATTAATTAATTATATACATTCCCCTCTAAAGATGTTTAGTTATGGAAAGATCTTTATAGGAGGACTATTCTTGGCACATTTGTTCAGAACAAAGTCTTACACAAAGTTGTTGAAACCACAACACCAAAGAAATAATATGTATTAAATGATGATTTCCACATTTATCTGTATTTTATTTGAATAGGCTCTGAGTGCTAAGTCCTTGTTCCTTCTCACACACTATTTCCCACTGTCTCTTTACTTCTGCTGTATTATGGTTCCCTCCCTCAGAAACAAAAGAAGGTCATAGATTGAATCTCTAGAGTCAGGGAGGCCCATTGCTGCCTTAGATGAGCATATGAAGTTCCTCCTGAGCACTGATGGGTTTAACAGCTAAAACAACTAGATGATGTGCCAAGAAGAGAAGGCATAGAACACACATGTTCTTGAGGAGGAGGATTAAACATTAGCTGTAATGAAGTGTTTCTTAGGGAAGAATCTGAAGATACACCAAAAGTTGTTTCCTAAGCCTTCCCGAGGTAGGGTGTGAATACTGAAAAATGCACATATATTTGCTATTTGACTTGGAATTCTGAGAGGCTTAAATTAGGTGCTGTGTGTTTGTATCCATCTTAAAGGAGACGAGGATGGTCCATGGTTTTGAGCACGGTGGATTTTCAGGGTCTAAGTTCAGTAGACTGACAGTCTTCAAAGCTTGAGCTGGTGAAAGGTCATCGAGAGAGAAGTGTCATAGTTAGAATTCGGACTTATGGCAAAATAGTGATCACTTTGTGTAGTGTCAAAGGAGATCCAGACTTATAGCCCGAGATTCCAGTTGAGATCTGGTGTTGTGAACATTAATTCAGAAGCTCTGTACAAGGGCTTATCTGAGCGAATAAATGACAGTTTTCACTGTAAATTTCCAGTTCAGATGCAAGGAACAGATTCAGTTTTAAAGTGTTAGGGTGTATGAATTATGCTCAGATTAACTACAAGTTAGTGAATGAGAATCTTACAAAACACATTCACAATGAGTACTGAATACAATTCTTTGTGTTAGCTCATGTTATTAGAAAATTTTCCGTTG
The DNA here is from genome assembly GCF_007827085.1 of Peromyscus californicus insignis. NCBI lineage: Eukaryota > Metazoa > Chordata > Mammalia > Rodentia > Cricetidae > Peromyscus > Peromyscus californicus. The sequence goes on from NW_026294525.1 coordinate 35,608,725, forward strand.
TGAAATCTTGTGGTAAATGCACATATCGTTAGCTAAATAGAATTTTGTAAATCAAAGGACACCGATAAAGTTAGAATACCTTTATCACCGACATCAGCATATTCAAACACAGGTAAGTAATGTTTAAGCATGTGTTCCTCAACATTTCAAATGAACTTCTGGTTGAATTAATGGCTGCCTGTTGACTAGACAAATGTTTGGTCATATGCCGGTAATCCTAGTACTTGGGAGACAGATTGGATCATCATCAAAAGTTTAAAACCAGCCTAGTCTAGGGAATGAGTTTCATGCTAGCCAGGGTTACATAGAGATACCTTGTCACAAACACAGGGGGAAATTATTAAGTGAAATCTTCTCCCTGATTTAAAAAATAAAACCTCTTATTGCACAGAAATGATGCAAATTGTGTAGAGTCTCCCTTTTTTGTCTGCTTTTTAGAATTTTATTGCTGCTGATAGCAATCCTTTGCCTTTCTTTTCTAGCAGATTTTTGTTGTTGTTGTTTTTTTGAATGTCTGGATGTGTAGTGAGATTTTCCTTCTAGAACTTTTGGCCCAAAGCATTTCTGTATCCTTAAGAATGTCTTTCAATTCAGCGGGTGGTTTGAAAATATTTACTTATGGGTAGATAAAGAGTTTCCACCTGTCATAATTTTCTTGTGTTAAAACTCCCACTAGGCTTGACATTTCTATGTTTTGTGTGGGATTGCTGAAAAGCAGTTACCATGACCAGCCTGGTTGATGCATGGTAATGATGAAAAGCAGGATGGTTGGAATTCAATATGGATGGCAGAAATTCGAGGTGTCAGGGAAGCCGTATATTAAAGAGAATTTGAATTGGAAACCGAATCCCCACCTGCCACTGGGAACATTTTGATCATTTTGATTTATTAAACTTTTATAACAACATTCAGTTGGAGCTGAATTGAAGACTTTCGTCCAGGATAGGTTATTGTGCACCATCCACTATTTTACGGGTATCAGTTTTGAAGGTTCTAGCAATCTGTGAAGAGAGAAAGAAAGAATGACTGGGTGAGGGTTTGTTTTATGTGGCGGTTTATCATTATGTTGATGAACATTGCTTTCAATTTGTCTTTGTGTGATTCTCTTGTTGACAAACAGGATTTGCAATTTCACGATACTGTTACTTTAAATTTTTTATGTTTTTCCATCATATTTGCAGCAGTGACAAATAGTGTTCTGATCGGAACAGTGCATATCCAGAGGAGGGTGGGGGAGGGAAGGAGGGAGGGAGGGAGAGAGAAAGAGAACATTTTCAACATTTGTACATCTGTTTTCAGGTTTGGTGGATAAATATTCACATAGAAAAGCCAAGGGTATGCTACAGCCTACCATAGGGAAGTGCATCCTCTTATAACTATTGGAATTCTGTGCATCAATCCTGTTAAAAATCGTCTTTCAGCATCAGCAACCATGAGTAGTCTGTTCTGAACAGTGGCTCCCTGATAAAGAGAAATCAATTACTATTAGAGAGGCACTAGAGGTTAAAGGCATTACTGGTTCACACTTGGTTTTGCAGCCATAAGAGGATACTTAGCTGGGAAACAGGAATGATGGCGAAGATGGATGAGACAGAGTTCAAGGAGCAGTAACGTGAGGGTCCAGGACTATCATTCCAACCTGTCTCTGCAGTCGTGATGGATGGTTTGGTGGCCAGAAGTAATAATACCAAATGATGAAAGATACATCTCAGCAACTTGAGCCCAGCAGACTGTACCTGTTGGAGTCCTGGGTCATAATGATTCCTGATTTGCAACCAAACAGGTTGGCTGCATTTAGCAACCCAGGTTTTTGGCAGCTGTGAAGGAAGCAAGTAGCATATCATACACTCCTGCACATTGTAAATTTAATTACCTCATATTTATGCATAGTAGATGTTGACAGGAACTTGTAAGCTATGCTAATATGGTAGGTAATTTGTTACCTCCAGAAATCACTTTCCATGTGTCTTCTGATCATTATCATGAAACATGATAAATGATCTAGTCCATGAGGTATAAATGAAAATGAAATGGATAATTGGATTCTATGTCTAAATTGTGGCTGGAAAAGTTGCAGCAATTATAATTGAATTTATCTCATAAAAATGCACTGGGCAATCCATCAGTGACCTTTCATCCTTCTGAGCCTCTGGTGTTACATGGAGCTAGTTTTACAGTGCTTACAGACTTGGTCATAGATTTTTAAAAAATTGAAAATCTGTGTATTTTAAGTGTCATGTTAATTCAATGAGTCCAAACAGTTAATGCTGATGCTCTTATTTTAAGAGTGAAAATACAGTGTGTTGCTGTTACCGGTGCCTTGATGAGGTGGTTTTGAATCAGGGAAGGATACATCAAAACTGTTTTGATGAACCCCTTTATCATTTCAGCACACATCTTTCCACTGAGCAGTGGAAGTGTGCTTTATTGTCAAGATTGTGTTACTGTGATTCTTAGAAAAAAAGAAACTTCTAAATATGAAACTTAAGTAGAACTGATTTTAAACATCACCATGCTTTTTAGCCCATCTCTCCCTCTCTTTAATTTCCTTTAAATAACAAAAGGATGCTTTATCACAAACATCGACATGGTCTTGGGGCTGGGCAAGTGACTCAGTGTGGAAAGTGCTCTCTGTCCAAACAAGAGGACCTGATCTCCATTCCCCAGTAAAACCTGAGCATGGCAGGCAGCACCTGCCTGTAATCCCAGTGCTGAGGAAACAGAGACAGAAGGATCCCAGGGCTGGCTGGCCAGCCACTGTAGCCCAAAGTCTAGATTAAGGAGAAAGACTGTCAGAAACTAAGGTAGAGGCAACAGGGAAGTCAGCCAGTGCTGAATTCTAGAGTCCACCTGGTGCATATATGTATACACAGGCAAATATATCCACATACAGATTTCCCCTCAAAATTCACTATTGACTTATTCAATGATTAGATTTAATGCTTTTAGAAAGTGATAACATGTATTAACCTATATTAGCGTTGTGGTTGCTCCCAACTGAACAGATAAAATACATAGCCAGTAGGGTCACACAGTTGCATATGTAGCTCTGGATCAACTACTCTTTAACATTGTAGTGTGTTGTGTTTTCTGTTACTGTGTCCTATTCCATGATTCTCTCCTCTCTCTTGCCTGGCTTTTCTTCAACAACGTCCAAAACATTTTTAATGATCTGTTTTTTTCTCCACATTTATTCTCTTCTGAGGGGATCTGTTTGGGATTGAATTAGTAAATCATGGTAGGTTAAATGTTATCTAGAAATTTTCTATTGAAGTGACCTGTCCATCTGCAGGACATGCCCCCAGGGTATCCTTTTCTTTCTTACTTTCTTTTCTTATTATTTTTGGCCTTGATTTTTTTGCCTCTGAATGTCTTCATTTTCTCCTTGGCAATGTAGTTGTAACTGGGTAGTTTATTTCTGTAACTGACTGATATAACAGGATGTAATGAACATATATTCTTCTCTCTGGTAAATTTAATAAAACAGAATAGTGTAAGGTCTCTTAAAAATAACTCACTAATAATTTTCTTACAATGTGCAGTATGTGGTGAGAGGTGTTTAATGTGTGCTGCTTATCTAGTTCAATAACAAAACATTAATATTCTTCATCCTCAAGGAACCTGAGTCTGATGAATAGACTTGGTTCATGTGCCTAAGGACCCAAGTGTGACCCAGGTGTTAGAACAGTGATCACTTCACTTTCATCATGTTTACATAAAATTCTACAAGAGTCATCCAAACTCATGGACACGTATTAAGAAATCACTTCTTATAGCAAGATTTGATGAATGTGAATGGTGAATAAGCCTTTTTCTTAACTCCCCCTCAAATTCAGTTGCTCTTTTTTTATTGTATTGCTTTATAAACTCTACACTTACTATAAGTTATTTAGGTATTGTTCTTGAGTTTGTATTGCCCTCGCAAGTAGCATTCCATGTATCTAAGATCTACCACTTTTGCATCCCTTATTCTCTGTAGAGGAACAGGAACTTTGTCATATCTTCTCTAATCAAGTGGCAGGCATTTTAGTGACTAGAGCGACTGCCATATGTGTTCCTCATGAGCTAACAGAAGCAAAAATATACTCCTGCTCCTATGCACACTCATGTACACTCGTGTGCACTGATAGATTCTCAATGGGCCTAGATTCCAGGAAGCCATGTGATCTCTGCTATAGTCTATGCAGAAAGTAGCACAAACTCAGTTTATGAAAATTCTGAACCTAGGGTTATTTCTCCTGATGGAGTTCTTTTATTTTAGAACTTCCCTGATAGTGGAAAAAGTGAACTCATCCTCTTTCTGAAGCCATATTACCTAATAGATAAGAATATATGTCCAATTTATTCTTAATTTCATTTTAAAATAAATTTAATATTAATGATAAAAAGCTCTCGCCTTATGCTGGATAGTGGTGGTGCACGCCTTTAATCCCAGCACTTGGGAGGCAGAAGCAGGTGAATCTCTGAGTTCCAGGCCAGCCTGGTCTACAGAGCCAGCTCCAGGACAGCCAAGGCTGTTATACAGAGAAACCCTGTCTCTAAAAACCAAAAGCTCCCTCATTGGTTGTGTTCAACAAGGTGTGGTTATTTGAAATCAAAACCTCAGACTCTCTTGTTTGTTATTTCTTTTTAAAAATAATATTATAGACTCATTATCATATTATATTTCCCTTTGACAGACTTGTTTTCACCCCCCACTCCAATGGTGTACATTAAAATGTCGCAAACTTTGTTGGTATAATCTACTCATTCTCTAATGTGACACAATTTCTGTGCGGCGGAAATTTGGAAGTCCCCAGGGGATGCTTTTTCTGTGAGCCTTGACACTTTGGCCCTTTGCTGAGAAGTCTTCGAATGAACAGCTTAAAATGATTTAGACTCCTGCAGATCAGAAACATCTGGCAACTTCTGTGTGCACATTCCTGGCACTTAGGCTGTGATATCTTTTCCAGTTAATTGCAAATGTAACATACTTAGTCTTAGAGCCCCAAGAAGTATTCCAGGCTCCAGTGGTCAGAAGGCGAGATGCTTGGCCTTTTATGAGACGCCTCAAAAGTCGCTTTCCATGACTTGTCTAGGTTGTGCTTGAGGCAGGATTGAGGTCACTGAAACTTCAAGGGTTGGAACATTCCCAGCTTCCTAATTGCCGAACTAAATGAGTATTTGAGGGGTGCTATCACTCTCTAGGGATGGTTCTATTGAATGCCTCTGTTTTATTTTTTATGTGTTGTTTTTAATAATGGAATAAACACAAAATCTAGCCTACTTCCCACACCCCAGTACATTCTCCTTGTAATTTGAACATCTCCTAGCTAGGACCCTGAAAGCACCATTATGGTTGCTAATATTTTTACCACCAAAGCAACATGTGATTCTATTCAGAGGAAAATAAAATGAAGAGATTTATCACTCTAATGTGCTTTTCTTGCATATTTGAAAAAGTAACTTTTGAGAGCAGTCTAGAAAGTTCCTGACACCAGTGAGTACTGGTGAGCAAACTATCGGGCTTTCTGGTAATCCTACATGTGTTCTCCCATGACTGATCTGTGAGCTGCCTGGTCTAACATGTTCATTGTTAACCACATCACTCAAACTCAAAACACAGACACAGTGATGTATGCCTCAAAAACTGAAAAGCCTGGGACTTTGGATTGGGAAACGGTGTCCTTCAGTTGTAGTATAGAAACTCTTGACCTTCATCAAATATGAATGCCATTGTATGAAAATGCGGAAAAAAAAAGGATTCCAAGGAAACACACTCTAGTCTTCTCTTCATACTATGTAAATAGTAGGCTTCCTTTCTCAGTTATTACTTGTTTTATATCCATTGAGGGAGGTTCTGTATATGTTTCTTCAGTGCCCATGAAAATATTAACATACTATTTCTTGTTATGAAATATTTTAACTTTCAGTTGGTGGAGATAAATTTTCAACATGATGTGGAACTTGGGGGTTTAAAGAAAATATGACTATTCTGGATTAGGAGCCACTTCAAGCCCATATTTTTAAATCCATGATATCCCTCAAAGTAGACTTGAGTTTTTGTCTTACTTGGGAACGCCTGGTGTGAAGGGATAGTATACTCTTCATCTTTAAGTATGCATTCTAGAAAGCTTTTCTTTCACTAGAAGTTCTTTTATGGATCATAGAACTTCCCATTGTTTGTGCTATTTCAGTGCTTTAAACATCGGCACCCCGTTATGATGTGGACGTTGGGGGTTTATGAAGGAACTGAAAATAAAAGGTCTCAGGCTGGCTGACTTGTCACATTAGTGTAAAATGTCCTTGATCTGGTAGCTTTTCACATGATTAAACATCTTTAAAATGTCAACAAAAATGTTACTTTATCCAGTAGTGTATAATTATTCCTGTATACCTCCTGATTCCATTTAATTATACAACTGTGTCTAGTGATTTTACTTTCGATGGCATCCTGACTATTGGGAACATAGGTTTTGGCCTCTAAAGAAGTATTCATAGAATTGGAGGGTGGTGATAGTCAGTTTCCCATTGCTTTGATGAGCTACTGGAAGCTAAGTCCCTGTAAAGAAAAGAGTCTAGTTTAGTTCATAGTTTGGGATGCTCAACAGAATGTCAAAGCAACACGCTCAAGATTTAGTAAGAAAACTCTCCATGTATCCTCTGAGGAGACACCATAGTGTGTGTGCACATGCATGCACGCATGTGTATGTCTATTTCTGGTTTTACATGTGAAAGAACTCGAGTTCCGGGAGATAACGCTTAGTCCCTTACAGGAACAGTGTCCTCTTCAACTGAAGGATTTTCCAGTAGATGCTATCTGTCTCTTCAATGTCCCATAGCCTCACTCACACTGCGATGCCGAGGGCCACACCCCCAACATATGAATCCCTAGTGAACACACCGCATTCACACCATAGCGGTGATTAGATCAGTTATTACAGAGCCGTAATTTTGTGACAACGGTCTTCACTCTCCTATTTGTATCCTCTCCAGGTCACTGTTAAACCCTGTCCTCCCTCTTGAGAACTTCTAAGTACAAGTGCATAGGAGTCTGTCACCTCGTCTCTGATCATTACTCCGAACACCTAAGTAGCTGTTATTAGGAACAGCTTCCCTTGACTCAATGACCCTCGCAGCTGTATTCCCATCTCACTAGGAACAGTATCCGATATTAATCCAGAACACTTAAAAACAAAACAATGGAATGCATAAATCATGTTTTACTATGACTGTTACCGTCATTATGGATTCTCAACTGGAGAAAATGTTTTACAGTTGCTTTTGTTCATCTCTTCTTCGTGATGATTTTATATGTGATGAAATTTATATGTGATGAAAGTTTTTCCACAATTATGTTGGACTCATTAAACCAACAATACAGTTTCTCCCACTATGTAATTTTTCTAACAAATTGATTTATGGTTTTTGAAATGGAAATGCACTTAAATTTTTGACTGCTCTAGAGTTACTAGTATTTCTATAAAATCTGTTCTCTTAGGGAGACAGTATGCATGTTTCTCTTAGATAATGGTCTTATTTAGTTGGCTTTACTATGTCATTAAGATTATTTTTCATAAAAAATTAAAGTCCGCCATTTGTTGCATTAGAAGAATATAACTGTGTCCTCTTTTCCCATGAGGAATGTAGGTTGTACCCTCCTAAGTTACGTAAAAATGAGAGTCTAATGATCACATGTCTGAGTAAGTCCTGGAATTTGGCATGCCTTTCTGGAACTCAGGGTCACCACTGTCAGCAGTATCTCCTGATTCCATTGGTAATCTGAGTCAGTATACTGGGAGGATGGGAGTGGAAAACATCCGTGCAAGGCTCCATTAGCATGAATACCTCATGGATCATTTTAAATCAATTTGGAATGAGCACAAATGATGTATTTATCATGAACCTAAACTTCACATGTTTTAGTACAGTGATTCAACACTGTATAGTGTTTAGACCCAGGAACAAGTTGGCAAACAATGTGCTTGGTCACAATTGTCATAGAATTCATTAAAACCCCACAGCTTTGAGATTCCGGCTTATGGGATTTCTTTTATATTTTTTACATGGTAAAAATTCAGAATGTCCACCAATAATGTGTTTCTTGATTTTACACACACACACACACACACACACACACACACACACACACACATCACATGTACATGTAGGTATAAATGTATGTGTGTATATAACATAGTAGAGAGATCATAATGTTATTGTAAAAATGAAAACAAATTTAATGAATTCAGCCATTGTGTTATAATATGTATCAATGATGCAAAGTGAATATAAACAAATTTTTTGTACTCCATATCTTTTCCCCCAATGGAGAAAGGAGTGAACGACTGTACTGTGTGCGCTAGGTATATTGAACATGCTACTGGGACATTTATTGAAATTGCAACAGTTCCCCTCCATCTTCCTACCATATATTTTCTTCTTCTCCCTCATAAAGGTGACTGATGGGATTGTGATCTGGTGGCCTGTTTATGTCTCCAGACTTACAGGCAACTCAGCTTGGAGTTGATGGCTTTTCTACTTTTACTACCAAGTTGATTGTTATTCCTGGAGCCACCTGGATGTTCTTTTCCTTGAAGTGCTGTGAGCAGTTTGAGCTCTGACAAAGCTAAAATGAGGAATTAAACCATGATAAGGGAAGTCTTCTGTATTTCTTACCATATGACTCATTCAAAAGCATCTATAATTGTATTATAACGTTTGGCGCTGATTGCCATGCAGATTATAAGGTTGGAAAATGTTTAGCAAAACTTAAATTATTATAATAATTCAAAATTCTGAGCCAATTCATTGCATAGATTGTAAACAGGTATTTTAGGGACAAAATGAGATAGAAATTCACATTTATGCCACAGTGTAATAAAAAATAAAAATTCCTTCATTCTTACCTATACCCTAGATATGAACCTTGCTTCCCGTTTTTGCTGACAGCTTTAAAGACCACACTGCTCTATGCCTTTTTATTCCAGGGAGGTATTAAAGTGATTGCAGCAATGTTTTCAAATCACAGTGACTAAAACACCCTGGTAATGCATAGGATGCAAAATCCAGTATGCAAAATTGGCAGTTTTATCACCAAAGTGATTCTTCTTATTTTTAGCCCTTCAGGCTGCAGGAGAGAGCCACAGCATGGAGATGAAATACCTGATCCTTCAGAGTATGAATACACATCACACTGTGAATTGAGATGGAGAGACACTCCTTAATATGGAGAGTGGAGATTTAGCCTAAGAATTTCCTTCTAAGCTTAACTATATATATATTATATATACATACACATATACATATATATATATATGTTTGTGTATGTATGTGTGGGATATTATGTATGTGTGTGCTATACCACAATAAATCATCATATTATAATATACATTATATATGATATATTACATCAATTATATATCACATATGGAATAATTTAATACATACACAAATGCATTCTCTGGTATTGGTATAATTATGCTATACCTGTCCTGATTCATAGTATATATTCACATTAAGGATTACATCACAGAAAATTTTCCTATGAAAATGCCTTTTAAAAAACGTTTTCCTGGGTAGTGGTGGTGGTGGTGGTGGCGGTGGCGCACACCCTTTAATTCCAGCATTTTGGAGGATGAGGCAGAAGGATCTCTGTGAGTTCATGGCCAGCCTAGTCTACAAAAGGAATTAAGGACAGCCAGGACTACACAGAGAAATCCTGTCTTGAAAACCAAACCAAACCAAACCAAACCAAAAAAACTGCACCCAAAACCAAAAAACATTTTAATTGGTTAGCTTTGACTTAAAGATAAAAAGGAATTATTGTTAGGTCTGCAGTTGAGGCTTTTTTTTTTTTTTTTTTTTTTACAAGCTGGATAAATCATGGGTTGCCACTTGGTCACTAAACAATTGCTTAGAAAGTGTTCTTTTGTTCCAGTCAACTAACTCCTTTAATTAAATAGTAACATTTTGTGGGTGCCCTGTATCAATGTCAGAACAATTGGCCAGCTATCTGGTTCAGAGTGGGAAGTAGTGTATCTTACTTTCTGAGGGCTAAACTTCAGCCTCAGAAAACAAGCTTAATGAAACAGAAATCCCCATGTCTTCATGTGGATTCCCACATTGAAGTCCAGTGTACATTTTCTTCACAGAGCATGTAAAGTGTAAAAATCGTTTTTCTTGTGGGGACATGAAAGTTTCTTCCTAGGAGCTTGGCTAGCTGGCTGGTCACTGGTAACAACGGTATTAAAGGTTTTGCCTGAGTGTAAGAAGTGCTGTAAATACAAGGAAGAGAAAGTTTTGTAGACCAATTACAATTCTTAATGGCATTACAGAAAAGAAGGGAAAGCTAAGCCATTCGGGTGAATTTCACTGAACCCAGGCCTGGATGTTGGATACTTGAAAAATTTCCCTCACCTGATGATGCCTGTTAGTTTTTCCTCTTAATGTGGAAAATAGTTCCATTTCAAAAGGAAAACTGGTAGCTTCTCCCTACCTCTCTTCCTCTCCATGTGCATGTGAGTATGTGTAGGCAGGAGAAAGCTTTTGTGCCTCAAAACTCAGTCAGCAGTTAGCTAAGGTTAACTTTGAACCCCTGGTCCTCTTGCCTCTGTGTCCAAAATTCTGGGGTTAAATGCACACACCACCATGCCTGGATTCATGTGATACTAGGGATTTATCCAGGGCTTCATGCATGCGAGATAAGCATGCTGAAATATGTCTCTAGTTCCTGAAAAGTAACTGTCTCAGTTAGTGTTATTATTGCCGCGATGAAACACCATGATCAGAATAAACCTCCGAGGGAAGGGTTTATTTGTTTCAACATTTCCATGTCACTGCTCATCACTGGAGGAAGTCAGGACAAGAACTCAAGCAGGCCAGGAACCTGAAGGCAGGAGCTGAGGCAGAGGCCCCAGAGGAATGCTGCTCACTGGCTTGCTCCTCATGGCTTGCTCAGCCTGCTTTCGTATAGAACCCAGGACCACCAGCCCAGGAATGGCACTATCCTCAATGGGTTGGGGCCTCTCCCGTCATTCACTAATTAAGAAAATGCTCTATAGCTGGGTCATGAGGAGGCTTCTTCTCTATTGAGGCTCCTTCCTTTCAAATGACTTTAGCTTGTGTCAAGTTGACATAAAACTAGCCAGAATAGTAACCTTTTTCATACTTTCATTTTTCAGTCTCAATGCACTACTGTTGAATAGACCTACTACAACTGACCATGGTTCGTTTTCAAGTGTTGTTCTTCTAGAAATGATTCTAAACCCCTTATAATAAAGTTAGAGATGTGAATGAAATTCCTTTGCTTTTTCAATATGTTTTTCCTTCTTTATGTATGTTGAAAAATTCTTTCCAGAAAACATCCTCTGTTCACTTGCCAGGGATTGTGGAAGTGGTATGCGTGAATGCTCATTTCTCTGTCTCTCCTTGGTACTGAACTAGCCTGTTTGAGTAAATGGTTAGCCTTGCACTATTGAGATAGTAAGCCACTGCTCTGTCGATAAGCAGGGAAGTGAGTGATGGAATTCAGGCCAGCACAAGCAGCTCTGTCGTTCCCGTTCCATACTGCTAGAAATCATGTCTGTATGCTTCTTGGCTCTCAGAAGTTAGCAATGGGCAAAACCTGAGTGCCAGTGCCTCCTCATGAAAATCCAACCTGTCCACACTAGTGGACAGCAGAGGGAGATTTGACTTTGGGTAGAGCAGAAGTATGTGAGGATCGCATCCCAACAGAGCAGCAACTCAAGAATGTGGATAAAGGACCATACTTCCAGCAGCTCCCAGAAGATGGAAGAAACAAGGAACCAAGTTGTATCTAGACACTTGGGAGACTTTCAATGTCCTGATTATCTCCTGTCTACTCGTACTAATTTCAGTTTTCTGGTTTCAAGAACTGTTAGAGGCTGAGTTTTATTAAATAAGTCAAGTTTGTGGTGGTTTGTCAGAGTGGTCAGAGGACGCTAATATGATGCCCCAGCAGCTTTTATAGTGGGAATGCTCACTTAGGGCTCCTTCTGATGCTATTTTCTCTGACATACATACATACATACATACATACATACATACATACATACATACATACATAAATAAATAAAACAATGGGGAAGAGATAGTATTGAGACAAACTTAATTTATCTTTTTCAAAAGATGGACATGAAAGTGTCCTTTGCTTTGGCATTTACTCTGTTACTGACATTTTCTGGCTTCTATTTCTGCGTTCGCATTTTATTGATTGACTGGATTTTGATAACCGACACATAGTTTTAAAAACCATTATAATAGGAATAATTGGGTGGGAATATCCTTTCATAGTGGCTTACTTGATTTCAAGACATTTAAACATTATTTCAAATATTAAACAAGTAAAACAGACTGAATATATAATTGGGATTTTCTCATCATAGCTTAGCTCCAGAATAATGAATGTAAGTCATTAATGGAAAGTTAATTGGGAACGTTGGCAAAGTTTATCTTGTATTTTGAGGATTGCATGCTTCACTTGATACCTAGTGTACATTTGGGATTTATTTGCACCACACCTCTGGGTCTAGTAGCATATTAAGTTATGAAGAATATTAGCATTGCTGCAAAACAATTACTTGTTCATTTGCTAACTGATTAAAATTCATGCATAATTTATTGAAATGAATAGAGATTTTATAAATAAATTTCCTTGTTCTCTGGGGTCCAAAACCAAAATACATATGCTAATATAAGGTTTCTTTTTACCGCCAACATTCGAAGTTTAATATGTAGTAGGATATTCGTCTCCTTAATGTGGATTTCACTTATAATCATGCTGTTAACCAATGTGTATGCATCTCAGCTGCTTTGCCCATTGTGACAGTTCCAGTTTTGAGCTGTTGCTTTGATTCCTGACTCTTCTAGTTTTGTCTGACCATAGCAAGTGAAATGAAACTGATCAGTGTGTTGTTGGCATTCTTCAGGCCAGGGCATGCACCACTTCGAACTCATTACGTCACTTATACACGCCACTAGATTCAATATTAATTGCTGGATTTAAGCTTTGGGGTTTTTTGTTTGTTTGTTTGTTTGTTTTGGGGGGGCGGGTCAGGCAAACAAACAACAACCAAAAATAAAGCCAATAGCATCACACACAGAGCCTGCTGGTGCATCTTAGAAATTTAGTCTCTTAAAGTCTCCTGTGAGAGTTTACTTGTGAAAAGACTCTGTGGAAAGTTAAATAATCCCCTCATGTTTACCTTATCATTACCGCAAAGGCGTTTGATTTTGAACGTTCGCCTCCTGGCTCCAGATTTCACTTTAACGCTCTTGTTTCAAACAGCAATGAAAAAAGACTGTGTTTGTTTCTCATACTGGTTTATTCTGGCTGTGCCCCCATCCCTCACCCCCTTCCCCTCTCTTTCCATCTTCCTTCCTCTTCTCTGTTGTTTGCTTTCTCTGGTGAATGTGGGGAGGCTTTTGATGTCTGAGATTTAGCATTTGATACACACACCTAAGGTCAGGTTGTGCAATACCTGTACACTGGTATTTTAAGTAAGGTTTGCAATTTACAATTCATTTACCATTTTTTTTTTTTTTCTTTTCATTCATCCTGTTAAGTATCGGACCTCTTCCGGTCATTGGTGAGCCTTGAAATGAGTGAGACATTGTTGCTTGGTGGGAGAATTTCAGTGAACTGTGAATTTAACATTGTTTCCTACCGTAAAAGAAATTAGTCAGTAAGTGAACCATCTGGATTGAAAACAAACAGGCACTTAATGAAGCAGTCCAGTTTACTAGTAAAGTATAATGCTTGGGAGACATTTGCATTTCCTGGGAGGTTCCTCTCTTGGTTCAGCTTAGCATGTAGAGAATGCATTCCCTTTCTGTCTTCCCATCTACTAAGAGTTTTGTAAGCTCTGGGTTGAAAGTTGTTAGGCTAATTGGTACATGTTTTTGGGAATGAAAAAAAAAATCAACCTCGATCCTATTTTATCTGATAAATGAATGCTCTAAACTGTTGGTATGGTTCAAGTGTTTCCTTTTGAGGTGAACTTCATTTGTAAACAGGCCATTTTTCACCTAAGACAAAATGTCAGCCATTACTGGTAAATATTTTTCTAAACCATTAGACTTATGTATGGGTAGTGTTTACAGAGCATGCGTTAAGAGCATCTTTCTGTAGACATAGTGCTGGATGTCTACGGCACATACAGCACACAGTAGTTAGGGTCGTTCTCACTTTACACATGAGGATGGTAAATCACAACTTACATTATTCTGAGACAGCCAGTCTGAAAGCTCTTTCCTTAATGGGCCCATGCAAGAAGAGACCACTTATATTCATAGTTATTTCCAGAAGGGAGAGTTTCATCATGTCTATTATTCTTTACTTTGGTACACTGTTTCTTTTATATAATATACAACTTCCATTTAAAAATAAAAAAATCTCCACATTATGTGAATACCCAATGTACAGAACTTTGTCATTAGTAGTTAGTAAATATGTTATGTGTTTTTAGTCTCATAAACTTTGAAGTTATTTTCTCAAAACTAATTTTTAGAGATCCAGGCCAGAGAGTCTTGACCCAGTTTTCTGGGTATTGGTGATTCAGAGGATTTTCATGTTAGAAACCTTTTTTAAAATCATAAATAACATCCAAATATTGGGCCCAATAAAAAAATTCTTGATTTCTTTAAACTTGACTAGGCTCGTGAGACCCTTTCTGTGGAGTCCCTCGCTCCCATATGTATTGTCATTAATAGTTCAAAAGTTACTGTTTGTGTAGCCTTGACTTGCACCTTTTTCCAGTCTACTCTGACTTAGAGCACTGTGTGGTTATGGTAATAGCTTTCCTGTATGTGATTTCCTGTTACTCTTCAGCATTAATTCTTAAATCAATTTGGGGACACTTATCACCTTATTAAGATTAATACTTTCTTTTAAAACCTTTCAACTCCCTGAGAAGTGTGGGAATGATCGAGAAGGTGAAGGGAAATGCCACCTGATGACAGTCTACCAAGAGACCCCTCTGCCCTGTATTCCAGTGGAAAGACCGGGCAGACAAGAGCGAGCTCTGTGCAGTCCTCCAAGGACAGCCCAGCCTTTCACCAGTATTGCCATCAGGGAAAACCTGCTCTAATACATTAGCCATCATTCCGATGTTGAAACAGTATTTCCCCAAGTTTCTGTCAAGCACAATGTCTTAAGCCACCCAAAATTAAATTGCAATGTCCCTTTGACATTTGAGCTTAATAAGTGACATGTGGCCTATCGCATGCTACTGCACGGGCCACGGATATATAGTGATTGGGGATTTCTTCTCACTGCGAGTTTCAATTTCCTAAGCTGTGAGGTGGGTGTGTGGCGCCAGCTTTGCTTCCAGATTGCGGCCCCTCCCTCTTAGCTCATCTGCTAGAACTTGGAAGTTGCAAGAAGCAAAGCAGGAGCAGAAGCAGAAGTAAATAAAGAGAAGAAAACATCCCACCTCCTTCCGCGCCTGATGAGTGCCGCTCCTCTCCAGTGCTTTTCTTTACATCCCTGTTGACTGCTGTGTATTGCCACGTTCTCTCCTGGAAATGCATGTTTTTAAGAAGAGGAATCTTTTGCTAAATGGAACAAAAGCCTTCATAAAACCAATGGCTCTTTAAAATACAGTTGCTACATCATGTCTTTCCAAGTTATATTTTCTTTTACTTTGCTCCTTTCCTTCTTCTCTCTCTCTCTCTCTCTCTCTCTCTCTCTCTCTCTCTCTCTCTCTCTCTCTCTGTTTTTTTTTTTTGCATGTGTCTGACTGAGTAGCCTAGCCTGGTCACTATATTGACCTCATATTTGCAGCAGTCTTCCAACCTCTGCCCACTGTGTGTGGGGATTACAAGCATGTGCCACCAACCCTGGCTCTGGTTATCTATTTACCATGTGCTTCTCAATTGTTCACTATGCCTTTGGTTACAGATGGATATTACATATAGCATCTTTACTTATGACATATATGTTACTGTTAATATATCTCTGTTTGGGAGTTGAGATTCTTACCTAACTAGAGTATACACATATCTGTCTTTCCTAGAACCACCCAGACCCATTGCCCCTCCCCAGCTGCTTGGCGTGGGGCCTACTTACTTGCTGATCCAACTCAATGCGAACTCCATCATTGGGGATGGCCCCATCATCCTGAAAGAGGTGGAATATCGAATGACATCAGGATCTTGGACAGAAACCCATGCAGTCAATGCTCCAACATACAAGTTATGGCATTTGGATCCAGATACAGAATACGAGATCCGTGTTTTGCTCACAAGACCCGGTGAAGGGGGAACAGGACTCCCAGGACCACCACTGATTACCAGAACCAAGTGTGCAGGTAAGTAAGGCTTGATACCAGGCTAGTCTTTTGGGAAGGAATCTAACAACCATAATTAACACACATATGGTATTCAAAGTTTTGATTATTTGGTGTGTGATTTAAATATAACATTTTTATTGATTTTTTTATTTGACAATATTATATATGCATAATATGAATTCTGATTGTTGCAGTCCCTGCTCCCAAGGCACACCCTTCTAAGAGTTTCACTGAATTGGGGTATTCATCACCTTGTTTATGTAATAATATGCCGGATTTAAGAGCATTTGGGGTGCTCCTTTGAATCTATCCTACTATTTGATAAAGCCAGAGTATTTTTCTTGCATAATAACTTTGATGACCTTTCTGTTTTCTGTGCAAAATGTCTCTGGTAGCTCGAAAGCATTTTTCCTTCAAGTTAATACTGTAAACATTTTTCCCATTGAGAAATGATCTTCCTCCATGATTTTATCTTCAGTGTCATGGTCATATAATAGAGATAAGAAAATGGACTCTAGGACTAGAGAGGGGAGCTCATTTAAACAGTGCCTGCCCAACAAACACGAAAGCAGTTCAGATCCCAGTACCCAGAGAAAAGCTGAGTGTGTTTATGCACAACTGTTATCCCCCTCAGGGATTCAAAGACAGGCCAATCCACAGAACTCACAGGCTCTAGGCCGTTTGTGAGTCCTTAGCTGAATGAGAGACTGCCTCAAAGAATTAAGTGGAAACAGTAGAGAAAGGTGCCCTGTATCAACCTCTGGCCTCCGTATGCACACGCAGATAAAAATAGAAACAAATGAGAAATGACTGTACAGGGTCCCTCAGTGAGATAATTCTCCCATGTAGGAGATCCTGTTGGCGATTAGCTTGGCCGCTTGACACCTCCTGGAGATATTGCACAAAGTTTCCTTCGTATTACCACTCTGACTCTGCCTGAAAGAGGGCCTGTAAACAATACCACTCAAAACATAAGAAAATTACAACATACTATGGTCTTTGCTATATCGTATTAGAGAAATTCTTACCTATGCAAAGATAAAAACATTTGATTGCCTATTATTTGAGTGCATTTTTACTTTAATATTTATCCTTAAAAGGATAATTTTTAGTTTAAGGGGACATGTTTGTGTCAGTGAACCATTAAGTGAAAACACACACACACACACACACACACACACACACACACACACACACACACATCTTGAGCACTTAAATAGGCAATTTCTGAAAATAGAAAACTATACCATGGGAAGCTATGAGAATATTAAGTACTTATAAAATGTCTTCTTGAACATCTGCTTAGTATTTATAATTTTATTGGGCTATTCACCAAGAATTCTGAAAGTAGTCGATAAATATTTTTATTGCAATTAAGTTTATATAAATGATTAACACCTGTATTGAGTGTTTGAAACTTTTGGGACGTTTCGCTGTTGATTCACTGGTTTGGGGGTTAGGAAGTAGAGCTCACTAATGTGTTGGTTGGCATCTCCTTGCGTGTGGCAGTTGAAAGCCTCGGAGAAGTTTTTACTCTAACTCGTGTTATCCCATGGCTCAGCTTGAATTTCACCGTGGGTTTTTAGATGTTCTGTAGAGCTGTGACCTCTTCTGTGAGGTTTTCTGAGGAACTGTTCTTACGATACTAGAGCAACTTTCTGCAAGGAAGGCGAGCTGACCTCACAGCCTCAAATAGTCAGAGAAGCCCTTGCAAAATGGTAAAAGTGATGAAACTGAAAAGCTTACTCTCTACTCCAAAGTTAATATCTCATGCTAACACTGATGACAGTTGAGAGTCTATTTTACTAAAGGTAGTAACTACATATACTTTTTTACAGAAATTACTCTTTCAGTATTTAATCGTCATAAATTCTACTAAAATTGTAATAGTTGATAACTATGTGCTGTTCCAGTTCTTCTCCTTTTTTTTCAGTTCTTCTTAAATATCTATTGTGCTTTCTTATTTTTTTATTTTCATCA
This sequence comes from Peromyscus californicus insignis, assembly GCF_007827085.1. Taxonomy (NCBI): domain Eukaryota; kingdom Metazoa; phylum Chordata; class Mammalia; order Rodentia; family Cricetidae; genus Peromyscus; species Peromyscus californicus. The sequence goes on from NW_026294525.1 coordinate 35,626,997, forward strand.
GAATAGGCCATTAGGAATTAACAGCCATACAGTGGATTTTTATGAAACTGTTTAACCTCAAAAATACTTGGGACTCATTATTGGTGAGTGAGGTGTGAAGACTAAAAGTAAATGTTTTTAGGGCCGTCATGCTGTATTAAGTGGATGAAAACACCGTGTTAATGAATATCGATTTTGTTCCCATATTGATGCATGTGTTCAGAGTGTATTGAACCAACAGAAGGGAAAATATGACTGGAAATCACTATAAGAATAGCTTCATTTAGGGGAGAGAGTAGAGTAAGAATATCTTCCAGTCATAACTACCTCCAGCTTAGACACATCTTGACATTTAGGAATTGTATGGGCCCTGTAATCTGGTTCCTTATTTGAGAAGCATTCAGTTTGTGTACTCATCATGAATTTGAATGATATCAGGTCCAATCAATTGTCCTTTTACTTCCAGATATAGGAATTTCAATTTCATTCTTTCACCCATGATAAACCTTTGCCAACACTTGTTATAGCTAGTATCTTTCCAAAGTTACGTTGATCTAGATTTTCAGGGGAAAAGCACTATAGACTAGATTTTGTCAAGAATGTATTAGATCTGAGATGAGACATGGCTACTGATCAAGGTCAGTATTAAGATCAGTATTAAGTTCTGACACTTACAAAGGAGGGAAAGCTCATGTAGTAATTTTAAACATAACCTGAAGAGCAAAATCAGAATATAATTTAGAAAAATCACAAAATCAATATTAGTTTAAATCATAATGCATTTCTCCTACTTCTCTTCAAGATTCATTTCCTTTTCTCCAAATTACAGCTTCCCAAGTCATTATGAACATCGCCATTGACCTCAAACAGGGACCACAAAAAGTAACAATCTATAAAACAACCCATAGAAACCATACTATTAGCTGATTTTTAGCAGAAATTTCCAAAGCTTTAAAATGCTTTGTAATTCATAGGAATGATCCCATTGAGACTTCAAGATGAAAGTTCCCATCTAATGCTATCAAACTATACTTGCCATGAATAATGGTATTTACACAGAATGAGTTCTATATCTATGAAACATCCTCTTTAATCAGGAAAGACAGCATATTGAGTAAGTGTTATTTATTTTCAAATAGTTATTTTTATACACCATGTACTAAAAATGTTAAATCACCAAAACATCTCAAAGGTATAAATTCTTCCTGTGTCTCTCTTTCTCTCTCTGTCTCTGTCTCTGTGTGTGTGTGTGTGTGTGTGTGTGTGTGTGTGTGTGTGTGTGCGTGTGTGTGTGCGTGCGTGCATTTTTCTTGCTTTATATTTCTGTCTGTATCTGTGTATTTACGTATCTCATTGTAATTTGAAAAAGATAATATCATTTTCTGCCAATCTTATATTTTGTTATACCAAGTATAATACTGGCCAAAGAGTAAAATAATTACTATGTGCTATTTTTTTAAGTTTCACTTTAGTACACTTTTAATATTTTGTGTCTAGTAGTAGTAAAAGTCACTTGGAAGACATCTGCCAGCAAATAATTTTCCAACCAGAAAAGGCTTTCACTGTGTACATTGTTTACAAGCTTACATTTTTAAAGGGAAAGTGTATGGCTAAGTCCACACATGAAGTTATGTGTCACATGGTGTAATCTCCCCAATCCTAGTAATAGAAGATAGATAAACAAAAATTGTAGCCGATAAAACCTGGGGCTATGTATGACTAACTTATTCCCTGAAAAAGCACAGCTTAATGCCCCCAGCTTTGCTTGTACTGAAAGCAAAGGACATTGGTGCTGAACACTCAAATATGTGCCGCATTTTAAACACGTAATCCCTCCCACCCCAAAGTGTATTAGTTCACCATTTTCTGAAAATGTCCTGCCTAGCTGGTAAAGCGTTTTTGTTTACCTTCGAAGGCACATTAAAATCATTTGGGAGATGCAATTCCCTGTTCCAGGGTCTCTCAAGTTGGGAGAGGTGGTAATTATGTATTGTAGTGGCTGAAGCCACCTACGCGCCTGTTTCAAGCTTCTCCATGAACCCAAGGCAAGTGATTATTTCACTGTTAGTCTACAGCCCGACCCATGTGATTGTTCACATAATGTTTCTTCAGGCATTTTATAAATTTTAAAAAGTGCCATAAAAGTGAAGTTGCCTTAAGTGGGAAGTAATTCAAAGATTCTGTTGAACAATCTGAGAATGTATACTTGCTTTTTTCTTTTTTCCTCCGTTGTCTATTTCCTCTGGGTATACCATCTGGTATATAAGCAGAACAAAAATACTGTTTCTCCTTCTTATTAAATGGAAATAAAATATGCCATCCTCAGGAACTCTCTACATTGCATGCTTTCTCAATTGCACATTAAAATTGTTTCTTTAAATTACTTCCTGCCTCTGGATAAGTCTTTGTGGAATTGCTTAGTGATTAACTGACATTTTGACAGCATCTCCTTCATAGGCAAGGTCTTTCGTTCAGAGTGTCCACAATGTAATATATTTACACATTTGGGGATAGTACTCTGTACTCTTAGATTAAAGTTCAATGCTCTTGGCAGTTTTTAGCAGACATGTAGATCTATGAAACAGTGAGAGGAAGAAGGTCTTAATTTAAGGGGAACATTTACTGAACATGTATTTCTTCTGCCCTGAATCCAGAGTAGAGAAAAGAAATCATCGATGGGCGTTTTCCACATTCCACAGTTTGTGGGATTAAATATTGGCCCGTTAGCTATGGTTTCGTCAGCATAGGAATATTGATTTTTTTACTCCGGTCCAAGATAGTTATCTGTCTTAAAGACTAGTTACCCCTGACACTCTGCCTAGAGCTTGGAACAAAACAAAATTGGTTTTTAAAAATTGGTTTGATTTAATAGTGTTAGGGTGGCTATTTATTCATTTTAAATTGAAGGCTTGTATCAATGTGATTTTTTCATTTATAAAAATATTTTGACTTACACATGATTTGTGTGGTATTAAAGTCATTTTTGAGTTCTGACTTGAATAAAAACAAGGATTCTGTTACTGAGGTCAAGAAAATTAAAGATGGTGCTGGAGTGATGGCTCAGCTGTTGAGAGCACATGCATGGATTTGGCTCCTGGAAACCATATTGATCAGCTTACAACCTCTGTAACTGCAGCTACTGGGTGTCTGATGTCTTCCTAGCCTCCTCAGGCACTCACAGGCACGTACATACATACCCCTCACACACAGAGGCACATACACATACCTGTTTTATTTTTAATGAAAGAAAAATGAAAAGATAAAATCTATAATAAAACAGGTATAGGGCTAGGGAGGTGCTCAGTAGTTATGGTGCTTACTGCAGAAACAGCAGATGTGAGGAATGGTGTTCAGTTCCCAAGCTGTCACATACATGCTGGTTGGGCATTATGGCTTAGCAGTTATTCTACCTGCAAGAAAGTAGGAGATGTGCTAGACTAGGTCCCTGTGTCAACTGACTTTATCAATGAAGTCTTGGCTCAGTTGAGAGGCTCTGACCTCAATAAATAAGGTAAAGAGCAAACAGGGGACACTCCACAAGTCAACCTGTGGCTTCCACATTCACATTTACCACTCAAGTACATGCACACCTCCACATATGTGTGCCCTGATACTTAGGTGAACGTACATAATACACACATTTGAATAGAGATGAATGCCATACGTACACAAGAAAGGTAATACAAAAGTAATGAAAAACAGATCACCAATTTTCTTAACAGTCAAAAAGTTATACCCCATTCCATTTCTTTCTTTTTAGTGAGTAATGATCTGGTTTTGTTGTACAGGTTGTATAGTCTTCATTCTGTTAGAAAAGCACTTGTTCCCAAGATGTGTTCGGGGCTTGCTTCATTGTTTACAGCACTAGTTTAAGTGTCAACGCTTCACTGTGACACGGGTCAAGCCTTGGATGTCAACCCTGACTTGTAAACAGAGTGAAGTGCAAGGAGATGCCAGTACTATTCCAGGCGGAGGGAAGTGCATGGTTCACTCAGTTGTAAACACTGTTGGTGCTCTGTGGATCTAAGTAGAGATGGATTCAGCAGATTATTGACCTGCGCTAGGCTTATGGTTAAATTGTGGTTGCTGCTAAGCTGTGGCCATCTCTAACATGTTCCTTGTGTCGAGCTGACTGAAATTACCCGCTTTGATTTTACAAAGATCATTCCATCTCTGAGTAGTATGAGCCAAGGAAGACCCAGTGGCAGACAGAACATGAAAATGCATTTATTATTGCATATGCATGTGTGCTTTTATGTATATTACTATAGAGAAGACTGTAGGGTGTGTGTGTGTGTGTGTGTGTGTGTGTGTGTGTGTGTGTGTGTGTGTGTGTGTGTGTGGTACAGGATACATATACCGTGTAATCGTTCCTTAACCTTGTTAGTATATCAGATCATTAATAGGCAACCTATAAATACTATCATTCCTGATTATCAAGAGAGTCATTTTTAAAGAGAGATATTTTTAAAGAGAGATTTTTCAAGTATTTTGTAAGTGCTCTTATTTTATTTTTTCAAGTCTGTAGATTTCCCAGTTTCAGTCATATGCTTATGAAACCTACAGCACAAGATACTGTTTTAGATGAGTAAGTAATGCAAGGGCTGCTGTGATTTTGATGGCACATTTATTTCATGTATTTGATTACAAACCCTAGTTCTACCAATTGCCCTCCTCAGGACTGAAGATGTATATTATATGACAGCATGATACAATCTTACCACCAAGACTCTAGTTTTGTAACCATACCAGCCAACCAACCAACCAACCAACAAACAAGCATACATTTTATGGTAAAAATACAAAATGCTGGGATTGAGTGTGTTGCTTAGAGGTGCAGGCACATCTGACATTTGTGAGTCACATGGTTTATTCCCCAGCAATAATGGTGATTTAAGAAAATTCAGAAATATGGGGCAGCTTCTCATCAGAGAACACATTTTCTTCAAGCACTGGTAACTTTTCTAAACGGAGATGGTCTCACAGTTGCTTTGTAAAGACCCTGAGCTTATTCCCAATTCCTTACCTATAATATAATGCATATCACAAGCCCCACCCCATAGTGACCATGAAGGTAGTTCAGTTGAACCTTTTGCTGTCCTCAGGGAACGCATGAAAGTGCTAAAAGGAATGATATAGTCTACTCCGTAATTTCAGTTATCAGAATACTGCCTTTTCTGTGACTCTCTCTGGAGCTCATAATTTCTAGGAATATATTCTGTATTTCAGGCATGGGCTGCTGGGTAACTGGCATGAGAGTTCTACTGGTGGGCTATTGTACTTGGGTCACTCAGCACCAGGGTCATGAAAGGGAAACACAAGTGGAGTCACGTTGCATACTTCCTTTGTTGTAGTGGAGCTTAGGAACAGGATGTATAGTTATTCACACAGCTCAGCTTTGTTCACAGTTCCTTAAAGGTAACAGCATCAGGAAAAATGTAATTACCTTTACTAACTAGAGTTGGGTTGTCTTCGGCATCAAGATTTCTCAGCTGCCTTACATTGTTGATGAAAAGCATTTGGCAACCCATGAAAATGACACTGTATTTATTTATCTTTGGTGCTTTACCACATGTTGAGTTGGTTAATGGTATCATTAAGTACTTTTTATTGGCTTCATTTGTATTTTATTGAGTTTTGCATATCACAATCAAGCTGACAGGTGGAAATAATCATCAATCTTATGATATGTCACAAACTTCCCCTTAAGTCCTAGGACTTTTATTTGATATTGATAGCAAATAGATTTTTTTTTTAAAGCAAATGGAAAATCTGATACACTAGTGATGTCTTAAATAACTACACAGCCTTGTCTGATGAAGAAAATAACCTAAGTACAATTAAAATCCTGTAGAATCAACATGAAAAAATGTGAGTTAATTATGGGAACAAGTTCAAGAGTACAGCCTGTGAGCATCTGACCTCCGTGATTTATCACAATAGTCCAGGGTTTTTCCTGATTGAAATTTACTTTTGCCTTCAGTTATCATCCTATGCTCAGGCCCTTATCAAATTATAACATTTATTCTTAGATTTAAAATAAGAAAAACAAATAATACTAAGGCAAAAAACCATGCAATCATTCATCACTTACTCATTCTCTAACTTATTCACTCATTCATCGAGTTTGATGGATGGGGCAGAGATAACGCTGTTTGGTATTTTTTGAGCCCATTTATCTGTCTCTATCCAGTTAGTACTTTGAAGTTTGGTCAATCCGTATAGTTTCTTCACGATAAAAAACCACTTTATCATTTAATTTGACTCAATATAAATCTAAACATGGAACCATCCACTTAAGAAATCACTTTCTGCTGGGTGGTGGTGGCACATGGATTTAATCCCAGCACTTGGGAGACAGGCAGGTGGATCTCTGTGAGTTCAATGACAGCCTGATCTACAGAGAGTTCCAGGATAGCTAGGGTTACACCGAGAATCCCTTTCTCAACCCCCGCTCCTCCAAAAGAAGAAGAGTCATTCTCCCATCTTTGCTGTCTGGTTCTGACATATGTTATCATTGTACCTAAAGATTCTGTCTTCACTCTTTATCCAAACTGTGTGGAAACACAGCAGGAGAAAAAAAAACACACTCAAAAGAAAGAGCTATTAAGTGAATTTTATTTTAGAGTCTTAAAAGCTATATTATATTTTGTGATCCCAGTAGAAAATGAACTCTAAAGGGTAGGAACTCATGCTTTTCAAGTAACCTCAGGCAAAATCTATGCGAATTCATCTGTCACTACATATGACATGGCCTAGAAATCACTGGGTGATGTCTATTTTAATTGTCTCAGATGAACCTTCTCAGTGAGGGTGATTTTAAAGAATAACTACTCTTCTATTCCTGGTCAGTATTGTTATTTTTACATATTGCTACATATTTCCTCTTCAAAGTATATAATAAGGAATCAGAAAAACATAATTTTTATTTGTTACTTACCACAATCTATTTACTAAGTCCTTTGTAAATATGTCCCCTACATTCAAAATATGTTTCCCTAATATTTTATACTATTACAGGCAAACCTATATTTTTATTACCAAATAGGGGGCGTGTGTGTGTGTGTGTGTGTGTGTGTGTGTGTGTGTGTGTGTGTATACATTCTTTTCTAAGGGTAGTCTATTTCCTTTTATGGGTAGGTTTTCTCTAGGGGGGTGGTTAGAAAGCATTTTAAAGGCTATGTAATTCTCTGTTTCAGAGTCATTCTCCTGCTCTTCCCTTACTTCCAGTGAATTCTTGCACTCTAGGTATCTACAGAAATCACTCATGTACCTGACTTCCAATCCATCAGCCCATTCAGCATAGGTGGAGAAGATATGACAGTGTGGCTCCAACTCTATATCTTTGGAGCTTCCTTACTGGACATCTCACATTCGGTAGACTATATCAAATTCATACACCCAAATTACTTTTTTTAAAATGTACGTATAAAACAGTAGGACTGGGGAGAGAGACATCACCTTCGGTAGAGTGTTTGGAACACGTGAGTTCGATTTCCAAAATCCATGTTTTACTTTTCTTTTAAAGTGGACATGGTGGCACGTGATTGTAATTAATACTAGTGCTTGGAGGTGGGAAAGAAGTTCAGCAGAAGGCAAGCCTTGCCTGCTCAATGAACTCCAGTTCAGTGAGACTTCCCGTATTAAAACACAAGTTAGAAAGCATTTGAAAAACAACATTCTAAAGTGACCTCTCATCTCTACATGCACACACATGTGCACACACATGTGTGCACAATGTTCACACATAAACACAACCAAGTTTTGCAAAGGATATTAAAAAGAATTTTTACATTTAAAATTATTTTAAATTATTATTTTTATTTGTTTGTGTGTTTTAATTATTTGTGTGTTTCTACATCCCTTGTGTGCATATGTAGGCCAAGGGATAATTTCTTGCACAGGTCTTTCTATCATTAATAGATCTTGGAATGGAACTCACGCCATCATGCTTGGAACTAATAAGTGTCTTTACCCACTTAACAATCTTGCCAGCCTGCAAAGAACATTTAAAAAACCTTTCTCAGTACTGTCATATTTGTATAAATATTGTTTGTCTTCATTTTCCTATGGCTATGCCTGCGGGTGTTGCTTTAATTGCATAAAATACATGTAATTTTATGTTCTGCCTATTTTAGCTGTCATCCTGTCATCTTTTTTTCCCGTGTTTCTGCTGGACAGTTCATCATCTCTCATCACGATTTACTATTCTACTCCATCTATGTACTGAGATTTATTTAGCCTGTCTTCTGTCCCTGGCAGTTTGGACCCACTCACCACTATGAATTCTAAAATAAAAATCATGTGATTATCTTCCCATGTCTTCAATGTTGTTGACACACAGTGTTCAATTATTTATTTTTCCCAAATATTTATAAGGATGCCATTATGAACAAACTTGTGCATCCCGCCATGCAGTTAACATGAGGGGAAGTATTTTATAATTCTTCATCTCCGGCTTCCCCATGAATCACTGTTCTGGCCACTTGGGCTCATTAGTCAATTGACTTAATCAGTATCTCAAAGCTACTAGATTAGAAAGGAAGGGTGTTTTACATATTGTGTGTCTCCTGTATGTATGGCAGACAATATGGAACAGCCTGCTGTTCTAAGATGTAAGTTCTTTGGGGGCACTCAGATTCTAAGGAATCATAATCTGTAGCCTGTATCTGTGGCTTATGATGGCTGGGCAGGGCATTCAGCTCTTGGGGGTAGATCAGAGCTCCCTAAGTGCTGGGCGGGGCTGAGTTCCTCAGTTTCTAAACACAGTTTCCATTGTTTAGAAAATGGATCAATAAGCGTGCATAGATGAGCTCTCTGACTGTACGAGCTGCATGTCTGAAAGATGGGTAGAGTTTTATGAAGCAGCAGATCAAGAGAGTTCTGCTTATCATTTAAGGTTTGGTCGTCAGTAAACTCTATGTTTGAATCTGGCTCTTGTGCCTCCCAATGAATAGCTCACTCAGTCTCTCTAGTGTCTCCACTTTGGTCTGTACAATAAGGGTGAGGAATTGGAAGTGCCCCTCTAGGGTTTGTGTGCTAATCAGTGAGCAAAGTGCCAGACTTCAGCATTGCTTCTAAATTTCCCGGAAATTGTGTCTCTGGTTGGGAAATGACTTTTTTAAAGTAGATAACCTTCTACGTGTGTTAATTATTTTTATGCAAAGGTATATGAACCGAACCCACCTTGCTTGCTTGCATATAGTGGTTGACTGTGTATGTCCCTAAGGCTGTTGATGTGTGCTTTACCTTTCCGTGGGCAATACTATGTAATGCTTCCCTCTTTGTCTTGGGGAATGAAAACTGTAGCAGCAGCAGTATTACAGAATGGAACAGTGGCCAGCGTAGCGTTCCTTTGTCACCACTATGGAAGAACAGAAAGCATGTTTTCTGTCTGCTACTGAGATAGTCAATGAAGCGCGCCTCCTTAATGTGGTGTTAAACCCACATGAAACAATATAGGATAAGTGATGTCATGGAAGACATCCCTCCTTACATGATGAAGAGTCTAAACATGCAGAGAATCTGAAAAAAAAAACAAAACCTATGCAGTCAACAGGCCTCTACCTGCCATTGCACCACTATGTGTCAGGCTTTCGGGCGTGATACCCTCAATTTATCTTTGCATTCCTCTATTAATACATTAGTTATTAACGCAAGCAACAGCTTTTTTTTTTTTTTTTTTTAAAGAGAATCAACTGTTTAAATGTTTTAGAACGGCTTGTTTTCCAAAAATAATTCTCTAGTGACGGTTTACAGAAAGGAGTGAGAGATTGCCGGGAGATTCGAAGGCTGATGCTTCCTTCAGTCTAAGCAAACATTGATCAGCGCTTGAGCTGAAGCAATGGAGATAAGAATTCCAATGAGAAGGCCAGGCTGGAAGAGATTGGAGATGTGCAATCAGTAGAATTTGGTGACACATGGGAAGTGAATTCTGGCTTGGGAAATTAAGGTAGAGTGACAGATTTTCACTTAATGGGTAAAACTTTTGGGTCAATCCTTAAAGAAAATATGAGTTTTTTTTTTTTTTGAGAAATGAGATAGTGGTAAGCAATTATATTCATGGATCTATGGTTCAACAAACAAGGCAGTGAGCAGGGCATCCAGATTTGAATGTTGCTACCATTTCATTCATTTTGTAGGTGTCAGGGTACATCCCGAATTAGGCATTAAATTGTCTTTTAGCTTGACTTTTTAACAATATCTAATGGCATGGGTGTCAGGGGTGGAAATTGTTAATGATTCACATAGAATTCAGTAAAATATATAATAGATTGAGTTGTGTTTAAGAATTAATCTTGTTCAATGTATTCTTACCCAGAGCCACCCGTTTGGTGAATTTTGACAATGCCTTGGTGCGTCCAAAGTGTGTTCTCTAAGGGGCAGTCAGAGCGTGATGGTAGCTCTGTGGATGGTAGCGAGTGTGGACTTCTGCTTAAGTGGGCTTACACGGCCAATCCTAGGCTGACTCTCAAGTAGCTAGGGTTCAGTTAGTGTTTCTGTCTTCTTTGCAACATTGCTTTCTCACTTTATTGTCTCTCATGTTAAGAGTAGGGATGCCCATTTGCCAAACTTAGAGTTTTCAGACATCTCCTTCGGACACCCCAAGATCATGTGAATGGTGATTAACAGCCACCTATGCATGATTCTTGTGATTTAGGTGGATATTAGATACAACTGATAGTGTGGTGGTCGGGGCCTGATGTAAGTGGTAGTAGCCCTCCTCCCCCAGTTCTGACTATGAGCACTTTGATTATGGTCTTTACAGTCTAATTCTGCAAAGCCTCCAATCAGAAGCCTCTTTAGAACAAAAGTAAATATTTTGACTTTCTGGGGATTTTGACTAGTGCAGGGTAAATAAGTGTATATCTCTACTCAGGGGAAAGCGAGGATGTTTATATCTATCTGACTTCAGTGGAATGTTCTTATAAACTGAGAAAAGTAGGTCAGCAAGACTAAATTATTTTGTTCTAAGATCTGCAGAACAAATCTCCTAAGGAAATAACTCCGCAGCTGCCTGTTATTAGGAAGAAAAGATGGGGTACATGTCCGTGACTCATTCCCAAAACAGGCGTGGACTGTCATATGAGACATACAGGATAAGGATTTGTTGCCATGATTTAAGATGATCTCTTTTCATTGACAATGTTTTCATTATTTTAGAAATTGCTGAGAAGCCCTCCCTAAAGCTGTGGTTAGTCAAATCATAATTCAGTTGGGTATAGTTCTAGAAAACATTCCCCTAATAACAGACCTCCAGCTTTCTGTTTCTTTAACAGATTCCTGAGATTTTCAATGTAAGAGGGAAGGTTGGTTTTGCTATGTGGTTTCAGAAGATTCAGTCTATAATTGGTTGGTAATGATATTATGGGATTACAGTAGCCCATCCTTGCAGGAGTGTGTGACAGAGCCCACCAGGAAAGGAAAGGGAACGGAAGGGAAGGGAAGGGAGGAGAGGGGAGGGGCGGAGAGGGAAGGGAAGGGAAGAGAAGGGAAGGAAAAGGAAGAGAAGGAGGAAGGGGTGGAGCTCCTACAATCTCCTTTGAAGGCATACATACCTCCAGTGACTTAACTTACATTGTCATCTGGTATATCACTGATGAAACTGCCAGGCATTCTAAGACTAAGGTCTTTATTTTCTCAGAGCTGAGCAGTCACAGTGCCACCCACCCCTCAAAGCTTGCACTGCCTCACCACAATACCACTCTGGAAACCAAGCCTTCCTCGATGCTATGCTTTGGGAATGCTTAGGTGTTGAACTCTAGCAATCCCCTCAAGTTTGCTTGATGAGTGCATTAATTTTCCCTTAAGACCATGTATTTGTACCATTACTTTGGAGAAACTGGTTATGAGAGAAACAAATCTGGAACTCTGCCAAGCCCTGGGAGACATGCTTGACAGAAGAATATATATGTGAACTTGTAGTTAAAATGGGGTGGTGTTACTATCATCTCAATTATAAGATCAAGAATTTTTCTGATGAAGAAATTTGTTCAGAATTATAAATACACTTCTTTTAATATCCAAGAGGGTACAATTATAGCCCTGCAATGTAGAACTCATCAGAGTCTGAATAATAGAAATAAATGTGTACCTGCCTGCAGGAGAACAAGAAAGGTGACTGTGCCTATGTATACAACATTTTAATTTTCCTGGGACCAATAAGATATGTATTATATTGTGACTTTAAGCAAGTAATACTGCATATGTCTTCATTTAAAAATGTGTTCTCAGCTTGGACAGGTGGCATTTAACTATTTGGGAAAGGGAAATGGTTTGGCAGACTAACAAGGCATATTACAAGCACCTGCCTTGAACGGAACGCAAGCACCTAGACATTTTCCATCCCTGCCCACTGCTAAGGTGCTTGCGTTAGCCCCCCCAACAACCTCATGCTTGTGGCAATCATCATGCACTGTCATATTTTTGAACTAATATGAAAGTGCAATTCAATCGCGTTGACAAATACTGCCTCGCTTCTGGCTTGGCAAATTTTTGTCACTCAAACCTCGCTGGTATGTAAGTAGGTTGTGACATGCTGACTGAAATGGCTCTGGAATAACTGGATTGATCAAAAATTATTATTTTTTTTACTTGAGATGTTCCATTTTTTCTTTCTCTGGTTTCTCTTTCTTCTATATCCCACACCCTCTCTTCAGTTACTGAGTTCAGATTGCTCCGCATTCCTTGTTTATTACCAATATGGGAAAGTATTATACTGAGCTGTGTTGTAGAGGAGAAGGAAGTTAATGTGTGCCTCTACACGTACCAGCTCACATATGACCCCGATTTCTGTAAAGACCGATTATTCATTATTCAGCCCCGTAGCACTTAAACTCATTTCTAATACACGGTTGTTGGCGATGTGAGCATTCCGCATGTTTGCATGTTGATTTTATTATTGCAAGTTTTATACTTCCCAGGTGCCCTTTGCAATGATGTGTAGATTGGAGGCAGTGTTTTAAATGTTTTCCTTTGATCAGACAACATCTACTTCGCTTATGAAGCTCAGTGGTAGCGTTTTGAGAGAGCAGCAAAATGCAATTTAGTCTTAATTGAAGGAGGCTGATAATTTGGAAATAATATTGAGACATTAAAGCAATCAATGTCAGAAAATTTGTTTAAAAAAGACTGTTGGACGTCATACAAGGAAATAATTTTCTATATGTTTTTTTTTAAATTTAAAAGGAGATATTTAAGACTTCATCATAGCAAATATTAAAATAATTAGGTATCTTAACATCTGATCTATCAATTTATTATAACATAAATTTAACTTTAATTTCATTTTTAGAGTTATTTCTAGCAAACAATATGTCAATGTAATATTTACTTTAAATGACTTTTTATTTTCATCTCTGTACAAACATTTCTGGGTGACCAAACAAGTTGTAACAGTTCATGTCCGGGGGTGCATGCTTCATTCATGTTTATGAATAACAAGACAAGTCAGACACTCGGCTAATTCTAGTAAAGCTGTTTGAGTCTTCTGAAGTGTTGTTGTCTGGGAAGAAAGCTGGATATTTTGCTCAAAAGTGTGTATACTTTATTTCTAATGATGCCTGGATATTTTCAGAACTCCATGGCTCTGTGTTCATAAGGTTCACAGTAGCAATGGTAAGTGTTCAGAATACGTTATTAAAGTAGCCTTTGTTTCACTTATACAGAAAGGCATACATTATTCTAGTCTTACTAAGTTCAAAATAAATTTAATTCACAATTGCTTTACCTTAAATTTGTAACAGGCTATAAAATTGACAAGGAATTTTGTATGAGCTGTGATAGTGAAGTTAAGGAAAGAAATGGATCGGATAATAGAAGGAAACAAAAGATCTTTTCTGAACATCCAAAATGTTTAGAGGAAGCAATAGATCTGATGCTGAATTAATTACAAATAAAGCAAGGTCTTCATAATCATGACTACTGTGTTTACTGTTATTTACAAAATATGTGATACACACAGTCTCCCACAGTACAAACTGCCCAGTTGTTGACACAAGGTTACATAATCAGTCATTGCAAGGACCCAACAAGGCCTGTCTTTGTTGAGATAACTCAGGCTGGGACTGGACTGAACTGGAAGATGCATCCAAACATGACTCCAATATCCATGAAGGATGCCACTGTTTTCATCAGGAAATAAACCTGAATAAATGTAGACATCTCTTGAGTCCAAGGGTAAGGAAAGAACCATTCCTGTGTGTGTTATATTCAAGAACAAAGCAGAACTACCCAAAGGAGTTCCATCATGGACGTTCCCATGCTGTCCTTGGGGACATCTCTGCCATTTGTCACTACTAGTTCTTCGTCTCAAAGTCATGAAGAAGTTGATTCTCAAAAGGCAGCTCTTCTAAGAACAGTGCATAGTATATGCAGGGAAGGCATATTAGTCAGAGTTTGAGTATCTCTGCCTTTATGAACATCAAGTAGGAGGACTCCTATAATTGAGTTAAATCAGAAATTGATCGGCCATGGAGAATTTTGATAAATATGAAGGATAAACTTTGGAAATACATATATTACTTTTCTATTTTACTCTAGATTTTTGTATTCATGAATATGAAAACTTTTAGTTTCATGTCTAAAATTACCCTATTTCTGTGACTTAACCACTTAGATACCCATCCACTATTTGTTATTATAATTATTTTCAGTTTTTAAAAATATAAACACCGTTGTTATGAACATGCTTGAATATGTCTTTAAGAAAACATACCCATGGCATATAAATAAAATTATAATGGTAGTGTCATATGCTATAACCATTTTAATTTTTATTAGTGTGCATTTTCAAGCCCAACTCCAAAGTTTTATATTTATTAGTAAGTCTAATCTATCATACCATGAATTTACAAAGCATGACTTTTGATGGTCTGTTCTTAAAGCTGAAAACTGAGTGTACGATTGGTTTGTATTTATTCAGATTTACCTGTTGACCAAGTTTTCATAACTCAGACATGTCATTTGTTAGCTCTGTGCATTTCCATCCTCATGAACTATAGCAGCTCTTGTCCATCTGTCCGTTAGCATCCCACCTTTGACATTCAGACACCCAGTGTGATTCATTTGAGGAACTTCAGTGTCTGCAATTATTCTGAAAGTGTGGAAACCATTCAGATGTTTACATAATTTTCTTCCATCACATTATTACTTATATTACACATACTTACATATATTTTTCTCTACTGTGTTGCCCATATTTCCAATCTGTGGCCTTCCTCCTTCCCACCCTCAACAGGCTGTGAAGTTCTCATTTGTCCTCTCCTGTCTCCACCTGTTCTTTTATTTAATTATGGTTTTTAAAGCAGTGGTTGTTCAAGGCTTGTCAGCAATGAGTTCATTACAGCTAATGGCTGAAAAGTAGAAATTAACTTAAACTTAGATCTCTTAATTCCCCAGAGCTTTAAAAGTGAAGGTACTGTCCAGGATTAATGGCATTGATTAATTGATTTATGGCAGATGTATATTGTTTAGTACTTTACTGTAGGTTAGAGTTGGTAGAGAATTGCAATTTAACCAGAATAAACCATGATTGAACTGGACAGCTGATTTAATAGTAATTTCATCTTAAACGGCTTGTGTAAAATCTAAAGCTATACATAAGCCAATATAACCAATGGGTGATGATTGCTGTTGTGAATAATGCATCTGGGAATAAATGTGGAATGAGGATATATGAAAACTAA
Source organism: Peromyscus californicus insignis (assembly GCF_007827085.1). Lineage (NCBI taxonomy): Eukaryota > Metazoa > Chordata > Mammalia > Rodentia > Cricetidae > Peromyscus > Peromyscus californicus. The sequence continues at coordinate 35,642,662 of NW_026294525.1, forward strand.
AAGTAGAGGCTGTTGCTTCTTTCAAGTTTATATTTCTATCAGAGAGCTGTCTCTGAGTTCATCATTTATATTTCCTTGCAAATAGCTTTATTCACCTATGAGTATCTACGTATGTGGGGTAGATCATGTTGGTAGTAGTTTCTGGGTACCTACTACAGCAGGGAGCATAGCATAATTAAAGTTAGCCATGGGAAGTCCTCCTGAGGAAGATGAGAAACAGGGGATGTGTATGTCTTAGGATGCTCATGGAGGGATGTACAAGTTCTCTCTTCTAGTGAGTTCTTTTCTTGAAGTCCATAAATTTTATTTTGGCTACCAGAGAACTGAAACATGAAAAAAATCCAGTTTTCACTAATTTGCATGTTTGTACCAGAATATCCTTTTATTATAAATTGCCTACAAGCCACAGCATTGTCAATGGCAGTGATTGCCTCTAAAAAACATTGTAGGTAGTCTTGTCTTTTGTTTTGTTTTCACACCACATTGTAGGTAATCTGAAAAGTTTGGGATAACATTTGCATTATTTGGTAACTACTTTGACATCACCATAATCATTTGTATAATATCAGAGCTTTATTATTGTTTCTCATATTTAAATTAAAATTTGGCATTTGTCTTAGTTACTGCTCTCTTGTGGTTAAGACACACCATCACCAAGGCAGCTTGTAGAGGAAAGTTTTTCATTGGGGGCTTGCTTACAGTTTCAGAGGGTTAGTCAGCCCATGAATATCATAACAGGTAGTGTGATAGCAGACAGACATGGTGTTGGAGCATTAGCTGAGAGCTCACATCTGGTCTGCAAATTGCAGGCAGAGGGAAAGGTTAGACTGGGCCTGGTGTAGACTTTGGAAACCTCGAAGCCCATTCCCAGTGACACACCTCCTCCAATCAGGTCACACCTCCTAATCCTTCTTAAACAGTTCCACCAATTGGGAATCAAATCTTCAAATATATGAGCCCATGAACACCATTCTCATTCAAATCAGAGCAGCTACTATGACCCGTAGTAGTAGCTTATAATACAGTATTCTGTTTCATGACATTTTGAACATTATTGTCACAAAGGGAATATAGACTAGAATCACAAGGAACTAGACAAACATTATTCATAGAAATTTATGGTCACTGCTTACAGAAGGAAGCTTATTCAGCCTGCTCTCCTCCCTTCCTTTCACACATGTGGCAACATCTCTGTTTTTATATTTTGGTGGTTGAAATGTAGTCAGTATAATGGAGAGGGGGTAACATATTAATGGCTATACGCATTCAAAGACATTTGGCACATCCAGTTTATTAAAAGCTAGAATGTATACTACATCTACCAATTAATTGTTAGAATATTATGTTTGTGGATATGAATGTACCCGCTGGTGAGTCCGTCACACCCCAGTGGATAATTCCACATCCTTGTTGGCACAGATGCCCTGGTGAAATTCAATAGATCACAAAACAAAACAAAAAAATCCACATGTGGTGGTTTGAATGAGATTGTCCTTTACCCCAATGCGCTTGGTCCTCCTTTAGTGGAACTATGGGAAGGATTAGTTTCAAATGCCCTTGCCAGGCCCAGTCCTGCTCTTCCCCTCTCTCTTCCTCTTTCCTGAAGATCAGGAAGCAAGGCTCTCAGTGGTTATCCCAGCATCGTGCCTGCCTCCCGCCACGTTCCCCTTCACAGTGATCATGAGCTAACCCTCTGAAAGTGTAAGTACGCCCCAGTTCAATACCTTCCTTTACAAGTTGCTTCAGTCATGGTGTCTCTTCATAGCAGTGGTAACCCTAAGATAGCATATGTGTAGGAAGGGTGTTTGTAGGGGTCAAGGTGTTGGCAAGGGTGGAAGTAAGAGGAAAACAACCGGAATTCATTGTGTGTGTGTGTGTGTGTGTGTGTATGTGTGTGTGTGTGTGTGTGTGTGTATGTTTGTGTGTGTGGGTGTGCACATGTGTGGAGCTGTCAAAGAACTGGGGAGATAGATTGTGGTGATATTTTGTTTTTACTCTAACAAAATTTGACTGAAGATCAGAGGACAGAGCCAGCCATAGAATTAGCCATAGAGGCCAGGAAATGGTGGCACAGACCTTTAATCCTAGCACTTGGGAGGCAGAGATCTGTCTGGATCTCTGTGAGTTCAAAGCCATCCTGGACTACAGGAGATTAATCCAGTCTAAAAGAGAAACAGATCCAGGCAGTGGTGGCTTACACCTTTAATCCCAGCACTAGGAAGGTTAAGACAGGAAGTGATATGGCTGGGTGGAGAAAGGAATATAAGGTATGCGAAGACATGAGTCCGGCACCCTTTTGGCTGTGGACTCAGAATCATTCAGTCTGAGGATTCATGGAGACAGGATCTTGCCTGTCTTTCAACCAGAGGATTCGGTAGTGGTGAGAAGCTTCTCTAGTGGCTTGTGCCTTTGTCGCTCTGATCTTTCAGCACTTACCACACTATCTGGCTCTGGGTTTTTATTATAAAACCAATTAGGATTTGTGCAGCAGTAGATGGCTCAGTGTTTTAAAAGCCTTATTATGCGAAGTGGAGACAGGAGAAGTGAGGGTAGATCTCCAGGACTGGAGCAACTCGCCTAGCTAAAATAGCAGAAAAACAGACCCTGTGTCGAACATGGTGGGAAGCAAGGACCAATACCCGAGATTGTTCTCTGACCTTTCAATGCATGCGCCCATATTTACTCAAACACATATGAAAAAGAAAAGAATTTTAAAAATACTTTTCAGAAGGAAAAGAAAAGAAAAAGATCTTGTTCAAATAAATGATAGCACAGAGGCATTATAGTCTATTCATCAATAATCTGAGGTTTCATTTTTGTTCACCTATAATAGTTAAGGGGAATAATAGTCAATTCATACTAACAAGGATAAAGTGATAATGAGCATCATTGGAAATCCCAGAAAGCAAAGCTCTTGCCAGTGTTATGTGTTGCTATTTAATGACTGTTTGGGTACCATCTCCGAGTTGGACCTTGTGCAGATTTGTCAACATTTGTACTTTCTTGAACATTGTTTTATTGCTCAGTTTTCACCATCAATAGATTTCTCCCAGATAGAGTGCTTTACCTAGGCGAGTCTTTTCTTTTTATATTAGTCAAACATATAAAGGGGTATTGGCTCATTCTTGACTTGAAATACTCCTTTCAAAGGTATGACAATGAATTCTTTCTAAACATATTTGAGTCTATTGCTTTTGCCTCAGGCTGTTTTCCTGTGTGTGATAAGGCACTCTTGGGTAATGTTTGAATTATGCCCACACTCTTGAGTTTTGTTTTGTTTTGCCAAGTATACATAGGGTAAATCCTAGAAAATTCCAGCCAGTGTCTCTTCTCCACCTTTTTCTCTTTGACATACAAAGTCATAAACACATCCAGTATTAGACTATCAAATAAACTTAAGAAAAATTACAAGGGGAAGTGTAATATTCCATTCCTGTGTACTTATATTATATATATATATATATATATATAATCATATATTTTTATCACACTGTTAAGATGTAGATCTTAAAGAATAAAAAACAAATAGTAAAGCAGCTTGTAAAATGCAAATGTCTCCTAATTCAATATAACAGGTATACATGAGAACTGGTGCCCTCTTTAGGTTGTACAATGGTATATTTGCACTTGCTCTTATTTAAATGTCCTCCCCATTACCTTTTTTTGTAGCACTGATGTTAACCTCATGTAAGCTCTAAATTGTCTGGAAGTTAATGGTCTGTTATATGAGTTTAATACTTCTTAGTGAAAGAATATTGGATTATATTATGCAGTTTGAAATCTAATTTGATTTCTTCCTCATCATCATAAATATGACTTGGTCTTAGTTGTTGCTATACATAGAATAAGTGCATAAGGTTTTTTTTTTATATTTTTCTATCTTGGCAAATATATTTAATTCCTCATCAAGAACATTCTTTCTTAAAATTTACAGACTATTAAAGTTGCTCCATTAAGAAACACCGTGCGCTGTCAGGATCCTTAGTTGGCCTTGTCGTCATTGAAGAGAATCTTGTTGTTTTATTTTTTTAATTTTATAAGGGTTAAATTTGAATTGGAGCTAATGTAACTGACAGGGGGGAAATGGGAGGCAATTGGCTCGCACTAAACAAGTTTGAATGGTTGTTAATGTGAATGACTTTCAGGCAGTGAATGTCAGAGAACAGTAGATTACTTTCTCTTCCCCGGGCACTTCCAGCCCTCTCCTGTGGTAGGACTGATATAATTTCTCTCTTTCTTTCTTGAAACTGGGAAGCAAAGTAATTGGAGTCTGGTAATTTTGGCCTATGGCTGATGATGATAAATCATAACGAGCTATGGAATACACAGTGAGAATTCACATAGGACCAGTAGAATGTGAACTTTCTGAAATACATTAACCAAATGGTGTTGCTTTCTGATTTGTATTCAAGAAAGCCATGGCCCTGTTAATTGTGAATGCAACCTACCCTTTGGGCTAAGTTTCCACATGTCAAGCAAATTGCTTCAAAATGTAAGCCACCATGTTTTTAACAAGCCTTACTCTTGGCAGGACAGAGAGTATGTTATTTTGAGGTGGTTTATTTGTTTAACACAAACTATTAGAGGTTTTAAAATAATAGAGGTAGAAGAGGATTCATGACCATCTGGATTAGCCTTTCTTCCTAAGACTCTTAAATATTTGCATTGTCTCAAACAGATGGCCATGTGTGTACCTAAATTTTATAAATAGAGGTTCTCAGGTTTTATTCAATGGTTCATATTTTAATTTGATCACTCCATGCCCTATGGAATTCTGCAATTTCATCAACTTTTTCATTGAAATCTGTTTTCTACCTGCATTGGATAGGATTTAACGAATAAACTTAGGTTTAATATTTCAGCCAATCAACAGAAATTTATTAACAAACTATATATATATATATATATATATACATACATATTTATTTATATCATGGATTATCTAGTATTCTGATTCATTAACCTTTGGATTAAGCATTGGTGTAGTGGCTAGATAAATTTAGTTTGTAAATCTAGGAAGACGCCTTCAGAAAACTTGACAGTGTGAACAAATCCAAGGCTCCTCCAGAACTTCTGTATCTTACACTGATATTTTTCGTTTCCAGTTATCTCAGTCTGAAGCACGTCCTTGGTTTATGAGTTCCAGAACTTTTCCTTCTGAGACTGACTTTCTGGGGCTCTTGTGTTTTCCCCTTTTCTACCACCTGCTGTTCATGAGGATGGTACTTGTGTTCCTCCATCTCCTTGTGATCATTGGCCCTTCTGATCTGTTCAGAATGATGCCTCCTCACCAGCCTGTCCCGGTGAGATTTTATAATTGCTATTATAGTATACATTTTACTGTGCATAAACAGAAAGTAATATATCATTCCCTTCTGTGGGAACCATTATTCACCCTGAGAGTGATTTCCCCTTGGAGACTATATGGAGTATACCTATATTTAACTTTTCACTGCCTAAGCTTAGGGTTTGTTTTTTTTTTTATTGTTTGAATGACACAAACATAGATATATTAAGGAAAAATGAGAAAGAACTCTTGAGTGGGGGGGTCTCCAAGGGAGGAATACCCAAACTTTTAACTTTCTCTAACTTAACTTAGTATAAATATTATTTTCTTAGGGTGTGATGAATATTAAAAACTTCACAGTAATAATCCTGTTTTAAATTATGTAAGCTCTCCATTGCCCTGCTATAGGAATAATTTTGAAGAATTCTATAATTGCTATATTATAAATTAAGTTTGATATTTGTGTAACAATATACAACTTGAACTTTGGAAATGGATCTCAATATATAAATAAGTGTAATTGGGTCTATTTTGTCTTTTTCTAAGACCTTATGCCAAATTTTGTTGGTCTGCAGCCATCCCGTTCTTTCTATAAATCCATGTTCCTCTCTGTTTTGACATCACAATCTATTGCCATGGAAATGATTGATACCTCACATTTATCTTCATGTCTGTGCAGCACGTTTTTAAAGGAGATTGTCAGGAAAAATATAGACTTTATTGGCACCAGTGGCCTTTTCAAGATAATGCCCCTCTCTTTATGTTGGTTTTCCTGTCCTTCTAGAACATAAGCGTTATAAGTTAGTACTTTTGAAAGTATAAAAACTTGGCTTTTATTCTGTGATTTCTTTCAAAAACCATTTTAGATTATGATGCTTTAGAAAGAATTCAAATAGCGGGCTTTCTACAGCTGTTATTTTGCACCTTAAATATAAAATCATTTTATAGCTAGCGCCAAAGAAACTGCAGTAACTGAATGTATCGCATTTTGTCATATACTGGAAAAACACAAAAGTTGATAACAAACCTGCCTTGTGGGATCTCATGCAAGAACAAGACCAAAACATGGTGGTGACTACTGAGAGCTTAATGTGTGTACTCTTTGGAAAGTTCACAGATTGGTGCTTTAATCCACTTTGTTTACTCATAAACGTTCATAATTTGAATATTGGAGCTTTTGTGTGTGCATGCATGCACACTCCTTTTCTTGAATTATATTTTTTTAACTGTTGAGAAATGTTCATATTTAAAAATATCTTCCTTGTATAATGAGTCTTACTTAGTTTTTCCATGAAAGATGCCTTTGTCTGGTTCTGTGTTTCCAAACCTTTCACAATGCAAAGAGCCATTTCAGTATTCTCTTTTGCACTGAAAACATTTCAGACAGTTGGACCAGCTCCCATGCACTCAGACACCAAAGGCAGAGCTCTACAGTAAGTCAAGGACAAGACTCTCAGTTTCCAAGTCATTTTCATATATATTAATTCTGAGAGCTAAGAGGAATTTCAGAAATTATTACCTGTGAGGAATGCATATGTCAACTATTGCATTTTCAGGTACATATTAAAAAGAATCACCATGGGCCCAAAGAGGTGCAGCCGGTAAAGTACTGGTTACTCTTCCAAAAGTCCCAGGTTCAATTCCCAACACTCAAATTGCAGCTCAAAGGGTCTGTAACTCTGGTCCCAGGTGCTCCAACACCATCCTCTGGCCTCAGTGAACATCAAACATTCATGTGGAGGTCCACAGACATTCATGCAGATCCAACATCCATACACATTAATAAGATTTTTTTTAAAAAAGGACTAAGGTATATTAGACACAAGAAATACATGTGTATGCATATTTCTAAAGTAGGGAAATTAAATAGGCATCAGTTTCAAAGGAGAAAATACAATGCCACAAACAAATGTCTGTTTGATACACATTTGGAAGGGGAAAATTGAAAGTTGAAGTGTCTACCTTGTAGTGTGTTTGGAGTGTCTGAGAAGCTGTGTTTAAGAGGATTGATGTTTCCTGTGGCTTAAGGGAAATCCAGAAAGCCTCTGTCTGTTTCCATAAATGAACTCCCTGCCACTTATTTTATACCAGGTTTGGGGTATTGTGCATAATGCATTCAGACTAGGTGCAGTGACCTTGACCTACCTGGATTCTTTGTTGTTGTTGTTCCCTTCCCAGGATAAACACAACCCCATCAGTTTGAACTACATAGACAGGCCATTCATTTACAAAGTTGTCATTTTGTCACGGATGGTTTAAAATGATATTTTGAGATTATTTGTGTTTAATGCCTTTAAAAGAATTGTAAATGTAGATATGGTTTGAAGAATATTTTTGAGTAGTCACTTGCCTAATGATTCAAACAAATGTCAGATCACCTGCAGTTAGAGAGATGACGTTCTTTACTGTTCTTGTGGCTTATTTGGTTGACTCTGATGTTCTTCATCTATTTCTTTACTTACACACAGATATGATCTATCAACTCATCATTAAGTCATCACAGAATAGCATCCTATTATTGCTAGTAGATATTAATTACATTTTCTATACTATCTTATTTTGTCATGCCTTCACGTTTTTCATATTTAGTTGTTATAAACTATTGACTCACACTAAAGGTTTCAATTTTAGGGCTAATAGATAAGCAGAAATATTTAATTGACCAAGTATAAGTACTGATAATAAATAATGAGAACAAAATCACAGCTGATTTTAAGAAAAAAAAATCACAGGCTTGGGGAGTGGAGAGATGGTTAGAGATTAAGCACACTTGTTCTTCCAGAGGACTGGAGTGTGGTTCCTATCACCCTTGATCTACCAGGCACAACTGCCTGTAACTCTAGCTCTAGGGCAGTGGCTCTCAACATATAGGCCGTGACCCCTTTCACCAGGGTCTCTTAGACCATTGGAAAACACAGATATTTACATTATGATTCATAGCAGGAGCAAGATTACAGTTATGAAGTAGCAACAAAAATAATATCATACTTGGGGGTCACCAAAACATGAGGAACTGTATTAAAAGGTCACACAGCATTAGGAAGGTTGAAAACCACTGCTCCAGGGGATCCTATACTTTCTTCTGAACTCTTCCTGTACCCACACACAGTATGGTGTGCGCACATGCGCGCATGCTTCATTGGCATTTAGTTTTATAAAGTATCTCATGTTGGGACAAAGAGATGAATCAGGTGATGAAAGAATTATTTTTCTGTTAGCCTCAGCTTTAGAAGTGTTCCCCAAGTATGTGATATTATACTACTGATCTTGAATTTGTCAATATATATGTTATCAGCTTTCTTGTGCTTTGTGGGAAAGGATTGATGTTAAATCTGGGCCAGAGATATTGAAGACCCTGAAATGTCTAGTAATGCCAGAAAACAAGTAAATCATTCCAATTAAAGTCAGGTCGGCAGCTTGAAGTAATTGCAACTCAGCAAAACCTTGGGGGCAGGGAAATAAGATAGGAAAGTAAAATAGAAGAATATAAGGACATAACCACAGTTTGCTAAAAGAGAAAACAAATATTAGTTCAAAAAAATCATGATTTCAAAAATTACTGTCATACCTGTTCTTGGAGGATGCTGAGAAATTTGCAGATCCTGAAACTCAGGAATGTGAACAGACAGTCACACGCTACACTGCCTTGTACATGAACTGTAACTCAGAGTACCTAATGAGCTGAAGAACGAAAACTCTTTATAAAAAATTATCCCAGCAAGTGAGAAAGATAAAGGGATTGTCCTGCTGTTTTTCCCAGCCATGAAAATAAAGTGATAGATTTTATTGATGGTCACAGATGGCAATTAACATCACAGTATCCATAAAACACTTTCCCCCCAAAAAATGTTCATACAGCAGTCTAGTCAGACTTTGCTATCTGTTTACCACTTGACAGGAAATTTGGAGTAAGTAACACAGAACATATTCAAGCAGAAAGCTATAGAATGTAGGAAACGATAGAAATAATCGGGGCCTGATCATCAGTAAAGTGTAGTGTGAGAGTAAGAAGCAGATGAGAAGCAGGAGTATATCAATTAACAGTTTGTGAAGTTATTATCTGCCAAAGTATATGTGGACATTGTTTTGATCCTGATTTGGGCAAAGCCAGTAATTACCAGTTACATGCATGAGGATTCATTACATTTTTCTCTTTGTCTATACGTTTAACATTTGTATAATAATCATAACAATGAAACATAATTGTGCATCTAATTACATTTTCTACTTGTATTATTATCCAACTAGCAAATTAGTAGGATCCCTAACAGCTGAGATTGGGCTATTATTTTCATTATTTTTAAAATTATCTCTGATTTTTTTGTATGTTTATTTCCTCTAATGAAGTAATTCCTTACATGAGCCACTGATTTTTTTTTAACATCTCTGGTTAATTTTAATTGCCTATGTTACATTATGGTTAGAAAATGGTACATGAGGTAGTATAATTTATGCCCTTTTGAAGTTTTAAAAACTCCTTCGTTAACTAGGTCAATTTGTTTTTACAAAGATAACGTGGATTGTTTTCATTACAGGGGATTGAATGGACTCTTTGGAAGGAACAGAGTACAGTTATTAAACTAACTCTCCTTGCTGTTATTGAAGTCAGTTATGGAACATTTTGTTGCAATTATCTTTAAATATTAACCATAGACATTAATAATCTTAAATTTGAGTTTGTTAGAATGTGACAGTATATTATTTGCTTACAATGTCTCTAGTTCTAAGGCCGGACCTCTGGACCTTAATCATTATGCAGATACAGATTTAAAAATAAAATTAAATAATCATGAGTTTGTTCATTTTCTCTGTTTTCTAGTATTTTTCTAAAGATACTTGGATGCTGTAAGCCTCCATAGAGATCCATATTTCTCATACATGCATTACGAATTGAATTCTCTTTTCTGTCACTATGCAACATCTCAGCTAATAGTATCTATTATTTATTCACAAATTTTTCTGTGAAATATGACATGTAAATGATATCACCAAGTTAAACATGGCATAATTTTAACACTGGTATTGTCTTAGTTATAACTTTGACAGTTTTTCTATAGTTGTGAAATTCTTTTCAACCATTTGTGAACTTTTCTAATCATAAATTAATTCTTAGCTAAAGAATGCACAGTTCTGAATGTTTAAGCTTCCTTTATCATTACTGACACTATTAGTGCAATTTCACCTCTTTCTTTGGACCGTGAAGAATAAAACACATTTTGATGAATGGAAACTTGATATATACCTTCATGCTAGATATTCAAAGCCTTTTTGTATATTTTATTATTTCAGAGAAAAAGGACATTTTCACTAGGGAAAATAGAATACATAAATTTTCATCAACCGTAGTGCTTTATTAAGTCTTTCCTAATATCTAAAACATTGTCATTATCAGAACAATGCTGTATTGTTTCTCTTGAACTCTTTATAAATTAGTTGCTTCTCTTTAGGGCTTCGGTGAATAACTATACTTTTAGTATGCCATTCCTTCTGATTGTAATTTCAATCAAATTCTGGAAAACATTTTCTTTCCTCTGTAGCAAACATGTTTTGGCTAACATGATAATCCACATGCTAGCGAATGACAAACACGATCAAACAGATTTAATCATGTTTCTTATACTAGATGTTCATAGCTTTCTCAGCAATGTCTCAGCGTGTGTAACTTACTGTGCTGTATTACTGACAAAATTCTGTGTCAGCTGTCGTCACCATCCTGTGATGTTTTTTTCTTTTTTAATGTACTGTGTCTCTGATTCTCTCATCCGTTTTTTTTCATTTCATGCATAATACAGAGCAGTTATTTATGCGCTATCTTGATCATCAACTGATTACTCTTCATACACATTATATCATCCCTGAAGGCAAAACTGCCTCTTCTTTTGGATCATTTTTACCCCTGGTAGCTAGGTAGTGGAAGTCACATGACACAATAAACTCTGTGATTTTTATCGGCATGAAGGGATGAGCCCTACAGATATGTTGGAGCTCTCTCCTGTCCCAGACAGTTAGCTTCAGGCTGTCCCTGAGGCTGAGGTGGTCCCTGTAATGTCTGTCACCTGCCCTCCTGGATCTCCCAACTCTCAGCGGTCCCTGGCATCTGCAGACACCACTTTAACCTATTTGCCCTTTCCTGATTTCTCTTCCTCACATCTCTACCCACCCAACTTACGTTCTTTCTCTGTCTCTCAAAAAAAGAAAATTAAAACAAACAAACAAGCAAAATGACAGAAAGACAAAAATACCCAAGTAAACAACAAAACCAAAAAGCACACGCAAAAAAAATCAGAGACCATTTTGTGTATTCTTCCGAGCATAGGGCCTGCGCTGTAGTGTAGTTATTGTCCCAGTGACATTCCATTAGAGAAAACTGATTTTATTTATTTATTTATTATTGTTATTATATTATTATTATTTATTTTTGTTTTTATGTCCATTTGTGTTTTGCCTGTGCAAGGATGTTGGGTCCCCTGGAACTATAGTTACAAGCAGTTGTGAGCCACCATGTGGATGCTGAGGATTGAACCTGGGTCCTCTGGAAGAGCAATCTTAACTCTTAGCTGCTGAACCATCTTTCCAGGCCTGATTTCCTTCCTTCCTTCCTTCCTTCCTTCCTTCCTTCCTTCCTTCCTTCCTTCCTTCCTTCCTTCCTTCCTTCCTTTCAACAGGTGTCAACTGCAAACAGCTTTCTGTTAGGGATGGGACTTTGTGGCCACTTCCGCTTCTCAATGCTGGGGTTTTGAACCTGTGCAGGTCTTATACAGACTGTCACAGCTGCCTTGAGTTCATATGTCCATCAGACTTGTAATGTCTAGAATCCACTGTTGCTTTGGAGTCATCCATCACCTCTGGCTCTTACAGTCTTTCTACCTGCTCTTCTGTTCAGATCCCTGGCCCTAAGGGAAAGGGTTTGATAAAGACATCTCATTTATAACTGAGTGCTCCAGAGTCTCTCATGTTTAGGCCTCTTCTTGGTCAGACTTTATGGGTGTTCCTTCTGACATTTCTAGGAGACACAGTCTTAAAGCAAATTTCATGATCCCTTGGCTCATAAAATCTTTCCAACACCTGTTCTACAGCGATTCTGGGTCCTTAAGTGCAGAACCTTTATCATAGATGTATTCGATTGGCATTTAGACTGAGGTCCACAACACTGTGTTTTGATCGATTGGTTCTGGTTTTCTGTAACAGTCCTCATTTGTTGTAAAAACAACTTTTCAGAATGTGGGCTAAGGACTACCTTTATCTGTGATTATAGGAACCAATATTTAGAATATAGTTAAGATTATGCTGGTTTTCTAAAGTGATGGCTATAGATTCTTCTCTAAGATCCATAAATTCAATAGCCCTGGGGAGTTAGCTAAGTTTCTTGTATCAGGTGTAGGTCTTAAGTAAGTTCCCTCTTACTGTATAGGTCTTAAGTCCAATCAGGGAGCTGTTGGTTACTGCTAACGGATGCAGGCCACTACTACATCCTTAGGGTTACCATGCCTTGTTGATCCTTCTTTTGAGTCAAAGGTGTCGTAGCTGGGTAGAACTGTTGATTGCTTCTCTCCTTTGGAAGCTTGCATAGTGCTTTCTTGTACCACAAAGGTAGTCTTTAAGGAGGAAGCTTACAGGTCAGTTCCAGCTACAGAGCCTCTGGCTCCTGTATCTGAAGTATATTATATCTTCCGTAATAGGGACTTACTTTCCACCTCTATGGGGCAACCAAAGCCAATAACAATGGTCTATAATGTTTTGGGAGTCTCTTGTACAACTCTGACAAACAACTCAAATGAGAGTTCCTCATGCCTGGCATTAAGGTTTTTGTTAGATGGTCTTTGGCTCTTGGAATAAGCATTGTGACCCTAGATGGAAAATTTTCATTTATAAATGTATGTGCGTATTTATGTACTAGCCTATGTGTATTATAGGTATTTTTAGCTAGATACTTAAGAGTCTGATTCCTTACAACCTCTGCATACATCTTTGTTCTTTTATCCCCTTCTTCAGCATTTATTCCCCTTTCCCTCCCTAGGTAGAAGCCCTCCCAGCCTTTTCCCATTTCCCCCTTCAGATCACTCTCTGCCCACTGTCCCCCTATGGCTCCCTCATCTACCACCCACCCCAGGGAAGATGAAACCCAGAAGTTCTTTTGATTTGCATTTCCCTATTTACTAAGGAGGATATTTAAAAAGCTATTTTTTTTTCTTCTTTTGAAAAAAAAAATGGATCCTCTGCTCCCTTTTTTTGTATGGGTTGTTTATTTTTTGCCTCTTTGTCTTTTGAGTTCTTTATATATTCTGGATGTCAGTCCTCTGTCAGAGGTACAGCTAACAATGAACTCCCCTTTTGTCTGTCTTTTTAAAAAAATTACTTCACTTAAGTCATCCCCTCCTCCCCCTGCTTCCTGTTTTGCTTCCTTGACAGGGTTTCATGGGGCCTATAATGGCCTCAAGCTTCCTGTGTGTCCAGTGATGACCTTAAACATCTGACGTTCCTGACTCTAACTTATAAGCAAAAATTGTACTAGTATGCTGCCACACCCAGGTTATGGAGTGTTGAGGACAGAAACCTAGGCTTTGTGCAGCTAGGACAGTTATCTACCAACTGAGCTACACGACCATTCCTGATTAAAGGTTTTCATGTGTGTATGATGTATGGACATTTCGTTGGCTTTGTGTTTACCTGTATGAGTGTTTCTCTTACTACTCATGTCCTTTTTATACCTGGGATACCAAAATGACCCGTTACAAACATGTTTAAAGTTGTAAATCAGGCTGAAAGACTACCTGCTAGAACAGTGCTTCTTCTTTGGTTAATTGCCTTTACAATGATCACACACAATCCTAAAATGACATCTTGTGTACCAATCCCATGTAATTGTCTTGAGTTGTGACAGCTTAGGATTTACAATAATCACACACAATCCTAAAATCAAATCATGTATACCAATCCCATGTAATCTTCTTGAGTTGCCATAGCTTTGAATTCTGTTTAAATGAATAGGTAAAAGCAGAAATCTGTGTGTGTGTGTGTGTGTGTGTGTGTGTGTGTGTGTGTGTGTGTGTGTGTATGTGAGAGAGAGAGAGAGAAGAGAGAGAGAGAGAGAGAAAGAAAGAGAGAGCTTCCTCTTTATTTTGGCTTTTCAATATTATATATATATATCCTCTAAGTATTCACTTTCCATCAAACCAATCAATTTAATAAACATTTTTTTAAAATGCCTAAATGACAAGCATCCTATTTCTCATCTAGTAATCACAGTCACTTTGGTACCCTGCATTCCTTTGTTTCTTTTCCTATCAAATCACCTATTCCATGATATTTCATATTTGAGTTATTAACAACAATCATAAAATAAATAACATTTAAAACATAATTTCTTGCCAAATATCACACTAATCATTTGATTATTTTTCTAGCCTGTCCCTCAAAACAAATCTGTGTGTTTGATATTCTTAGTTTCCAGGAATGAGGAATAAACTTAGAAAGCTAAATAGTTGTTTCTAAGGTCAGAGAGACATGGCCAAGATTTAACCTTGAATCAGTCTTATTAAAGCTTTACACAGGACTCAGCCCATATTTGCAAATTTATACACTTGTGACTCTTGGCTGGGAATATGATATCAAGGACAGAAAAGATAAACAGAATTTTTTTGGAACGTGGTAACAGGCGCCCTGTCAAAGAATGGACCGCCGTCAGTATTTGAAGTTTGAAGGGTAGAGCTAGAGCGAAGAGTAGCACTGCAGTCACCTCTGGAAAGATGAACTGGACAGACAGGAGAGGGAAGAGCAGTGCTCTTCCTAGGGAGCAAAGTGAATGCCCAGCATGGAGCTTGCAGAGCCCAGGGAGGCTGGTCCAAAGGACCCAATGCCACTGTCTGTCTTGGGTTCCTGCTCTACAAACAGTGGAAGGGTTAGGCACCCCCTTTCGTTTCTAGTATGTATCTAAGACCAAAGAAGTAAAATCTGAGATGACTTTGTGTCACATTATAGTGTAACGAAGCATAACTGAGCCCTGTGAAGTAATTATCAATCTTTTACCCATTTTAGCTCAATTCCTATAGGATTAATTGATTGGTTGATTGATTGATTGAGTTCCTATTACATTGACAGAAAAAAAAATCAGTCCCAGATTCACTGAATGGTAGTAGTACTCAGACCTCAAATTGACAGTAATATATGTCCCAAGATGACATATGCTTTTCACCCATGCCTCCACAGTCTGTCTTTGTCAACACTCAGGGTTATTGATGATTTCCGTAATCCTTAGGAAATGGCAACATGTTATCAACCCCAGATTCCTCATCGTGCACATCTTAGAGCAGCAAACGTGATCCCAATTTAAAAGACATCCAGCGGTGATGACTTCTCCTACCATTTATATTGGGAGGATTCTAGTGCAGATTTCTCCTGAGAAGCTACAAGGAAGCAGTGTGTGTGATAATTCAAATGGGCTTCAGTGTTTCAAAGTAGGAAGTCACCATGAGCATGTTACAGAAAGCTTCTGTTTTTGGGGACTATCAAGTTCTACATTTTTTCAATGAAATATTTTACAAACAACCCTCATATATTTTAATTTTGCAGTTACCCTATGATATATGTGTTTAATCTCATTTAAAATAAATGAAGAAATACTTTAGGGAGATTAGGTTCAGTGACAGAGACTGAGTACTAAATTGCAATAAACTGTAGCCATGGTGTCTACTGTGTGTTTGTGTGTGTGTGTGTGTGTGTGTGTGTGTGTGTGTGTGTGTGTGTGTGTGTTTGTGAGACACTGCATTATAGCAACAAAGGAAAACTGTTCTAACATTAAAATGTTAAGTCAGGCACATCTAAAGCATCATCACAGTACGTTTCACCTTTAGTAAATCATTCTGCTTTCAAGTTATTACCAGTGTTATTCTTTTAAATTTATTACCTCTGCTGTGCTATAGGGATTTCGTTTGATATTCAGGGACAGTCTACACCACTGTATCAAAGCAGACTGATTAAGTTCACAGTTGTCTTTGATTAAAATGCACCAATCGTTCATGTAAGATATGGTCAATGAATTTCCCTTGAAATCATGGAAACGGGTAATTAAATTCTGTCATTTTTCCAGATTTTGACTTTGTTCTTTTTGTTTGTTAGTTTTTTGGAAAGATAGTATATAATGCTGGAGTAAACTCGTCTCATCCCCCCAGCTTTAATGAGCATGCAAATAAATTTCCTACGCACTAGTGATTGCTCTTACTAAGTAAATCAATCTATCTTGACGTAGAATTTTTTAACAGATTTTTTGATAACTCTGAAATGATATGATAAATTTGCAAAGGTATGAAGTGAAAGTCTAATGTATTCTTTTTGCACAATCAGCCAATTCTTAGTTTCTGCTCTGATTGGTGCATTGAAGAAATGCTAATATGTGTGTGTAACCTGTTAAGGCTTATCAAGGCTCTTCAGGAAAGGCATAATAAGATGTTAATGGTCAGCAGGAGGCATTTGAATGGGAAAGGATTCTAGGGGAGCACTTGTGTCCCCTTCCAGCTGAAGGAGTACCTTCTCTCCTTATTTCAACACAATTGCTGATACCTGCCCGAAGATGGCTGTAGTAGAAATTCTTTGGGGGAAGAACATTATGTCATTATTACTATTACTCTCTATTATTTTGTAACAGACTACATAATCTTTTTCATGATGTATGCTTAATTATTTTTCCATGTATATTTGTAAATTTCAATAGTCTGGAGTACCCACCTCCCAAAGTGAGCCTTTTCTTTTTTATTTATTTATTTATTTTTTTTTTTGAGCCTTTTCATTTTCAGATAAAGTTCAACTTTAAGTAAAATGTATTGCTGCCATCCTGATAATGAACAGCCACTCTCTACTGCTATCCCGACAATGAAGCCACATTCTGCTTCTTCAGCCTCAGTGGATGGTCCACGATAATTCATCTTAAAGTAGGGCATGGGCAATTCACTTCACACGCAGTGGTACTACCTATTCTGGGTGTAATGTGCTTCTACCTCTGCTCCATATGAACCCACTCTGCTCTGAGTGTTCTATTTGTTCCAGTAATACATCCTACTCAGATCCTGAGATATTTCTGCTTCTTTCTCTCCATAACATCCAAGGTTATATGGAAATCAGTATTTTAACCTTCTATACACTGTGTTTAAACCTGTACATTTTTTTTTAATTGTGAAGTAGAGGAAACAACAGAGCAGGCAAGAACGTCTTTTGAAGTATGAGAGAAGAGAGAGCGGTCATGAATTTGGACTCAGGAGATTCCTTTTTTCTTTTTCCATCTTTTCTTCTCTCATTCTTTGGGAGACTGCATACTTCACAAATGTCCTACTAATGAGCTATATCTTCAGCTCCCAATAAATATTTTCTTATTCAAAATGCCTCATGGGGTTGGGGATTTAGCTCAGTAGTAGAGCACTTGACTAGCAAGCACAAAGCCTTGGGTTCTATCCTCATCTCTGAAAAAAAAAATACAAAGTAAGAACACCTCATCAGTTCTCAGATTTCTTTATGCTGTTTTCATATAACTTATTCTTGAACCAAGGTCTCCACTCACATATCCATCACAAGAGTTTTAAAAACTCCTGGAAGATTCTGCATCAGACTCTGTTTCTCTGTACCTTTCTACTGATGAACAATTTCTCTGTATGAAAGTTGGAGACTGTTGGGATTACACTCTGTCCCTCTGTACCATTCTACTACTGAGGGGCAATTTCTCTGTATGAAAGTTGGAAACTTTTAGGGTTACCAAATGGACTCATTACCTCTTAAAGGCTTTGCACTCGTTCCTGATGATGTTTCTGTCAGTTCTGATGTCTTAAGACACTGAACAGTCATCGATATTTGAACACAGCTTCTCCCATGGGCGAGACATCGGGCAGTGTGCATCAGGGGTGGACATCTGAAGGGCCACCCTGGAAGAAGAGTGGTGATGACTGATTTCTCCAAAACCATAAACTGCCCTTGGTTTCTTATGATTTCAAATGAAAAGACCACAGGAAAAATTATTATACCTTTCAGTCTTAAACAGAATATTACATTATTAGAGTGTTTAAACATTTCTAAAGTTTGTTTTTCCTCAAGCTGTTTCTTATATCTATATTCTGATTTACATATTCTGTATAGTATGCAGTTATACTTATCTAGTAACATTATTTACTACATGGGCATACTATTTATAACAGATGCAGTATTCTCTCTATACAAAGACAATACTTCAGAAGATAACAAACTGTAGAAGAAACAGCTAATTAGATTGGAACAAGAGAAATTTTTTCAGTTTGGTTCTCAAGTGCCCGTTTTTCCAGGCCATTCATCTGCATTAAAACATGTTCTTAATTGAGGTCATTTTATGGTGCTTGTAGATTTTGCAAATGAGATATGAAATTGTTGAATATTATACACTGAAGACATACTGAAATGGAAGTTTTAATTTTTCTCTTTGCCATGGCCTCTTATACATACAGAAGAAACTGAAAAAAAAAAAATGTTCCAAATTGGGACATTCATCAAAACATTTCTAAAGCTACCAAGTAAAACCTAATTCTAGTGAGCAATGGAGGATATAAACCAGTGTGTTAGGATTTTCACCTTAAAGTTGGATTTATTAATTCATAATTTATATGGCATAAAATATGCCCCCTTTGGATTGGTTTTATGAATTTCACAGGCCACTGCATAGTCAAGTTTTAGGATATTTCTCTCACCCCCATGAAGTTTACTCAGGCTTGTCATGAAACTTCTGTCCTGGCAGTGTCAAATTTTCCCAGCATGCAACACCAAAAGGAAGTAACCCTTTCTCCAGATCCACTGGAAAGTCCCTGATGTTCACAGCCTAGTCAGGGACCCTCCTGACAGCTGCCATCCCAGCAGAATTTCCTGTAGAAGGAGAATAAGATCTCACTCCACAAAAGGAGGAAGCGAGCACTTCCCAGAATGCCACTGCATTAATCTTTTAGGCTGGCATCTGGCACATGGATTTTTATATATGTATATATGAGATAGAGAGAGAGAGAGAGAGAGAGAGAGAGAGAGAGAGAGAGAGAGAGAGAGAGAGAGAGAGAGAGACAGAGACAGAGACAGAGACAGGCAGGCAGACAGAACATCAATGGATTTCAACTAAAAAAAGTAAACTTAATGTGTTTTCTCAAGACAAGAATCTTCACCATGCTGTGTCTAAGATGCCTGTTTTGTGAGGTAATAGGGTCCATGTTGTTTCCAACATGAGCATCTAGGGCCCACAAATAATCAGAACTTCAGAAATTAAGTGTAGTATTTTGAACGATATGATCAATCTTTTCTCATCATTTTTAATGCATTTTGTTGTTGTTGTTTGAGACAGGATTTCTCCATGTAGCCCAGGCTGTCCTGGAACTCACAATGTAGACCAGGTTGACCTTAAGCTCACAGAGATCTGTCTGCCTCTGCCTCCCGAACGCCTGAATTAAAGGCATTGCACCACGATTCCCAGCTACTTTTAACTCTTTAAATATATTGATTTTTGCTTCTTCAGCATCAAGAATAAGAAACCAGATTGTTTTTTCACTTGGTTTTCTCCAAATTCTGAATTTCCTTTACATAGTTTTTTTTTTGTTGTTGTTGTTTAACATAATAAATAAAGAGTAAACTCATTTTGGATTAAAGTGGCTTGAGAGTCTTGTATAAAAAGGAACCTGATTTTTTTTTAAACATAGTACTGCTTCACTGAGCATGACTTCCACACTCAAAGTCATGCGTTAATAATGAACACAAGGTAATGGGTTGTAGATGAATACACACTGAGAAAGCATCAGCTCTGTGTATGCCAAGCCTCTGTCCATCACCTAGACACTTTGCTGTCCTCCTCTTTCATTTTATTGCCCTCCACGTGTGTAGTAAAAACACTTAAAGTAAGGTCTACCCTCTTAATAAATATGTAGCTAGAGTTTTCCTGCCTGACCCACAGTCAGGACAAATCTCTGTCACCCGCCAGTCCCACAGCCATCAGACCCGACCAAGTAAACACAGAGACTTATATTGCTTACAAACTGTATGGCCGTGGCAGGCTTCTTGCTAACTGTTCTTATAGCTTAAATTAATCCATTTCCATAAATCTATATCTTGCCACGTGGCTCGTGGCTTACTGGCATCTTCACATGCTGTTTGTCATCGTGGCGGCTGGCAGTGTCTCTGACTCAGCCTTCCACTTCCCAGCTTTATTCTCCTACTTGTCCCGCCTATACTTCCTCCTGCCTGACTACTGGCCAATCAGTGGTTTATTTACTAACCAATCAGAGCAACACATTTGCCAAACAGAACATCCCACAGCATAAATATGTAAAAATAGTAGTTGTATAAATTCCCTGCTTTCTTGAAAGGCAACACATATGCATGGTTCATTCTTTCCTTGTGTTATGAATTTCCTCATATAAAAACATGTTCTTTTGGATTTCACCCTAATTGCCCCCAAATAATGGAAATACATGTTATTTTGTAACTGTTATGAAGTTGACTTTCTTAAAAGGAACAATTAGCAGCAAAAATTTAGCACTTGGAGCTGGCAAGATGGCTCAGCAGGTTAGAGAATTTCACTGTACTTGCAGAGGACTGGGTTCAATTCCCAGCACCCACATTGCAGTTCCCAGCCATCTATAACTCCAACTCCAGGAGATCCAATGCCCTCTTTTGGCCTCTGCATACATAAGGTGTACATAAAATTTTAAGGCAAACTCTCATATTCATAAAATAAAAATAAATGAATCCTAAAAAAATCATCTCTGCCCTCACAATATTACCTTCCTGAGAGGCAGATGTTACTCCTTTAGTTTTTGAGTTCATGGCATCACACATTTATTATTGTGGCAGAAACTGTTAGTGTTTGTGAGATGCGTTAGAGGTGCCTTTCCATACGTGTCCTCCCACCAAACCTCCTGATAATTACATGCTAGTTAGCTTTGGTTAGATTGTGTGTGTGTGTGTGTGTGTGTGTGTGTGTGTGTGTGTGTGTGTGCGCGCGCGCGCGCGCGTGCATGTGTGCACACGGTTTTTATATTCATCCAGTACCCTTTAATAATGTGAAGTAATGTTATAATTTAAACATTAGTAACTCCGTAGTAAAGAAATAAAGCCATTGTCTTCATGGACCTGAGATTAGGTGGAGAGAAAAACTGTACATAATAATTAGGTAAGAAGGCCAAGGAAAGTGTCAGTACTATGACGAAAAACAGTGCTGGGGACCAGATGCAGAATGATGGAAGAAAGTATCTTGGGAGATATCAGAACAGAGGTCAGGAGGTGGGATGGAAGTGGGAAAGGTAAGAAAAGAGCCGCCATGACACATGGCACACTCCAGGGAATGAATGTTCAACTGATCAAATGGCCAGAGCTGGGTCTGATGGGGATGGTGCTCATGCTGCAGCTGCTACTCACATGTGTCAGTGGACGGGTCTTTTATTACTGATGCACAACCACATAAGACAAAACCTTGAGTGGTGGTGGTTGGGAGGGGGGCCGTGTAGTAATTTGATGAAGTACTTGCGTGGTTTTAGCAGGGTAAGCGTTGCCTATCCTTACTCTCTTGTTTCCTTGTTTGATCATTTGTTTCCATTGTGTTTTACAAAACTGTGTTCACTATAGATGGCAGAAGGTAGGGTTGTATCTATCGTGCAATCATTATGAAGCCCTGCATTAGAGGAGAAGGGAGCTGTGGTGTGGGTTACGAGAGAAGACCTGGGTTCAACCCACTACTCTAGATCAAAAGTTACGTTCTTCTCTGATTCCAAAAAGAACTAAGCGGAGCCAATGTGAGTGGGACGAATAAAGATGTGAGGAGAGAGATGTGAAACTCTGCGGGGAGGTCAGTGGGTCATGGTAGTCGTACAGTCGGGTGTGATGAGGCCTCATTTCTGGTTTTGAGTCAAAACCGAGCCTGGAGGTCCTCAATCCCTTTGTCTTTTGTTTTTGTGGTTGTATTTGGTTCTTTTCACATCCTTGGTTACAATCAAGACAGGAAACAGGACTTGCCAGGGTGGTGAGGGCTCCTAAACCAAATATCCAGAGGGAAATGGAGTTCTAGTGATGTGTTTGGAATGTAGCTGTGTGGGCAGAGATGTGAGAGGGCAATGCACGGTAGCCAGTGTAAAAGTCAGTGACATCAAAGGGCCTTGAAATGAGAACTGTGGAGAGCACACACCTGAAGGAGAAAACAGAAGACAGTGAGAGAGAGCTCAGGTCACATTGGTATTTTTGACGTGTAATTACTGGTGATTCAGCAGGTTGCAAAGAGGTCGCATCATTTTGCTAATGTTCTAAAACACTAAGAGCCTCATTATATGGTAAAGACTCGCATTAGAGCAGAATTTAGAGGGGTCAGGAGAATTTAGAGGAGTCAGGAGAATTTAGAGGGGTCAGTCGTTGTCAGGAAGAAGACATTACATGTACTAATAAGACATGCGTAAACAGTTTACTTAAATCTGTTAATTAAAAGGGTTTTTTTTTTTACAGCTTCCTTCCTCTCTCCCTTCCTCCCTCCTTCCTTCCTTCCTTCCTTCCTTCCTTCCTTCCTTCCTTCCTTCCTTCCTTCCTTCCTCTCTCTCTTCCATCCTTCCTTGTTCCTTCCTCTGTTTCTCCCTCCCTTTTCTCCTCCTCCCCTTCTCTCTCTTTTCTTCTCTGCCCCCCTTCCTCCCCCCGGATTTTGTTGGAGTTGATGAACATCCAACCCAGGGCCTTGCGCATGTTATGGCAAGCATCACTGAGCCATGCCCCCGCCCTCAGTTACTTTGCTTGAGTTTGTTGTAGTGGTTTCTCTGTAGCCCCTGGAAGGGATAAAGGTGAATACATGGTGGGGAATCAGCCTGCTGAAAGAGGGAGGGTCGATAAGAGAGAGGCTGCTAGCCTGGTGCTCAGTGTCAGGGGGTTTTTGTTGTTGTTCTTTTAGGCCCCCTTTGTCTGGGAGGAG
This sequence comes from Peromyscus californicus insignis, assembly GCF_007827085.1. Lineage (NCBI taxonomy): Eukaryota > Metazoa > Chordata > Mammalia > Rodentia > Cricetidae > Peromyscus > Peromyscus californicus. The sequence goes on from NW_026294525.1 coordinate 35,665,875, forward strand.
GAGGCAGGGGATTTACAATTGAGACTTCTTTGTTATAAGAGGGAAAGAGGATTGACTACTGCACTATGGAATCATTCATCTTTGGAAAAAAAATTACCAAATTTGGAGAGATGGCTCAGTGGTTAATTGCGCTGTCCTCTTTCAGAGGACCTGGGTTTGATTCCCAGCACCCGTGTGGCTATTTGCAACTTTCTGTAGACAGGTTTCAGGAAACCTGGCACAGTTTTCTAGCCTCTGTGGGTACCAGGCAAGAAGAGGGAAGAGAAACATGCAGACAAAACATCTATACACATAAAGTAATAAAATATACTGAATTTTCTGATTTTTTTCAATGTTCCTAAACTGCAAAAAGTACCTGAGAAGTAAAAGAATATTTTAAATTTGGAGCATAAGAATCTTTGATCCCTTTGTTAAAGTAATTAGAAATGTTGTTAACAGTCATATGAGAGATTACAATTGGCTTGTGCTTCAGATGTGGTATGCAGAATACACCATGAGTGTCACCTTGAATGTCAAGGCTTTTGCTTTGCATATTGGCCATGCTTTTACCCAGAGACAAAGATGATGAAAGACTGTGAAAGAGAAGAACATTCAGACCTTATTAAAGTTAGTCTCTTTCATTGAAAAATCAAGATGACTTTTTTTGTATTTGCTTGTTCTAATTTTCTTGAGTCCACTTTTCTATACAAATAACAGACATCTCAGATTTTTCTTGTATATTTTCATCTGTGAGCAATATATCTACATTTTTAAGCCATATCCATGATAGCAGTATATATGTACCCTTGGAGATATTTGTATTGTTAGCTTATATTCATAATTTCTTGTGTGCTTCCGATGATTGCCTCGCCTGTGTCAGAGGCATGATGGATTTCTTCATCTTGCATGGTGCTCATTCCTTTTAGTTCATTAAACATAACCTACCTGTGCAAGATCTTAAGGCCTGTGGTAGAGACTTTATACTCTACCAAACAGCTTATCAGCGCCTTTGCAGGCTTCTCAACCTGAATTTCAAAATAGAAGTGAATATATTTGTGTTGTTTGTTGAGCTTATGTTCTGAACGACTCCTGTTCCCTGGTTCTGATGATGACTAGGAAACAGAACTCAAGTTCAGGATCATCATTTCCAATGGATGCATTTTACTCTGTGGGTTTTAGAAATATGCATGTACTTATATTTATGTACTTAGGCATTTATATATTAGTAGGCATAATGGTCCAAATGCATGCATTGATAATGTGTATTTAAGTGCATACAGGAATGTTACCATGTAATCTTTTTTTATACATCTTAAGTGAAAAGGAAGAGAAGTAACTTTTTGACTAGCAAGAGGAAAATCACATTTGCACTTAAGAAAGGTTTGTCTTGATTTATCTTGTCAGAATGAACTTTCTTACAAAACTGAAGGCCAGGGCACGCAACTATTTCAATGTATGAAATGAGTGATAAACAGATCACTAAACTCATCGCTACACATAAAACTGAAGAAATTTTGAGGGGTTAAGGACAAAATGAGATGATATAATATCATTTAAAAAATGAATAAATATCAAATGCTTTTGCCACCAGAGTGAAGTTAGTCCGTCAGGGGCCATTCGAAAACAGTTGATTTGGCACATAGTGAATAGGTGAAAAGGTAGCAAAAGAGGTGTGTCTGTATTCTGCCCATAGAGCCAGATTGTTGGATAATTCTTTGCTACTGCAAACGTCCTCAGACCTTGGTCACAAAGATTGCTATTCTTTTTTTGTTTGTTTTTGTTTTTTTAGTGGGGGTAGGTAGGGGTCGGATCTTGCTCTGTAGACCAGGCTTACCTTAAAGTAGGTTGTCTTTGCCCCTAGATCTGAGATTACAGGTGTGAGCCACCACATCTGGCTGTTTGCATTTTGTTTTATGTTCCTGTGGCACATGCGAATGACTAAATTGTTCTAAATTCTCCTCACACATATATTACCTCTTAGTGCATTTGGCTGTGTTATTAAGGAAATAGTTGAAGATGTAAATAATTCTCCCATGTTAGTTTGTAGCTCTTAAGGATGTAGTTGAAGATGTAAATATTTGTCCCATGGCAGTTTTTAATAGATATCTCTTTGTCATAGCATATTAAGCATATTATTTTGTCTGCAGAACCATGACAATAATTGTCAATAATATGTACTAACAATGCGTTTCTTGATCAGGAGTGATTCCCTGAGCTAAATCTGTATAACACTGTAAAATGATAGTTTTTGAAAATTTCATGCATACCACACTAATTTTGAATGCTTTTTGATAAAAGCACTGATCAGTATAAAATGATGTAGATCTACTTTTGTAGTTAATTTCATTCAGAAATTAGATTTGGGGCACTGGAGAGATAGTGCAACAGTTCAGTGTGGCTCTTGCAAAGGACCAAAGTTCAGTTCTCAACAACCACATTATGGCATCTCCTGTAATTCCAGCTCCAGGGAATCATATGCCTTTTTCTTGGCCCTTGAGAGCAACTGGTCTTAGGTCCACATACCATCCCTTCCTCAAGATACACCCATATAAACATAATTGGATGTATTTTAATCTTTAAAAGAAGAAATTGGATTTTTCTCTCTGATCAGGATAGCAAGTTCCACCTAATGCAGGATCAGAGACCTTTTTGGTGGAAAAGTATTAGCACACTGACCTTCTAGAGAAACACTGAGCAGAGATGGGCTGGATGCCATCAAAATTGTTCTTCCAAGTTCATGGATTTGAAATAAATAACTTACTGCCTTGTAAAACAATATCCTTCTTCTTTGTCTTCGAATAGCTAATTTGCTCATTTAAACATATTGAAACACTTTTATTGATGTAGGACTTTTTTTAATGGAAATTTAGCATTTCTATGAATTTCGAAATAGATTCTAGTGTAAAATGTAATGAAGAAGTGCAGCCTGAGAGCCTCCTTCAGCTTGACCTGCTCATTGCTCTTTAAAAGGCTCTTAGGATTTGTTCTGTCTTAAAGAAACAACCACTTGGTTTAAAAGAAAAGAAAAAAAAACTGCTGTAAAAGTGTATGACTCAATGGTTGATGAGTTGAAATCAGGTTCCTGGTAAGAATCAGGCATTCAGAAAATCTCCATAGTAATTGAAATTAGCACTAGGGTTGTAAAATGGGACTACTTGAACCAACTCTTGGCATTGACAATGTGGTGTTTGAGAAATAGAAAGTATTACTTTGAGATACTGGTTTTAAAGTTTGTGTTTACAATTAAATAAAAAAATCATTTGCATGTACATTTGTCTTATTCTACCAATTTTGAAGCCTTCCTACAGAAATTGTTTCTCTTCTGATAGGACTTTGGTATGCGTTTACTTATTTAACTATAATGTCTTATATTTAGGTTCATTCTCCAAATAATAAGAAAAACGTTCTGTCTTCAGTATAACTCCAAGTTTTCCGTACCTAGTGAATTCTATGTGCCAATATAATAGAGCCACAGAGAATCTGTGAGTTTGTACACAAGGGCAGATGTTGTAGCATTTTGGTCATGAATTAAGCCTTTGGCTTCCTCTATTGCTGAAAACGAATAGGGATGGCAGTGTCTGTGTAGTACCAAGTCGTTCGCTGTATTTGTTGGTTGGTGCTTGTAGCTGTCCTTTTCCTGGTCCCGCCTGGCCCACAGTCAGGACAAATCTCTCTCACCGGCCAGTCCCACAGCCGCTTAGACCCAACCAAGTCAACACACAGAGACTTATATTGCTTATAAACTGCAGCAGGCTTCTTGTTATCTAGTTCTTATATCTTAAATTAACCCATATCTGTTAGTCTATAAATTGCCACGTGGCTCGTGGCTTACTGGTACCTTACATCTCTCTTTTCATGGTGGCGGCTGGCAGCGTCTCTCTACCTCAGCCTTCCACTTCCCAGAATTCTCCTCTCTCCTTTTTCCGCCTATACTTCCTGCCTGGCTACTGGCCAATCAGTGTTTTATTTATTAACCAATCAGAGCAACACATTTAACATACAGAACATCCCACAGCAGGTGCTTTCTGTTCTCTCAATTTTATTTTGTTTAAATGTCCTTCCTCCCTCCCTCCCTCCCCTTCTTCCCCCATCTCTCTCTCCTTTTTAAATATAGAATCTCAATTTATAGTCCAGGCTGGCTTAGAACTCACTATATAGCTCAGGTTGTCATCCAACTTGTGCCAATCACCCTGTCTAAGCCTCTTGAGCACTGGGATTATAAATCTGAACTGCCAGGACCAGCTTTCAATTTAATTTTTAAAAGGTCATTGTCAGAGTATCTAGACTTAAAAAAAAAAATCCTGGAGAAATCTCAGGGAAACCAGAATACCCTAACTGAATATACAGAGTGGTTGTTCTATAAGTGGAGGTGGGTCAGAGGGCTGGGACAGAGCCCCGGCTGCTAACACTTTATTCAGTAGCCTGCCTTTTCCTTAGAAGTGTATATAGACTGTCAGGTCCAGAATGATCATCAGAAACTGTCGGTGGAAGGACACCATGATTTACATATGGTATATTCATTAGGGTAAAGGGGTAGGGTAGGTGAGGTTGGAAGATTCATTCGCTCTTTTGAATTTACAGTATAGTGAAACCCTGATCATTCTAAAGATTATCTTCAGAGTTACACATTTCAAGATTCCGAACTCTGGTCTCTATTGCAGAATTTTAGCAAAACTTGGGATTCTATTTAAATTCCATTTTCATGAAATTCCACTCATTATTGTGCTAGTGTGACTCTGTGGGGGAGGAGATTTTTATCTTCTTATGTAGTTGTAATTTTTTGAGACCAAGTTTCATGTATCTTACAATATTTTTGAACTTTCTATGTAGTCAATCATAACCTCAAATGTCTAAGCATCTAAGCCTCTTTTTTTTCCTCCACAATCCTGGAGTTATAGCATAACTTACCACATCTGGTTTATGTGAGTGCTGGCAATGGAACCCAGGACTTCCTGAATGCTAGGCAAACACTCTGTCAACTAGCTATATCCCCTCCTGATTTTTCCTGTCAGTAAGTAGATGAGATCACTCTAACACTGTTTGGCCCACAGTACTCCACTGATGGTGGACTGAACTCTTATTCAGGTTAGCCTAGTTGTTACCCTAGTAACAGTTTTTATTCTGATGAAATACCACAACCAAAGGCAATTTGGGAGAAAAGGGCTTCGTTTGCTTATGTTTCCAGGTGATAGTCCATCACTAAGAGAAGTCAAGACAGGTATTCAAGCAGGGCAGGAACCTGTAGGCAGCAAATGATGCAGAGAGCATGGGTGAGTGTTGTTTATAGCTTGATCCTCATGACTTGCCCAGCCTGCTTTCTTAAATACAACCTAGGACCACCATCCCAGAAATATCCTCACTCATCAGGAGCTGGCCCCCCCACACCAATCACTAATTAAGACAATGCCCTATAGTTTTGCCTACAGCTCTATCTTATGGAAGCATTTTCCAGTTGAGGTTCCTTCCTATCAGATAATTCTAGCTGTGTCAAATTGACATTAAAAACTAGCCAGCATTGTAGCAAGTCTTTCTCTGTGCCTCCAGCCAGCTCCCAAATAATGACATGCAAACGTATTATTAGTTATGAAAGCCTCGGCCACAGCTTAGGCTTCTCCCACAAGCTCTTATAACTTAAATTAACCCACATTTTTATTAATCTCTACCACATGGCCTTTGCCTCTCTCTCATTCTGTGTGTTTGACTTGTTCTGAGTCTCCTTGGCGTCTCCTCTGCACCTTGATTCTCTCTTCCTACTTCCACTTTCTACCTAGAAGTCCCACCTATACCTCCTGCGTCACTATTGGCCGTTCAGCTCTTCATTAAACCAATCACAGCAATATACCATCATACAGTGTAAAAATATCCCACAACACCGCACTCCTGTCTTTCTGAGATTTTTCTAGGAAGGAAATTTATACAGTATCCGATAGGCATCTGGCTCACATTGTTTTTTAACATTGGTCAGTCCTGTACTTAAAACGTGCGGAGGTTTTTTTTTTTTTTTTTTTCTCACAGCAAGTCCAAATCTTCATCCAGTGTTTAAGGTTTCTATCAAATTGTTGTTCTCTGGCTGTTTTTACCTCCTGTTGTTATCTCATGAAAGCATCAACTCCCACTAGACACATTCTCCCCTCTCCCTTCTCTCATGCTATTTACTCCGAGCTGCTGTAGCTCAGGTTGTTTACCCCTTCCCTGAAGTGTGACTGGTAGATATCCAGGGCGTGTGTTGCTTAATTGGCCAGGCCAACCCCCTCCCACCCGATTTGATTGAAGTCTCTTCTCGGGGAGACAGAAGCTGTATCATTTCTTATTTCCCACCTGACTTGTATGATGAGGAGTATTCTGTGTAGAAAAAGCACTCAAGTGATTATTCAATATGTCCATTAAGTTTCCCAAGTTCAACACCCCATGTTATTGCCCATTAGTCTGCCGCTCTAATAACCAAATAAAAGCTCTGAAAGGATCGGCATTCCTTCTGCTTCGTGGACAGACTCTCTGGTTCCCTGGAGTTCTAGGTGATTGGTAGAAAAATCATGCTTTATGTGTAAAAGTGAAATCATTTAGCATGTCAAATGGAAATTCAGAAGAACCACAGGTAACTAAAGTTATCTGAAGGAGGAAAGGTAAAATTCAGACCCCTTCTTGAGAGGCAAAAATATAAATGAATATAATGAAAACATGAGTAAAGAATGAAGTTGAATGTGTCCAAGAATATGAATCTTCTTGAGTAAGATAGGAAGTTCTGGAATAATTACAATAAAAGAAAGTTCACGAGTCTCCTCCATCTTGGTTGTTCATTGCTCAGCCACACTTATTGTATGTCTGTTCTTCCCTGAGGAAAAGAACCATAAGAGGGAAGAGTGAAACCCACAGCTTAATTATATGTAATGACTGTATTCATTTTGGCCGGCAGAAACCCTTCTCTAATATTAACCGAGGTAAAATTATCCTTGCCCACTCCTGATATTGGCAGTGACAGCTTATGCTCGGCATGTCTTTTCTACTTTTAACACCTAAGTGAGAAGAGCACAAAGGTTAGTTCCAAGTTTTATTTGTAGAGTGGATATATATTAGTACTTGTGAAGAGAAACAACGTCACAATACCGCATACCTGTCTTGTCTTAATAAAAATGACTTTATTTTTGTAAGGCTATCTATTCAAACATTGTATCTTTATAAATACATGGCAAGTGCTTATTTTCTAGGTGGAATGAGAAATGCCCTGGAGTGGAAGACTACAGATTTGAAGCATGATTCTCATTTGTTTTTCTTCATTGATACACAGTATTTTTCAGAATGATTCCTCAGAGATCGATTACATTCATTCACTACTTGGGACACTTCAGGTGGACCTCTGTGTTTTGCATTAGTGTATGTTATTTTTACTAGTGGTGCTATTTGGTAGGATTACTTGGCTCTTATTGATGGTGAATCTCTTTTCTCACAGAGGATTTTTTATAAAGTTGGGGCATGGTAGACTAAGAACTTCTAAGTTTTTTTTTTAAGTGGTATTTGATTAGCAGCCTAATTAAAACAAGATTTAAGATCCAGTCTTCTTCAATTTTCTAGTAAATTGAATATGAAACACAAACTATATTACAGTTTTAAACTATGGAAAACTTAGGTAGGTAGTCAGCTTATTGCTAGAACATAGAGGAAGTTTATATTGATATTTGTATTTGTTAAGATTTCAAAAGTACACATTTGAGATACTCTTTACACACACACACACACACACACACACACACACACTTCTGGGTTGTGCCATTATTGTCTTATGCCATATCCTCTATCATTTACCCTTTTACTTATTTATCTATGTCGTTTTCTCTCTCTTGAGTGATCTGGGTTTTAAAATGCAGATTGGTGTCTTACCCATGTCATGATTTTATAAGTAGATCTAAGTTTGCAGTAAGACAATAATAGAAATGCAAATGAAATATTGCTTAAATGACTGATTTGTTGTGGAAAGTTACAAAATTTTCACAGATTATTTTCTTTAAAATATAAGGTACTTCTGTATGTACCAATTTTCAAGCCCACTCAAGGGCCAGTAATATGGCCTGGTAGGTAAACATGCTTGCCACCGAGACTGCTGAAATGACACCATGGTGATTCTTTATTATTCCCTTTATAATAAGTAGAGTTCTAAAAAAAAATAGAGATAAGTAGTGGTTCCTGTAGGGACGTCTGACTTTTCATGTGCTCTAGCTCTTCTGAGAAAAAAATATGAGGTCATTGGGCAGTGAGACAAGAAGGGTCTCCTTAGAACAGTGACATTCTACTAGTCTATATTTGCCAGATTTGTGAATTTAGATAGGAATTGAGCACATGGACAATCTCCATGCTCCTGATCAAAGGACTCATTCCTCTCATAATAATTAATGGAATGAGACCAAAAGCAAGTGTGTGTCATCTTTTTTGGCTGGCACCGCACGTGTAGCATAGGTCTGCCATCCTTGTTTCAAAATATATAAACAGAAAGACATAGTGTGGGGAAACTGTAAAACAGAAGCAAGATAGCATCCACATTGTGTTGATGAAAACCACCAAGATGAGAAGAAAATACACTTTCATGTAGCTTCTATCTTTCCACAATAAGAGCCCCAAGATGCTTTGTTATCACATGAGTTGCCTACCTACCCTTCACATTTGGCTCCCAGTTCTGAAAGGCTTGGATAGGATGTGCGTTCGGTAAGTGTGATGTATCCCCCTGGAACGCTCTTTCAAAAGCATTTCTAACACTTTCATTGTGTGCGTCACTACTCCTTCATTTTCTGATGCCATGCGTTAGTCTAATTGAGGTGCCATTACAAAATAACATGTATCTTAAATAACAGAACTTTGGTTTCTCAGTTTGGAGAGAGAGAAGTTCGAGATCAGGGTAGCTTAAATTTGTAGTGTCTGAGCCCTTTCTCATTTTCTTGAAGATGGCTGCATTCTGGCTGTGCCTTCTCTACACACATATATCTGTGCCTTACGTTTGCTCTGTGTACATACATCCATGACATCTGTGGTATCTATATGTCTAAATTTCCATCCTTATTACACCTTTATGACTTTTTAAAACATGTTTGTCTCTTTAAAAGTCTTATCTCCAAAGGTAGTCACATTCTGAAATACTAAGATTTAAGACTTAGCTATAGAAATCATATGACAGTGGAGAATGTAGCCCACAGCCCTGTATACATTGAAACATCTGGTGATCTTGTAATAGCAGGCATTTATCTATTTGAGTGCTTTATAATGGAGACCAACTATAAGCATGGTTGCGATGCTCATAGCAAATCCAGAGCACATCGACTTTATTTCAGCATCTATTATCTGCAGCTATGGGAATCAGTAGCACAGAAACAGGAACATGATTCTAATGTAAAATTAGTGAATTACACCTTGCTATTATAACAAAATACCTGAAACTAGTTAATTCATAGAGCAGAAATGTGTTTCCTCACACCTCTGAGAATAGGAAGTTCATGGCTTAGGAAGGGCCAGGCCTCTGCTTCCAAAATGGCGCTTTGTGGTTGAGTCTCAAGTAGGGATAAATTCTATGTCTGATCACTGCATTGGGACCAAAGGACTAAAAGGCAAACCCGCTTCTCTTCATCTCTTCATAATTTTGCTAATATCAAAGAGGAAGTATGTGTTCCTTTATAACTTTGTGTTCTTTTAGTAGCTTTATCACATGAAAATTGAACTCTTAGCATGTGAGTATGGGGACACCGTCAGACTATAGCAACTAGCCAAGAGGATATTCTTCATTAAAGAAAATGAATGAAGCAGTCACTGTACAGTGCTCGGAAGTACACAAGGATGCGGAGGGACAGGATGTCAGGACACCGTTAGGTTTAGTTTCTAGGTAAACCTGCAGGATTGAAAATGACCACTAGAAAATGTCAGTGTTTCCATGTATGTGACAACAAGCAAAAGGTCCACAGGCTTTTGTTGTCATTTTAGGAGCAACAATATGTTACTTAAACATACAGCTCTTTATGCCGGCAAGAGTCTAAATAAAGGATAAAACACTGCCATAATTTTACCAATCAAGTGGTCAAGAGGGCCATAGCCCTGGTTATGCCATCTATAGCAGCAAGCTCTCTCACCCATCAAAAAGCAAGAGGCCAATCATGAGAACCTGCAGTGGACCTTTGTTAAGTCAAGTGCCATTTTTAAAGATGACAAATACATCCTGGGTAGACCCTGCTATATCCAAGACTAAGTAAAAAAAAAAAAAAAAAAAAAAGAATAAGAGGTAATGTTTACAGTTTTTACAGAGAAAATACATCTGCAATGATATATACAGAGATTACTGAACTTCCACCACACAGAGAACTATTTTAAGAGATTATCTCCCATAATGGTGGGGATTGGTGAGTCTCAAATCTACCAGACATACTGGCACTTTAGGAATTCTTGAAGTAGTTGTTGTCAAAATCTTATGCTCCAAGGTCATCTCCAAGCAAAACTTCCTCTTCTGTTAAGGTCCTTAATCTTATTCTTCTCCCTTTTCTCTCCCCCTTCTGCCATCCTCTCCCCTCCCCTCCCCTGTGCTCTCCTCTCCTCTCCTCCCTGCCCCCCCCCACATAGGGTATTATCCATTTTTACTGACTCTACTCCTTAAGTGTTCCTCACATCTAAGAAAGAATTCTCACATCATCTATGTTCTGCTGGCCCAGGGTCTTACTGCCTATCCAAGGTGAAATAGGAAACTAACCAGCATGTGTGTTATGGGAAGCTCCTGAAATTCAGCCAACAAAGCCTACACTGTTCACACTGAGGACTAAAGTATTGGAAGTTATAGTTTCAAAACTCCTTAGAGAAATCATAGTAGTCACTGTTAGAACTTTAAAATACAAGTTCAAAAGCAGGAGTTCAGGCTGCCCCCAAGAAAGACTTAAACACCTGAGGAATGGGTACGTCTGAACATGTAAATAGGAATAGATGCAGCCCTACAGATAGTATATGACTTACCCCTTCTTCCGTTAGTGGTCCCTGGGGAATACTTATATTTGCCATTGCAATAGTATTATTCTGAGACTCATTCAGAGCCAAAAAATAGAACTCATGTTTTCCCAATGTATTTGGAATTTTATGTTTTTCTAATATATCTACAAAAAGTTCTTAAATTTAGACTCTTGTAGAAAATAGATGAATTCCCATAAATAGGTGATGTCTTCAATGTATTAGCTTTTACATCTTTAAAACTTTTCTTCAGTTATTATCAAAGTATAGTTTTTGCTTGCTTGTAGCTTTTCTGCCTAATGGCCCACCGAACCACCCACTTTCAGTTTTACTTTGTAGAGTGCATTTCCTCAAAATATAAATCTTTTCTCTTTTATTCTGCAAAAGAAGTCTAAAAATGATAGCTTGGTAATAACGTCGCTCATCAGTCATGAACACATAAACTTGAGTCTAATGTAATCACTCCAGAAGGATTTGAAGTTTAAAAAAAAATGAAATCTGAAATGTCTGCATACTGTGGAAAATTTTGTCCATGCAAAGGAAAAATACCAAGGCTCTTTACATTCTCAGGCTCATAACCTCTGTGTGCTTCACGGGAAAACAGGGAAATGTTCAGTGTTTCTCACGTTCACTCTAAATGTTAAACCCATGTGAATTTGAAAGCTGGAAGAATCCCCCACAAATTGCTTTCATCTGGCATTCGGCAAATCACACCATTCTTCTTGCCCCATCCAAAATGAGATTATTGCTGAGTAAGAGAAAATGAGGAGGCTAACTGTGATTATCATCCTGATTAAGAAGTGCATTGGGCGTAGGTGAAGCACCCTTAGGATGTGGGTATGTGAGACTGTCTCCAAGAGGATTAACTGAGGGCCAAGATTCTCCCTGAATTTGGATGACATCCTTCCAAGGGCCAGCTGCATACTCCTTTTCCTCTCGGTTTGCTTTCTGTTTCAACAAGAGTGAGCCCACAGCATCCCTGTGCCATGGTTTCCTAACCAGCACGGGCCAGATTCCCAGATCCTTGAGCCCAACTAAACCTTTCTAGGTTGTTTCTTCTCAGGTACCTGATCACAGCACCAGAAAGAAAGGCAATGGAGGAATGGAGGATGCCGACAACAAGTGTTCAAATATTTGTGATGGAAAAATCAAGCCCCTTTTTTAGTGTGTGTGTGCTCCCAAAGCTACACAGAAATTCATGAAAGAGAATAGCAGGTCTGCTGTATGCAGTTTGGTCTTTTATGAGCTACTTGTGCATATAGAAGGCCCAGATTTTATTCAGTAATATTTTTTGTTGTTGTTGACATTGGGGGTAGACAGAATTTTGGATCAGGGATTTCAATAAAATAAAGTATGTGGTAAATTTAACAAATGGCACTATATATTTTGTTCACATGGTTGTGGTTTGTTTGTGTGACTGCAAAAATAACTGCAGTATAGCCCAGCGTAAACAATAGTCTCTAAAGATGAGACACACCGGAATCAAAGGGAATGACTGTGACCCATGTCAGTGTCCTTGTTTTATGAGATCAGAACCCATAAGTCTTGACTCATTATCATCTACTGCATTTTTAGTATGCATTTTTTTACCACTTTAATTACAGTAGAGTTTTTAGCTGTACAATAGTTTGTAATTATTTGTCTGAAAAATTGATTTGAGCCTTGAACGTATAATATTTTGTGCATCAATGGAATTAATTCATTTAAATTGTTCATATACAAATCACTGCGTAGAGCAACGTTTTCCTTCCCTAATGAGAGAGAAGCTTGTGAACAGCCCCACTTGGTGGGTCGATGCTCAACCTTCACTTCTTAATTCAGATTATCTCAGAGTCTGTCGCCTTTCATTTGACATTTAAGTAAATATAGTGAAGAAATGAATGCTTGGAGAGGTAGTCAGGGTTCCTTATACACAGGGTGATCAACGTTTTAAAGATCTGTCCAATAAACAAAAACAAAAGAAAATAGCAATAAAACCCGTTAACTCTACTTGATTTAAAGGAAGACGTTTTTCTTTATAGGCATCCAGATTTTACTTCTAGCTGTGGGGCATTGGAAGAATTTCAACCAGACCTCAGTGAGAAATGAATGTCTGTTATGCTCTGAAAAGCCCCCTTGCCTGGGAGCAGCACTGAACTAATTTTGCTGTTGAATAATAGTTAATTGGCTACCTGTCATCCCACAATGAGCAGAGCAGAAAATTCTTAGTTGAAGGTATCACAAATGATGTGACTGCCCTTGGGATTATTATAATTATTATTTTATTTTTATTAGGTTCTTCATCCTTTGCTCAGCTCTTACCCTGTCACCTATGTTTTGCTACCGAGGATTAGCTTTTTCAAGCAGAGCACCATTGAGATTTGGAAAACTGCCCTAATGTACTTCCTCCTTCATGTCACAGTGACTTTGAAGGAAAGCCTGGTTATGAATTGAGAGCTCAGAGCTCTGTCCTCTGCAATCCCTGATACATTATTTCAGGGATACTTTTTTATTGCTTCTTAGGAAATGGATTTTTCTTTACTGTGGATCACCTTTCCCTGGGTTCTGTCCACTTCAAATGAAAGAGAGAAAAGGGGAAAAGTAGTCATTTATAATCCCACGGGACTAAAAATGGAGGGAAATTATGACCTAAAACAAGCATGGTTCATTCATGCAACAGGTCTCTTGATTCTGTGAGCAAGCGCTGGCTTCCAGGCCGCAGCTTTTCTTCTGGATTCCTTCCTACAGATTGTAATTATTCAGTTGTTTGAATGTGTTTCACGGCAGCTCTTTCTAGGGACCAAATATGACTTGTTCAGAAATCTCTTTTCTTTTCTCCCCCGGTGCAACTCTCTGGTTATGGGAAAGTAGTTTCCGGCCTGATCAGGTAGTTCCCAAGTCTGGAACACAATTGGTAAATGAATATCTTTTGGCAATAGACTTGTTTAATTTATTTAACACAATAATTTAGAATAACAGTCTTTGGTCTTCTTCCTGTTTTGATCAGACTATGTTGGATTAATGTATAGATAAGAGAATTCATGGCTTTAAGAGACACAAAGACAAAGAGGTGTTAAGACTGCTTAGGAGAAGCATGGAATGAATATGAACAGTCTCCTGGGTTGGGAGTGTGTAGTGGCTGGTGGACTGTGCTCTGAGATAAGACATTTGAAACTATTTTAACTTTCACATATGTCTTGACAATGAAAGCCATGGCTTGTATTCTTGGTTTTAAAAAGGCAGACTTGTCTATACTGTTTAAGATTTAATACTGAGAATATAGCCTTCCAGACAGTGAAATGTTTGCTTTGAAATGGATTTGATGTTACAGAGAGGTGAGGATTTTGATTCTTAAAATTGTGAGACAAACATTATAACAAGAATGAAGTGCAACAAACTTCACTCCAATGGAGAAACTTTAACTTTTATCCTTAGGAATTAGTTTCTGTATTATTATCATTGGAAAACACACTGTGCCTTAGAGGAAATATACCATATATAATTCTCACCACATTCTTCTACCTTCCCATCATACAGTGTCAGCAGTGCTGTATATTCAGAGCTCGTAAGATGACTGTCTGAATGTGACATTATCTGATGACTCTCAGAAAGCCTTTAAACATAAAAGATAGAGTGGAAGGCTTCATTGCTCTCCTTGGATAATATTCCCCCCACCCCCTGAGGTCTAAGCAAGATTAATGTTCTCAGCTGACATAATGACACCTCAGGCTGTGAAAGGACAATACAGTATATGCAGAGCGGGAGTCAGATGTGCCTAATAAAATGTATCACCTTAATTTTTTTTCTAAATACTATTAGTTTGATATTGCTCTGGAGGTAATGATGTTCAGCTTGTAAATGTGTTACATAAACCATTTTGTTTATACACTTATACATACATATTGGTTTTCTTCGAAATGATAAATCACCTCACATTCGCTGTCTCTCCTCCATCACAGGAAAGAGTTGGCATTTCCTCAACTCAGTCTGGTGAGCTTTGGCTGAATAATTTTTCTGTTTAATGTACAGTAGAAAGTGCCTTTTATAGGAATGTCACCCCCAAAGGAGAGATATACACAGAAGCTTTGGCTTGCTTGATGTGAATCCTTGATTCCTGGTGATCAGAACTAGTCCGTAATTAAAAAAACAAACAACAACAACAACAACAAAAAAGCATCATTTCTTATGATGAGTAGATGCAAGAAAGCAAGATACTAGTTCCCGAATGAGCCAAGTTAGTAAGGACAATTGCCACACATATGACAGGTCCTGAACAGCTGTGGTCAGATGGCAGACCATGGGAAGTGCCAAGGTGTCAACTGAGAAAACACTCTGAGGAGGTATAACATGTAGAAGAGGAGAGGCAGAATAACAGCACAAGCCTGCTTAAACGAGAGGAGAATCTAGGCAATCCAAGCATGTGGTTTGTCAGAACAAGTGAAGCCTGACTAAATCAAGATGGTCTTACCTCTGATATTACAGTCTGTTGAAATGATTGCATTGCAATTGGCCCCTTTCGGCCATCTTGCAGAAAGCACATGGTGACATCTTTGATAGGAAACACTATGGAAATATACTTTGTGTTTTTTGTCTTTCTCCTGTAGCAGTAATTCAATATCTATCTATCTATACCAAAACATCATTTTGATAGGTGATAGTCTGTGGATATGCAAACTAGCTTGGCTTTTAAGCTTTCCTATCAAAAAGCTCCAATATTAGAAAGTGATGATGGGCTAGCTCTGGAAAGAATATAATGTGACATTCAACTGAAAAATTTCTTTACAAAGTTCCTACTCCAACTTAACAATTTGTGTCAATTTTACTCTCTTTCTTCTGGTATCTTAGTGCAGTCCCTCCAGACATACTTAATGTTTCCCTCTAGATATTCTTAGTGTTTCCCTCCAGACATCCTTAGTGTTTTGAGCAGGTGAACCACACCCACACGTATCATACCTTTTCTCTCGTGTCCAGTGAGTGCACACATACTTCATTTGGGAAAAGTGCCATGCAGATGTACAGAGGTCTCTGAGGAGTATGAATGTGGTGGTGTTGATCCCGAGTGCTTTTGGAGTCTTAATGGAGCCTCTGTGACTCTGCATGTTTCCCTTGTGAAGAGGAATTCTTAGCTGAGCCCTAAGTCATGGGCAGAGCTCTTTTTGTGAACTGATACATAGAAAGGAGAGGGCCTTCAAAGCTGAAGAATTGTGCCTGAGCCAGCAGTTGGAGAGAGAGTGTCTAAAATCTGACTAGTGACCACATCGATTTCCTTACCAGACAGACTAAAGATTTCAATTTGCATCCATATAGTGTGTTAGTGAATCCTTTACTCTAAGAACCATGTTTTAAAAGTGAGTCTTTTTTATGAGATTTCTGGGTGTGTGAAGGAGTCGGTCTCTGATTCTTATTCCTTCGCTTGGGCTCTTTTCCGTTTCTTTTGTCCATTTTTTTTTGTTCAATTCTTTTATCTTATTGTGTTATATTTTATTATTGTCCCTTAAAAGCCTGCTGGCTTTCCAGTGAGAGTCAAAATGGAGATGGATCCACATGGGAGGGAGGTGGGGAGGAACTGGGAGGAGTAGAGGGAGGGGAAACTGTAATCAGGATATATTATGTGAGGAAAAAAAATCTATTTTCAATAGAAAAGTGAATTATTTGATGACACATATGAATACTTCCATTAATTTATAGTTAATTGAAGTTTATAAACATTTGTAAAGTCATCAGTGTAAACAGAATATTTTGATAAAAACAAAAGTGTTTATGATTGGCTTCAGATGACAATTGCCATTTTGTATTGTCTTCAGTGTCCATTTGATTCTGCATTTTGTTTGGTTTTCACAGCATCAGGAAAGTCCTAATTCAGATAGAGAATACATTATTGAAAAAAACATAATTAATAGTTTATCTGCCATCCAAGGATAAGCTCTTAGTAAGCTGAGAGCACAGTAATGGGAAAATGTTGTTTTCTTGCTGAAACACTTAAAATTTGTTTTTCTGCTGCTCTCCAGTGTTAACTGGCTGATGCCGATGTGGGTGAAATAAACCCAAAATCATTGCTGAGGACCATTTTAAAGCAGGGACACATACATTACCCTTTTCTCAGCGCAATGTTCCGTTAGAGAAAATAGCACACATGTTGCGTTAGAGGTATTTTTCTATTGTCTCTTCAGCACCAAAAATCAGAAAACTCATCATTCATCTCATTTCTTTCTGTTTTCTAATTTAGTGGAATACAAGTTTTCAAATTAATTTTCTAATGATCCTGTAACTTTAGGTAGTATGCACGCTACTGTCTCCCATTTCATTAGTTTTATTAATATAAACTTGATTTGTTTGGGTGATACGTTTCTCTTAGTTAATTTGGCTGAAGGTTTTGAATCTTTTTGAGGAATCAGCTCTTTGATTCATTACTCCTTTGTATTGTTCTATTGGCATCCACTTCAGTAATTTGAGCTGATTCCTTTCTGTCTGCAGATGTGTGCTTGGGTTGGTTCTCAAATAAACAACTTAACGATGCACCTGAAGCTCTTAGGAAAACGAGGAGAAACATCTTACCTTTAGTAGTCCACCCGTAGTGCGCCTGCCTCATTTCTAATGGGGAACACTGGTTTCTAACAAGACATTCTCAGAGTCGCTGCTGTAATTGAAAGGCTTCGGGTGATAGAAAGCACAAATCATGGGGAGTTATCTCACACTGAGAAGGTGTTGGACTTAGCGATCAGTAGGTGTGAGAGCTTGTCCTTGCTCCTACTGCCGACGTAGTGTGCTCATAATAGGCTTCATTTTGTAATTTGGATCAACTAAGTTAACCTCTCTATCCTAAGCAACCTAACCAAATACTACGTTAATTCTAATGACATTTCTCTTCAGTACCAAAAATCAGATGCGGTGAGAGTCCCCATCACTGTGATTTTTATGAAGACTGCAAAGGTTAACAGCTATTAAGTTATTAGCTAGTACTCCACTATAGCACATATAGTATGTTTGATAGGTAGACCTAAGTCATAACCCTTAGTGCTCATGATTATGATTCTTATTGGAAAGTGGGATCTGTTGGCTATATATAATTGAGACATAAAGAAGATGAGGGCTTACGAGCTTAGGTTAGATTTTTGAAACCAATTATGTCTTTATCAAGAAAAGAAAGATACAAAATGAAATAACCGAGTAAGAAGAGACAGAACTTGAAGCCATGTTAATTCAAGTGATGGAACATCAAAGATGGCCAGTAACCCTCAGAATATAGGAGACAGGCAAGGGATAGTTTCTGCGTTGCAGTCATAGAGGGAGCCAACCCTGCCAGTGCCTTGGCTTTAGATATCTGGTCTCCTATACTGTGTGATTATACAGATATTCTATAAGTTATGGTAAATAATCAGACAAGAAAGAGAAATAATTTAAAAGAATGCAAAGGAACACATTTTTATTTATATATGGTATAATTGTCATGATGATTCTACTAAAAATCTCCTGAAAATAGCAGTGAACTTCATAGGGTCATATAAAAAATGGTCAAAGTGTTTTAAGAAATGTCAGTGGATTTTCTATATGACAATCATGGATAGTTTAAATTTTAAAGAATAAATGCCTTTTAAATAAGGTCTTATAATAATGTAAATGCTTAAATATAAATCTAGCACAGGTTTATTATATAGAAATTATACAATATTAATGAAAGAAAAATAAGTACTGCCAATATAAATGAAAAGATACATTTTCATTAATAGAATTTGCCATGACTTCAGTTTTCATTAATCAAAACTCTTTAGTTGATGTCAATGAATTGATTCTAAAAATTTTGTAATAGAGGTTCTAGAATACCTAACATAGTACTGAAGGAAGAAAGCAAGCTGGTAGGCTTTTACTTCCCAATTTCAAGTATATCTAAAAAGCTAGAGAAGTTAAATGGTGTATTATGAGAGAAAGAATAGACTCATAGGAATTCAGCCAAGTGTTTGGCTTTGTTTTTCAATGTTGTAGTTATACCACATTGTACAACAATTACATTCTTTTCCAGCCAATGAGGATTAAAGCATAATTTATAGCAGCTATATATGTAGTCACTCTAGACTACTACAAGCAATCATGATATCCTTGAATTTGTGAATGAATAAAGTCTGACACAATAATCTTCCCCTTATCTACATGGGGCCTGTGTCCCAATCTCTAAAAGATACCTCTATCACAGATGGTACCAAACTCCTTCTGTGCATTTTTCTTCATTAATTTATAGTTTTATAGCAATAAGATTAACAACAACAGTAATAAAACACAACAGTTGCTATACTACAGGTTATAATAAAATGGCCAGCATGGCTACTCTTACATCTGGAAGATGTTATTAATGTGTTCCTAGAACACAGCCACAGTGACTGCTACATGGCTAGCTGATGGCATTATAGACAGCATGGAAATTCAGGATGCGGGGATGATTTATGTCCCAGGAATATCTGGATGGCTTGATTTTTTTTTTTGTCATGTTACTCAAAATGCTATGTAATTTAAAGCCATTGATTGTTTCTTTGAGGAGCACTCCATTTAGTACTGCACATCTTAGTTGACTGCAGATAACTTAAACCTGTAAAACTGCAGCTAAGGCGTTCATGGGGGTGGGGGGTTGATCTGAGTGCAGTGCAAAAATGGTCAGGAATTGAAGGAATAAAAACCAGACCGACATACGAACTTTCAGTGTAAAGTACCTAACATGAAGTTACATATATAATTCCAATAAAAAATGACATTTTTTTAAAAGGCAGAACTACAAAAACAGTGTGTGTGGATTGCCATTGTGGCAGAGTGAGAATCAGTAGAATGTGTCTGTATCTAGAGGAGGAGATTGCCTGTAAAGAATTAACTTGCTAGGTGGCTGGCAAGTCCTAAATATGTAGCTCAGGCTTCAAGGCTGACAGTCCGAGGAGCCCAGAGAAGTGACAGGAATCCACAATTCACCCCCGAGGAGCCAACGTTCAGCTGATGTCTAAGGAGCCGGTCCGGCAGATGAAGTTGAAAGCAGTGTGGAATTTCTTCTGTCCTCTAGACCCCATTTTTGTTAGGTCTATTTAGTTGTCAAACTAATTGGCTGAGCTATAGAAACACTCAGAAGGGCAAGGGCACTGAATTACACCAGCTTCACCAGCCGACACCATAATGTCAACTAAGAAACCCTCCATGTTGACATACAGAATTAACAATTCCAGTCGATGGAGGTCAGTGGATGACCCAGGCTTCAGGGCATGATATTAGTATAAGAGAGGCACTGGAAGTTTCTGAAGACATTGAAACACTCGTAGTAGGTTGAATGGTGACCCTCTAATAAAGAAATAAACACATGAGCATCATCAGAACATGTAAACATGACTTTACATAGTTACATCATGGTACAACCTTATGTAGTGATGCATACTGAACTTAAAAGAGTATGACTGAGATGAACAGACGTGATGAAGTGTGAGGAAAAGGGTAAGTAGGGTTTGTGTTAGGGAACTCCAATGAGTGGATCCTAAAAAACGCTTGAGTCAGTGAAGGTCAGCATCACACTGGTAACA
This sequence comes from Peromyscus californicus insignis, assembly GCF_007827085.1. NCBI lineage: Eukaryota > Metazoa > Chordata > Mammalia > Rodentia > Cricetidae > Peromyscus > Peromyscus californicus. Next base: position 35,686,340 of record NW_026294525.1, read on the forward strand.
TGTTCACTTGATATTGCATGAAAGTGGAAATGTACCTTTCTCACATCTCACCTACATGTCAAATCTACTTATGGGGGAAACACTAGATTTATCTGTTACCAGGATATTCTACAAAATCCTGTAGGAGAATTCCCCAAACTATCAAGAAGCTACATTCCAACAAAGTTTATATCCCAGAAGAAAGGAATAAAGGGGACATGAAGGCAAAGGAAAAAAGACATTGAGTAAAAATTAACAGACTAAGTCAGATGAAGGCATCTGGTAATGTATCAAGACGTTCTTTAACTTTTACAATACTCACAATAGGAAACTAGATTTTATGTAACAGTGTACTCTGGGACAGCCTGCAAATTTTCTGTAGAACTTTATGGTTTTCTTATTCATTCGTTTGTTTGTTTGTTTGTTTGTTTAATAATGTTATTGCTTGGTCATTCTATTGGGCTGTCTTAAGGAAGGCCGGTATAGTTGTAGCCAGTCTTAATTGTGTTCAAATGACACACACCATTCTGATGACCTAGAATCTGAGGTGAGTGGATCTGAGGTGTGCGCATCCTGTGAAGGGCTGCAGTCAGAGCCTTCCTTTCCTTTTCTAATTTTGGTGAGTCACGGCTTTCCTTAATATTTTTTTGAACTTTCAAATGCACTACTCCAGCATCTGCCTCTGTCTGTACGCCTGCTTCCTGTGCTACTCTGCTTGCCACATTTCAAGTAACAGTCATCATCCTTACCTGTGTGATCTGTTCCTGTTGTCCTCACCTTTTAATTGCCTCTGAAAAGAACATTACTCCAATGAAGTCCCAAGTGAAGACACAGAGGTTGTTACTTATTGGTGGTGGTGGTGGGGAACTATTTAAGTCATTTCTAATGGATCACAGCTATAAAATATGAAGTACTTCCATGGGTACAGCAAAAGAAACTGCCATGAAACCATATTAGTTGCAGTCCAAATGGGCACAGAAGCAGCCTACCGAGCATTACAATTCTCCAAGTAATGGCTTAATGATAATAGTGATAATGCTATGTTATCACTGATGTGAGTGTTCTGTCCCTGTCCTCTATTAGTTTTTATATTTTGATTATCCTTTATTTGTAGTTGAGACCATGGCCCCAAGACTAAAGAAATTTGGTAGCAGTTAAATTCCCAACCTGTGTTAACAGGTTTCAGCAGTTACCAAAATGCGTCTCAGACTTTCTCAGTCTATGGACATGGGAGAGGATATTTACATGAAGGATATTATCAGCTTCTTGGTGTGAAGACTTACCAGTCTTTTAGCTAGGAGGATGCCCTGCCATAGACCACTAATGCTTCCTTAATTTCAGGTAGAATTCCATCTTCATTATCTAACTGTCTTCCCTTATACTCTTCCTTTATTAATTTCCATTCCCTCTTGACTTGCTTATTCAGGTTAGACTCCCATAGGTATAACCTTCCAGATACTCCACCCCGCAAGCACACACACGCATTTAGAGCCATTTAATTTTTTGTCTTCCCCCAAAGGCTTAAAAATGGACTCTTAATAAATGGAAAGACTGGTAAACTGTACTGGCAAGCAATGAAGCATTTCCAGAAGCTATTACAGATAGGGAGAGGTGAAATAGATGTGTGTGTGTCTGATGAAGTAAGTGATTCAGATAGAACAATTAACAGATGGCAGGAACAATTACATATTCATAGTTCTGGCCAACAGCATTTGGTAGCTATAATTACCTTACAGGTGTTAACTGCCCTTGTACCCTAGAATGAGACATCTCTGAGCACTAGAGAGGCACAGTTAGATGACGGATGGTCACAAAGTAGCAAACACTCCATTGGCTCTCTCTCTTCTTCTTTTTTTTTTTTTTTTTTTTTTTTTTTTAGACATGAACCAGAAAGCTAAATTCAGTTCTTGGAGTCTAACGCTAAGTTCACAAAAAGTGAAACGTAAATGGAAGAGCAGGTGTGCTGTAATCTTCACATTGATTGCTTGGGTGGGAAAATACTGCGCATTAAAAGACATTTAAAATTCGCTCAGCGTTTGCAAGGTACAAAGTCCAAACAGGCAATCGTTTATGGAAAAGGTAGCAGCTGTTATGACTTATTCCTTTGAGTCTTTTTTTTTTTTTAATTGCCTGAGTTTCATATGTAAAGCAGTACTTTTGGGCCACCTTGAAAAATATTTTTTTGTGTGTGGATAAGTTTCTAGCTAAGTTCTTCACAGCCTTAAGAAGATTATAATAGAATGTGATTATCAAAATTTGTTACTATTTTTATCTCTGTTTATTTTGACAAAAAGATTATTTGAAAATCTAGGAAGTCTAATATTTAAGCACACCCACAAATTAGGTCATTCAGACAATTTTACTTTATTTTCATTTGATGATGAAGATAAATGTTTGCTTTCATGTAACGTTTGAATTCGGTGGAATCTTTCAGCTGAGGAAGTATTGCCCCCTGCTTAGGAGGTTTCCATTAAAATAGGGATATATATATATATCCCCGCTTTAAAGGTTCCCTGTCTGAATCTGAATTGGAGCTTTTGTCTGTACTGCAATTGAGGGCTGATAGTTATGACTGTCCTTCGCTTTCTTAAGTTGTACTTTAGAATGGTTGTTGTTTACCAAAGTAACTTCAACAGCTATTTTCTGAAGTTCTTGCACAAGTGTGACTCTTCTTGCACAAGTGTGACTCTTCTGAATTTTTCTTATTATAGAAAGAAATTATAATTCTAAATGTTTTCAGTTGATTTATGCAAGCCTCTATTCTTCCCTTCCCCTCATCCTATCTCCTGCCCAGTTTCCTTCCCATGCTCCTCCTTTTCTTCTTAGAGATGGGAGCCTAATTATGTTGACCAGGAGGGCCTCATGCTCTTGAGCTTGAGAGATCCACCTCACTCAGCCTTCCACGTGCTGGGGCTCTAGGCCTATGCTACCTTTCCTGTTTCCTATTCTCACTTTCTAAAATTGATTTTTTTTTATGTTAGCCTCACCTAAGAAACAGAGTATGGATTGTTTTTTTCCCTAAAACGGAGTATAAAAGAATTCTATTTGATTAGTTTACTATTTAAAAACATACTTTGGGGCCCCAAGTTTCAAAGGCATTATATTATGCACTGATACACAGAGGCAGGATAATAAAAGGTTAAATGTTTATGATGTCATATTATTTTATTCACCTGGAGTGAAACCTATATTTTTAGTAATGTACATGTCACTTTCCTGAAATGTGCTATAATTTTCCTTTAACATTCTATTCCCTATGATAATGATGGAGTGTATTTCAGTGTGTTGAAATACACTATAAAAAAACTGAACTGATTTTCTTCTGCTTTGTAAGATCTTCTCCAGTAATCCTGGTGCCTTTTCATGTTAAAGCATATGACACTTTTCTTCTTTCATCGCTGTGAATAATCAATAAATAAATTTCCCACAAGCCCACCACATAAAAGCACATATTGCCACATGTATAAAATGTAGTCATTGGCCTAAACATTACTCTTCTCATTTCTAGTTTATGAGTCTGTTCATGCATTTCTATTAAATATAATAGGGAAGGTAGCTCAGTATAGAGTGCTTGCCTCATTTGTCTGAGGCCCTGGATTTGATTCTGAGCAAACCCACATGAGCACGTGAGCGTGTGCGCGTGCACACGCGCACACACACACACACGCACACACGCACAAAGCATTGAATAATTTTCAAAACTCGACACGTGGGGATGAGCTATCTCTTTGAACCTTTTTTGTTTGTTTGTTTCTGTACGATGGCCGTATTCAAAATGAATAATCTAAATTTGGCAAGAAGTTCAATGCCCATGTATTGTCTTGCTTTAGGTTGAAAATAGCTCAGTTTGTAGCCTATGAATTGCTTTGAAAATAAAAAGACAAACTTTGTAGTTCCATTCTATGTCTTCTAAACATAATATTATAGTTTCACATAGCTCTTGATAGTAAGAGAAATGTGAAGAATATTATCAAGAGCATGATTTTTAACCTTTTGTATAAGAATACCTTTGCGCAGAAATAAAAACCCTAGCTCTCGCATGTAAAAGAAGCAATTATAATCATCCTTGAGAAGAAGAATTAAGTCTGAATTGTATTATGAGAAGAAAATTTTATAAAACTGAAGGGTACGGCCCGGCGGTGGTGGCGCACGCCTTTAATCCCAGCACTCGGGAGGCAGAGCCAGGCGGATCTCTGTGAGTTCAAGGCTAGCCTGGCCTACCAAGTGAGTTCCAGGAAAAGGCGCAAAGCTACACAGAGAAACCCTGTCTCGAAAAAAAAAATAAAATAAAATAAAACAAAAAAAAACTGAAGGGTACACATAACTTTAGTCAAGAACATTTTTTTTTTTTTTTTTTTTTAGTGAGCACTTGTCTCCCTATTTCGTTGATTTATAATAAAACATTGAAGGAGCAAAATTTGTTTTGTAGGACTGGGACATTGGGAGCACTATTAAATCTTAGGGAAAGAGCTTAATTGTGGGTATGCCATGGGGACAGTTTCAGTACTAGTGACCTTAAATTTACTAATGCTTCTGAAGAATCATTATTTGGAGAAGTTTGACTGATGTCATCATTATATTTGACATAGTGAAAAAAAGTTAACAAAACCGCTAAAAGAAAGTTCACAGTTTTATCCATTGAAAAATCCAATTTCAAAACAGTTCCATACTTTGGACTATCATATACTTTCATATTGATTCAAAGAAAATTGGTAGAGATAATTTTATTTTTGTAGTTTAAACTTGTTTGGTTTTTTCTTTTGTTTTTTTTTTTTTTTTTGCTCATTTGTTTTGCAACAAGGTTTTCCGTGTAGCCGAGACAGGCCTGGAACTTGCAAAGTAGCTGAGGTTGGCCTCCAAATAGCAATCCTTCTGTGGCTGCCTTCGGAGTACTTCATTCACACATGCACCCAGTACCTTGTAAAGGTTTATGTTCATTTAAGACCAATTTGTCATTCTCATTGCTTTTCTTCAATCTCTCTCTCTGGTCTTTGGAACAAAGTTCTCCATAGTAGAGGAAAAACTACAGAGATGCACAAATTCATGCATAAAGCATCAAGATTACATTAGAGAAGACCACTCTCTTTCTTTACTTCTCATCCTTGGCACCTGGATAGCTGAGGCCAATGCCAGAGTATTTAAGCAGCAAAGACTAGCCACATGCATGCAAGTCCATGGTGATAGATATGCCACTAGCAGGTGTAATCCCACCACAGATCCTTTAAATATTACATCTGAATAGAAGAACGAATGAAATTACTTGAATCACACACAATACTATGACTAGTATTGACATTGTTGGCTCTGCTTGTGAATATGTGGCAACACAGTCTCCAGATGATGAGTTGGACACTGTTGGTTTTTTTTTTATAGTTTGCATATTTACCCTATCAAAATGACATGGTTGTGTTATAAAAGTAAACAATGACTTCACACAATGTGATTGCTTAATTCCTGAAAGCTGGATACGAAACTCTATGAACAAAATGATAAAGGTAGATTATCTTAGGGAGGTAGAACTTTAAAAAGCTACAGAATTTTAATACAGTAGATTCAAAAATGTTAACGTTTGTAAAGCTTCCGTTATTACAGCTCATGCAACCACCCTTAGTAATTTGAGACTGTTCTCTGGCTTGTAAATCTGTACAACAATGTCAGGCTCCTTGCAGTGGGACTGCCTAATCATTTTGTTTTATTCAATTGCTGTCGGCTCTTTTCAATGAAAACTGTTGTTAATATAGAGAAAGGTTTCTCTGGCTATACTTTACAGAGATGTTTTTTTTTTTCTGGAGATCCTTAAGCCATGGTATATGTTATCACCCATCTATAAGTCTAGAATAAAATATGACTGTTCATCAAAACGTTTTGCTGTTTTCATAAACAGTTAAAAATAAGTTTCAGTATTTTAGAATTTGAAATCCAATTTTTTCATTCTTATAATTATCTTTTGATATGTTGTTCAACACATATCTGTACCTTTATGTTTGAGGTGAGTGACCTGTGACTCAGAAAGGTTCATGTCACTGACAGTGTTCATGCAGCTAATCATGGGTATGATTGGTATTTAACAGTCCAACCCCAGTGACCTTGCTCTTATCCTGCGCTTCACATTTAGTAGTATGGATTCCTAGTACAGACTTAGAAAGAATTGCTAGAGATGTTCTTATTCAGGCTGTGGATTCCTTCTTCCTTGGTTGCAAATGGTTTACCAGCCTCATCTTGAGTGCTTTCCTTTGGTTATGAAACATGGTATTGGTTGGACAGATTAATTTTGGAAAAGATTGGTTATTTCTTTCAGAAATAAAACTGTCAACATATTAGCATCCCTTTGCAGCAGGAGCATTACCTAAACCAAGAGTAAAAATAAGTGGCTGCTGTTTTAAATACTTAATCGATTATTTTCAGGGATTAGTTATCAATCACATTAACTAATTAGAACTTCATTAAGACAAGGATCGAACGACTTATGTTATCTAAAAGGTCCAGAATTCTATATCTTAATTTAAATAATTTTGTCTCTGTGTATTTTAATCCAATCTGATCAAGAACTGATGCTCTAAATAGAAGACAGATTAGGCCTTTTAGTATTTAAGGTACAGTTGGAAGCATCACCAACTGCCTTAACAGCGGCAAAAGGAGAAGGAGGTATTGTGATATAACCGGGAAGCCGGATATAAAAGTGGCAAATAGGTAAACACTACTCAGTTGTGATTAAGTTGAGGAGGAATGCAGAGGTTGGTCTGAGGGAAGCGTCTGGGCCAAGTGGAGAGAGTTGTTCTTGTGAATGTCTGCTGCTATTCTGTCTTGCTTTTGCGACTTTAAAACTGCTAAGGTTATGACATGTGTTTACATTAGTGAGTAGTGTGCAGTAAAACTGGATTGGGTAGTGCTTGCCACACTAGCGTGAGGACCTGAGTGCAGTCCCCACAATGCACACAGCACATCAAAAACTCAGCAGGGTGTGCCATCCACATGTAATTCTAACGCTGTACTTGATAAGCTCCAGGCCAATGACAGTCCTGTGTGAAAAACAAGCTTGTGACCCCTCCAGAATCTTCCAAGTTTGACCTCTACCCTCTAGACCTCTAAACACACACACACACACACACTCACACACACACACACACACACATGCTTAAAAGATACTCGCGGCATAGCAAATTCCCATCTTTCCTATGTAATGTATCTTAAAGTATGATTTATTCAATAATAAGAGCAGGTAGGTGTTATCTTTTGACTTTTAATTCTCGGCTCAACACTAGTAATAAAATATATTTTATGCATATCATATTTCAGAATCCATTTTATACTTTACTCAGCATCAACTATATCAACTTTCAAAGCTCATTTAAGATGTGTATTAGAATTCCTGTTTAAATGATTGAAAAGGGATTGTATATAAAAATTTCCTACTTTAGTATGAGATTTGTCTTTACTGTTTTAATTCATCTTAAATGGTTATTATTAAAAGTAGGTAATTACTTTCTAATTTCCTTTTTATAGTCGATCTTCCTTAATAAATTAATTTCCCTTGTGGCATCTGCCTATCTATATATTTTAGCAGCATTCTGCTCACTGTTACCTAAGGATGCTTAAATTGTGCCAGAGACACACGTAGGTAGGTAGAGGTAAGATGATGCCCTGACTACATGTGTGACCATAGAAAGTGTGTTGTCTTGGAGAATTGCTGCAGGAGCTGAGTCCTTTGTTCTGAATATCTTATGTAAATAGGACACTGGGCCCTACTGGGTCCATGGATCTGAATTAGGCTCTGAAAGTAACTGTCTAGCCAGGAACAGTAACTCTTCAGATTGTCTGATGCCTAGCCTGATTGTGAAGTGTGGAATGAGGTACAAGCCAGTAGCCTGAACTTTCCAGAATGCTGAGTACTTAAGGAACACACTAGAATGTTTAATATTGTTTCATAATTTGGGGACAGATGGCAGAAACAAGGTCTCTTAGAGCCCATGCTGGCCTTAAACACATTATGTAGCCAAGGATGATCTTGAAGTTCCTTATGCCTACACCTTCCCAGTGACAGGATATCAGGAAGCTCTACCACACCCAATTTAGGCAGGACTGGGCACTATACCAACTAAGCCTATCTCCAACCATTGCCATTAGCTTGAGCATGATAAGGAGCAGAGGAGTGAATGATGGAATTGTATTTTGGGATTATCAGTCTCAAGAATTTTATCTTTAACAATTAAGATTCATGCATAGAAAGGTGATGGGAAAAGTATCGAAGTCATAACGTGTACCCAGCACCTCTTGATGTGGACTTCACATCACACTATCTGTTTGTTCCTGCCTTTATCTTCATGGTCCTTGGACTGTGCTGTCTGCCCTGCCTGGGGACTTTCCACTAGGAAGTCTGTGTAAAATACTTCTCTACCACCTCTGAAAAATCAGTTTCTCCTGTTTATCTTTCAAGGTGCAATGTGAGCTCATTCTTCACAGAAGACTTTCTTGAAGGCTATTTCTCAAAGTTCCCTTGTTATCTGTTGTAATAATTCTTCTTTTGTTTTCCTTTGTAGCATTGAATCAAACTATATAGGACACTGTTAGGATATACAAATAATATATTATGACATTAAGGCGAGTGTGCATGCAGATATGTGCATATAGGAATGTGTGTGTGTGTGTGTGTGTGTGTGTGTGTGTGTGTGTGTGTGTGTGTGTGTGTGTGTGTAGGAAGTTGTGACTATTCTTTCTTTGGAGGAGGTAATTTCACATACATAAGGTTTGTTGGGATTTGAAAATAACCTTATCAAGATAGAATTGAGAGTGTGCACTAAAAGTCTTTTTAGAACTTGGTGTCATCCTTTTCATTTCTGTTTGTGAACCTATTTGTGTATTTCTGTGTCTAGTTACATTTTGCCCATTTTTGCATAACTATTATACCTAATAAGAGTATTTTTCCTGTATAATTGGACATCCAACAACGTAGACACAACTTGGACGAGGTAGGAAGTAGACAAAGATGAGGTTTCATTCCTCTCCATGGGAACTGATGCTCTGAGGAAGATTTCAGGGAACACATAGGACGAGCAGGAGCTGGGCTTCTGTGAGTGTATTGGAGAGGACACAGTACAGTCAGCACATACTCTGATTTTAGTGAGTATGTAAGTGATTGTGGAATTGCATGTTGTAAAGGGAGTCAAGGGAGATGAATTCAGTACCCAACAAGAGTTTGAATTGCCTTCAAGGAATCAAACCACACACTCAGGGGCTTAGTCTGTTCTAATTCACTGAAGAAGAGAAAGCGAAAGAACATGGCCTCTGAACTGTATGTGCTAAACTATATTTAGCCCCCGTGTTAGTAAAGGCTTAGTAAATTATTCAGGGAGATTATGGCTCCTCTTCCCCTGGAGGTATTATGTAAGTACAACTACCAAAGCACTTGTCTGCTGTGTTCTGACAATGATCATGTCCTGGCGGAACAGTTTTCATTCTGGATGACCTGTCAAGAACTCTTCCAGTCTCCTGAACCTGGAGCATGCTTGTTTTCTTGTTGTTGGGACACTGTCACGTGCTTCTGGTGTGCTATGGATTTCATAAATCATGTTTTCCCTTGCTGAGCCAGGAAAAGATCATTATGATTTGCTGTGGTACATTCTCTCCATGATAAAATCAAGTGCAAAGAACTCACATTAATGGAAAAAGTGCTAAGTCCTTAATCTCTTAGCATTTTTAATATGTGTTCTGCCAAGAAAACAATATATATTTTAAGAAACTGGCCAGGCGGTGGTGGCACTCACCTTTAATCCCAGCACTCGGGAGGCAGAGCCAGAGTTCCAGGTCAGCCTGGTCTACAGAGCGAGATCCAGGACAGGCACCAAAACTACACAGAGAAACCCTGTCTTGAAAAACAAAAAACAACAAACAAACAAACAGGAAATTATATCTCATATACTACTATTAAATGCAATTAATTTTGCCCATTTTTTCATTCTTTTTAATAAACTTCTCTGCAGCCAATCCAATGTAGTACAGAAAACCAGGGGTTTATTTCATTAAAATAAAACACACATCACGACTGGACGACGGCGTGGTAGATAAAGTGCTTACTCCCCAAACTTGAAGATCAGATGTCATGTGAATTTGGGCACATTAACATCTATCTACAACTGTAATGAACTGAGAATTAAAAACAGGAGTCTGCCTGGAAGTTCACAAGCCAGCTAGCTTGCCACAGGCTGAGACAAGGACCAAAAACCTGAGGTTGCCATCCAATCTCCATACGCATACTGTGGCACACCCGCCACACCAACTTTTCACAACATACATGAAGAATGCTATAAAATGTAGGTAGTAAAGCCTCAGCTCAGTTTCTAAAAGTAACTTATGTGCTGAGCGAATATCTCTCACAACCAGATGTCTGATTCATCAAGATTTACTTCACCATTCATGGGCAGAGATAGTGAGAACAGAGCTCACATTAGAAGAATAAATTTATTAAAGCTGTAAAACTTTTACCAACACCTTCCCCCTCTGTCTTCACAGGTGAAATTGAGCATTCATTCAGTCGTAAGTCATTTATGGCTGCACTTCCTACGTGTTAGATATCATGCTGGAGTCTGCAGATATAAAAATGGAAATGAAACTAGAGGCACTTGTAGTCCACAAGGAGGAACAGACATATAAATTGATAATTTAAAAATATAAGATCTCGGACATAGTATCAGAACACATCACAGAGGCAGCAGTCTGGAGGAGGAGTTGTAGGGGCAGAGAGCCCTTGATCTAAGTGGTATTATTAGTTGGTAAGGAGAGCTAGTCAGAGGGATGGGTGTGTCACAGAGCATCCTTTTTGATGTTAGAGGATACAGCAAGGGAAGAGTCGTGGGGTAAGGAAACTACATGTGGTTACAGGTGTTGCAGGATGTTGTGAGTGCGTGCGTGTGTGTGTGTGTGTGTGTGTGTGAGAGAGAGAGAGAGAGAGAGAGAGAGAGAGACAGAGACAGAGACAGAGAGAGACAGAGAGAGAGAGAGAGAGAGAGAGAGACAGAGACAGAGAGAGACAGAGAGAGAGAGAGAGAGAGAGAGAGAGAGAGAGAGAGAGAGAGAGAGAGAGAGAGAGAAAGTCTAGTATCCCAGAAACAAGAAGATGAGAGCAGTTTTGAAAAAAGGTAAAGGTAAACAGAGCCTAGATCACAGGGGAATTTGTGTACTTTGCTATGGAATTTTCCTGAATGGAATAGGTTAACGTTCATCACAATTTTAATACCTAAAGACGGTCTAAGGGGTAGTTTAATGGAACTTAAAAAGCACAGTTACAGGGCTGGAGAGACACTTTACCAAGTACAGCTGTCTGTGCTAAGCCTGATGACCTAGATTCAATCTCTGGGACCTAAGTAGGTGCAGGGAGAAGAGGAATTTCCACAGGCTGTCCCCTGTTCACCACACATGCCCACATATATACACAGAGATGCACACAGAACAGATAAAGTGTGTTTTTGTTTTTTTTTTTTTTTTTTTGTCTTACTTACTCTTGGGAATGTGATGTCACGATAGCTTTTGTGTGCACTGAGGGGGACTGTTTTGAGATATAGAACAATTCTGGTCTACTCTCTTTCTTTTCTCTCTCTAACTTAGCAAGTAGTAACTCAGAATTATAGGCCGATGAAAATGATCTCTAGCACGTATTTGGTGGCTGGCAGTTCTGAGCATTTAGATCTAATGTGAACCCAGAAATGAGGTATTTTACTGGAAAGTTCTTTTGTGAGCTGTCAGGATTGGCAAGTATATCTTCCTCAGAGGCTAAAAGGTTAATTATTTTCATCTAAGGACCATGCCTGTGTTTTGTTGCACTCAAGAATACTCTATTTTTTCGTGTTTTATTGAAACATTGGATGTGTTTTTAAATGTATCTACAAAGTCCAATGTCCTTACGTTAGCATGGCAGTGATTGTTTCATTTCTATAATAATCACTTATCTTAAGAAATCTTTCTAGGCCTCAAAATAAAATGCGGTAGTATTATGGTCAAGATTTGATGGGTTTAAACTGTCGTAAGTCAAATATAATGCCAAAACAGTACAATTTGGGCGTGATACCTTTAGTTATTCTTTACATGTCTGGTCAGGTGTAGCAAGAAACGTATTGATCAGACACTTTTTTAAAACTAACATGAGCCGGGCGGTGGTGGCGCACGCCTTTAATCCCAGCACTCGGGAGGCAGAGCCAGGCGAATCTCTGTGAGTTCGAGGCCAGCCTGGGCTACTAAGTGAGTTCCAGGAGAGGCGCAAGGCTACACAGAGAAACCCTGTCTCGAAAAAACCAAAAAAAAAAAATAATAATAATAATAAAAAATAAAACTAACATGAACCCTCTGCATCCTCTTTAAGTCTGGAAAAGGAATTCTCTACTCACTACCTACCTTCTTTTCTCAGTATGATGATTATATTCACAGTTTTTATTATTTTCTTCAACACTGAGTCTAGATCAAATAGTACTATGCTTGACTCTTGGCTGTTCTCAGATGAATAACATATCTGTACTGACATTTGAATTTCATTTAATTATTTTTCAAAGTGCCAGCTTTCCCTTTAGCACACATAGCTGTCTTCCTCTTAGGCTGAATTGACTGCATCTAACCTGTGTGGATAGTCCCGGTTCTTGATAAAAAAAAGTTAGGGAGCCTTTTGTTCTCCATCTGTTCCACTCACCCATCAAGCACAGATCATCCAAACACCAGAGTTTCGTTCAACTATTAAATGGAATGTCTGCAACTACGTCTAAGAGACAAACCTTGTTTTTCACACTAGCTGATTCCTCCAAGTTGATTGCATGTGATGTGAACAGTGTCCTTTGACATGGACATGTTTCCAATACTGCCTCTTAATTTTTGAGTTCATAATAGTTATCACTAATTTTTCTCAGTGGCCTTGCAAATACTCGGTATGTATGCATTTTTGATTTTAGGAGAAGTGTCTGGTTTTTATCCTTTCTTGTTTGGGTAACTAAAGTGATCAGTTTCATGATGAAAAAAATATTTTCCTGTGAGCCCTGTTTGGTTTGCTCTGCAGGTCATTGAGCTTGTTTTAGGAATGAAAAGGCCTCACTGGACTTAAGTCAATATTTGCAAATACTCTATTTTCGATTATGCACTGAGATCTAGGGATCACCAACAGGAGAAAATCCAAGTTTATTACTTAAATTGAGCTTTCTTTCTTTCTTCTTTTATGACTACTTATCATGGACAAAAAACACATTACATTTTAGCACTGTGTGATAATGCACTTAATATTACGGTTATGTTCACTATGATAAGGGCCTACCTATGCGCATCACTGTTTGAGGTTTTACGGACATATCACTTGGAGGCACACTTTTAATGGACACATTATAGCAACACAGCAGTAATAATTTAAAAAGTACATTGGATAGAGGTAAATAACACACAGCTTCATAATAATGTGGGCTAGCAGACATGAGCCACTAATAAGTACCACTCACTAAGAAGGACAGTGGATCCCATTGACAATTATAGTTCATCTTCCTTCTAAGTCTTCCAGAACATGTGGGAAGGGGCGTGAATGGGATGTTTCCTTAGAATGCTGATTGAACTCCACCGATGCTCAGGTATTCTGAAGTTTCACACCACTGTTAAGAAAATGTACAGAGTAGTCAAACTTCACTTACTGGGCTAGTAATTTTCATCTCTTCCTGTGTGATAAGAGGTAAATATTTGTAGACCGATTCTAGTGTTTTGGAGGTGGGACTTTTGGGGGTCATGGGGTTTGATGCCGTACATTAAAACTGAAATTGAGTTCTTGTGAAACTGCCCATGAAATGCTCTCCTCTCAATGTCGTTCTCCTCCGGTAGAAAGCCTAAAGGGGTACGTACTTAACCTTTTAGAGCCAATGTCAGCTTCAAATGAAGGAGGACGTTTCCAGCTCCTTGGAAGAAGCACTAAAGGAGCTAGATGCCTCTACTGACTTCTCCTTCTAGATAGTTTGGACCACTAAACTCACTAGTTCACCTCCTCAGTTTATCCTTCCAAGGGAAGCACCAATACCAATGCTAGAATGGCTGTTAGGTGGTAGATGACTGCTCTATATGTGTAGTAAGTGATATTGATACTTAAACACAGTTGAGAAATAATTTCCTGTGTGTGTGTGTGTGTGTGTGTGTGTGTGTGTGTGTGTGTGTGTGTGTCTATGTCTGTGTCTATGAGAGGGGGAGGGAGGAAGATTTTGCTAATTAGGGCTTTGGTTTGCTCTTGGCGTGGTAGACTGGTGACATAATAAAGCGGTGGAGAAATCACTTTCACACTCAAGTAAAATTAAAAGGAAATTGCAAGGATGAATCTGTTGATAAATGAAAGGGAAGCGAATGTGTGAAAGAGAAAATCAGGGCCTCTTGGAGCCCATTGCCTGGCAGGAACCCATGCAGGGGACCACTGTCTTACTCAGTGGGAGGTGACATTGCAATTATGTCTCCCAGTGTGAGGCCTGCTCAGTGACATAGGGCCACAGTGAGGGAATCAGAAGTTCTACTGCATACTGAAATGTCTTCATGCCTTCAAACAATTGCAGATCATTATGATTTTACACAGCTATTCTATTACATTTTAAAGAGAAATAAGATGGAGTCGTATCCTTATAAATTAAAACAAACTGATGTATCATTAATGACTTTGTATCAATTTTTAATAAAATAATTCATCATTCTTTTATTTATAATAGAAGAGAGGGCCTCACTATGTCATCCTGACCTCCCTATATCAACCTATAGACCAGGTTGGTCTTGAACATACAGAGATCACCTGAATAAAGGCATGCATTTTCATTCCCTGCTATAATTATATTTTTAATTCAGTATGAATTATGGTTGAAGACACTGAGTAAATACTATTTATTTCTCTGTGACTTTGTAGGGTACATCCAGAGGGTTTAGTAAGCTTCTTCCTTACCAAAAAATAAAAAATAAAAATAAATAACAATGTTTTAAGAATCTATATATCCTCATTATTTGATGAGTCACAGTAATCAATTATCTTTTTTGCCTTTAGAAAAATTATCCAAAAATCTATTCTTAAGGCATAGAAATTCCAAAAAAATTGGATTACAGAAGTCTGTAATTGTATTCTTAAAGTACAATTGTATTTTATGATTTATTTAAGACTCTTCAATTAGCTACATTTTTTAAAAATTTAAAACACAGAAAATATGCTAGTAGCCCATTAATAACCTTAATTGTTAAAGTAAAATTGGATTATTTGTCCAACACGCTACTAGCTATCTGGACATATTTTAGCTTTTTTTCATAAAAATCTTCAATACAGTTTAAGTCATTCAAATAATTAAAACTAGAGGGATTTGGGGGACTTGGGTTTTTTTTTTTTTTTTTTGAAACAGGGCCACTCTATGTAGCGCAGACTGGCTTTGAACTCTTATATGACCCTCCTTCCCAAGCATTCCAAGGGTTAGGGGATACAGTTATGAGTCATCATGCCTAGCACTCTAGGTGGATATTTCTTTAAACTAAATCCAGTTTTAGAGAAGTCATGTGCACTCATATTTTTGTGTGTTTGGTTTCTTTTTCATATTTGCAGAAAGTGTTCTACAATATTCCCCAAAAGCATTAAAGAATATCAGAATAATATAATATAAGTAGCTATGGTTTGATCTTGACATTCGGTGCTGGAAATGTCCTTGAGTTCCCACTCTTAAAAGACAAATAAACAGCAAAAACTTTTAAATAATTCTCCCCATAGCTTTATATTCAAAACATGAATTCTTGAAATAGTCACCATTAACATTTAATGACATATTGAAGGTTTCAGTGGTGGAGAGAAAGACAGTTTGCATTCATGTATGAAGATGAGTGGGTATGCCCAGGGGATTTAGTATATAGAAAAGCTTTGTGATTAGGGGAATTATCTATTCTTTTGTAAAGTTTTCTACTTGTTGGGTGGCTGTTAGACTTTTAGTACTGTTTTTATTTCCACTCGGGTGTTTCTCCTAGCATCCTATGTCCGTAGTTTTTTTAAAAGATTTGGATAGTGAAAATAATCCAGAAAATTGTGTCTTCCAAAAGAAAAATCAGCTTGAAGAGTAGAGTTTAATTATTTTGTTGCCTCCACGTTGAGTAGAGAATGATTAAATAGCATCACATGATGCATTCTGGAGTTTAGGACAAGAACAAAGCAAGCACACACCTCTTGCCAAGCCCATCAAAGCATCCATACTGATAGGAGGCGGTGCCTCTCATCAGAAATCTACAACACAACAAAACCAATAGGAGCACTTTGTTGCAGTGTGTGCTGCACACTTTTTAAACACTCTACGTGCAACAAGTTCCATGGTTCTTACTGCAGTCTCATGAGCTACATACTGTTTTGAAGCCCCTATTTTGAAGGCTTTGGCATTGTTGGACACGAATGTGAACTAACTACCATTTAAGTTTTATGCAATCTGGTTCTGTTGCCTAGCCCTTAAATCACTGTGTGTGTTTAGCGTGGCCAGATTTGAGGGGAAGTTTTCCACCAGTGGAAAAACTTTGGCCTCTGGCATCACTACACTTATTATTTTAGGATGTGTGTAACATGTACAAACACATAAAAGTCAGGACTTGTACTGTGCCGCTATCATAAGCAGGCTGGTAAAACTGAGAAGCAGCATCCAATGGGAGATGACCATGACCACACGAGTCAGAGAGCTTGACAGTAGACTTCTGGTAAACACTAATGTTTCAGGCTCCAATTAGAGAACTAACTTTTATGTCGCTGTGCCAATGAGAAGGAAATTTAATATGCATTTAATGGCACCATCTGTTCTACGATGTGACCTAAAAAACAATTGTTTATAAATTAAACTCAATTTATGTAGAATATCTCATTTTGGAGCTGGGTTTGCTATGGTATCACTCTGTATAAATAAAATGCTGATTGGCCAGTAGCCAGGCTGGAAGTATAGATGGGACAAGCAGAGAAGAGCATTCTGGGAACAGGAAGGCTGAGTCAAGAGATGCCAGCCTGCCGTCCAGGGAGCATCATGTAAAGGCAACAGGTAAAGCCACAGAACACATGGCGACATATAGATGAACATAAAATGGGCTGAGTTTAAGTGTAAGAGCTAGTCAGTGGTAGGCCTGAGCTAATGGCCAAGCAGTTTAAGTAATATAAGCTTCTGGGTGATTATTTTATAAGTGGTTGCGGGGTCCGTGGTGCTGGGCAGGACTGCAGAAAACTTCAACCACATGGGTTATCAATAAATCTAAGACAGCGAATCTTCCCATATTCTGAACTTACTATCCACTGACTTTCAGGGCTTTTTCTTTATATCTTGAAGAAGTTTACTTTGAACATTTTTATGTTCAGATCCCTTGGATTTCATGATGCCTCCTTTAAAGGGAAAATTGCTTCAAGTTAATATATTCACTGGTTTCTTGCCCTGGAGAACCTTAATTTCTCATTGAAAATGAAATGGAAAATATTTGAAAGATCAAAAGACAATAAAAGATTGTTCATAACAAGTACCATTAACTTAGTCTGACTTCATGACAAAGTGTTTAAATGCTTTTCAAGTACTATCCTTCTTAAGTGTTCATTTCTTCTTCTCTGGCATTTCCAAGGAAGCCATGATAAACCTGGCCTAGCCTGTCAATCTGTCTCCTAGGAACTTGCCATCTTGGAATGTTCACTCTGCTTCTAATGCTCCATATTAAAGCTGCTCCAAGAAGACATGCTGGTCGGGTTTTTACGTCCCATAACTGCACTCATACGTAGATTTTTATTGGTGGTTTTTGTATTATTAAAGAGAAATATTCAACCAGCAAACACAGGGCGCTTGTGTTGCAGGGGCTTGTTGACTGCCTACATTCAAACATTCATTCGGCCAAGTGCTTCTCAGCCTAAAGCATGTTGGTACAGGAAGATAAAAATGATGAACATAAATAAGTAAAAACTGTATGATTTAGATGGTAAAAAATCCACAAGAGAAAAATGTAAAGGTAAATGGATAATGGATTTTAAGCAAGGTGGTCAAGGAAGACATCATCAAGGAGACATTTGAATATAGCCCTGAGGGAGTAGATAAGCAGAACACTTTCTAGGCAGAGAAGAGCAACTTTGAAAGTCCTGCCTGAGGCAAGAAAGGTAGCTGCCATGTTCACATAATGTGAACGAAGATCAGATGGTGATGAGCAAGGTTACCGTGTGTGGGGTGGGAGTGATCCTGAAGACTCTCTTCCCCTGGCCTAGGTAGGTGCTCATTGGAGATTGCCTGTCCCGTTATGATATGATATGCTAGGCTCTTTCTGACAATTGAGAATGACAGGGGAAAAACTAAAGAAGTTCATTCTGCTTTAGTTCTCAGGCCTTTGTCCTAAATGCCTCCAGGTGGTGATGACTGAGGTCAGAAAAAGTCAGTGTCAGATTCTAGCCATATCCTGGAGGAAGACTGGTGTAATGGATGGGAGGTATCAGATGGAACAAACCTGGAGCTGAGGGAACAGTCCCACTGAAGACTAATATTCAGAAGTGCTCAGCTACCCTGAGCATACATGGGATGAAGGAGCACAACAACAGAGAATCACAGGCAGTCTGGAGAGACCTCACCTGAAACCACTATGGGATTTAGTGTAACTCTGCCCCATTTCTTCTCTAAAAAACTCCCACCACAAAGAAAGTGTCTAGTCATCCTCTAGAAAACATCTTCATTGTTACTTCTATGGAGTAACATGTCAAATGCCCCAACGTAACTTTTTAAATTTCATGGACCTCTTTTTCCCATTAATGAATTATTCTGACCACATTAAAATAGAGTCCACATGTGTAGGGGCCTGTGTTTGCATCACAGTGTGAGTTGGACAAGAGAAGTCATGTCTTCATCAACAACATTTGAATCCTAAGCAACTGGTCTAGCCAACTTGGCCTCTTTATCTGGCCCATTTATATTTATTGGTGAATATTTGATAGAGATAATTGTTTTGATTTTACAGTTTATCCTGCTTTAAAAATATATATGTAGGAAAATGGTTTTTCATTATTTCAGTGTTTCATTAAGAACTATTTAATCAGTTTATATGAACTCAGCATATGTAGATATATGGTAAGAGTTTCCATGATGATATTGGACACCTGAACAGACTGATGCATAGAATGAATGAAAGACTCTACACATTAGATGGAGGGACTGAAAAAAACCTGAGCGTTATTAAACGTGCAGGCTGGAAGAGCTTCAGGAGGCATTGAAAGTCTTCTTCTGTAGGGAGATCTCCATAGGAAAATGTGCTCTAGTGACACAGAATGGAATGAACAGTAATACTCAGAGTGGATCCTTTGCTTAGCTTTTGTAGGCACTGAACTGATTGTCAAAAATGTGGAAGTGTGGCAGAAGAGGTAAACATTGTGTTAAGATAACTTTGGTTTTAGTAACAGGAAGGACTTTCCCCTGGAGCCCTTTAGAGCCATTAGCAGATATCAAGAAAAATGTCTGCACTTAAATACCTTCCATAAAATAGTCAATGATACATAATTGCTTTTTTGCTTATATATCTTAAGTGGATTTCCTCTTTTGTCAAGGCCAACACAGTGAACATTTAACTTGCCACACAAACAGGCTCAAGGTGGTGCATGCCTGAAAACTTACTGCAGGACATTTTTCAGAACAATGTTGAAGGCTTCCAGGATTCCTATCAAGATAAATACTTTAGTATTTCCAGTATACTCCTCATTCTATAAGAGCTTATGGAGATCTAGAACATAATTAGTTTAACTGTTGAAAGGTATTTATTTCTCAAGGGAAAAAAACCCCTGAAATGGTAATTACAAATTTCATAGTGCAACATGAAAGGGGATGGAAGTGAACATTTGGAGTTAGTTTGAAAATATTAGCCTTGCCTAATACTTATTAACGTTTGTCCTGCATAACTTCAGATTTTTTAATTTTTATTTATTTATTTATTTATTTTTGGTTTTTAGAGACAGGGTTTCTCTGTGTAGTTTTGGTGCCTGTCCTGGATCTCGCTCTGTAGACCAGGCTGGCCTCGATCTCACAGAGATCCACCTGGCTCTGCCTCCTGAGTGCTGGGATTAAAGGCATGTGCCACCACATAACTTTAGAATTTAAAATACTGGACACAGACTACACAGCAATGCTACCGTGGTTTTCGAGTTAACCGTATCCCAAAACAGCTTTGGTTATGGATTTTATAATCCATATAAATAATTAATCCATATAATAATTAATCCATATAAATAATTATTTATTGTCTTGAAGATAACCATATTTACTTCTCTAGCCATTAAAACAATGTTATCTTTCCATTACTTCCAAAGAGATCATGAATCTTCAGTTTTAACATGGGATCAGATCTGCCAGGTAGAAGTTAAATAGTTCATTATTCTTCTCTCTGTCAATTTCCTAATTTACAAATGAGCTGAAGCAATTAATGCTTGCAGGTTGCCTGTATTAATTACAGTCTCAGGCAGGTTTGTGAGCAATTTTGTAATTCTTTTTGTCACATTTTCTCTGTGTTTACTATCTCGGCTTGATGCTTGTTGACACACTGATTCATGTTTTAGTGAACTAGATAAGTTTTATTCATCTAGAGGAATGAGTATAAAGAGGTCAGATCTTATAAACACGCGAACATTTCTAGTATGTGCAGGCCATATATCTCCTTTTAATTTAATCTTTGAAAATGTCCAGGGATTTCTGCAGCTAAGCTGTGCAAATCGATAAAATTTATAATCAAGGCTGTCTAATCTCTAAACCTAATATAAGACCTCACAGCTATTGATTATATGTGAAGGATCCGCAAGCTGTTAATCATGCATGAAAGCACAGAATAAATGGGGGCTTCAGAAGAGGAAATGCACTAAGAGTCACCGGCTCCACAGCCCTTATCTTTCTTTTAACCCCCTGATGCAAGCGCATAGCCAGGCATTGGTGTGTTATGGAATCAAGCTGTGTGTTAAAGTGTATCAATGGCTGTGGTCACTTTTGAAACTTGTCCACTCTAGCTTTTTTCTATTATTCTTCAGAAGCCTATTTTCTCCAGATAGGTGACTGAGGCAACGCAGGCCCTTTAATCAGTTTCTAGAAGGAATGGAAGGATTATTACATTGAATGTTGAGCTCACCATTATTCTGAGGGACAAAATGAGTGGGATGTACTTAGAGTATCATTGTCATGTAATTTTTATGGTCAGTTTTTGGTGCTGCAGAGGAAGAGTTCCTTGTCAGTTTGTGCCCTTGGAACACTGTATCAGCTAATGTACCCAGCCATTATGACTGACTGATTGGATTGCAATTTAGTTGAAATGTACCGTTAGAATTTGAGTAAGAATAGGTGTGCAAATTATCATTTCTTTCAGTCCCAATCATTCAACGTAAAGATATTTGGACTATAATGCAGATTGGCTTTTATAGTTATCGTGAACTCACTGATGTACAAAGTTAAAATATTTTCCCAAGTGCAACGTTGCAGTGGTGGAAAAGGCTACTGGGGAGCCACTGTGTCAAAGTGTATCTTACTTCACTCAGAAGTGTTATTATTTCAACATTATTAGTCTCTCTGGGAGCAAGGAAGAAATTAACCTGCCTCCAAAGAGCCTCAGGAAAAGAAGATAATATGAATCTATTTGTTAAGTCATGTGGTTTTGTTGTTTCTTTTGTTTTGTTTTAAGCTAGGGAAGTTTATTAGAGTTTAATAAGAAAAACTCCAGAGCAAGCAAAATGTGCATCTCAGCAGTTATGCAACGGAGAGAAGTGGAAAAGAGAGGTAGGGGGGGAAATCCACCATTTGAGTTGAGGCAGCAAAGATGTCAATCACATGGAGACACGCAGTCACATGATGAGAGGAGAGCTCTACCGAAAGTGTGAAGCTTAGAGTGTTGAGCAGAACATACTTATAACAGAGATAAAGAAAAGTTACACTTTTCTGAGTAATTCAAAGAGTCGGGCAGACTGCATGGCTGGATCAGGATAAGCTACTATGGCACGGCAGAAATTCTGGGAAGGGAAAATACATAGTCTTAGGGAAGGGATGAGTATTCTACCTATCTCTTTAGCATGTCTTAAGGTAAATCCTAGGGGTATTTCTGCCTTCCTAAAGGGCTGTCTCTTAGCCCAGGCATTGACTCTGCCCAACTGGAATGTTGCATCTCCAGAAAGACATGTTTTGAAACATATTCCAAACATGACAGTGTGTGACATGTCAGTCATTTAATAAACATTTCTGTTGCTAAAAACAGACTATTAAATACGCATGTAGTTGGTCAGCACAACCCGTTTGAAATGAAATCAAACTTTTAAATTATTGTACTGTGCAGATAGATCTATCCCATAATTTCCACATATATAAAATTGATTTACTAAATATAGTGAATGGCTGTAAATATTGCATCACTATCCAGACATAGATCAGGCATAAATTTTAGATGTTGCTGTTCTTGGTTCAGGTAGAAATCTGCTGATGAATGGCTTTTGCTGGTATAAGCTATTTTGGTTCAGGTTAGCCTTCTTGTATTCTAGAACACTGGTCCTCAACCTTCCTAATGCTGCAACTCTTTAATATAGTTCCTCATGTTGTGGTGACCTCCAACCATAAAATTATTTTCTTTACGACTTCATAACTGTTAATTTGCTACTGTTATGAATAGTAATGTAAATATCTGTTTTCCGATGGTCTTAGGTGACCCCTGTGAAAGGGTCATTAGAAACCCTGTGGGGTTGTGACCCACTCCTTGAGAAGTATTGTTCTAGAAGGTGTGTGAGCAAACAGGAAGGTATAGGGTGTAATGAGATACCGGCAAAAAGCCAACATACTGTCCTTTTTCCTCAGCCTGGTAACTTAAGCAAGTCCTAGGAGACAGGCTGACACCAAAGAATGGGGACATACAGCCATTTCTGCTTTGTGAGGAGCTGCTAGATGACTGGGGAACTGGGAATTTAATGATGCTGAATTGGAATCATCTTAGAGATCTTGCAGGTGAAAAGAAGTGTTCGAAGCCTTATTTTCTTTACTTCTGAAAGTAAAAATATCTACTCTTTTATTCATAAAGTTTAAATTTTACCAGCAAATGCTGTGGGCCAGTGTTTATGGTAAGTATACAAAGTATTCATGTAATTTTTTTTGACCATCCTATGAAGAAGGTAGTTTATTTCCTGTAACAGATAACAAGACATTGAAAACCCTCTCTTAGATCTTGCTGTGGCTGTTTACAGCTAATTTGTAGTCATATCAGTGCTTATACTATGTGTTATGAAATTGTGTTTTACAATTTGCATTTTAAGGATAGCAAAACTTACTACCTTGTTATGATTTTGATTTGTCCTAATGGTACAAATTTTTATGAGAAAAAAAAATGAAGGTTGTTTCTACACAAGTAGATGATGGTATTTTCATCTATAAATTAAATGTCCCTTTCCTTCCTATTTTCTCTAAATGTATACAATTACCTATAGGAATTGCTTTAAGTTTTCTTTAAGTAACATATGTGACACACAAAATAAGATGAATCAGTGTGTGTTCCTTGAGTTAATTTGCATGATCTGACACACTGTAACAACATATATGTAAATGAAACCTAGCAACCAGTTCCTGCATTCTGAATTAGCCACATTGTGAAAACCAGATCTATTGGGAAGATCTGAAAGAAGACATATACATTGGAAAAGAGGGCTGTTGTCTTTTTCTTTTTAATTCATGCTACTCCAGTAATTTTATTCTTTTAAAAAAATCCAACTGTTTTCTTAATGTTATTACAGATTGTATCCTAATGTGTAGTGTGTTGTAAGCTTCAGGAAGGCTCTAGGGGACGATGGGAATGGCTTGTTTTGTAATGGGATGATGCGCTCAGTAAGTTCCAATGACACCTGGTAAATATTACTGGGACTCTGCAGGATAGCTGAGTGAGCCAGACACCCTCTGTCACAGTGCATCCCTTGAGTCTAAGCATGTCACTTCAACCACTCAGCCAGAAACCCGAAAGAACTGACAGTTGCTTTGTGATTATTCCTGGTCCTGAGGCTCTCTCATGTTACTAATCAAGTCATCCCCTCAACTTGCCATTAACGCAACCTGACCCGTGGGAGCAGAGATGAAATTATTTGGGCATGGCTAATGATGCTGTAACATTGAAAAGACATGAAATGTAAAACCTTGATCGCGCTCAATTCTCACCATGAGAATAAGAACAAAAACACAAACACTTGTAGGTAAGAATAGAAAATACCTTTTTAGGCTCTCACACTTCCCTTTCCCAAGGTGCAGCATCATTTCTTTTTCTTTTTATTGATTTTTTTTTTAATTCACCCATGTTCCAAAATTTTATCTCAATCGTCCTTTGATTCACACTTAGCAAATACTTCTCTGATGGTCAGAAAATTCACTTTCCTCAAATTTGTTTCCATAGACAGATGGAAATCGTGTTTTGCAGTGAGCTTCTAAGGTTTCTGATGCAAAGACAGCCAGCAGCAAGCAGCTCCAGTCATGCTTCAGTGTTCTCAGTCTGTGGGCATCACTGACAAGCTCTTCCTGTTTTTCTCCTCATGAGCATTGGGATACCCTCTCTTCTTCTCTGACTGACAGCTGGATAATAAGTTTTATCATTAAAAACTGATTCTAGGGAAATAGGATCCCTGCCCTCTGTGGCGAAAGCTTTTGTTTTCATAACTCAGAATAACTGGAGATTATCGCTACAAAAGAATATAAATATTGACGAGTCTTGTTTCACATTGTTCAGCAAGTACCAGGAAAAATAAAAGAAAGAGAGAAAGGAAAATACTTCATTTTATTGACTTCTACAACTTTTTCTTGATGTAGAGAGGTGGCTCAAAGTCAACAGGTCCCTCTGTCCACATGGCCTTTTCTTTTACTGACCATTCGAGAGGGATCAAAGTGGTTCTTCATTTTATTCTACCAAATTGGGTAGAACATATGATGTATAACTTACTGCAGGTGTAAGTCCCACCTTTGATTTCTTTAGAATTGAAGTCAGTACAATGAAACATGATTTCTTTACTTATGTGCTAATTATCTAATACTGGCCAGAGATCTGACAGAACCTTTACCATTTCCTTACGTTTTATCTAGATATAATATTGCCTCTCTCACTGAAATAGCTAAGAAGTCAATGGACAAATAAATGCTAGACAGGATGGATGGAAAAAATTAGTAAATGTTGATCAACATTCAGCCAGCTAGGTGAAGCCTCGAATTCCAACATTTCTTCACTGCATCAAAACAAAAACGAAAGCAAAGTTAAGGATAGAAGGAGGGCTCAGCTGGTGCTGGACCTTGTTACCAAGGCTGGCAACTTGAGTTCGATCCCAGAAGGGGCTGGATTCCCACAAATTTTCTTCTCTCTTCTACACATACACTTTGGTGCATTGTGCAAACATGTACTCCCTAAGTAAATGGAAAACTTAGCAGGAAGCAGTTCTCCTTGAGTTCATGGGAAAGGCAAGTAGAGTAGAGGTTTATGCCGATCTGTTAGTATGTGTTATCTCTGTTAAGAGAACTTGAAATTCCTCAGACTGTGCAAAGGACTGAACTTGGAATTTCTTTTCCATTCTTTTCTTTCTTCTTCTTCCAGTGCTGTTTATGACACATCCAAGTGCAGGCACTCTTAGGATTTCTCAACTCCTTTGTCTGTCCTAATGACACAGCATCTTTCCAGCCTGACCTCTTGGTTGACAACATAGGAGAGAAGTGGGAGGGATGTGTTCAGTGAACAGCGATGTCAGAAATAAGTTGAATGGTCCAATAAGGTTGACCATGTGGGTTTGTTTGTTTGCTTTTTTGTTTGTTTGTCTTTATTTTTATTTGTTTGTTTTTATCATCTTAATGTGGAGGAGTTCCTTACTTGTTAATATCCAACCTCAGATTAAAACATTGTTTTTCTCTGTTGTGCATGATAACTGTTACATGAAATTAATAAACTATACTGATGAATTTAAGGGTGTAGCATGGGAACAGATTTCTTTCTAAACATGCTGGGGGCCTTGGATTTAATCCTTACCACCAAAAAGGATGGAAAGAGGGGAACCACATTGATAGATTCTACTAAGTAGATAAGTTCATGCCCCTAAGCTGAATTCTTACTTGTTATTAAACAATCAATTATTCCCCTTTAAGACACAAACACACACACACACACACACACACACACACACACACACACACACACACACACACACACGGAGGGGGTATAGTGAGATATGTAGATATCATTTTCTTCCAGCAAAAAAGGGTACAATAATTGTAGAAATGTGTGATGAGACTGTTTGTTACAAAAATAGGTTTTCAAGTCTTAAAACAGTAGAACAATTTTTTGCAATTGACAGACCCAAGGACGAAATTAAGAGAGGAAAACACAACATCTTATCTGACCATAGAAATAAAAGCAGTTTCCAGCTTTTCCCCCAGACTCTCCTGTAGTTGATGCTCCATATGTGTGTGTGTGTGAGTGTGTATTTTTTTTAACTTTCTTGAAGCTCTTCTCTTCAATGATGTAATCTCCTAATATTTTATGAAAAAGAATAACACTGTCCAGGGTTCTTGGTTTTTTTTTTCCCCACATGTGAAAATGATTCTGAGATTTTAGCACTTTGGTGTTCATGTCAGGTATATTTGGTTTGTCCATTTCAGTTCATAATGCACAGCAGATACACACACACACACACACAAACACACACACACACACACACACACACACACACACACACACAAATCATTGAGGAGCCAAAATGACAGAGTATGATTCAGAGCAATTTGCTTCACTAACTTAAGGGGTCAATTAAAAATAACAACAACAAAAAAAAAAAACAAAATCTCTCCATTCTGGGGAATATCAGTAAAACATGCTTAATTTTTTATGTTCTAAAGACAATTTTAAAAAATCATCCAAGCATTAGTATCTATACAAATAATAGCTCTGAGCTGGTTGGTAGTGGGGCACACCTTTAATCCCAGTACTTGGGAGGCAGAGCCATGCGGATCTCTGTGAGTTCGAGGCCAGCCTGGTCTACAGAGCCAGAGCCATGACAGGCACCAAAGCTATACAGAGAAACCCTGTCTCAGAAAAAAAAAGGGCGGGGGAGATCTGGCTGCCTGGTCTTGATGGTTCCATAATCTAGAAGAAAATGGGCTCAGACAACAATGTTTTTAAAATAATCCAGGAGGACCCACAGAGCATAGCCAATGTTTTTGAGACTGGGATAGTTCCTGGCAAGATCACGCTGAGATGAGCGGGATGCCAAGGCAGTCTAAAGGTCTGGTTTCTATTTGACCTCTACTGGTCCTTTAGCTAGTCGGTCTCTAGAGAAGCAGCTCACCTGTCTAAGAACATAAGAAAATGCTGTAGCATGAGATTAAAATATGTACTAGACTTCGGTGGATTCTCGCGCCTTCTCTCTTGAATGAATTTGTACTTCTATATTGTTAACACTCTCTTCCTTTCCAGACCCATGGCCCACACTATTGTTCTGCCTCAATTCTGTTTCTCTCTCTCCCTCACACTCTCCCTCCATCTCCCCTTCACCCCCTTATCTCTTCCTTCACTCCCTCTCCCCTGTTACCTTCACCTCATCCCTCTGTCTCTGAAAGGGTGTGAGTACCCCTTCCCTTTATTCAGGTAGACCAATGCCTCTGTTCAGATCTCTTCATCAGAATGCTTCCCAGTTATTTAAAACATAAATTGCTCCAATTATTGCCTATATGCATTACTTCCTAAAACATAAGTTAGTTCAATTATTGCTTGTTTGCCTTACTTCTTAAAAGAGGACATGGTTAAATTGATCTTCGCATTCCTTGTTCCCAGTACACTTCATGGCTAACAGAAAGCAATAAGTAAATGATATTGAATCACTATATCATTTCACCTCTTAGTATACAGTATCTTGATTTTTTTCCTCCTTTTAAGAGCACCATAATTTTGTAAGCCATTCTGTCTGAACACAACAGTTATGTAATACCTATTTAAATATATTGAATCCAAATAGACACTCAGTTTTCCAGATCTTTCCTCCAATGTGGTGTCTAGTCTGTCCATCTCTGATGCACCCTTCTTGTCCAACCCAGATTATTTCCTTACATATTGCAGTATTTGGATTTCCCTAACCCAATGTCTCCACCTATAATGTAGCCTCCAGTTTTTAATCTTTCTAAAGCAGCTGTGTTGGCTTCGTTAACTTTCTACCCAGAAACTATTAGTTCAAGTTCAACTCCGCCTCCTATGACAACATCAAAGTTTGCTCACTGCTTGTCCAACCAGTCTTTCCTACATTTTTATCCAGCTGGGTATTTGTAAAGTTACCAAATGGGAATTCATGGTTTTCTTTTTTGCAATTGTGTTCCACATTTCTTTTCATCTTATTTCTTTTACTATTGTATTATTTATCCAAAATATGTCTGTAGATCTAGATTTTGTCTTCTGAGACTCAATGCACATGCCTCCTGTATTTGACAAGCAGGAGTTATCACTCCCTCATGGGTTCACAGATACCGTTATGTCTCCCTTATATCAAAATGTAATCTTTTTCTTGTTTTATCATCTTTAATAAATAAGAGGTAAGCTCCTTAGGCCGAACACTATGTTTTATTCATTTTACTACCATCTGTATCATTTTGCATACCTGTAGAAGAGTCCATTTTTGTTTCATAATAGATGAATAACCAGTAGGCATTTTTATGTGACCATTTGCTGCTTTAAGATCTCTACATTATTGTGTTTCTCCCTACGGTTCTGATAAAACCTCGCTGTATCACTTTTTTTCAATTCTCGTTTTGCCTATATTTCTTTTACGTGAGCATGAGAAGGAACTGGGTTCCAACCCGGTCCAGACTATGTAGTAAGATAAAAGAATGCAGAATTATGTTTAAATATCTATTTAACAGGAGTAGGATAACTGATCACCTAATTCAATCTCTGGGAGCAGAATTGCAACATGCTGACTTTGTTGAAAGACTCATCTTAGAAAATTATGTCAAAAATTATTTTGTTAATCACGTATCAGCACTGAAATTTTGGTGGTGGCATATACGCATTGGATGGACAGTGTAGTTTTTCCTGATTTGTACTGAGTTTCATGTGTAATTCACTATGAATGCCAAATGAATAAGCAACAGTCACATACACACAAACCACGTTCTCCAAGTGCAGAGGTGCACTTTTACCTAATTAGTAATTGCCCTAGTTTATTATCTGTTGCTGTGATTTAAATAAGTAAATAAGTAAGCAAATGAATAAATAAATAAATAAGTGGCCAGAAACAACTTGGAGAGGACGGGGTTTATTGCTTCTTACAATTAGACTCCGTCATTGCAGGAAGCCAAGGCAGCAGCTCCAGCAGAAACCCGGAGGCAGGACCCGAAGCAGAGGCCATGGAGGTGTAATACTTACCTGCTTGCTCCCCACAACTTGTCAGCCTGCTTTTTATACAACCCAGAACCACCTGCCCAGGGATGGCCTAGCTCCGGTGGGCTGTTCCCTCCCACATCAGTAAACATCAAGAAAATGCCTCCTAACCTTGCCCTCAGGCCAGTCTGATGATGGCAGTTCCTCAGTTGAGATGCCCACCTCCCAGATATGTCCAGGTTGGACAAAAATTAACCAGCACAGTAATTAATCCATCTTTTGCTAACTCTGAGCTATGTGAGGACTTAGGGTGCACATCGGCACTGACATCTTCCGTGGTGTATGCAATGGTATTAGGTTGTGGAAGAGCTACAAGCTGAACAAGGAGATGAAGTGAAAAAAAAAAATGTTGAGAGAGGGTGATGGCTCAGAGACAGAAAACTGCATAGAAAGAGGAAACACCAGAATCAAAGGAGAGGATCAGTGTAAGAACATAGCATTACTAACCAGGAGATTTTTATCAGTGGTGTTGTCTGCCATTGATATCTAGGAGTCACTCATTCATATATTCTAGATATTTTCTTACAGCCTCATTCTGGATACAAATGAGTACTTTATAGACAGGCTTATGGTTCAAATTGACTATGGCCACTGAAGAAAGTCTTGTTGCTACCCAGCAATAGTGAAATTTCAGTATTTCTGGAGATGATTGGAGTTACTATTTGGTCAGCTGCTGGACACCAGAGACAAAGATTGATCCAAATTGGAAGAATCACCAGGTCTTGGTATGGATCACCCCATGGGGGAGGTATTAGCATAGAGTTAGCTATGCAACAACATGTATGATTGAAAGGCCACATCCTCCTCTTTTCTGTGTGCTTAAAACAGTAAACAAGACAAATCGGATACAGCAGGCAGACTGAAGTCGGGAGATTGCCTACCAACAATTGAAATTTAAGCGTTAGAGTTTAGTTTGCATGTGTACATGGGGAATTTTTAGTTTGGAAATTTTAAAATACTCCCCACTCGGGATTGTTTCCCATCCCACACAACAACCATTGATCTGGATTCCCAATTTGGGCTTACCATCTGTGTTGCATCCTAATTATTTTTATAGGACAGAGATTCTAATCTCAAATATAAAAATGTATAAAAACACCCAAATTGGGCCTTTTGCCTTTGTTTTTCTTTGAGCCCCCCTGATTTCCAGTTAGCGATGGTATTGACCCTCTTAAGTGCCTTACGGAAGACACCAGTAAGACCTTGAGCTTGGCCTCAGCTCTTTCATTTTTGTCTAATCGATGTCTTAACATTTTGCAGTGTTCTGGTTTCTGTGCTGTCTAGGGTTCACCATGGCCCTGACTTTCATAGAGTAATTATTTTGATTAAGTTAGACAATTAAAGTCAGTCTTGCATGAGGAACGGATACCGTTGGGAGTCAGTGATGGATGGACTCCAGTCTTCTGAGTATTCAGTCCTGCCAGCCTTTTCCAGCTGAGTGAAAACTCACCTCCTTGTTTGCTTTGTATGACAGCACATGGGTTGTTAGACCTGAGTGTTGTCTAGAAAATAAGTCACAGAGAGCTCAAGAAGGAGAGAAGATGGTGTGAATATCCACATGAGTTCTTGTAATTTTTCTGAATTCTTATTTGCGTTGATGAACAGCATCATTACTGAAATAATTAGTGTTAATTAATATCTGTGTCATTTTTGGTAAATGGTAGTTTAGTGTTACAATTAGACTAATTAGTACACACCATAGCTTAGTGACATGACAAATCACTGAGCAGCGCACATTGACTCTTGTCCCTTCTGATGTATGAGCTAATCTGCTCGCGCAGTAATGACAAAGAAAAGGGACAGGGAACCGGACAGCGACAACTGTCAGGCATTGTTTCTGCATTTTCTGGTTTTCTCTTTGCTGCCGAGTTCCTGAGTACTACAGATTGTTGTCATTTGATGTTTTAGTTCTCTTCTAACTGTTGAATCAGTCTCCAAAACTGACCACAATAAAATTATGAATAGACCGAACATTAAAACCGAAAGACTCTCTTGACGACACACTAAAAACCGATTCTCTTGACATTCACTGGGTTTGTATATGCTGTGTTACATTCAGTGTTTCACTCTTCCAAAAGAAGTCACGGTCAAGTTGACATCTTTCTGCAACTTTGATTTCTTTTGCAGAACCCATGCGGACCCCAAAGACTTTAAAGATTGCTGAAATCCAGGCAAGGCGCATTGCTGTGGACTGGGAGTCCTTGGGTTACAACATCACTCGCTGCCACACTTTCAATGTCACTATCTGCTACCATTACTTCCGTGGCCACAATGAGAGCAGGGCGGACTGCCTGGACATGGACCCCAAAGCCCCTCAGCACGTTGTGAACCATCTGCCACCTTATACAAATGTCAGCCTCAAGATGATCCTAACCAATCCAGAGGGAAGGAAGGAGAGCGAAGAGACGATCATTCAAACTGATGAAGATGGTATGTTCATGTTTGTGGTCTTCACAAGGGGGGCAAAGAATACTGTCATTCCTTTAAATTTACCATACACTGTCATTCTTTCAAATTTACCATACACTGTCCAGGACTGAACTCAGAAATCTACCAAATTGTCTCAGCCCGATTTACCTATAACAGACCTGGTGTTCTTCGTAAAATAATACAAATACTAAATGACATGCACCCATGGCGTCTTATTTTGTAGACCAGGCTGGCCTCGAACTCACAGAGATCCACCTGCCTCTGCCTCCCGAGTGCTGGGATTAATGGCGTGCACCACCACCGCCCGGCTAACCCACAATGTCTTTTTAAATAAAATGATAGCAGAAGTGGCAATGATGCCTAGAGCTTAAATAAAGATTTTCTTACCAAATGTAAAAACAGAAAGAGTTGTTATCCACACCACTCGAGCAGTTACCTAGTGGTAAAATTCACTTTCTTACAAATTGTGTGTGCATTTTATAAATCATTCTAGCTGCTATTGTTTTCCTAATATTTGAAGATAAAATACTCCATTTGATTGCAAATGGTCTTTTTCGATGAATTAAAACACAAAAAACACAGGACACTTTTCACTCAAAATAAAGATCCTCAGAAGAAAATAACAGGCCATCATCTTTAATAGATTTTATTACCATCTAAGAAATGTTGTTCATGAAAAATTAAGTAATAAGAATACATATTTATATTAACATTAGAATATATATAGGCCTTTTCCCTAATGGTATGGTGCATCATTAATATGAATACAGTTCATTTTTGAACAGAAATATATGCAAAAATTCCAAATCTGTTATTATTTTACTAACAACTATATATTTTAGGATGACACTTTAACACTTTATTTTATTGTCTTTTTTTTTCTTGATTTTTTTCAAGACAGGGTTTTTCTGTGCAGCTTTGGAGCCTGTCCTGGATCTCACTCTGTAGACCAGGCTGGCCTCAAACTCACAGAGATCCGCCTGTCTCTGCCTCCCAATTGCTGGGATTATAGGCGTGCGCCACCACCGCCCAGCTGTTAATTGTCTTTTATAAATGAACATATGTTGGGGGAAACTGCTATATAATAATCTGAGGCTAATCTTAACAGGAATTGGCATTTACCAATTGCTTCCATAACCAGTAAATCCTTCCATCTCTTCTGTCCCACAAACAAAGAAGGCAGTCAGATTTTTATAACTTTTTTTGTTAATTGCAATATATTTTTAAACAACATTTGGTTATACAAAGAAATATGTTAACAAACAAGTAATGAAATTGCTGTGGAATTTTGCACTGAACTGATCAAACTCATAAAATGGCAAGGTTGATATTATGTAGAATCAGTTTTATAAATTAGAAATAACACTTCTCCATTGAATTTCAGTAGTGTTTTCAGGTATACTTTTATTTTAACTTCTGTGTTGAATGCTTTATATATATATATACTTCAGTTACACAAAAGTGCACATTATTGTTTCACAGTATGACTACAGACTAATCCCTATGGTGGTATCCCATATGGTAGGCTATTTTCTTTTTCTTGTTGGTTTTCTCTTCAATAAGTAATACTTGATGACTGATGTAGAAACTTTCCTGGAGTATTTGTAACTCATTCTTCATGGCAGCTCGTGTGAGCTTGGGTTTCTACACAGAATACTTGATGTATCTCAGTGTTCTGAGAAGAGGAGGAATGACTAACTCATGCTTATTGTTGCAGCGATCGATGGATTATGATGATCCAATTAAGTCAGTCTTGCTAAATTATTGCTGCCCTATATACATAGAAAAAGAATAAATTATCAACCATCTAATAAAATGATATAATTGTGTGAAAAGAATTCTGGGGACTTCCATAAATCAAGCTCCCAAAGCTAGAACCATTTCCCACTAGAACCTTAGGGTAGAATTTATACTTAATTTATTACACGTGCTTTTTAATGCATGGGCAGAATTTTGTGTATGAGGTTCTGTTTTCATTTTTTATTCCGGCATTCATGAAAATCAATATTATGAAGTTAGCTCAGCAGAAAAGCCTGGTTTGGGGACATTTTTTAAGGCTACAAAGCTATTTTAAAATGTACATTTATTATGTTTTAGAGGCTATAATGCTTATTTAATATAATCTTTCTCCATACCTATTTCATTTTTCTTTTCCGTTTTTGAAGTTGTATTTGAAGGACTTTCTCTTGCTCAAGACAAAATTAGCTGAAACAGCTCTCAGATAAGTCACAGGCACAGGAACAAAAGTCAGCACTCTGTCTCCGTTAAAAGTTGTTGATGTGGAAATGTGAAGTGACAATCCCCATAGTCTGTAGCTAGGCATGAAATGGCTTTAAGAGCTTCATGCTGTATTTAGGCAAATCATAACTGAATTGAGACATTGTCTTTGTGTGTAGAGGCATCATCCCTGTTCAGATGCAGACCCTAAATGAATGTAGTTGGTTTGTGCCCATACCTCATCTACACTTCCTTTATGTGTATGTTAGTGGAGTATTAATTAGTCCAAGTCATGGTCATATATGTGGCATGTCTTGGGCATGATTTTCTTCCATATTTTCAGTCTTGAAAATAGAAC
The DNA here is from genome assembly GCF_007827085.1 of Peromyscus californicus insignis. NCBI lineage: Eukaryota > Metazoa > Chordata > Mammalia > Rodentia > Cricetidae > Peromyscus > Peromyscus californicus. The sequence continues at coordinate 35,720,700 of NW_026294525.1, forward strand.
CTATAAATACTTCAAGCAAAGTTATAGCAAAGTAGACCATGCGTTAGAAGGGGATCAAAATAGTAGTGAAACAACTTTCCACTTCTGTCCATCTTTCAATGCAGAAATATGCAGATATTTTGAACCATCCCTAAATCAGAATAATTTGAAATCTTTTCATTCTATCTCATAGTACATATAGGCCAACTCTTGGTAGACAGGCACAGGAGTTTTCATAACAATTCCTCACTGTTTGTTGTTCAGACTCTTCCTACCCATATCTGCCACTTTCCCTGACAAACTTGTGAAGAGATATTTTCCTTGATTGCAGTCATAATCAGAATCCACAGATGCCCAGATATCCCCTTGCTCAGTGAACTGGGAGCCTTGGCATTGCCAGACATTGCACAGAATGCTTGTCAGGCTCTCTGCCCTGATGGACACAGTAGCCCGTGCCAACAGCATGGAACATGGGTAAGGGATGGTTGGCTGACAGGGCCATTAACATGTCCAAAGATAGCCATGCTATCTGTTTATTACGGATTTCTTTTTTTCCTATGGATTTCTTTCTTTTTTTTGTGCACCTTGTGTTGCCTGTCTCAGAGGTCATAGCATCATTCACAGTCTCCTTGTAGAATGAAATAAATCTTAGTCTGGTGGCATATCATTCAGAATTTCTTGCGGCTGCTAGCCATGAAGAAATACATTTCCTTTGATCCAGTGATTTTTAATTTATTTCAATCCTCATGAAATTGCTCTGTACTTCGAAACAGCATTTCTAGATAATGTCATGTGTGAAGTTCACTGAAACGTTAGATTCAGGGAAAATATTAATTAAAAATCATACTTGCCCAATACTGGGTTGATATTTTAAAAACGAAATTTAACTCAAGTGTGTGAGATATGTATTGTAAAGCATGATTAGAAGAAGAATCTGGATTGTGTGGATAGTCAGGTTTTAAAGTGAAATCTGTAAAAGAAAATACACAATAGCAGAAATATCTTGTAGCTTGTCAATAGTAACTGATACATTGCTAATTAATGACTCAGGATTTTGCAAATTATTAGACCTTTGCAAATAAGGACTGGAGCAAAATTACTAAGGAGTTTCAATTCTTGCCTGACATGCGTGGAGCTCTGAATTAAGTCCCCAATGCAAATGTGGCATAAAACAAAGCATGGAGGTACATGCCTGTAATCTCAGCTTTCTGAAGGTAGAGACAAAGGATCATACATTCAGAGTCATCCTCGGCTACACAAGGAGTTCAAAGTGAACAAGTACGTTAAACCCTGTCCAAGCCGGGAAGCGGTGGTGCGTGCCTTTAATCCCAGCACTCGGGAGGCAGAGCCAGGCAGATCTCTGTGAGTTCGAGGCCAGCCTGGTCTACAGAGGGAGATCCAGGACAGGCACCAAAACTACACAGAGAAACCCTGTCTCGAAAAACAAAAACAAAACAAAAAAATCCTGTCCAAAACAAACAAACAACAAAACAGTAACAAAAAATAAATAAATAAGAAAGAAAGACTACAGTAAAGTATTTGAGATAGCTCAGTGGTAAAGTACTGGCTTTCGTGTACAAAGTCCTGAGCCCCACCCCATCCTCAGCTCTGACAAATGAATGCACCAAGCAAATTGAGAGATCCTTGAATCCTGAACCAGCTTGTTCTTAATAAGCTATTTCTTAGCTGAGAAAAAGTAAAAGCATGAAGCAATTACATTTTAACATATTCATCTTGAACAACTTTTTAAAAATTATAATAACCAATGCTATCTTTTTAATTATAGAAAATTTAATAAGTATAGCTACAAAAGTCAGGGTGATTTTTAATGGGCATTTTAAGTCAGTGCTGTGTGATTTGGCTTTTGAGTCTAAGGAGCGTTAATTATGATTATAATTCATTATTTTATGAACTTCGTTGATGGAGCCTCTTTAGGGTATTATCATAATCTTCAAAAAATCTTTTAGGGAAATGCATCTCTGTTCTCGAAGCAAATTACAAATAAGAACTTCATGTTATTAGAGGTATACAACAGAGGAAACCAGAGTACATGACTATGCAACTCTCCAAGGTGATTGAATATTCATTTGAATAAAAATAACTTTACATTTCTGCATTTCTTGCTTTAGAAACTTACAGACTGACATCCTGTGTCTCTTACCAGGGTCAAATCTGAATACCGTTCATGTACTGATTTCATTTTTAAAGACATATTTTTCACTTGATGACATCTACTTTGAATGGTGTTTATCTTGTTGAGGTGATATTTTTTCAAATTTGCACATGTGCTTATCACAAATACATGTATTTATAGTGCCCGGTCCTGTGCCAGTCAAATCCCTCCAAGGAACATCCTTTGAAAACAAGATCTTCTTGAACTGGAAAGAGCCATTGGAACCAAATGGAATCATCACTCAATATGAGGTATGGGGACAACGGTGGTGCTTTTTGGCACGTAGATACAAGGAGGCCAGAGGAAAAGGCTAAGTGAAAATAATGGAAAGGATGGGGATGAGAATATTAAGACATCATCAGCTCTCCTTTGTTCTAATTCACGAATTATTTGATTTAAAAATTGAAAATTTATCACCATACAGTACCAAAGATATTCAAATTCTTGGGATATTTGCTAGTTTTGGCGTCTGTGTATGTGTGTAACTGGACTTTGTCCTTGTCAAACCCAATTAATGGTTATAATGAATAATTACATGTAAGAATGCTAAGTCCCTGTTTCTAAAATTTAGAAAGCAATATCACACTGTGCTTAAGGAGAGGCCATTGAATGCCTGTTTTTCAAAGTAAGTAATTAATAGCCCCCAGAAGCAAAACAGATTAAAAACCCATTTCAAAATTTCATTGTACCTTTGAATATCCATCACTATATTTTCAAATGTAAGACGCTAAGGAGAATAAATGAATTTTTAAATATTTTTTTTATTGAAAGAGAATTTTATCCCTTTCAGCAATCGCTGACATGGACGTTTTTAATTGCACAGTTGTGAGGCTTCCTGATTATAGAATAAACATTTCTATTTCTTGAGCCTAAGCATGAATTATAGGAATGAGAATAAATGTTTTTTACTCTTTTAGTATATTTGAGCACTAGTTTTCTATAATTTCTTTTTCTCTTTGTTTTGAGACACAATTTTACTAAGTTAACACAAATTGACCATAAAATCACACTGTAACTCTGGCTGACTTTGAACTTGTATCCCTCTCCCAAATAGCCCAGATTACAAGCCAATGCTGCTAAGTGTTGCTAGAACTGGCTATGTGTTCCTTAGACAGAAAAGAGAAGAAGAATAACATACTTGTGATGAAGACTTTCTGTTCTTTCCATGAAAGCATGTAACAAGAAATGTTGTATGTAGTGTGCATATTTAAGTATATCAGTTCCTTGGCAGATGTTCTAAGTCAAATATTTGACAAATTAGATATGCAGCTACATTTATCAGTGGGGAGATGCTAGATGATAGAGAATTAATGAGATAGATTAGCTAGATCGATAGATAACAGATGATAAGAGTGGGAGAGAGAGAGAGAGAGAGAGAGAGAGAGAGAGAGAGAGAGAGAGAGAGAGAGAAATATGAATGACAGATACCAGAAATAACCATACCAAAAGAAAAGGAAAAGAAAAGAAAAGCAATGATGCCTTGAGGCTCTTGCATGCTGTCATTTAGAAGGGACGTATTAGAATGTATTACACCTTCAGCTGATACATAGTGGGAACCATCTTTCCTGCAATAGGTGAGCTACAGCAGCATCAGATCATTTGACCCTGCCGTTCCAGTGGCTGGACCTCCACAGACTGTATCAAATTTATGGAACAGTACACACCATGTATTTATGCATCTCCACCCTGGAACCACCTACCAGTTTTTCATAAGAGCCAGCACTGTCAAAGGCTTTGGGCCCGCCACAGCCATCAATGTGACCACAAATATCTCAGGTAAGCAAATGAGTAATGTAGAAGCCAAACAGTTCACGCTCCTGGTCTGCAATTGCATATTCTTGACACTCAGTTATATGCTTTGTCGTATAGTCTAGTGAGTCATTACTATCATTTTGTGAGGTCAAGGGCACTTTAATTCACCCATTTGAGAACAAATCATTATTGGTTATGTATTTTAGTCTAAACACTTTTCAAGCAGTCATAAAAATGAGAACAGTCTTAAAAAGTTACAGTATTTCTTTACTTCAAATATTTCCAAGTTCATTATAAATGGTAATAGGCCCTTTGTGTGTGCTTTTGATTATTTATTTATAGCATCAATTGTGTGCTATAAATGGGTGGTATCTGAGAAGCTGTAGTGGTCTTTCACTCTAGTATTAGAATACCTGACATCTTGTCTCTGTCCCATTTTCCCTGACATTCTGATAACTGTGAACAAATGCCAGCCTTCCTTTCCTGCTCTCATAAAAATCTCTCGCATAAATGCCTCAAATTTTCAGAATAGGAACTTGCAAGAGACTCTTGAATTGATAAGTAAATATAACTAAATTTCACTTTCTATTACGTTCACTTTTATAATTTGCATTTGACTAGATTGTTTACAGATTCTAATTCTCCTTCAGTCAAATCAGCCATTAAACCTGATTAAGTTCCTGTTGGACATTGTTATCACAATGTTTCCTAAGTCTATTCTAGTTAATAAAATATTTCATCATATTTAAGATTACCAAAAAAAATGCATGTGCCAGATGTAACTAAAGAGTTAAATTTGAAAATTAAATCTTTCGAAGGTAAACTACATAGTGTATCAAGAATATTTCCTCATCTTTTTAATAATTCTATTTAATATATAGCAGTAGCCCCTTGAATTCACATTACACATTTTTTAACATTGTCCTGAGTCTAAAATTTGCATCATGAGTAAGATATATGTATCTAAATTGTTTTACATTTTATTTGGAAATGTATTAAATAAAATAGAAGTTTTAAGAATTTATGTCATGAATAAAAGAAATTCCAATATATTCATTTGCATATGATTTGATTTCTATTAGTATTCTAGTAAAATTGATTTTGTAAAGTATCATCCATTATATTAAGAAATGATAATATATTAAGCTGCCATTTTTCTTCCTAATGGAAATCATCAATTTAAAATATTTATTAAATCACTTTGTTAGAAAATAAGATGGGAATATCATGACAAACTTCCTCCCTTCTAGGTTTAGCAACAGTTGAATTGCTCTATAGAAATTGCTGTAAAATTTACATAATCTTATAAAACAGAAGACACTGGGCAACTATGTATTTCTGATATATAAATACACACACACACACACACACACACATTTTCAAGTTTTAGACACCCTATTCAACATGATGTTGAACAGAAAATTTCTAATTACAGACTAAAACACCAGTCTAGCTTTTTCCCCCCTCTGAATTATTTAATTTCAATTTTACTGTTGCAACCTAAAAACAGTGAACATTTTCTTGTACTTTAAAAGCTTAGTTCCTGTTGCTGTGCTTTGGGAACAACTGGTTAGTGTGAAACTGCATAAATTTTAAGATAATGTGTGGCTGTCTACCCCTTTGCTCTAGTCACTGTACTTCCCAGCATTTAAAGTATTAATGGAGAGTGCTGGAGAGATGATTCAGCTGTTAACAGCACTAGCTGCTCTTCCTATGGATATGGTTCTGATTCCCAGCACCCACAGGGCATCCCATAACCATCTAACTCCAATTCCGGTGGATCTGAAGCTATCTCCTGACATCCACAGGTGCCAGGAATGTGTGTGGTGCACAAACATACATCCAGGCAAAACACCCCTACAAACAAACTAACAGAATAATTAATTTATATAAAAGTGTGCCACTTTTTGCAAAAGTAGCTGTCTGAATCTTTTGATTATGTGAGAGTTTTCTGTGTGTATATTTTCTGTTTGTGCAACTTGGCTTCATAAAAGGCTAATTCTTACTTTTGGTTCCCTGTTAAGGACTGTGTTTTGTCTTCATATCTTTATCACAGCTCATAAAACTTTGCATATGCTTTGCATTTAGAAAACATTTGATGAGTGGATGAAGTTTTGTTGTTTTCTTTTTTAAGTATGACCTGACTTGTTAAGGTTAACTGATAATCTACATGTTTCAGTGTAGATTAAACCCTTAAACATCCTTCTACATGGTAAAAGCCAATTGAAATTTCTTCTATCTCAAGATTGGGAAACACGAGAACACAAACACTATCCAACACGTTGACAATATATGTTTTTAACTATTTGCCAATTAATATGCTATTTCTTAGTAACCACAAACTAGGATCTGCTTTCCAATTCACCATGACTAGCTAGTCATTTCCCTTGTGGTCACATGAAAGTTGTCCAGAGAAGAATATTGGTCCATTCTTTCACCTGTCAAGCATGAATGGCCATGGCCACTAAGCAGTCCATTACTTCCTTTCTGCATGCATAGCCAAGGTCTCATGTGTGACTCTCCTTGTCCCTCTATCCTGCCTTCTTCCTTGGTGGCTTAAAGACTTTGGGAAGCTGAAATCAGTGTGTGTACACAGTGTTTGGAATATGATGGATACGAGTCCCCAGGCAGCTTTTTAAAATCCAACAACCTTGCCTTTCTAGCTTCTTCTGCCCAGGATTAAGGTTCAGTGTCATGCTATAAAATAAGGTTCACTGCAGTTAATTAGGAACTAAATTGATTTTCCTTTAAGGGTCAGATCATTTATTCATAGCAACCTATAATATATTGCTACGAATCGATTGAACTCTTTTTTTTTTTTCCATCTCGGTCTTTTCTCAGCTCCGACTTTACCTGACTATGAAGGAGTTGATGCCTCTCTGAATGAAACCGCCACCACAATCACAGTATTATTGAGACCCGCACAAGCCAAAGGTGCCCCTATCAGGTAAGTGGAGGCACGTTAAGAGGAAAAGTGGCCAGCGGGGGGGAAAATGTCTTCCTACAGTTGCTTAGCACCAAAGAACTCGGCTCTTTTCTGAAAGCCCTTCATTTCACAATTAATGTCAGGAATGCTTTGATTTTCTTCCTTTGTTTTTGTTTATCTGTTTTTTTTTTAAATTTGCACAAAGATGGTAAACAGACATCGAGGTAAGAGCACAATTCTAAAGGCTTCTCTGTGCTGTGGGAGGCTATCATACTTTCTTTCCTCTTCCTTCATCCCCATTTCACTTCCTGTGTTGGCATCTGTACTGGAAAAGCGTTGAAGATATTTGTGGAATAGAGTGAGGAAGTAACTCTTGTCCACCTCTGTATATCTGTTATGATTAATTTCATGGGAGTGACTGAATCAATAGGGAGCTCCGAGGGAACAAGATCAGAAGAGTAATAGCAAATGCAGCCTCTGTGGCCTTTCAGTTCTGAAATTATCAGAAAGTCCATGCTAAATATTAAAGTTCAGCTTACTAGTTCCTTCACCTTTTTAATATTAAAATCTCTCCTATTACCTATTACTGCTAATCTCTAAAAAAAAAAAAAAAAAAAAACTGATCCATGTCCTTTTTAGGAATTAGGTCACATTACTTCAGCCTTTAAATTTTTGAAGAAGTATAATTAGATGAATCTCCAAGACTTCAGCAAGCTTCTGTTTGAAACCAATAGATATGTGGTCATTTTGTTATCAATATTGATAAGAAAATCAGATAGGTATAAAATCAGACTACAGACAGCAGAATTGAGTTATGTTGTACTGTTTATAAATTCTTTAAAAAGCAGATTAATCTCTATTCTGTATGTAAAACAAATATACTTGACCTGATATAACTGATGTCTTTTGTCATCAGAGTTGTACAATTTTTTTATAATTAAAAAATATGTTGATATAAGAACATGAGTCACAGAGAAAACTTCTAATTCCCATCTAGCTAAAACTCAGCGAATTACCACGTCATGGAACAAGAGAGGTGGCTAAGGTTGGTTGTACCATGAATGCTTCTGAAACATCAGCTACTTGAAAATTCGGTCATTGTACAGTGCTGTTTGTGAATCAGTGATCTGTGAGTCATTATGATGGCAGATGTAATGAGGAAGAGACAATGCCATGTTCACTTGGACTTGGCATACTTCTTTATTGACAAGTAATCGTGGCCATTTGCATGTCCCTACCTGGGCCATTTTATTCATAGGTGTTCAGTCTGTTCTTGACTTTTAAGTGGGTTCCAGGACCTTGTGTTTGTCTTTTAGAGTTTGTTAAGGTTTGGAAAGAAGCTTAGCAGTTAGAGAACTGGCTGCACTTCCAGAGGAAACTTGTTCAGTTCCCAGCACCCATTTGTTGGCTCACAAATGTCTGTAACTCTAGTCCCAGTAAATTGGATGCCCTCTCTGGCATCCACAGGCATGTGGTACATTATGTGGTACACAGACATACATTCAAACAAATAATCCTGAATAAATAAAAATCTCAAAAAATATTTTAGATATTTAAAAAATGCTGGATGAATTGAGCTTTACTTCATGTATTATTATTATCATTATTATTGTACTACTGTGCCACATAACTTATGTGACTGACTCTTTGTTTACTTAGTTAAAATTTTCTGCAAACTTTGACCATTAAGTACCTATCACCCTGCTTAGAATTGTTAAAAAAAAAAAAAAAAAGAAAGAAAAGAAAAAGATACACTGACCATAACATAACATATAACAGTAGTTCTTCCCAGGTTTTTTAGGGTATCAAAGATTATTCCATTTTGTAGATCCTGAGCTCATAGACAGTGTTCAGGAATTCTGTGTGTTTTCTATGTGTATGATTAAAGGTCTTCTTCTCTTCTGTTTGCCTTTATGTATACATGATTTCTAACTACTAAGAATTCATATAGTCTAAACCAGTAACTAGACAAAAATAATCCTTTATAGTCATTTATATTTCCCTGACATGGAACAGTCCTTCATTGTGTTTGTTGGCAACACATTTGACCTCTCCTAGAATTGAACCCAGTGGCTAGAAACCCCAAATTATACAGTATAGATGAATAATGCACAGAAAACAAGCTGAGGGGCCAGAGAATTTGCTCAGGAGGTCAGACTGCATGCTGTGCAAGAAGAGATGAGTTTGAAGACTTGGCCAACAAACCCTGTGAAAGTCATGTACGAGCACATTTGCGTCCAATCCCAGCATCGGGGAGTAGAGAAAGGCCCATGCCAGGAGCTCACTGATCAGGAGCAAAGCTGGAATGGCAAGCTTCAGGATCAGTGAGGGACCCTATCTCAAGAAGTAAGGTGGAGAGCAAGAGGTGAAGACACTCAGCAACCTCATCCGGCCTCCACATGCATGTGTATGGGTGTGTGCTTGCATAGACGCCACACACACACTCCGTGTGCACAAACACGAAAGTGACTATGTACTAGACTGTTAGAGTAAGAAATGAGTTAACATGAACATTTGGCAAAGTTGGTGAGTGTTGCCAAAAGGGTAGAACAGTGTAATCCCGTCAAGGGCATCTTCATTTCCCTGCGTTTGCACAGTGTGTCCACAGGTGGAGCCAATAGTCAGGGCTAAACTTACATAGTCAGGCAGCACTTTGGCCTTGGCTGAGCTTGAACTTTGACTCCCTTGCTTTTGGAATCCTTAAGTTAGGTGGCATCTTCCTTTCCTCTGACCATCTTCCTCCATCCAACCATCCAAGCAGACACTGAGGCCTGATCATGAGGTAGTCTAGTCCAGTGTCCTAATGTCTTTAAAGTGATGGTCTCATTTGAGGGCATCAGTTTTCCTAGCACGGAGAGTATGGTCTGGTTCTACAAATCTTTTCTTGGATCCCATCATGCCTTTCGACTTTTCTTAAACTGCTTTACTTTCTGCTCAATTTCTTCAGGCGTTGTTACCCTCTCTGGTGTAAATTTTGCTGCCATTCTGCTTGGTGTCTGCCCCAGAATGCCAACTCTCTTAACCTCTAGCTAAATCTGAAGGCATCTCACTTGTCCTCTGCCATTAACCCTGCATGGTCCATTTCCCCTTTTTTGGAATGCAGTTAGCCTCTACTGGTTTGCATTTCACTGTCCATTTGTCCCAACTCTAGTCCAGGTGGGACACCTGGTCTTCTTAATGTCCAGTTCCCATTCTAAATCCTCTCTTATAGTAACTAAGAAATCCTCGATATTCAGTTTATACATTTATGTTAACATAGTCTTATTTAAAAAAAAAACACTAAAATTACCAATGGTTCCCATAAATTTACAGATTCCACAGCAATCTCTGCACACCAGGAATTAATCTGGATATCTGGAATAGTCATCAATGTGTGCCTGTGTGGGGTGTGACAGATGCCCTGCTTAGAAGGCAATGATCTGAGAGAGAAAGTCTGGAATTACACCTGGCATTTTAAGGAGGAGAAGAAATGAGGCCAGCCAAGGTTCACTTTGAGTAGGAAGGGATGGTGGGCATTTCAAGAGATCACAAAGCAAATGATAGGACATGTGACGTTCTAGTTCAGGTCATCGACATTTGTAGCTAGAGTTTTTCTCTCCGAGTCCCAACAAGTCTCGGCAGTCCTATAGCATACTTATAAAATAAACATACAGATGCTTATATTATTTAAACTGCTCGGCCATTAGCTCAGGCCTACCATTGTCTAGCTCTTACTCTTATACTCAGCCCATTTCTGTTAATCTGTATGTCGCCACATGTTCCGTGGCTTTACCTGCTGCCTCTACATGATGTTCCCTGGATGACAGGCTGGCGTCTCCTCCTCTCCGCCTTCCTGTTCTCTCAATTCTCCTCTCTGTTAGTCCCGCCTATACTTCCTGCCTGGCTACTGGCCAATCAGTGTTTTATTTATCAATCAGTTATCCACAGCAGACATTGGAGTAGGCAAATTGACAGCAGCTGAATCTGGATTAACAGAGGCCAGGGAGTGAGAGTGTTTAGTGTCATCTTGGAAACTGAAGGTGGCTTTACAAAGAAGGCTCACTCTGGTACAAACAGAGAGTGAGCAGAGACTGGAATGGTCCCAGTGCAAAGTGTTCTTGGACCATAATAATGCAAATAGCATTGGAAATGAAAGGACCACTGTGTGTCTCACACTAGTCTTGGGCAGATAAAGTGTGTGACCCTTAGAAGAAAGAGAGGCGGAACCACATCTTAAAGGGACACAGCACAGAGAAGAGTGGGTTACTGGAAAACAGCAATTCTGGTTTTCAAGGTTATTGAAGAATGGTTAGTATTTTCAGTTTGTTACAATAAATCAAAAATGTATCTTTTTTCCAAAAAGCATAGTTACTTTGTATATTTTGCCTGCCTTCTCAGTATTTTCAACGAATCTTATTTGTGAGAGATCATGGTACCTAGAGAAATAATAACTAACTCTTCAGTTTACAAACAACCTAAATGATATGCTCAGCATGACCAGCCTCTCCAGCTTCCCATTGTGCACCAAGCTTCCTGGGGCTGTTAATGAACAACGCGTGTAACTCAGTCCTGGCAAATGTGGGTCTTCAACATTTTTTATTAACCTTTTATAATCATCCAAAAGATGTAAACTTGATGCCTGCCTTGCCTACAACTTCAAATGTCCTTTTTGACACTTGACAATCATTGCCATGACTCAAAGTAATTTCTCTTAATTTTTTTCTAAGCAGCAGAATATTATAAACATAGGGATTTCCTTTGTGTTAATGCTGAGTTTGTGGTAAGGTGATATAAATAGATGTATATTTTATTATTACAAAATTTTCCAAGCACAAACTCTGTATTTTTGGTAGTCAAGGACCCATTCTAGTATGATTTTTTTGGGGGGGGTATAATCTAATTTTGGATCAAAGCATCATGTATTTCTAGTGAAGAAATTAGGATGTAGTCATGCACTACAGTGAGAACAAGAATTTTTTTAAATTAAGAAATTTTCTGTTTTAAGAGAGAGTGTAGCAGAATCACAGATCAGAATATAGAAGTGATCCATGCCAACCTTGTATGCTGATAGTCTGGCTCATCATGGCATATGCACAGCTGAGCATTAGTGCTGCCATTTTTCATCCATTGACAGACAGTGTGTCTCACCCCATATATTTAAAGATGGCAAGTACTTTTTGGTTGTCTTACTTACCATCGTGACAAACTGACTTGAATTCTAACTAGACATAGATGGACATAATCTTTCTGTGTTGTTTTCTGAATATAAGGGTGAGCATCCAACTCAATTATACATCAAATTCCCGGGAACCGGAGTTATAGATTGTTGGAAGCTGCCATGTGGGTGCTGGCAATCAAACTCAAGTCCTCAGCTAGAGCATCCGGTGTTCTTAACCCCTGAGCCATCTTCCAGCCCCTGCTTCGTCTTTCTTCAGAATACTTATTCCTTCTTTACAAATTGTGAATTTGTTTTTATATCTATATATACACATACATACATATACACACATACATACATATACACATACACACACACGCACACACACACACACACACACACACACACACACACACACACACACACACATATATATATATATATATATATATATATATATATATATCTTCCTGTATGGACACTCAAGTTAAAAATGGGATAGCTGCTGTCTTTCATGAGCTCATAATCTAATAAGGAAGAGACATATCAGATGCACTATGTTTGACAGTATAACCACCTTGTGTTCATAACATACCATGTTCATCATGCAAGCAATACATTTCATTCTGTAGTCCTGTTTTAGCCCCAGAATTTCTGAGGCTAGTCCTGAGGGTTATGACTAATGAGGTTGTGGCATGATGAATGGTATCAGTAAATTAATGACTGCATTTTTTATAGAGAATTAGTATAATTATGACTTTTACATCTATTTTCTTCACCTCAAAGTACGTATGCATTGGATCAAGAAGACTACACTGGAGAGGGAAGCAGTCAGAGAATTATTCTTGACAGAAGGATCTTAACTCTGTGAAGATTTTTAAGGAAACCTTGGACAGTGTGTATGGTGTGCAAATAACACTGGTCATAGCTTCAAATGAATAACACATCTTAGAAAATAGTGAGAGCAAGAGAGAAGGTGAAGGACAAGGATTCAGTATAATATTAGTCACAGTATAAAGTATAGAGTCTGACTTATAAAATGAAGGAAAGGAAAGAAATGGCATGCTAAAAGATGAGGAAAGATTGCAAGAAGTGGGGACTTAGTTAATGCCAGCTGAGAGTCTTCATGCAGAGAGAAAAATAGCATCTTTTAATGAATAGGAAAGGTTGGCCAATGAACAAATATATTAAAATATTATGGGATATTTTGAATTACAAGAGCCCTCAGCTCCACTAATGTTTAACTAGAGTTAAATTCCATTCAATAATTTAAAAACATTAAGAAACAAAAGCATAGGCCCAACAGTCAATTCAGACCTAATTTGATTTCTCTTATTCTCTGTCCTTTAATTAATTTGAGTTGATGAATAAGAAGTGAGCAAGGACAAAAATAGATTCTTCTTCTTCTTTTTTTTTTTTTTTTGAAGTGGGATATGTGTTTGAGGCACACCTTCTCAAACTGAACAGAGAAGGAAAATTTTCCCTTTATCATCAGCTGTTTGGAGTTCTGTCTGAACTTCTATGGTCTTTCTCATTGTAACAATATTTAGTTGTTTCCATAGCACTTTTTGCTGTATGCAATCACTTCTTGAGAAATCACCACAATTGCAGTCAATCCAGTACAGATAATACACAGGCCTTCTGTGTGCCTGGATAAAAGAAGAAATAGGTGTACAAGGGTTTAGCCTCACGGAGCGGCCTGAAGGCTGTGCTCCATTAATGATAGTAGAGTGCCACTGGAGACTTTTGACCAGTGTCGTTTCCTGGAAATATGCTTGCGTTTTCTAATGTGCTGCCAGAAACAAACAAACAAACAAACGAACACCGGTATGAACCAGAAAGGTATTTCTAGTTATGTCATAAAAGAGAAATGGTGAAATCAACTGAACTTGGTTTAAGTATAAGGAGGAAAAAGAAGTGTAACGCTGAGTTAAGGTGGCTGAGAAATGTCCTTGTGAGTTGCTTTCTTTTTTTTTTTTTTTTTTTTTTTGGTTTTTCGAGACAGGGTTTCTCTGTGTAGCTTTGCGCCTTTCCTGGAACTCACTTGGTAGTCCAGGCTGGCCTCGAACTCACAGAGATCCGCCTGGCTCTGCCTCCCGAGTGCTGGGATTAAAGGCGTGCGCCACCACCGCCCGGCGTGAGTTGCTTTCTTGTAGACACCAACCAAGGAAAGTTACAGTTTGTAAGTGGAGGGGTTTTAAAGATGGTAGTGTGTGTGTCTGTGTGTGTCTGTGTGTGTGTGTGTGTGTGTGTGTGTGTGTGTGTGTGTGTGTGTGTATCATATTTTTAAGGGCTACAAAGCATTTCCACAACAGAAAGAATTTTGGTAATGTCAAAAACAGAGAAGCAAATAGAAAGTTGGTGAGGATGGGGTATTTTTTCACTCAGTATCTTCAGTGCCTATATGGAACTGCCTAGTGCTTCACTGTTGAATAAAGTCAGTGAAGGAATAAACAGATGCAAATTCCTAGGAAGAAAGCTAATTAAGAATATCTTCATTATTCAAACAGTATTGAGAACTTCTGAGGCCATTTTCTGTGGGGAAAAAAAAAAAAAAAGAATGCTTTGGATATATTCTAAGTAAAGACATCACCAGAAAAAACAAAAGTGATTTGTTCATGCTACAAATGCCTAGTTAGATGCCCATTATCCAATTTGAAACCACACTTAAATATAACATTAAATGGCTCCTGTATGGGCTGATGGAGTGAGTACTGCTGAGACAGAAAACTACTCAGACACAGAGCTGAGTCCAAGGCAGTGAAGATGCTTCTCTTGGCAGGGTGGACAGTGGAGTGAAAGGAGGTGGGATGAGAACCTGTTGTCTCCTCTCACTTCTTCAGTCATCGCACAAATAGTAATGTCATAATAATAATAATAGTAATCTTGGAGGCAAGCTGTCTGAAGAAAAACCATTTAGATGACCAGTCCTTTGCTGTCATAACAAAATCCTAGGTGGCTCAAAGAACATACATTTTTTTTTTTTTTCATAGCTCCAAAGACAGGGAAGTCCAAGATGGCAATATCATTATTTGTTGAGCCCGCTCATCTAAGCCTGATTGCTTTCCTAGACTCCCCATCTCCAAATACGGCAACACATGGTGGAAAAGATTATACACGGGTGAACTGTGGAGAAGGGTCCTGGACATTTGGTTCATAACACGCAAAGGAAGAAAGGAAGACACACAGAAACTTTAATAGGAACTCAGATCTCTTTCCCCCAGTTTCTCAGTAACAAAGATAGGCTTCATTTCTTGGATAATCTTTGCTAGTAAATAAAAGATGCACTACAGTTAAAGTCCATGTTAATAAAGTATTCCCATGCATAAGTGGGAAATGCCCCTATCTTATACGTTAAAGACTCATCCCTACTCTAAACTTTCTTTTGAAATGGGATATGCCAAATCTTAAGGCTTGATCCAAGCTGTTGATTTTTATCTCAGATGGACCCACACTCAAAGTCTCTAAAGTGTAGGCTGTACCTGTTTTTCTTCCCTTCTCTCTCCCAGTAACCGTTTGCTTTGCTCCAAATAAAACCGGAGAGCTACAGGCTGTCTTGCATATTTCCTATATTTAACTGAAATGGAAAAACATGAAAATGAAATGTTAAATATGTCAGTTTAATGAAGTGAGTTGGGATATATAATGTATACTAGATTTTTTGAGATGTATGGGATAAATTAAGAATTTTGTTTTCAAGGATTAGTTTAGGTGATTAACCTAAGATAGATAATTGAATTGTCATTATTGTTCATTGGGGTGAGAGCATAAAGTTAGATTTGTCTGGGGAGTATGATACATCTATTACTCTGTGTGTATGGATTTATACACAGGGTATAGAAGCATCTAACATATAAATATGGATGATAAATTCCAAATAAAATTGGGGCTAGGTCTACTTAGCAAGCGTATGTCAACTTTGCTCTTTCTTTCCTTGGGTCTGGAGGGCTTTTCTTGCTGTTTTCTAAATTCCCAGTTGACAAATGTCACTCCCTCGATGAGGCAGAGAGCAGGCATCCTATCAGGAGCCTTCCTTCGAGCTTGGTGACCCAACTTGGCAGAAGTATAGAGAATGGTTTCATATCTACAGTCTGAAATAACAGAGACTTGGGCCTTGGTTACTTGATCAAATCTCAGTTTCTGCTATTCATATGAGTTACGCCCCTTCTCAAACAAGAAAAAAATAGGTACCAACCTTTTAACACTTTAGCAATATTTTGATGAAAAATAAAGGGAACTTCAATATTTAGGAGGAAAATAAAACTGTAGTTGTAAATTAAATTTAATTCTTTATTTGAGGTTCTGGGGTCTCTTGCTTCTAGGTATAACAGCTTATATTTAAATTGGAATTTCTCTCTAGATCCTGAATTTTTTTTTTTATTCTTCTACTTGCAAGCTTGGTTTTCTCTCTTAGTCTCTCTGGAAGACTCTTAACAAAAAACAGTCTTCCTCCCTACTACAGATCTGTTGAATACTGGCTGTCTTCCCCCCTCTGGAAGGCCGAGATGGAGCACATTCACCTAAAGGTCTCAAGATTTTACATAGAGCCCCGCCCACAGCTTATTCCTGTGGAATTTAAACGAACCACCACAATTTATTTCTTTCAGTTCTCAGCAATTCTAAAATATGTTAACTATTTGTACACTAAGAGTACATGTAATATATTAATAATAATGGCAAGTTTCATAGATATTCTTAACCTATTTTTTTTTACATGAGACATTTTCCACAAAGGAAGGATATTATTGACATATGAGTTTGAGAACTTGACAAAGAATAATTAGTGATTCAGAGATCTTTATTTCAAATTTGCGGGGTTTTTCTTCCTTCATCACCCCTATAAAATAACCGCAATTGTAGAAAAGTTCTGAGGTGTTTAAAGAAAAGGACTTGTGGTTCAGGTTGCAGTTTTAATAGGCCAAATGCCATCTGTCTCTCCAATTTGTAACATTTCGTTATTAACAAGCCCAGAAGAAGGAAGCAGTCTATTTCTGTTGTGGGGACAGATTTCTGTCCATCTGTGCCCGCCTTGTCGCATGTCACTTGTACTTTGGATCTGCATAGCTGTGAGGCAGTGGAGATGGAGGCCGGGTCAGGAGGTGGAGAAGCCTGTCAGTGCGCTGAGTCCCCAAGCCTGTGACAACTGCCGACAACAGCTTCCAGAGTGTCCTGGAGGCCATCATTCTGGTGTGCCTTGGAGCTGGGCCTTCCCTGATGTAATTTCACAGGGAAATGTTAACTTTTTCCCCTTAAAAATAGGAGACAAAGAACTTAATCTAGGATACGACGCTGGTTAGTGCCAGGGTCCTTATAAGAGGGGCTTAGTTTTCAGTCTTTGAAAATGTGAACCATTTTATGGTGGGTTTTTTTTTGTTATTATTGTTATTGTTTTGTTTTGTTTTCTCAATTCCTTGGTAAGGAACTCAGCACCGAGGGCAGCAGAGCACACGAGAAATTATTTTATGGGAAAGAGGCTGAATGCCGGTTCCATACACTGAGACTCAGCCTGCCCACTCTGAACCCTTTATCCCTCTTTCAAAAGTCTTAATGCGTTGGATGTCTAAGTGCAAGCATTTCTTTCCTTTCCCCAAAGTGCTTACCAAATTGTTGTGGAGCAACTGCACCCACATCGGACCAAGCGAGAAGCCGGGGCCATGGAGTGCTACCAGGTGCCCGTCACATACCAGAACGCCCTGAGTGGGGGTGCACCCTATTACTTTGCGGCAGAACTCCCGCCTGGGAATCTTCCTGAGCCTGCTCCCTTCACCGTGGGTGACAACAGGACCTATAAAGGCTTTTGGAATCCTCCTCTGGCTCCCCGCAAAGGTTACAACATCTATTTCCAAGCGATGAGCAGTGTGGAGAAGGTGAGATTGTGTTGAGATCTGATTTTTCCCTTGATCTTAAGTAAAGCTGCGGCTGTGTTTTATAAACACTCAGTGGCGTTTGTCAAAGAAATGGGGTTGGGGGGGAAGAGAGGGAAAGAAAATGGATGTGTAGCGTCTCTTCTGTTGCCAGCAACGTGCACACTGAGTGAAGGGCTGAGGCTGCACGCCAGCAGCATTTCACAGGATCCCTGTTTCCTAGTAACTGCTGCCACTCGCTCCTTCTTCAGGAATGCCCACAGTGCAAGGGTGAGCAAAGCAATTGGAAAAGGTGGGTGTGCTGCCACAACGGGACTCCACCCCCAGAAAATTCCCGCCATTGTTTTGCCTCCCTGGCTCAGTTGTGGCCGCTTCAAAAGATTAAATTTACTTCAGGATAAACAGAATACACATTCCACAGTGGGCTAATAAACCCTTCTAAGCTTGTCAGGGGGTACAAGCCAAATAGTAAATAACAAGTAACAAGCCTCTGATTACAAAGTAATGGGACGCCTGCGGTCCAGCTGACAGAAGCTGAAGGGAAGGCTGCCTGCGAAGGCTGGGTGCTGAGCCATTACCGAAGTTGCCTGGCCCCGTCCCCGACCGTCCCTCCCTTTCCTATTTTGGACACAGTTGTTTTTGAGCACCGCTGCTGATCCCAAATGAATATTGAAGAGGAAAGCACAGCAGGGCACGTGGAGAGAAACAGCCTAGCCTTTTGCTGTCCTGCTGTTTCCCTCTGAAAGACTTTCTTTCCTGCAACTTACATTGTTTTTATTTATTTATTTCTATTTTGGACAAAGGCAGGTGGGATAGCAAAACATGTTGAGAAGGGGAACTTTTAACAGTTTCAAATCCAGATGAACACTGGCGTTTTTGATGGACTCGGAGCTACATGAGAAATGGTTTGGTTTTGTGGAATGGGTGGCATCTGGGAGACAATATGAAGTATGGGACAACCAATTGTTTGAGTCATATTAGCTCTTAGAATGGTTTAATTGGGAGACAACCAATTTGTATTTCTACCGGGGCC
Organism: Peromyscus californicus insignis; assembly: GCF_007827085.1. Taxonomy (NCBI): domain Eukaryota; kingdom Metazoa; phylum Chordata; class Mammalia; order Rodentia; family Cricetidae; genus Peromyscus; species Peromyscus californicus. Next base: position 35,739,564 of record NW_026294525.1, read on the forward strand.
ATGACAATATGAATACTGCTTTTACAGGCAAGCTGTATTTTTCTGCCTACCAGTATGGTCATTGTCTAGTATATGGTGAAGATAAATGCCAGAGACCCTTTAAATACAGTCTCCATGCAGAGGCTAGCCATAGTTGAAGATGCTCCACCCTTCCCATTCTCCCCCGCTGTAACTCGATTCTTTAGAGTCCACACCAACTTGTCTTAGTTATTTTACTTGCTGTGACAAAGAATACCTGGCAAGAAGCAATTGAAGAGATAAAGGGTTTATTTCCATTCCCAGTTGAGAGGTAAGTCCATGGAGTACCAGGCATGGCCACAAGAGGAGAAAGTGAGTCGTCATATGGGTCCTTATTCAGGAAACAGAGAGCAAAGAATCCTGGTGTTTTCCCCAACTCCCCCCTCTATCTATCTATCTATCTATCTATCTATCTATCTATCTATCTATCTATCTATCTATCTATCTATCTATCTATCTACCTATCTATCTATCTCTAACATGGGACCCTCCGCCCATCAGGTAATGAGATCTATATTTAGGGTAGGTCTTTCTGCTTCAATTAATTTATAGATAATACCTCACAGACATGCCCAAAGGTTTGTTTCCATGGTGATAAATCCCATCAAAATGACATTCAAGATTAACAAACCATCGATACAAACCATAGCACACACATCTTCAATATTACTTGTCTAATTAGGTTGTTCATAACAGAGACACGATAAAAGTTAGTAAGCACTCTGCCCCACCCCCACCCCAAACACAAATAGCACTCAGGTTCGATTTTGACTTTTCATCTTCAAAGAGGTGATAATTTCCAAATCAACTCTTGTTAACCTCTCTAATGTGTGGCAGGCATGCCGATGAATGCATGAACCCACAGGAGATTTTCTCAGACATTCTTAATCTACACCACTATTTGACCAAAGTTCAGCAGTGGTTTTCAACCTGTGGGTCAGGAACCCTTTGGACATCGAATGACCCTTTTCACAGGGGCTGCCTAAGACTGTCAGAAAACACAGATGTTTACATTGTTTCATAACAGTAGCAAAATTACAGTTATGAAGTAGCAATGAAAATAATTTTATGGTTGGGGGTCACCACAACATGAGGAGCTGTATTAAAGGGCCGCAGCATTAGGAAGGTTGAGAACCATGGGTTTAGAGTATCTGCGATACATTTTGTGTCATCCACAAAGAGTTTTAACATTGATGAGCCTCCCACCAGCAGAGGCTGGTAATGCCTACCGAGAATCAGCAATGACTGCTTTTAGGAGATCAGAACTCCTTAGGGTCTACACTGGCGCCTGGAAGTTTCTTGCAGCCTACTCTGAAGGTCAGCCACAGTGATGAAACAGAAATGCACATTTCTTCTCCCAGTTCTACATGTGACATGCTTTCAAACTAAATACTTGGGAGGAAATTATATAAATTTGGTTTGTTATTTATCAACCTATAAAACCACTGAAGATAGAGTTATAAATGCTTCTTGAAGACAGCCTCTTTTTCATAAAAACTCGTGTTTGTGGTATGTGAACCCTGGCTAATGCAAGTAGAAGGATGGTACTGAGAGAACAACATTAGACAGATCCAGGATTGCACAAAAGCAATTTATTAGGATCCTGTGGACAACAGTCTGTCCATACCCGGAGGCAGAAGGAAGGGGCCTGTGTGCTGAACCCTGTCCAGCTATAATATACCCAAATCTCTTCATAAACTGTGTTGTCCAGTGTCCCTAAGCAACAGTGACCAAAGAAACACACCATTCTAAGGCCTTTGTCCTGTAGGGCTTGGGACACGTGGCAGGAGTGTCTGCAAGGCACACTGGCTGTGTTGATCTTAGTGGTGTTAGTCACAGTGATGTGGACACACTAGCCTGTTTTTCTTACTGGCTTTGGTGCCTCTTCTTAGGTATTGAATATTCAAAGATACCCAGAACTGCTGGGCCAGATACCTACTATCCTATCTCCATTATCTGTAGGGAGACCAAGGAAAAACTCATGGAGGAGAACTATGTAACGAGACTTGGTCAGGGAGGAAGAAAGAGGGGGGAGGGGGAGGAAGAGAAGGAAGAAAGAAAGCAAAGGTAGACAGAGATAAACTGTGACTGAAGTAGGTGTCTGAGAAGGAGACCAGAGCCCAAGACAGCTTGTGGGCCTTGTGTCTCTTTGTACCACACAGGATTAATAATTCCTGCTGTTTCTATTTTCTCTATCTACCTTGGTAAGAAGAGGTAGGGAAAAAAAAAACTGTGTTGGAAAACATTTAGTTGCTGACAGCTGAATTTAAAGGAAGGAAAAGACAGGTAAATTACATTTAAACTGCTATGCGATGTCTTGATGATATTGCTTAACAACTATCGCTTAGCTGTTTAGTCTTGCCGAGATCCAAGTGAGAGTATATAATGTTCAGGTTTGTTCAACGTCTGTAGCTATCGGATGAAAATTAAATTCATATTTGGTTCTGATTTATATTAGCCTTGCAGATACATAGATCTTTCTAATAGCTTAAGAAGCAACAAAAAATGCAAATAGAAGGTCATACAACTTGTCTCTGCCATACCAACTTGCTTTATTACAAAGTGAAACAGATATACATATCTTTAGAAATTACTAGGAACTTCCCTAAAGTTTTTAAAATATTATCTAAGGCTATATGGTGAGAAAGAAATGCCCTTATTATTATTATAATGCTCTAGTCATCATCTGATTGTTTAACCCTGAGTGTGTCTTCATGATAGTTATAATAATAGTTTATGGAATAAAAAACATTGTCTATATATTGATCATTTCCTTTTGATTTCACTCTACCAGGAAACTAAAACCCAGTGTGTACGAATTGCTACAAAAGGTAAGAGACTTGGCTTGCTTTTTGTTTTGTTTTTATTTTTAGCTCCATTCTCTATTCCTTTTCAAAAATGAAAGAGTTCTGTTCCCTGCTTCAGGCCAATTAAATGTGGTGTTTCTATTACAAGGTATTTGTACTGGCACCCAGTTAAACCCCAGACAAGTTCTCTGACTCACTTGGGTGTCTTTAAGACAAAATGAGAGTCCTACATTCCATCACTAGTGCTGGACTAAAGGAACCTTGTTGTGATAAGAAGATGGATTTAGAAACGTTAGCAGGGCTTATCCCTGCATTTAGTGCCTGAGAGGGCTTATGCTGCCCATCAGCCTATTTAGAAAAACTCAGCCATAACAGTTCAAAGTACAAGTCACTTACTTCAAAACCTCCATTCCTCTGTGTGATAGACAGATCAAACATGCTCAGCTCTGATGAGTCTACATAGTCAGGTGAACACTTCATTTATATTTGGTTCTGATTTAAAAGGAACAAAGCCAATTCAACAACACATGATCATTGGTGTGGGCAAACAGCTCCACGACTTCATCACTTGAAGGAAGACGTTTTAATTTTTCTTTTTGATTCAAATAATGCTGGGAAATTATGCCTGTGAAGGCTGGCGACCAGAACACTGCCTGCTGACCCTGGCTGCTGTGACTTAGTTAGCTGGTTTGATAAGAAAACGTGTATTGTCATCTTTGAATGGATATTTGGCATTTCGCATGGGGAGGAGGCTCTCCGATGCCTCTGTGTGTATTGTCCTTCATTTAAAAACTGAATGGCCCAACAAGGGAGAGGCCACTGCTTTGTCTATTCTAGCAGAGAAGGAAGAGCTGTCTCCATGCCTGCTTGAGCTCCACAGAGGTTGGTTCCTCTGGGAGCATTGTTGCCATAGCTAGTATTTGATGCACATTTGTGAGCGTAGCTGATTCACTGGGGGTGACGATGAATAGCCATATTCTGTTGATGTTGGCACCTCTCCTTTCATCTTTTCCTCCATCTATCAATCTGCTCAATTAGCATTTGTTTTTCTCTTGATTTGTGCAGGCAATAAAGAGTTTCCCCTTGACTCATGGGACTAATAAAGAAACTTCACAGATGGGGGGGGGAAAACCCTACTGATTCCATTCAGATACTAAGATTCCTCATGATAGTTAAAAAATAAGTAAACAACTCTAGTGAAAGAGAAGAAAAATATATGCAGAGGCATCTAATGTGCAAACAGGTTTTTTTGTTTTTGTTTTTCATTTTAGGGTTTGGCTTGCAAATCAGGAGTTAAAGTCGAAACTTCTAGAAGTTATCTGTGAAAGACATTTAGCTGTGTGTCACCTCTGCTTTTCTAGATTTAAAGCAGACACTAAGAATTTAAAAGGTTTTCTTATCAGGCTGCTAAAAAGTTTTTTAGACAGGAAAAATAAATAAAAGGGAAAAAGAGCTAAAGTAATTGTAACACGTAGGATTTTCTTCTCTTTTACTTGGTTTTGCATCAAGTGTTTTGGGGTCACCATGTCCCCTTTTGGATACCAATAAAAGCATGATGACAAATATTATCTGGTATTTATGCTCCAGGGAGGTTTATAGATCATGGAATTCGATCATAGCATGTGACATGGAACATTTGTGAGCAGCCCAGAGGGTACTAAGAAGGCTTCCTTCCGTTTGTGGTTATTTCTCTTGTTCTCATGATTTCATCCTGAGGCGCTCAGGATCTCTGGTTGACAGAGTGGCATCCTAAGTATGAGAAGGACTCTGGCCCTAGTCTGTCTGAGGTTAGATCTTGATCTTGCCTGATAGCTTCGGGCAATTACAATAGCTCCATTCACCAAAGGAGAGTAACAAAGTACCTATCCCCTGTTGTTTTTAGGATTCAGGGAACGTAGAGAACACTCCTTCCTCATCTGGGATTTTTCTCCCATGATTTAAGTTATCTGTGGCAAATCGTAGCCTGAAAATATTAAATGGAAAATTCCAGAAATAAAAAATTCATAAATATTCAGTTGGGCAGGTCACTGGCAGTAGCATAATGAAAGTTTTCACTCTTGCTCTACCTAGACCCCAGTCCTCCTTTGTCCACAGCATTCATGGGGAATATACTACCCACCTGTCAAGTAACTTAGTAACCACCTTGACTAGCAGATGACCTGTGCCTGTATTGTTATGCTTGTGTTCAAGAAGCCCTACTTTTCTTTAATAGTAGCTTCCAAGTGCAAGAGTTAATGGTGACAGCTGTTATAGTATATTCCTATAATTGTTCTATTTCCTTTATAGTTGGTAATCTCATATCTAATTTATATTAAACTTTATCATAGGTATATACATGTGGGAGAAGTAGTAGCGGCAGCATTTGATATTATCTGTGGCTTTAGTCATCTCCTGAGGTTGTTGGAATGTACTTGCCACAGATAAAGGGGCTATTATATTCTAATTGTGTTTGAATGAGCCCTAGCATATTGTAGATGTTACCAGGTGTCTTCTCATGTCAGGTATAAAGTGCAGCATTATCCTCTCTAATGGACTTCCTTAGAGGCTCATGGAGGAGCCTCTATGTTTTCCATTACCATTTAAAATCTAGAAAAGTGCTATGGTAAGTCCCTACATCAACTTGTTTTTCCTTGCTTTTGAACCACATAAATCATTATGTGCAGTTATGACGGGTAAAGAACCATAAATTCTAAAGTAGACTTAAATTGGAGATAGAAATTTCTTGATTATAAAATTAAAGTTTTTTATGTTTTAATATTCCTAACTAGAGCTAATCCATTTCTTGCTCTGAATTTTGACATTTTTCTACCTATGAAAAACCACACTTACTAAAGTAACATGGCCTTATTGTCTGAGTACGTGCTAAACTAACACCATGCAAATATGGTTGCCTTTTTATCTAAAATTTTTCAGTATGAAAATAAAATTTTTCAGTCAAGGCATTTTGAAGACCTACTTAAGGGTCAAAAAGATATAACCACACTGCCTGTGAAGAAAGCTTCCAGTAAAGGACTGGCTAGTTAAACAAGTGTACACTTTTATTAGAGACTGATTAAACCAAATACATGAGATATGTGTACTTCACTGTACTATATTTTTGAGATGTGTGGACTTTGCTGTTTTATATATGTGAACACACACACACACACACACACATATATATATGTACATACACACACATATATACATATGGGCTCAAGAGTAGATTTCTTGATTTTTTTTTAAAGGTAACACTGAGAACTATATGGGCCTGAGGTAACAAAGTAATGAGAACTATATGAGCATGGGTAGAAACAATGCTGAGTCAATAGGCGAATCTGTGGCAGGTGGAAGGCTGCCCCTGATTCTCAGGGAAACAAAAAACATTTCACTTCTCAGATAGTGTCAACGAGAGGACAGCCAAGCTAGAAATGGTGGGGCTGACCAGACAGATAGGAAAGACTCTGTTGTATCCTGTATAGCGTTCATATGGACATATCCTGTGTTCTGTATTCCTCAGACCCTACCTTCATCTTCACCTCCATACCCTCAGCTAGAAGTACTGAGAAAGTGGGATCCAACTCTCCTAATGTCCTTCATATATAAGTCAACTTGGCTGGGAAAAAATGGAGGGGGTGATTCTCTAGAGTTCCAGATGTCTCTGCTATAAGATATTCTAGTTTCCAGTGGCCTTTTATAGTTAAATTTTGACAGACAATATGTATTCATGTGTATTTTTAACTTAAATACTTAGCCAAGTTTAATTCTATGATTTGATAGTCTCATATATCACTATGTTCCAAGAACAAGTACAAGATGAAAGTCTTATTATGTACAACAAATATTTGTTGAATTGGTAATTAAATTTAAATTTGAGGTGCATGTTTTTGCTTTAATATTTAATCAAACTGGTTACAGCAGTGCCTGCAATTCAGAAAAGTATCAGAACATGTGTGTATGATGATTCCATTTGCAGGTGGGGTTGTTTCTTTGTTTCTTGAAATGTGAATTTATAGGTCACCTTATATTTTAAAAAAACTTTCCAGAGCTGAGATTCCATGTGAGTCTATAGTTAATTAGAAATGGAATTAGTCTAAATGTAGACTAATGTATATTAAGTTTAATGTAAGTTTTGTTTGAATGAGTTTTCCACTGGAATAAGTGAGAATGTATGATCTCTTCATCCAAATGGCTGTTTATGTGCATAACTAGGAAGACAGTTTAGCTGAAACTCTTCAACTTGGTCACTGCAGTTCTTATGACTGTGTTCTTAACTCTGTTGGTCTCCAGTATGAAGGTAGTCGTCTAATGTCTTAACAAGAATTAAATGATTTGATGTATTCAAGCAGAAACTGTAAAGGAAATCTCTTACTACTTTGATTCTGTATGTAGCCATTATGATAAAAGATTAAAATTCCTTTAAACTTCACACAAATGAGTGCTACTTAGCAGCACAAGGATGTTTTGCCAGTGTGAACCTCTCTGACTTCAGTTGGATGTATTGAAATATTAACTGCAACTGAACATAAGAACTCTGAATATTAATTATTAAATTTAAGCTTAAATGTAACAAGGGTTATTGCTGATTTTTCATTTCTTATTATTTAAATCACTCTTCAAGTTTTATGTCGGTTACCCTAATAACTGCTACATCCCAGGAATATTCTTTGTCTAATGTTTTTCTTTTTCTTAAATCCTATGAGTGTACAGGGTTCCTTCATGAGTAGAGTTTCCACACATATACACCCATGTATTGCTCATGAAAGAGAAAAGGCCCTGAACTTCACAGGGTCTTGCTCACTTTCTCCCCAGCTCTGCACTTGCTTTAATATTAGAGAGAACACTGTTTGCATGTGGATTGTTCATTTCTTCAGCAGCCTTAACAGAATCCATAAGCCTATTCTTGTGGTCTACTTACTGATCAGACATGGGTAGATAGTGAGTGGCCGAGGAAGTCCCTATTAGTCAACATTGAGTTCTAGCTGCATATTCTTGCAGTCAACACGTAGAGATAACTCCAGCATTTTCACTCTTTGGAATTAACTTGTTTCATGAGATGACTTTGATCTGTCACCAGCACTTCCTGAAAAGAGATAATTCACATTCATGGCAAAGTTGAGACAAAGGATGGCATTATAGCCCAAACTGTCCAAGATATCACCAAAACCTATGGAATAGACCCAAACTTAGATATACTTTTGTGCCATTGCTTTGTTTTTAACCAAAGTTGCTGGGGTTTGGAGAGGACAAAGGTGCTTCAGAGAGGTTCATTCTTATGCCATAAACGTATTTAAACACCAATTAGATGGTAGAATGGGAAAGGTCTAGTAGCTTAGGCTAGTTGATTGGAAACTTTTCCAAATTGACCTTAAATAATCAAAGGCCATTATGAAACTACAGATTGGTGGATTATGTTTTTTAATAATGGATGCAATCAACCTCCTCAGTTCAGATAACCTGCTCGAACTTGATTCATATTGTTGATAATCTCTTTTATAATGTTGAGTTAGCAGCATATAATGTACATAGTGTCACATCTTCACATAAATGGAAGGACATTGTTCTTATTCTTTATGAAGCTATGGGTTTCTATAACCACAAACTTAGAAGTATAATTCATTAGGATAAAATTGATATTTTGACTTCCTTTCAATAAAATTCTTTTAGTATTAAAAAAGTTCAACTTGAATCATAATACTGCAATAAAGTATTTGTGAGAAACTAGTAAAAGAGTAATTCATAGAGAACTGATAATCCAATTCAGAAAAACATCAATTTTAGATAATATAGAAGCCACATGGTGGTGGCACACACCTTTAATCCCAGCATTCGGGAGGCAGTAGCAGGCAGATCTCTGAGTTTGAGGCCACCCTGGTCTGTAGAGAGAGTTCCAGAACAACCAGGGCTACACAAAGAACCCAATCTTGGAGGAAAGAAAAAAATGAGTTTGGATTATATAGAACTAATATTTTAAAAATCCAATAGCTTATCCTGGTATGGTGGTATTTAGCCATAGCACTTGGGAAGTAGAGGCAGGAAGATCACCATAACTTCAAGGCCAACTGGGCCTATTTGGTTTGTACCCAGCAAACATGGGCTGCTGAGTAAACTTCTGTCAACAAAAACGAAATCAAAAATTAACAGCAGCAAGCAGAACAACAATCTATGAATATACAATACATCTAATAAAAACAGTAAGAGGACAGATAGATAATACATCTGCCCTGAAAACTGTAGTATCATAGAAAAAAACAATTTTTTTTATATTTTTTAATTTTTGAAATGATAATATAGCTACATTATTTCCCTCTTTCCCTTTCTTTGCTCCAGCTCCTTCCATTCTCCTCTCAAAATTCATGTCCTGTGTTTTTATTGTTGTTAATTATTGTTTTACACACACACACACACACACACACACACACACTCCTAATGCATAAATACAACCTGTTCAGTCCACTTAACATCACCTGTGTATGTATGAACTCAGGGCTTTTGGTATTAGATAACCCACTGGAAGACTCTTCCCCAAGGAAGGTCTTTTCTCTCACTCTCCACATTTTCTGCTTCTTTGTCTGGAGACGAGATCCTGCAAGCTCCCCGCTTTCCATGTTAAGATGTTCATTGGTGTCGTTGTTCAAGTCTTGTTTAGGCACTCATGTTTGTGAAACTTCACGATTGGAGTCTTTGTGACATTTCTAGGAGACGTAAACTCATGGTAAACTTCATCTTCCTCTGGCTCTTACAATGTTTTCCCACTCCCTTCTACAAAGATCCATGAGCCTTAGGTGCAAGAATTATGTTGTAGATTTATCAGTTAGGAATGGGCACCCAACAATCTCTTGTTCTCTGCATTTCAATTGTTTTTGTTGTTGTTTTGTTTGTTTTTTTGTAATGGTCCCCTTCTGTTGCAAAGAGAAGTTTCTTTGATAAGGGGTGAGAACTACATGTATCTGTGGGTATAAGGATAAGTATTTATAGTATAGGTAGGAATTGTACTGAAAATATTTATTCAGTTGTCCCAAGAAATAGTTTTTTTTTCTCTTTTAGTGTTTGAAGAAATTGAAGAGAATCTCAAATGTTATGTATATGATCAAAGAAGTAAAAAATTCACACATGAAATGTGAAATGAATCTAGTTGGAAGTGAATACTTATTGGTAATTAAGAAGAGAGTTCTGTGTGGTGATTTCATGATCCCTATTAGACAAAGAATGTCCGTAGACAATAGTCACAGATGGTCTTCTTTATCTCCCCAAAGCCCACTCCAGCTAGACAACATTGCCTCACCTGGCTTTTTTTTTTTTTTTTTTTTTTTTGGTTTTTCGAGACAGGGTTTCTCTGTGTAGCTTTGCGCCTTTTTCCTGGAACTCACTTGGTAGCCCAGGCTGGCCTCGAACTCACAGAGATCCGCCTGGCTCTGCCTCCCGAGTGCTGGGATTAAAGGCGTGCGCCACCACCGCCCGGCCGTCACCTGGCTTTTTAAAACATTCTAAAAAGGATTTCTTGCAAACCCTCTTTAGAACTGTCTAAGAAACAATATCTATTTAGACTTTTGCCTTAGAACAAAATACTTGCTTACAACACCATTTATTAGTAGTTACTCTCTATAGAATCATAAAGCAATTATGTTTTCCTGTTGCCCATACATGCTTTCACCATCATTTTATACTCAGTATGTATACAGCTTTGGCTTTTATTATCTTACCTGAATAGATAAATAGAGCTGTTCAAGAGCCTATGTCAAACATGAGAAAATAAATCAGCAAAAAAATTAAACTAAGTAATAAAACTAAGTGATTACATGTAGTTTTAATTTTAGAGACATAATATGTAGAAGCAGAATTGAACAGAAGGTTAAAGGCATTTAGGAAGCATATTTGATAGGTTTAGTCCATAAAGACCCAACGATAGGGCTTTCTTGCTGAATTTTCCTTATGCAGATTTGATATGTACTGACCCTAGCTGAAAACCAGAGAAATCGAAGAGAAGATAGGAAAGAAAAACAAAGCGAATCTTCACAGATTTGCTTACGGGTCCCTTAACTCATGGTTAAGATGAGCATAAAGCGAGGTGAAGAAAGAGGAAGTGAAGATCTCACCTTGCCCAGGCTCATCTCAGGACTACATTGGGATAAAAAGACCTATCCAACTCTTCTCCCATGATGTAAAATTTAAGCCATATTTACACTACACAAGTAAAATTAATGCCCCCCCCCCTTTTTTTGGATTCCTGGAGTGCGCTTGGGTGTATATTGTTTCTATAACCTCAATTCATAGAGAACTCCTGGGAACAGTACTGCCTTAATTAGAGCAAGCACACCAAGCATCCAAATGCTGGTCTCTACGTGCCATTGGCCAATGAAAGTAACCTGGGCTTCTTAGGGAAATGAGTGATTCCAGCAAGGGAGCAGGGACAGTGTCGATTGAAACTGGAAATTTTCCTTTGTTTTATTGGGCAATGAGATGGGTGCTTTTTGTAGCCTGCGTGCCCAAGTGCCTCAAGCTTAGGTGTCTAATGGAGAATGTGCTTTCAGATTGGTATTGGATTGCTCTTTCTTTTTTTTTTTTTTGGTTTTTCGAGACAGGGTTTCTCTGTGTAGCTTTGCGCCTGTCCTGGAACTCACTTGGTAGCCCAGGCTGGCCTTGAACTCACAGAGATCCACCTGGCTCTGCCTCCCGAGTGCTGGGATTAAAGGCGTGCGCCACCACTGCCCGGCGGATTGTTCTTTCTTATAAATATAATTTACAGCATTCTAATTCAGCACACACACACACAATCATGTATGTCTTAGCAGCTAAGAATCTTAGGGATTTTTGTTGTTGCTTTGCTTGTTTGTTTTCTTTTGTTTTTTAAGAATATAATATAGTTATTTATATTATATATAAATTATAATATTTAATATTATATATAACATATAATAATAATAAATATGTAATGTTATAGTTACAGCATTTCTTCCTTCCTTTTCCTCTCCACAAAACTTTCCATATTCCTTTTCCTGCTCTCATTCAAATAATTGCTCTTTTTTTCATTAATTGTTATTGAAGGTATAAATGTATAAGCATACATACACACACACATATAGATATTCCTAAATACAGCCTGCTCTGTCTGTACAATGTTACGTGTGTGTGTGTGTGTGTGTGTGTGTGTGTGTGTGTGTGTGTATTTAGGGCTGACCATTTGGTATTGACCAATTGGTGTACTCTTTCCTGGGGGAGTCTATTTCTCCCACTCTCAGAATTAGCAGCTAAGACTCTTATGCCACACAATGTTTATAGTTTATATGGTGAAAAAAAATTTGCAGGAAGAAGTATTTTACTGGGTAACAACAGTTCAATGTTAAAAGTACTTTACTAGACATATATTTAACTAACATTGAACTAATTAACAGTGCATCCATTTCAGTTGAATTTTTATTTTAATTTTTCAGTTATATGTAGAATAATGTGTTATTTAAATTTTCCCATATCATCATTGTAGAGCTGTATAGTCATTTACCTATAATTATCTTCAGGCTATAGCAAACAAGTATTGCTAAGGACCAAGATGTTAAATAATTCTCTACAAAAAGCTAGGAAACAAATTTTAATCACAAAGATAATCATTTTAAACATTTAAACACCAGCACATTAAGAGAAGAGATCGATATTTTAAAATTATATGTAGAACATACAAACATTAAGAGTGTATTTGCTTTCTTCTTTTCCCCCGTTTTCTATTTCCCAATTATGTCATAAAAATAACTTCGCCAAAAGCATTTTCTCTATACTCTTAATTGTGTCAAAACCGTTGTCAAATCATCATTGGTGCCCTTCTCTCTGAGGATACAATGGATGAAAATGCTGTCTCAAGTGACAAACATTGAAAAATACCCCACCCCATGGAGCTGTGTCCAGTAGTGCAGCATGCAGGAACTGTGTGGCGATGCTCCTCTCCTGCAGTCACAACTGCTGAACTTGAGCCTCGGGGCGTCTCCAAACTCTTCACCCTTAAATAGCTACCCGGGCCTCATCCCTTACAAAACATAACACCAAAGGATGCCTTAGCAGCAGAGATGGGATTGAAGACAAAAATCCCTAAGTGGGCTTCAGCCACTAAAATCCTAACCAGAATTTCTTAGCTATTCCTGTGAAATTGTTTTGCAGACTGAAATGGGGGTAACATGTGATAGTTTCATTCTGCCAGTGAAAAATTCTGCACAGGGAGCTGGAGAGATGGCCCAATGATAAAGAGCTTCCATTTCCAGCATCCACATGGTAGCTCACAACTGTCTGTACCTCCAGCCCTATGGGATCCAGTGCCCTCTTCTGGCCTTTTAGAGTACTAAGCACACATGCGGTGAATACATGCAGGCAAAACACCCATACACATAGAAACAAGTACATTTTTAGAAAAGAAAAAGAAAATACTCTGGGCCAGAGTATGGCTAGTTTTTTCTTTGGAGTAGATTAGCTGTGAGGAAGCTATCAACCCTTCTGAAAATGGTCCCCAGAGAGAGCAAGTTGTCACTTTTCCTGCATGCCTGAGCAGCGTCCTTGATGGCACCAGCTACACTCATCCTTCCTGCAGAGAAGAAACACATGCCTCTTCCTATGCATTGTCTGTGCTCTGGATTTCAAAAATTAATCTGATTTGAGGTATCCTTTTTCATTAATTCGGAGGAAGAAAGCTACAGAAAAGTACATTTAATATTAGAGTTTGGACTATAGCCTGGGGAAAATGAAAGCATCTCTAAGTGAAGTCAAGTCAGGAACAAGTAATTTTAATGAAGTTTTAAGTGTCGTTATGATTTACACGAGCAACCTGTTAGACACCAGTATTTTCATTCACTCTGCCAAAGTTCATAACATGGTAAACTTTATTTTAAATGGAGAGAAATATTCTTAAAAGTGAATAGCGAATAGATTTTTAAAGCCTGTTTTTCAAATCTAAAGTACAATTTGTCTCTGAAAAACTGGAGTAGACAGCATGCACTATTTCCACAATGGATTCAAAGGCTAAGTGGTCGCATAGTGTATTGTTAAGAAATCCTCACCACGGTGATCTATCTGGATGGACCGTAAGGTTTACATGGGTGGAGGCGTGACAATCTGCTTATATTTAAATCTGCACCTGACATGTAGCATAAATCTATTCATCGTATTTAAATAGATGAACGGCTGAATGAAGTAAGTGTATCCCTTTTTACTGTCTTACAAAATTATTCTGTTACTCATTAGGACTATACTTTTCACTTCTCTGAAGCTGTACCAGGTATGTTGTAGCTAGGCTTCTTATTGGTGACTATTAACAACAGTGTCAAGTGTTCACTTTCTTTTAAGTATAACAAAGACACTAATAGAAACAGAAATTCTACCTTTGCTTATGAGTTCTTCCTATGTAAAGTATTCTAGTGTTAGAATTTTTAAAAAGTTGGAAAAAATGTTTTGCCTGAGGTTTTGTTTTTTTTTTTTAAAAAACTGGGCATAATTTCTTTATTTTACTTTATTGAAAATGCTTTCCCCCCTCATATAATATATACTGCTTACAATTTTCTCTCCCTCTACTCCTCCCCGTTCCTCCCCACCTCCCCTTCCATCCAAATCCACCCCCTTTCTGTCTCTCATTAGAAAACAAACAGGCTTCTAAGGGATGATAATAATAAATAAAATATAATAAGATAAAACAAAAACTTACACAGTAGAATAGGATAAAACGAACAATCGGAAGGAAAAGAGCCCGAGACATGGCATAAGAAGAGTTATAGATGGAGACCAAGTCTTCATCCACACAGGAATCCCTAAAACACTAAACTGGAAGCCTTAAGATATACACAAAGGACATATAGGGTAAAGAGAGAAAATATGTATCTATATATTTATAAAATAAAATAAAAATAAAAAATAAGATAGAATTATAAAAAGAAAAATCCTGACATGACATTTTGAGACAAGGAACGTCCAAAGATGTCACTAAGTTTATTTTCTGGTGGCCCTCTACTTCTGGGCATGTAGAATACCCTTAAGAATAGTTTGGTTCCCCATTGAGACTCCCTTGTAGGAAACCAAATCTTCATTTGCAAGTATTTATTAATTGGAGATTGCTTCTGGCTTAGGGATGGGAGCATGTGTCCACTTCTTTCAGCTCTAGGACCCCATCTGGTGCAAGCCTGTGCAGGCCCTGAGCATGCTGCCACAGTCTCTGTGAATGCATATGTGCATTGATCCTGTTGATTTAGAGGGAATTGTTTTCCTTTTGGCCTCCGTCCCCTCTGGCTCTTGAATGTTTTCTGCCTCTTCTTCTGCTGGGTTCCCTGACCCCTCAGGGGAGGGGTGTTGAGGGCTGTGTTCTAAGGTCTCTCATTCTCTGTGTAATGTCTGGCTGTGGGTCTCTGTATTTGTCCCCATCTGCTGTGGGAGGAAGCATCCCAGATGACTTGCTTGAATTTTTAATTTCATTATTTCTCGTTAATTGTAATGTTTTTGAATCATGAGGAAAACAGATTGTGAATTTTATACCCTAGGATTTTGTCGTTAATGTGAATACAGGTCACAAGAGTCAACACTAAGAAACTAATAGTTTAATTCATGACATCAAAAGACCTAAGAAAAATTAAAGTCTAAAAATTAAATATACTAAAAATACTCAGGTTGTGTAAAGATATGCAGTTTTGTATATGTACCCTTCTAACATGTTGTGTAAGTATGTACAGTGTTATATATTTATCCTCCTAACATGTTGTGTAAGTACAGTGTTGCATGCATATCCTCCTAATATGTTGTGTAAATATATGCAGTGTTATATATGTATCCACTTAACATGTTGGCGATTTGAAAAAGAAGAATTCTGTCTTATGAAAAATGTCAGGAAAGTGTTGAGTTCTGATTGCTGGCTTTATAGTTCAGCTGAACATTTAGCTACTTAACTGTCAGAAGATCCAACAGCGAAGTTGTAACTAACAAGTTCCTTGAGGAATTCTCCTAATCAGTTCATTCATTTATTCAACAAAACCAGAAAAAGTTAATGGATAAGTCAAGTACCATTTATATGTCGGAATAATTCTTGTTCACAGAATTGCCATGGGTTCCTTGAAGGAACTCTTATTTTGGTGAGGAGACTTTATTAGTTATATTTCTGAGGCTGTAATAAAATACCATAGCTCAGTCCACTTAAGGATGAGTGGTTTTCTACCGTATGTTTGCAGGGTGTCCATAATGGTACACAAGGCACGAAAGCAGGGTGCTGAGAGATCACATCTCAACACGAGAGACAGAGAGGGTGTGGGGCAAGGCCAGAAACCCTTAAGGGCCCACCCAGTGACTACTTCCTCCAGCAAGCCTCCACATCCTAAAAGTTCCATAACTGCCCTAAATAATGCTACCAACAAGTATTCAGATGCATGAGCCTGTGGAGGACAGTTGTCATTCAAATCACAACAGACAGACAGCATAAACCTACAACCGAAATCATCAAGACAATTTTAAATTCATGACACAGTCAATGAAGAAAACAGAATTGTCTGATGTGATTTCAAGTGACTTCTCTAAGTGAAGCTAATTCTGATAGGATTTCGAATAAATACTCTCTGAAGTGATGTTTGAGCTAAGACTTCAATGAGAAAAGTATATAGAGCCTGTCATATCAATTGCCTGAATAGCTTACCAAAGAGAGGGGACAGCAAACAAGGGCTCAGGACCAAATGGCTATCCTGGGAACAATGGAGCTTATGATGGCTTGTAAGCATGGCTGAGAGCCTGTGTGCTGCTCTACATGTGAAGGAAAACCACTGCAGCATTTAAGTAGGGAATTATGATTTTCTTCTTGCTTTTAAGGATTACTGTGGATGATCCAGAGAATGGATGACAATGTCAGTTTGTGTTAAGATTGTACATGTTAGGAATGGTATTGAGATTTTTAAATGCTAGGCATGTTGGTAGCAGGACTAAATCAATGGCAGTGGAAGAGATAATTCTAAAGGTCTTCTTGGGTAGATTAAATTTGGTATATGAAGAATAGAAAAATTAAGGTAGACAGAATTTTGTTTTTGTTTTTTTTTTGGTTTTTTGAGACAGGGTTTCTCTGTGTAGCTTTGCGCCTCTCCTGGAACTCACTTGGTAGCCCAGGCTGGCCTCGAACTCACAGAGATCCTCCTGGCTCTGCCTCCCAAGTGCTGGGATTAAAGGCGTGCGCCACCACCGCCCGGCGACAGAATTTTGACTGGTGCAATTAAGTGAATGAATTTCCTATTTAATTTGGTTGTATAATGTTGTAGAGGAATTATCTTTGATATTCTTGAGGTATTTCCATACTGTTTGGAAAAGATGAAAATTGACGATGTAGGATTGGAAGACTTAAATATATAGCTCAGTTGGAGAGCGTTTACTCAGCATACACAAGGGTCCAGTCGTAAAGAAGGAAGGAAGAGATGAAGGAAGGATGGATCTTAATTTATTTTCCTGTTGCTGTGATAAAAACACCTTGACAAGAGCAATGATGGGAAAAAGGGTTGATTGATTTCAGCTCCCAGTTCCAGGGTCGAGTGATCACAGTAGAGAAGTCAACCAGCAGAAGCTGGGAGTGGCTGATCCCATTGCATCCAGAGTCCAGAGGCAGAGCACAATGAACTCTCCTGCTCAGTTCATCTTCTCCATTTTACATAAGGCAGGATCCCACCAGTGGCCTTGCCCACAGTTCAAATCAGGTCCCCACATTAATTAATCCAACCAAGACCATCCCTCATAGATACTATCACGAGCTAACTTTAATTTCAACCCCACACAGGTGTACCCAGAGGTTTATCTCCTGGATAATTCTAGATCCCCTCAAAATGACAGTTAACGCTAGGTATCCCAGGGATAGGTGGTGAGAAGTGGGGTGTTTGATAGAGTAGAAGAATCAATCTTCATGAGAAAATAGAACCATGGAGTTTTCAGAAGCTATTTATGTAGTATATGTATTCCAAAGATGTACCTAGGTTACTTAGCAGAAATTTTAGGGATTTCTAGTGTGTGTGTGTGTGTGTGTGTGTGTGTGTGTGTGTGTGTGTGTGTGTGTGTGTGTGTGTGTGTATACATGTGCACAGGCCCACATATGCCACAGCACGTGTGGAGATCAGAGGACATCTCTGCTACCTTGTTTTGAGGCAAGGTCTCTCTTGTTGATGCTGCTACAGGCATCCAGAAGCTTTGGGCCAATCCTGCTGTCTCTGTTTCCCACCTTGCCACAGCACTGTTGTGATTCCAGATGTGAGCCATTACGTCTGGCTTTCTTGGAATTGAACTCAGGTTGTCAGGTTTGCTTTTTACCCGATGAGGAGCCCTGATTTATTGTTATTTTGAACTGTTTCTAAAACTAACAATAAAGCTTGCATGTAAAAATGTATGCTATTCAAAACACTAGTGAATATCTTCACTTACGTTTACAATAAAATGTATTAAATACATCTTGAAATTATGAGGGGAGCTACTACAGTGACAGCGTCAGTTGTAATTTAATATGTTAATGAGAAAAAAGATAATATTTGAGTATATAGTGATCATAAATTGCTTCTGGCTCACTTGCTCTCTGATTTCAAGTTTACCATCTGAAAATCTGTTTTTGCTGATGGGCTTTACATAAAAAGTAAAGATAATATTAGTAAGAAGTAAGCTTTAACATAGAAACAATAAAATAGGTATATTCTATTTTTCATCTCTCCTTCCAAATGATTTTATACTGACTTTTTAGAACTCCTGACTTAAAGTCAATACCTCCTTATTCTGATGAGGAGACCAATGTTCACTGCTTATTTGGTTTCCTTTGGTAACCCAGATTATCGGTCTTGTGGGATCCAACATCAATTCCCTGTACCTTTTCCACAAAACGCATTTATTACATAGGAAATGCCACAATTATTAGTTCCAGTGTTATGTATCTTCAGGGTCAACCTTCATGACAGCCAGGCCAATACAATCACAGTGGTCCATTCTAGCGCTCAGTCCTCACAAGTAATTAAAGAACAATCTGGAGACTACTGTCACCAGGAAACCAAGGGTGCCACTTGTTCATTGGAGAGAATTTTAACATGGAGTATTTCATTCAGATAATACCAGCAGCAAGAGTCTAAATTTAAGTCAATTCTAGGGAAGTTGCCTTGAGTGACTAATGAGACAGAAATAGCTTTACAACTGGCATAGCTACTCATGGCAGAACAGAGATGGCAACATTTGGGGAGGTAAGATTTCTCCTCCCATGATCCTTTTTTAAGGTGTCAATCAAAACTGCAGAGTTAGCATTAACTCATATTGTATAAAGTAGATTAAATTTGTCATGATTTACACACACACACACACACACACACACACACACACACATTGGCCTCTTGAGACAGGGTTTCTCTGTGTAGCTTTGCGCCTTTCCTGGAACTCGCTTTGTAGACCAGGCTGGCCTCGAACTCACAAAGCTCTGCCTGTCTTTGCCTCCCGAGTGCTGGGATTAAAGGCGTGCGCCGCCGCTGCCGCCGCCGCCGCCGCCGCCACCTCCCGGCGGCCATGATTGATATTTTAATCCCATATGTATGTAATCATCTGTGTAAAATAGGCATTGGCCATTGTGAATATTATAATCGAAAAATTACCTTTGGATTTTTCAGGTATGCTCAATGCTATTATAAAAACCTTGATAAGTAGAAGGAGAAAGGGTCAAAGTCATGGAAGGGATTTACTGACAGAAGCAAAAATTGGAATGATGATGTGCTTTGAAGCAGAAAGAAGCTTGAGGCTTGGAATTCAGGTAGCCTTTGGGGGCTCAAAAAAGCTAGGAAACTGATCTCCCCCGCTTCTCCATCTCAGAGAGCCAAACCACACCAACATCTGGACATTAGTCTCACAGGACTTGTCTATGAATTCATCACAAATCAGTCATAGTTTGGTAACAAACTGTAGCTAATTAATAAGGAATGGGCTTAGCTTATTTGTTCACTGTTTCTTTTGTTTATTTTTCAAGTCAGGCTCTCACTATGTTGCACTGGCTAGCCTGGCTATCTGTAGACCAGGCTGGCCTCGAACTCACAGAGATTGGCCTTCTTCTGCCTCCCAAGTGCTGGAATTAAAGGTGTGGGAACCCATCAAAGAAAGGTTTTTGACACCTAGAAGTAGAATTCTATTATAACATACCTGTGAACATGGTAGTGACTTTGGAATTGGGAGGTGACCAGAGCTTTTAAGAATGTTTGAAGAGCATAGAGGCAAAAGTCTAGATTGCATTTGGGGAGCTGTTAGTAGAGAGATGAATGTCGATGTCTTTTCAGCAAGGCTTAGAGGAAGAAGAAGAGCTTGGCACTACAAAGTGAAGGGAAGAGGATCCTTGTTTCAGAACAGAAATCCAGCTGAATTGTGTCATGAAGTTATATAGAAAGTAAAATCTATGAAGCTTTAACTTGAATATGAAGGAATGAGGTTTCCAAGAAATATGGAAGGCATACTATTTCCAAAAAACAGACACACACACACACACACACACACACACACACACACACACGCACACGCACACGCACACGCACACGCACACACACACGCACACACACACACTCATACACAGAACTGTATGTGTGTATACTTGTTAATACATATGTATGTACTTATACATATACTTGAACATAGAAACACACATAATATATAATATACATTATTTTAAAGATTTATTTGTGTGTGTAGTGTGTAGTGTGTAGTGTGTAGTGTGTGTGTGTGTGTGTGTGTGTGTGTGTGTGTGTGTGTATTTGCATATGAGTGCAGGTCCTTGCAGATTCCAGAACAAAGTATCAGATGCCTTGGAACTGGGCTTATAGGCCACTTGGTGTGAGTGATGGTATAAGCTTAACCTCTGAGCCATCTTTCCAAACCCTAAGGATTTGAATTTTATTTTATGTATATGAGCATTTGCCTACATGTATATATGTGCACCACGTGTATGCATGGTGCTCACTGGAGCCAGAAGGTGGCACTGGATTCACTGGAACTGTAGTTCCAGATGTTTGTGAGCTTCTGTATGTGTGCTGGGAACCAAACCAGGGTCCTCTACAAGAGTAGCAAGTGTCCTTAATCATGGAACCATGTCTCTAGCTCCTGACTTCCCGACTATTTTCTATACAGTGGCAGTATAGATGCCTGGATTAAATCCTTTGTTTGAAAAAGGCAAATGCTAAGTGAGAGAAAAGCTCAAGTGTTTTATTCATAGCAATTAAAAACAAATCCTTAGAGTGAATCCCTGCTTTAAAGGGATTATATATTTCACATTGCAATATTATAGCAACACTCTATCTGCCGCCCTTTCTATATTTATCCTATTGTACGGAAAAGAAATTAAAATCCCATTTGATCTCATCAAGACACATTTGCAGAGTATTATAGAGCACTGGTTTATGATTATTGCTCTGTTATAGACAAACAAAATATTCTTTATCCTCTATCAGTTTAATGTCTGAAATTATGGATTCTATTCAGATTTTAATGAAATGTGGATTACTTTGATGATTATCTCTGATTTAATAAATGGCATTAGAGTAGAAAGTTAATTGAATCTTTCTTGAATGAGCAGTGACCACTATGAGTGATTGATTGGAGGAAAAGATAGTAAATGATGTATTTTGAGTTTGTCGTATGTGTTTAAAATTATTTCAGAACAGAAAATGACTTTGGTCTGCTCCTTTTTTTCATAAATGATGTGACCACTTTTACACTTGTAAAACTCATGGAGAAATTGTAATTAATTTTTTTTTTAATTTCATAGCATGTTACAGGAAAAGATGACACCTACTGAAACACATGTAATATTTAGTGCACTTCAATTTTAAAGGCAGAGAAAATATTTTCTCAACATCTGAATACTTGGAGGTTTGTTATCTCTTATGCTTAACACTTGAATTGGCTGAGTTTCTCGTTTTAGGATCTTGCTCCTACTTTTTACATTTCCTGTTTTATATTTCAAAGCTCTTGCTGAGTTTAGGTCACCATTTCTACCTTTCCATAAACTGTGAAAAGTCTATGTCCATATTCCCACTGTTTACAGAAATGTAGACGTGCACGTGATAACATGATCCTCTTAGCATTTGTACAATCCTGGGAGTGGCAGAAGCTTACAACATGAACAGCATTGACCCCTCGGGAAATAATAGCAGTTGTCCTTTTAGAAGTCCTTGGCATGTGGATGTTTGCGTGTGCAGGTGCCTTCCTGCAGTTGACTTGAAGATGGTGTTCAAGTTGTTGGCTGCAGCTGCTGTTTGCAACACCTGACTTTGCATCTGGCCCTTGACATTCCAGCCTGTCTTTGCTTGGGGAAGCCACCCCACTCTTGTCCATTTCCAATGTGCTGCTGTTTACCACAAGAAAAACCACCTGGGCCATGCTTTCCCTCACGCGCACTAAAAACCATCCTCTCCATTCTGAATCCTGTAGAAGCTACTCTGCATTATGCAATTATGGCTTTTCTGACAAGTTCGGTCACTAGGAGAGACGGTTTGAAATAGTTGTAGTTTTGTGTTAGTCTGTCTCTGCAGAAGGGACTGTCATAAACAAGAAGCTTAGAAGAAAGCTATAAAGGGCATAAAGGTCATATGAAGCCTGGAGAATGAGACATCTCATTAATTTGGACTTTCTCTCAGTGACATTTTTATAAATAATATGGGTAGAAACCACTTTAGTGGTGTGTGATTCCTCTAACAGAAGTTTCACATCATCACAATAACAATAGCCATCCCTTGAATTCATCTTTGTTCCTTACTTAATGCCCTACACTCACTTAATTTGCCCACTATATATTAGTGATCTGGTCATTCATTTAGAAAGTATTGCTTATATGCTGTCTGTCGGGCACTAAATCAGATACCAGGGCCCACGATATGTGTTGTAGAAAGGGAAGCATGACTTCTGCATACAGGGTTGGAGTTGGCTGTATCTCTCACAAGTCATGAGATAAGATCCTTCTCTGAATGACTCCCCAAATCAGCATAGTCCAGTCTTTTTTTTTTCTTTTCTTTTCTTTTTTTTTCTTTTAGCACAGCCTGTTCATGAAGTAGTATGTTATCAAGTTCTTTTAGCATGGAATTAGTTAACCAACTCTATTAGCCACATATATTCTTATCTAAAATAAATACAAACTGATTGGGTGTTGACTTTGTAAAACAAGTCACCAATCTACTGTTGCATTAGAAATGGAAACTTTTACATGTTTCCTTTTTTAGTACTTTGCATTCTTAATATATTTGACTATTGTGTGGATATCTTTCAAGGTCTGGCTATTTTCCATTATTATTAATGTTTTTGTTATTGTTGTGTGTGCTTGATGTGCATGTATGTGTGTATGGACACACATGATGTCACATGTGTATAGATCAAACGACAACCTTGTATAGTCAGTTCCCCTCTATTACCTTTTCTTCTGTTCTGAGGATCGAACTCAGGTCATCAGGCGTGTGCAGCAAGTACCCTCCTTGCCTCCTGAGCCCCATAAAGCTATCTATATTTCTGTATCAATCTTTAGATATAAAGATATTTTACATTTTCTTTCATGCTCAAATAATGGTCTAAAGCTTGCAGCTTTTAACTTAAATTGTGTCTTGGGTATATTTCACAGTAAAAAATATAAATGGACCTTTGAATGTATGTAAATTCCTTTCTGTCTTGGCGGCCATGTATGTTGTTTAAATTTCTAGTAGTTATAGAAGAAATTCAGCAGTCATTGGCTGAACTCCACTGTAGGAAGAATTCCTAGAATCAGTACTACTTAATCACATCATATGTGTCTATTTTAAAATATAGTCCAAATCCTCTAAAAATAATTGCACAAATTTATATTCCATATCATATGCTTAATGCTTAGTTCCCCATACCCTTATCGTTACCAATTGGCACCATCTGATAGGCAGATATTGTTCACATTTTGTGATGTGTCATTGTTAAATGACTGGATAATGGTGTTACTCGTTGACAATATAAAACTGTCCCATAAAGAACAAAGACAAGAACACAATTAACTATTCAATTTATGTGCTGCATTTTGTTGCAAGTGGATGATGAAAAAAATTCAGTAAACATGCAATGCTCTTTATTGATGGATATTCCTTAGGGAATCCTAGAGATGTTTCAGTTTGCTTCAGTCTGCCTTTAAGTGTATAATGGTCCTGTCATTTTTAGTGCCACAATAGACTCTAAATTGTCATCGTGTGTAATATACATTTATCAATCCTTGTCAGTTGCTGATATCAGAATTCTTCAGACATTGTCATTGAGTGGGGCCACATCCCCAGAAGTTGCAAATATTCTACTTTTTTTTTTAATAAAGCTAAAAAGTGTCAAAAAAAGAAGTAAAGAAAACTTGTATAGCTACACAAATGATTTGGGACACATCATGTAAGCCAGTTGGCAGAAGCAACTGTGGAGAGTATTTTTAAATTTACTGTGAAGAGAACCGCTTTTTAAAAAGTCTTGCTTAAAGTCACTATTCAAAAAAATTCACACATAATTCTTTGAAGAGTGACAAGAAGATGGATGTCACAACAGTCATAAAGAAATGCATGATGCACATTAGTATCTTAAATTTCCTGGAAAATAAATACCTGTATCTCTTGGAAGATCTATAACAGATTGAAAACAAAAGTCAGGAAAACATGCCTGTCACTTTCTGACTCCTGTTTGCCACACGTTTTGATAGGAATCTCTTCAGTCTAATGATGTCTATGGCTCATCTTTCAGGGAAACATCTAATCTATAGATCCTGTTTGTTGATAAAGAGCATGTGGTTTTGGAAATCAATGTTAAATTTTCACAAACCCATAAATGTTGCTTTGCCCTAAATGATTGTTTCAAAAAACTTAAGAAGCAGTGTCATATTTCACTGTGAGATATTGAATAATTCTAGGCAATGTATTGCAGAGAAATATGACAGAAGGGTTTTTATAGTTCAGATCTGTGTTATTTGTTTTCTTGTTGTTTCAGAGCAAGCAAACACTAGATAATAACCAGGAACCTGCACCCTCTAATCCGTTATCATGGGTAACATACTTATTTTCATCCAACAATGCTAACTCAATTTTGGCAAATGACTTTTTATTATTGTTTATCTAATCCAGACTTCGTGAAGTAAGTTTGCAGTAATGTCTTCATCCTGCTAGGCACATTTCCTGAGTACATTAGTTTTATGTAAATAATGATCTCAAAATTGATTTTTTAAAACATTCTTTTAATATTGACATTCTAAAATCATGATATATAAATGTCTTAAGAAATTCAAAGTTGGGTGAGTGCCAGAGACCTGGCTCACCCTCGGTTTGTATCACTCTTGGTTTATCTGAGAACGGTTGCTCTTCATAAAGAGTGTCCGAAAGTGGCCTAAATGAATGTTTCTGCAGCAAGTAGAAGGATAAAAGAATAAGGGACACCAGTTTCAAGATGTCCCGTGAGATGCAAATTAGTTCCATTGTAATAAGAGGTGACTTAAATGACTTAGTATTTCTGTCTCTTTATCTTCTCCCAAAGAGAATTTATCAGTCATAGCAGGCCTATTTAGAGAGAACAGGAAGAAAAATTTGACTAATCCAAAATAAAAGGGAGGAGTATGGAGAGCCAACACAGGAAACAAGATGTATCTTCCAGCACAAATATGCTAATAAGCTAGGAAAAACACAGGCACATCAGGTTGTTTGCATCTTACAAGTCTAGAGTTGATTGGCAGGCCTTCTCTGGCATCCTTTGTAGTTTTTGATCTTTCTATTTTTGCCTCTTACTCATTTGGTTCCATGTTTAGTTCAGAATTGTCTTTGGTTACGTATTTGCATTGTCATTAAGAGTAGCTCTGCTCAGGACCACAAACATGAATTAGATATGTATTGTCACTTCCAGGCACTCACATCCTACTTACCATACCATATTTTTCTTTTGCCATCTTCAGTGGGTGAAGGTGGTCTTCTTCTTGGTGCATAGCTAATAAATACTTTAACCAGTATTTGTTATTAGACCTATAAAATTGCTCTCCTCTATACTACTCTGCTGCTAGCAGTGACATTCCACTTTGGTCTTCCATAAGACTAAGTGTCTATCGAAAGTCCTTGTTCAGAGGCTGGGGAAACAGCTCCATCAGTCAGTACTTGCCAAACAACGCGTGAGTTTGATCCTCAGATTTAAAGTTTTAAAACAGCTAGATGTGGTGGCAGGCTCTTTTAATTCCAATACTGGGGAGGCAGAAACAGAAAAAAACATGCTGTTCCCTGGACCAGGCCAAAGAGAAGTCCCTGCCTTTCTCAAAAAGAGAAGAAGGTTGGGGTCTGAAGATACAATCTCTTATCCTGTAGCCACCACACAAACATACACACATATGCCACGCATATATACACATGCATGGAATAAATATATATATTATTGCCTGTGCTGCTGCTTCTTCATATTGTGAGACATCTCAACAGAACAACCATCATCCACTCAACTAGACCACAAATAATAACAACTCTTTCCTGAGCCTGGTTTTACTCTCTCTCATTGGCTGAAATGCATCCCATGTACCAGCATCCATCATTTTAGAAGCTACCCAGGCTTTTCAAACTTTAATGTTTAAAAAAAAAAAAAAAAAGATCTGATAGACTAGTTAGATGGCTCAGCAGGTAAAGGGACTTGTGTACATCCATGGCACACATGTGCACATGAACTAACTAAATAAATGTTTTTAAAAAGCTAAAAGACTAGATCAGCAGGTACATAGTGAAATGATGGAACATAGCCACATTGAAGTGGGAGTCGTCGTCAATGTGTGCTATTCTCTTGGGTCCACAGAACAAAAGAAACTGATGCAGACTGCCCTAAATGTCTCAATGTATCCCATCTCATCCTCTTCTGCTGAACTGTATGGTTCTCAACTTTCCTAATGCCTTGGCCCTTTAATACAGTTCCTCATGCTGTGGTAACCCCCAACTATGAAATTATTTTCATTGCTACATCAGAACTATAATTTTGCTACTGTTAGAAATTGTAATGCAAATATCTGTGTTTTCGAATGGTCTCATGGGACCCTGGTGAAAGGGTCCTTTGACTGCCCCCCCCCCCATGAGTCACGACTCACAAGTTGAGAACCACTGATATAGAACCTCAAATCTAACTAGAAGAACAAAGCATTCTCACACCAGAGTATCTGCTCTCTGGGGACCTTGCCATAGAGGGTGACACCAACACCCTTGCTTATTTTGACATCTGTCTTGCCTTGGTCACTCTGAAGATTTTACTCTCAGTCTTGTGAGCATTTAAGCCATAGAGTACCGTTCTTCCTCTTTGACTTGTGCCTGATGGGTTTTTTTGTTTGTTTGTTTTGTTTTGTTTATTAATGAGTGCATCTTCAGTGACAGATCATAAAGTGAAATTTTGACTATCCTTACAATGTATCATTTCCATATTCTCATCTTGTGTTCCAGTGACATTGGCAGAGCACACTGAGGGATTCAGTGGTGTTTAGCTGAAAGGCCAGTTAATAGCATTGTTTTAGTAGGCTGTGCCCTTTGAATGTTTTATGCAGTGGAAGATGACTTCCTAAGTTTTCTATGACCTCCACAAACAGTTTCAAAATGTTTGAGTCTGTTTTCCTTCATCTTACTTATGTGCTTTTTTTTTCTTGACACTGCTCCAAAACACCTGCTGTTACTTCAGATACCTGCACGTTTCATTTTCCACTTCGATTTAAACACTCCACTCTGTTGATCCACGAGTATTTATTAAGATCATCTACTTCACATAATCTAATTCATGTTTCAGTCACCAATCCCTGCACCCACACTTGAGATCACCGAATGTGTTTTATTGAAATTAAAAATGCAACAAAAATTACCATTTAAAAATTATACCACTTCCACAGTTTTGTTTTGTTTTTAACCTTCTGATAGTCACTTAGCCATCTCAAGGGAACAATCAGCTTCATAAACTTGAACTGTTGTTTTTGTTTTATTACAGTCCCTAAACCCTTTACAGTAATCTGGGTATTTAATATTTTTCACTAACTGAATGAATGAACACAACTTGTTTGTTAAATGTGCAAATATATTTCAGCAATGAAGTTTTACTAATTCTTTTATCAAAGGGAAGCTTTATTGAACACTTTCATGGCTGAAATTCTGCTGGTCAAAACTTGATTATCAGTTTGAATGCATAGCATTGTTCTTCTGTCCTGCTGGATTACTTCTGAGGACACAGGAAGGTACTGACAGGGCCGTTTAGATCCCTTCCCCTTTAATAAAGTGATATTTTTTTACAGTTTAATAATTGTATATATAGATTTTGTGGGTTTTTTAATAAACTAGCCTTTATAACTTAATTTTGAAGATAATTGAGATGGGTATTGGCGGGGCACAGTTTTTACTAGCAAGCTTCTCTATGTTTAAGGAGGGAGTCCTTCATGGAAGGGAATATTTCCCTTTCTGTAAAAATGGGTGTCATAAAGATCTCACATCCTCCTTTGCACTCGCAGGACCCTGGTCAAACACAATGCTGTGTCAATGGCTCCTGACTTGTGAATAGTGGCCTTCAATCCAACCAAAGATGGTTGTTCTTCATCTTTCAGTAAATACACACCCATCATTTCATTTCATGTCTAAATTGATGTTCAGGCAAAATAGAACAGTTACCTACATTGCAGTCGTAGCAGACACACTCCAGGTTCATCGGGGATCTGGAAAGGGGACAGCTGTGAAGCTAGGTTTGGCCCTGAGACATTTTGAAGGGAGGCATCAAGTATTTCGAAAGTGGTATTTGTCAGTTAGCAGATCGCATTTGAAATCTGACCTCAACACTTGCGTCCACCTTCCCTGATTTTTATGAGCAGTACAGCCAGGTGTTCTCCACAGCAGCCACTCACCAGCTGAAAGCCTAGTGCCCAACCCCAAGTGCGGCCCTCTTGTTCCAAATCAGTAGAACTTCTCCACTTTGCTTCCTGGGGGAGTGGGGGCAGCTGAAAAGGAGGTAGAAACACTTAAAATAAGTCCTTTTCCTGGCTGGCCTTTCTCTCTCCCCTCCTCCACTTCCCACCATCTTCATATTGTCTTCACATAACTTCTTTCTACCCCAGAAGCTTGCATAGCATCAACTGTGTGTCCAAATTGAGTTTTGAAAGTATTCACCCTCTAGCATTCTAATAAATATTATCCTAAGAATTTTGTCTTCATAGGGCTGGTGTTCCCTTAGTAACTAGATGGTACATCTGTGACAAATCTTTCTTCATGGGACTAAACTAAAATATGAAAAATGTAGAACCTACCAAACCTGGGAGGCCTTTCAACTCAGAAACCGGAATTGCTGAGTCTTTCCATCCTTCGTAGAAAGGAAAATGTTTTCTCCTGATAGTTAAATGAACTGTATTTGGTATTTCCTTAACTTTTCTATCTCTTCTTACAATGGAAAGGCCATTGAGTCATTGTAAGTAACAACAGCAAGTGTGCATTGGAACATCTCTGGGACTGTCCCCCAGTCCTCAGGAAGTGTGGCTGATGAAGCTGCTGGTGTATGACGACCCATACAAACCTGAAGCTGAGCACGTCTACTGATCTGAATGTCATACGTGGCTCCATGTGTGGGAAACAGCCTCCTCTTTCACACAGAATCTGAAGCCAGGAGGAGGAAAACCACACAAGACTGAAAGACAGCCCATAGAAACCCAAAGCCAGGAGGGTGGGGTAGAGCAAAACCAGCAGGCATTGGCTAGAGGAAAAGGATAAGTTAAGTGAGGGGGCAGGAATTAGGAGTCTGGCCAGCAGCACACGGAGCTCTAGGTAGCCTCAGGAGCCTGCACTGTGTGGGAGCTGGAACTTGCAAACAGGGTTTGAGGTAAGAGCAGACACAGCAAACTGGAGACTTCGAACTGTTCAGGTTACACCTGCCTTCCACAGGAAGCCTCGCTGGGGGTCTACTTTCACCCTGATCTGTGGAAAGCTACCACAGCAGCAGGGTAGCTTTTCACACCTGGAGAACACTAAGGGAAGGTACATTAAAAAAAAACAAGTTGAAGGAGGCTGCATCAGACAGGACACTGGACCTTTCTGATATTCTTCCTATTGGGAAGGCAATATGGCTTTGTTAAGTTCAAGATCTACAAATTGAAAGGGAGGCAAAATTAAGGGTAAGATCAAGCAGTATGGATTAGAGAAACATTTAAGGGTGGGTAATTTATTAGGAGACGGGGCATAATTGGTGGAAAAACATGTAAGTGGCATTTTGATGGCTCATCATTTGCTCCCTACCCTAACAACAACACCAGAATGTCATTATCCCATCCCTTCTTCCCCATGCTTTACCCCCTTCTTCTGTAGATGTTGGTCCCTTCAACTTCACGTCCCCTCTCCTGTCTCGATGTCTCAGCCTAGGGACTTGACTCAAGTACCCATTTTCCAACCTTAGCAGTCCACTACCATAGAGGGATGAGGAACAAAAAACAATCCTCTTACTTCAAGACATAGCTATTCCAGAGCTCTCTAAGAGATCGAGTGGAATCTAGACTCCAGCCTAGACCGCATCTTTCCTCAGCTGCTTGCCCTCTCTATCTTAATTCCCTCTCTCCTTTTCATCCAAGAGCATGAATCTTTCTGAATCCTGTGTACCTCAATCCTTTCTCCAGGCTCTGCTTCAAAGGAGTCTGATGGCAGACAGTAGATCCAACAGCACAGATTCTGACATATTTTATCAATCATAGTTACTCCCTAGTACACAGAACATGGACATCACAAGTTTTTTTAAAATTGCCCAAATTAAGACATTGGACCTTAAGTTTTCCAAGTGCTCACAGTACAAGGTGTACAATTGAAGTCACAGCAGTTCATCACAGTTCCAGCCTGCTCTGGATTTGAGTCCTTAGGTCACTGAAGTATCAGGATCATAGTAGGATCAAGGATTGTGATGGCCATAAAGTTAAAATGGAATGCCCTTGTGTAGCCGTAAGTTTTCTCTGGTCCCGCCCAAACCTGCAGTCCTGCAGGCGCTTATAAAATAATCACTCAGAGGCTTAATATTATTTGCAAACTGTATGGCCTGTGGCAGGCCTCTTGCTAGCTAGCTCTTATATCTTAAATTAACCCATTTCTATTAATCTACGTTTTGCCATGTGTTCCATGGCTTTACCGGTCTGCTGGCATGTTGTTCCTTGGGCAGCAGGCTGGCATCTCTCCAGACTCTGCCTTTCTTCTTCCTGTCTCTTTGGATTTCCCACCTGCCTCTAAGCTGCCTTGCCATAGGCCAAAGCAGTTTATTTATTAACAGCTGAGGAATTGACGAGGTGAGGTTAGCTGTGGCTGGTTCTGTTTCTCAGATCTTTCAGCATTCACCCCAATACCTGGCTCTGGGTTTGTTTTTATTAATAAGACTTTCTAACAATTCGTGCTACAATTAACCAATGAGAACAACATATATTTACAGCGTACAGAAAGACATCTCCTAGCACACTTAATATTCTATTAGGCAGAAACCACTAAAATGTCACACACACACACACACACACACACACACACACACACACACACACACACACACACACACACACACTGCAGGAGAAATGTTAGAAAGGTCTAGAAACTTCTGTTTCTACATAGGAAATATAGGGAGCATAACCACACAGGAAACATGTGCAAGAGTGCATGAACATGAAAGTTAATGAAATGTTCAGGAAAAAGACCCAGAGAAATCAGTAACTATTTAGGGCTAGCAGATGTGTTTATAGTAAGATAGCTAAGGACATTGAGACTGAAGATTGACTTTGCCTTGAGAACAGGGGGCAATCACTAACAAGCTTTAGGGATACATCCTCTCTGCTGTAACAGTTGATTTAATAATTTTGTAAAATTTCAAAATAGTCTGTAAGCTGGATGGGGTAGTGCATGCTTGCAGTCCCCGCATGTGGAGACTGAGACAGGAGGGTGGCACACATTGGAGGCCAGAATAAGCTACATGAAAATCACCAGAGCCTCTGAGGCTGCCAGGCCAGACTGTGTCTACCCAACTTCCTTCTACAAAACAAAATCAAGTGTTCTGAAACCTTTTACCAATTTTTTCTCTGTGTTCTTCATCAAATGTTTAGAACATGTTTCATAGTTACAAGGATTATGATTTGCAGTTATTTGTAACTAGGGTTTTTTTCCCCTGCTATTTTTCCCCCATATTGCATGTTTTATTTTACTGCAGGTTTTATTTTTAAGGGTTAAAGACAGTTGTAAGTCACGTGCTTACTAGAACCTACATTCCTCATTTTCCCACTTTCCATGCATGCCTTTAAGCAGGACAATAATAAGATCATGTTTAGGCCTTTAACAACAAAACACACATTAGAGCTGTGTTTGGGTTGGGATTAAAATGCTATGGATTCGTGACTGTCAGTAAGGGAGCCGCTGCAGTGTGGAGTAGAAGTGTGGGGTACCAGCCTCTGGGTCCTCAGTCTTCACTGAGAAAGGAGATACACCCAGCCCAGAGTTGCTTGTGAAAGTTAATTGAAATAATGTATTAGAAGAACTTGATATTCATGACGCTTCTAAGTGACTATTCATTCAACAGAAGAGGCTGTGGAGAAAAATTTCAAAGGTCCATTTTCTTAGGCACTCAGTTTTCTGGAGACTCTGAACCCTCAATGTGAGAGATTTGTTATTCATGTCATATGATCACCACACTGTGTGACTTACATTATGCATATTTCAGTGAATGGTAATGAATGTCCAGGAAATGCATTCCTGTTGTCTAGAAAGATGCCCGCTGGGAAACATGGTATAGAAACTGCTTGTGAATGACTTGATACATACTTAGTCCGGGACGGGATGGCTAAACACGTCCTGGTCGCCCTACAGCTGTAGACGTTGCCCTTTCTGCCATGAAAACTATCTGTTAGCAGGAACGATGAGGACGATGACGAGAACTGTCAAACACAAACTCCCCTGGGCGGGCTCATAGGAGGGACTAATAAAAGGAGTCGTCCTTTTTTCTGGGTTGCGCTGAAATTGTTTGATGAAGCCTGTCCCCAACAGGTGACACAGCAGATGAAGAAAATATTTACTAAGTGGGTGAACGGAATGGGGCACTGGTTGGAGTTCTGGGTCAAGGACAATGTCACTGATGCTTTGTTCTACTTAGCACAGTGGGAAGGTAGGTAGGTGCTGAGTGATGCCCTCCTCAGCTGCTGCTGTATAAGCAAAGAAACAACAACAAAAAAAGACCATTGCATAAGAGCCAGGAAATAAGAACATATGCAATTATGTTCCGTTCAATTTGTGTAACCTTGTCTAAAATATGTGTTCCATCCCCGTAATTTCTTACTGCCTTTTGGTCGTAGTGACAAGGGTGTTGAGTTCCAGCTAAGTACCAAGTGTGTCTAGTTACCTTACTATACATTTATTGATCTTCAAAACAAACCCACAGGGCAGGAATGGTTCATCTCATTTAAAAAATGATAAACCCAGGTCTTGAAAGCAGGTAGCATCCCTTGTTCTAAATCATACCATCATATGTTTTGTTTTGTTTTGTTCCTTCTGGACATATTTTTTTATAGTTTATATATGGTAAGATTATCACCCATATTGCAAGTGCAGTCATGTTGGCTATTGGAAAACAGCTATTATAATCAGACTATGGTATTTTATTTGCTGTGAAGGAATGACCTCTTGATGAATGAACCAATGGGTGAAAAGTGAAGTGTGGAAGCAAATTTAAATGCCTGACAAATTCTACAGAATTTATAGAGTGAGTGGAGATTGGAGAGAGACTCTGCAAGCAATAAAAACAATTAGGCACAATATTATAGGAATATTCCTGCCTAGATCTATCAGATATGGCAGTTAGTGATTTCAGGAGGGGTATGTATGTGCACATGTTCATGTATGTTCATGTGTGCTTGCTTCCTATGTGAACCCAGAGTTTGACATCAACTGTAGTCTTCAGTTATCCTCCACATGATGTTTTAAAATATTTTTAAAATTTTTCACTATATTCATTTATTTTAAATGTGGCGGGGGGAACTGTAATTTATTTCTTTTTATTTAATGTGCATTGATGTTTTGCCTGCATGTATGTTTATGTGGGGGCATCAGGTCCCTTGGAACTAGAGTTATAGTCAGTTGTGAGCTGCTGTGTGGGTGCTGGGATTTGAACCTGGATCCTCTGAAAGGGCATTCAGTGCTCTTAACCACTGAACAATATCTCCAGTGGCTGAGGGATTGTATGTGTACATATACGCATGCTGTGCTATGCTACGCTGAGCATGTACGGAGGTCAGAGAACAATATTTACGAGTCACTTCTCTCTCACATCAGTGTAACCATGACCATAGAGGCAGAGATCCAAGTAATGCGGCTCCATGTCAAGAGCTGCCCACAGCCACAAGCAGCAAGAAGAGGCTAGAAAATTAATGCTCCCCTTGAGTCTTGGGAGGGACTGACATCTGGTTTGACCCCTTTGTGCTGCCATTGGACTTCTCATTCCCAGAACTGTAATCAGGGTATGGTATCATTTTAGATACCAGACTTGAAATACCATACAGTGGCTGCAGGAAACCTATGTGCACACAGAAAATTACTTTATGACCTTTTCTCTTAGTGTTTAGTCAGCATCTTATACAGATGGAATAAAACGAGACTTTTCTAATCTAAAAAACATTGATTTTCATCTTTATTTAAATATGTTTGCTTATTCTTTTTCCGTAAGGTGGAACAATTTAGCCAAAGATTTATGTGTTGCATCCTTTGAGGTTCAGCTTAAATAACTTTGATATAACAAAAGTTGGAGAAAACAATCTATCTCAGAGACATTGGAATATGAATTCATACAAACTAATGAAGGAAAACAAACCCTGGCCTCTGAGGGAGAGAATGTCTTATGCAAATCTGCGTCATGAGCCAAGTTCACACATGCTGAATGCAAAAATATCTCTCACCATTTGTTTGGGATCTATGAATACCTGGAAATAATCTCATTTTAAAAGAATGGGAAATGCTTTTGACTTGAGTGCTGGCTAGTGTTATGTCAACTTGGCACAAGGTAGAGTCATCAGAGAGGAGGGAGCCTCAGTTGAGAAAATGCTTCCCTAAGATCCAGCTGTAGGCAAGCTTATAGAGCATTTTCTTAATTAGTGATCCATGAGAGAGGACCCATCCTGTTGTGGTAGGGCCACCTCTAGGCTGGTAGTTGCTATAAGAAAGCAGACTGAGTAAGCCATGAGATGCAAGCTCATAAGGAACATTCCTTCATGGCCTCTGCATCAGCTCCGACCTCCAGGTTCCTGCCCACTTTGAGTTCCTGTCTTGGCTTCTCTCACTGGACTGCGACTCTGGATATGTAAACCAAATAAATACTTTCTTCCATCCAAAGTTGCTGTTGAACATAGTATGTCATCACAGCAATAGCATCCCTAACTAGGACAGCTTGGAATAATTTACTGTGTTTGTGTTAAAGATATACACTTATTACACCATAAAATAAAGTAGACTGACGTGACCATAGCTGGCAACGCAAAAACTGCAGCTCACAGTTTATCCTCCCCCGCTATCGTTCTGTGACCACTTTTAATACATGCAAAACTATGCCATGAGTGCTGCAGTCTACTGAGAAATTCGGGATGCTATCAAAGATTATGTAAAATTCAGTTCTGGTTCTGCACATCAGGAAAAATATTCTCATTAATTTTCATACTCGATGCTAAATTTACATTTATTGTTCGTGTAAACATGGTACCGGCAGCCATCAATCCTTTCCTTCTTCTTGAAAATATTCCTGGCAAACAAGAGATTTCCTACGAGCATGATTTGCTGATGCCATAGCAACATTCTTATACTGCAAACATCATCTCTTACAGTGCCAGTATTTGGAGGGGGTCATGAGCTTATAGTAGACTCAGATACTAAATGTGTAGTGAAGCAGCAGGATAAGATGTGTCCAGATGTTTGCTGAGCTCATACAAGGAATTGTATTTAGTGCATTCATTCAGATTTCATAGCTAAAGGATGAGTTACTGCTATGACTGGGAATGTTTAAGTGACTTTGAGCTATGAGACTGTTTGAAGGAAGAAGGGACTCCAAATAGAGACTGAAATCTGTGGATTTTCTGATTGCCCTAGAAATGTTCTCTATTCAAAAATAGTAAGAGATTAAATAGTCTTTATTTAAAACCTATTAAAAGAAAAGTGATTGTATATTTTTTTTGTTTTTAGCACATTTTTAAAAGAATACATCCTAGCAGAATTTTAATGGAACTCTATAACTAAAAATGAGATGTAGTAAGAGCAAGTTCTGTGTTGAAGATAATATGAAATGGGGGAACAGAAGAAGAGAAACGTCCATTCAGAACTGAGGGACAGCAGAGAAAGTAAGAGGGGCAGAGACTGTGCACTTGGCTTCCAGAGAAATTTGATTTAAAGATATTTAATTCAGGAATGTGTAAAGTCAAGATCAGAAGTCAGTGCACATGTAACAAGACTTTCTTTCATTAAAAATAGGAGTAGTCTTAGGCTGTTTTCTGTTGATTTAATTGAATACCACAGATCAAATAAATTACAGTGGTTGTTCCTTGTTCATTCATCTCATTGATCTAGAAGTCCATAGTTCAAGAGTGGATTCTGCTGAGGGCCTCTTGCTAGAGGGTACTCCATGGTATTCCAAGATAGTACAAGGGATAGTACAATGAGACATCCCTCTCGGTTACTTGGTTCTCTCTTCCTCTTATAAAGCCACAAATCTATTTACAGGGTCATATCCATATAGCCTCTTCCCATCCTAATGGCCTCAGAAAACTCGCATCTCCAAATACACTCAATACATCACAGTGAGCACTAATTTTTAATGTAACTGAATAGGGACCTCCTGACATATCAGACAGAATGTTGTCTGTAGCTAGAGTTTTCCTGCCTGGCCCACAGTCAGGACAAATCTCTCTCACCTGCCAGTCCCACAGCCACTCAGACCCAACCAAGTAAACACAGACACTTATATTGGTTACAAACTGTATGGCCGTGGCAGGCTTCTTGCTAACTGTTCTTATATCTTAAATTAATCCATTTCTATTAATCTATACCTTGCCATGTGGCTCGTAGCTTACCGGCATATTCACATGCTGCTTGTCATCATGGCGCCTGGCAGTGTCTCTCTGACTCAGCCTTCCACTTCCCAGCTTTATTCTCCTCCTTGTCCTGCCTATACTTCCTGCCTGGCCACTGGCCAATCAGTGATTTATTTATTGACCAATCAGCAACACATTTGCCATACAGAACACACCACAGCACTTCCCCCTTTCTTTCTTTTTTTTTTTTTTTCAAAAAGGAAGGTTTTAACCTTAATAAAGTAAAATTACATATAATTTGGGAATTTGGGTGTAGCTTCTCTTACTACTTCCTGCTAGAGGGGGGTGCTGTATCTTATGGGGACACAAAGAAAATTTTAGGATTATGGAATAGTCCATGAGGCTGCATTGTCTGAGCCAGTTGCCTTCAAACCATTCTGGATGTTGGATCATCTGGGCCATGGTGTCATCAGAGCCCTTTCAGGGGGTCTTGGCTGGTCAAACCTGATGTATCTTAATCTGGAACAAATCCATAGCCTTTGGCTTTCTGTGGAAACAAAAGAGACTCTTTTCCAAAGCAACA
Organism: Peromyscus californicus insignis; assembly: GCF_007827085.1. Classification (NCBI taxonomy): domain Eukaryota; kingdom Metazoa; phylum Chordata; class Mammalia; order Rodentia; family Cricetidae; genus Peromyscus; species Peromyscus californicus. The sequence continues at coordinate 35,776,948 of NW_026294525.1, forward strand.
CATCCTTATATCCAAATTTGGAAGTCAAGGTATCTTTAAAATATACATTTTGGCATAACTCAACAGCTTTTACAATCAAATGTTTTTCTGCATTTAAAAATCCCAAAGACAACACAATCCAGATTCTCTGTGTAATATTCATCTTCACGTGGCTTATTTTTTATATTAATTTTACTGTCTCTTTAAAGACTTTATTTTTTAAAACTATATATTTGTTTCTATAACTGTATATATCACCTTTTTTGTCTCTTTGAAGCCTACGTATATTTTACACACATTGTAAACTATTACATCTGAATCTGTCTTATTGTGAATCTATTGCTTTAAACTGCAGCAGCTGTGGCTGCTGGCTCCACCCACCTCAGCTTCCCAACATGGCAGCGGTAGTTTACTAAATCCACCAAGCAGCTTAATGTGCCACTTGTAGAGGCCTCATTCCCGCCATACGGCAGCAGGTTGAGCGGGCACACTAGGAACCCGCCAGTAGCTCAAACCGGCAGCTGCCGCTCATTTGAGAAAGACAATTAGGAAGCTGTTTTTAGCTCCATTTTAGAATCTTTTCTCAAGTTTTAGGTGGAAATTCTTGCCAACACGTTGGGCGCCATTTGTGGCTAGAGTTTTCCTGCCTGGCCCACAGTCAGGACAAATCTCTCTCACCTGCCAGTCCCACAGCCACTCAGACCCAACCAAGTAAACACAGACACTTATATTGGTTACAAACTGTATGGCCGTGGCAGGCTTCTTGCTAACTGTTCTTATATCTTATATTAATCCATTTCTATTAATCTATACCTTGCCACGTGGCTTGTGGCTTACCGGCATATTCACATGCTGCTTGTCATCTTGCGGCTAGCAGTGTCTCTCTGACTCAGCCTTCTACTTCCCAGCTTTATTCTCCTCCTTGTCCCGCCTATACTTTCTGCCTGGCCACTGGCCAATCAGCGATTTATTTATTGACCAATCAGCAACACATTTGCCATACAGAACATCCCACAGCAGTTGTCCTACACCACCCTCTTTAGAGCAGGATTGTTTTCCATATTTATGTTTAAGGCACAGAACTTCTCAGAAGATTAGGGCCCACTGATCTCAAATAAGGATTCCATGCATTCCTTTCGGTTCTTAACTGAACCATTAATATGGTCCTGTCCAAAAGTGGCTCTCTTTACTTAGGTGTATACAACAACAACAAACCTGTGTTGTTTCTATGGTGTGCTGCCTGGAGTTCTCTAAAAATTCACTTTTAGTAATTTTCAAACATGAGTCAGCATAGATACTACATTTTCGTGCCGCTCAAATAATAAGGTGTCGCTTTTCCCTCCTGGTATTGCACTTAGACATTCTTTTGGTAATGACAAACTTGTAGTGTGGATACCATACTTTTTTTAATTTTTAAAAGTCATAATTTATTCTGTACATATCAGTATAGTTTGCACATTAAACAACACTATAATAGAATAATTTAGTAGAGTTTTAAACAGAACACAAATGGGAAAGATTCAGGCTACAAAACCCCTCCTTTGAAATAATCTTCAAATCACTTTTTCTAAGTGGAAGGTATATCCCATGTCTAGTCATGTCTGACTCCTGTTCCTCCAGCAGTCAAGGAATTAAAAAGAAAGCCCAGCTTTCACAACTGTACATTTATTTATTCTTATTAGTTCTTGAAGAATTTCATACAACATGTTTTGAATGTATTCATCATCCTTCCTCCAACTCTGCCCAGATTACCCCCCTTTTTCTACTCACCGAACTTCATATTCTGTTTTTAAAAATATTTCATTTGTTTTTCTTAAAACTGTTCCTGAAAAAAATGAGGTTTATTATAATCATTTTAAGAACCAAAAGACTTTCCAGATTCACTACAACTGATATCTGCTCTCTTTTCTTAGCCAAGTCCCTTTTCTTCCTTCAGACCAAAAGTTCAAACTGTAAATACAGCTGTCCAAGGTCCTACTCTACCCAGACAGAAAACTGCAGCAATATATAACAGTGAAAAAATGATAAGTATGGGTATTTTGAGCAAGTTAATGTGGCCTATGATTTTCACTGCTGTGAGAAGACTTTTTCTATATTTAGACTTCTTTGAAGTTCTCTTGAAGGACACTTTCTCCTCCTGTTGCTAGCCTTACCTTCTCATGGCTCCTCTGAGATTCTTTAGAGACCTGACCCTTCCCTCAGAAACCTGCAGCTATCCCCTCAAACGAAGGTACTAGTTTTCCATCTCTCATATAGTGAAGCCCTCACACAATGGTCAGCTTTCTCCTTGCTTCACGTCTTCAGTCAAGTGTGAGGATGGTATGAAGACAGATTTGCAGTGGTCCAGGACATGTAAAGCTAGGGGAGCTCACGCTCCAGTAGAGTTTCCCTTCCAGCTAGGGTATGTGATGGCTAGACCCCTTTACTAAATTCTTTGTGATATAAGGATATTGTCCTGGGCTACTTTCTATTGGTGTGTTAAAGAATGTGACCAAAAGAGAGGAAAGGATTTATTTTGTCTAATATGTCAGTTACAGTTCATCACTGGGGAAATCGGGGAGGAACTGAAGCAGAGGCCATGGAGGAACACTGCATACTAGCTAGTATCTCATGGTTTGCTCAGGTTTCTTTCTTCTACCACCCAAGACCACTTGCTCAGGGTGACACCACCCCTAATAGTCTGAGCACTTCCATATCAATCGTTAAATAAATCAAGAAAATATTCCACAGACTTATTTACAGGTCGGTCTTTGGGGGACATTTTTTTATTGGTCTTTCCTTTTCCAATTGACCCCTTGTGTCAAGGTGACAAAAATCTGACCATTCCAGATACCTTGCAAAAGTAAGAATATTTTTCCTAAGCATATAATGCAATCTGAACCCAGATTGGATGTCTCACCTATCAGCATGATTGCGGGTCTCACCAGGTAATAAATGAGGCTTACATATTCTCCACTTAGTACATAGATATGTCCATCATTGTGCAAAGAAATCTTGGGTTCCATTCATAATCCTGAAACCTGCCCATTCCCAAGAGAAATCTCACTCATTCATTTTGCTTTTGGGGTAGGCTGATCTCCTTTGACTCTGAGCCTCCTTCTGGTGAGCACAGTGGTTAGGATGTGGCGAGTTCATTCCACCATGACTATAGCATGGCACCCACAAGTATGACATGAACTTGCATGGATTTCCAATAAACAGAGTAGCTTATCCAAACATGCCACAGATGCGGTGTTACTGGAGAGAAACATGAAACAATGTATGCATTTGCAAGAAGAAGCAAAAGAAAAAGAATCGAAGGAAGGAACCTTTTCAAAAAGATGTTTTATTCCTGCAGAACTGAAGGAATTGTTACTCTTGCAAAAGAAAGTAATAAGAAAAAGAAAAGTAGAGGCTATGACTTCACTAATTCTCAACTGGAGTTTCCAATTGAGAGACTTAGAACTTATTAGTCTTAGCCATTTTGGACTAATTATAAAAACATGTTTATGGATCTGTTTCTCATATCCCACTTGGATTTTCAGATGGTATTCTTGGTTTTAACTCTTCCTTGCCCTTTCCTCTTCAGTCCCACTTCTCAGTTCACTGAACATCAGAAAAGTTGTTCAGGATTTTCAAAGCAGAGGAAAATGCAGTGAGAATGAAATTAAACCATTTACATTTTATTTATTTGTTTGTTTGTTATTTGATTAGAGTATTTGGTTTATAAGTATCTGTACATAGCTAAGGTTAGGAAGGATCTAAGTCCGAATCTACTGTGGATGTGTAAAGTGCAGAAAAGGTTTGGTGATTTGAATAAGAACATCCCCCATAGGATCATGTATTCCAACACTTGATTGGTGCTCAGTTGGTAGCACTGTTTGGGGAGGTCTTGGGGAGGTGTGGCCCTGCTGGAAGATACACAGACCAGCCCCCGGTTTTAAGGCATCCTGCCCTTTGAGTTCTCTCTCTCTCTCTCTCTCTCTCTCTCTCTCTCTCTCTCTCTCTCTCTCTCTCTCTCTCCCTCTCTCTCTCTCTCCCTCTCTCTCTCTCCTCTCTCTCTCTCTCTCTCTCTCTCTCTCTCTCTCTCTCTCTCTCTCCCTCCCCCCCCTTTCTCCCCACCTCAGCTTCTGTTCCAGCTGCTGTGTCTGCTGCTTGATAACATGCCTCAACACCATAGTAGACTCTTATCCCTCTGGAGCCATAAGCCCAAATAAACTTTTCTATAAGTTGTCTTGGTTGGTCATAGTGCTTTATCACAGCAACAAAAATATAAGTAATGCAAGAGTTTTTCTGTAGAAAAGCTGAGCTGTCAGCCGGGCGTTGGTGGTGCACACCTTTAATCCCAGCACTCGGGAGGCAGAGGCAGGCGGATCTTTGTGAGTTGGAGGCCAGCCTGGTCTACAGAGCGAGATCCAGGAAAGGCGCAAAGCTACACAGAGAAACCCTGTCTCCAAAAACCAAAAAAAAAAAAAAAAGAAAGAAAGAAAGAAAGAAAAACTGAGCTATCTACTTTCGCAAAAATATTGTATGGTTAGGAGGACATGTTCTTGTAGGTAAGAGGCTTAGTGAAATCAGGAAGGAGCAGAATCACACTGTAGCCAGTGGGCAAAGAGGAACTGGTATGTACCGTGTTGAGCCCATCTTCATAGAAACTCAGTCATTCTGGATCAGGGATCCTTCAGGACACATGCCCATTTCCCTTTCTCCATACCAAAGGGCTCATTTGGAGCAAGGTACCAAGTACCTTTAAGGTATCCAAACAGTAAGGGGAAGAAGTCTGTGGGCAGTTGGTTCAGGAGCTGGGAACTGAAAAAGCAAATAGAAAAAAGGCCAAAGGAAAAATGAAGTCAATTGTTTGAAGACTACAGGGAAGTACTTATGAATGGAAGAGTAAGGAGCCAAAAGTTTGGGTGACACAGTTACAAAGACCCCAAAAAGTTAAACTCTTACAATGAGGACATAGAAAAACCTAATGCAGCCTTAAAGATGAAAAAGGTATATGACCCAGAGTACTAGAAAGCTAATGATCCTGCTGCCGGGCACTTGTTTATATCAACTGCTAAAGCTTTTGGAATTGCAGACAAAAGGTTAATGGCCTATTTGCATTTATGCTATAAAGCTATATGTTCCAATAGGTGGTAAATGAGACCAAATGGTAATATAGAAGTGTGGGGTTTAGAGGGCATATAATTCTGTAATCTTTTTTTTTTTTTTTTTTTTTTTTTTTTTTTTTTTTTTTGCTGGAGAGTAGAGATGCTGGTCTGTGCCCTCAAAGAGGAGAGATGTGGAAAACATACCAGATACTTAGAAGCTTCCTTCAGTATTGCTTTTTTTCTTCTGTGGAGTAGGCATAGAAGAATATCAGGAATCCATTCCATATGTAAAGAAACTAATATTCAAAGAAGTTATATAAATCTCCAAGTTTAAATATCAGTGAGGGTTCAGAATCCCTTGATTGCTTTTTTTAAAACTCTGTCTTATTTAATCCCAGAACTCAAGTGGAAGAGGCAAATAGATCTCTGAGATCCAGGCTAGCCTGGTCTACATAGTGATGTCCAGGCAAGACAGGGCAACATCGAGATCTCATTTAGAGAAAAGATAAGACAAATAAAAACCACTCCACTCTATGTCCAGGAAATAAGCAGCTTGGAGTAGAGCACTTGCCCAGTCTATGAAGTCCTAGAGTATGGTTTTGATCCCTCAGCACAGTCAAACATTCTTAAAGCAACAAGAAAGCACAATACTCTAGCATCATTGGACTGTGACATATATATCATATGTATTTGTGGTATGTGTGTGTGTGTGATATGTGATACATCACCAACAAGGGCCAAGAAATTCAGAAGACCGGGGTAAGAGAAAGTAGGAAGTAGTCTTGAACGCATTGGCATAGGAGACTACTTCCTAAATAGAACACCAGTAGCACAGACTCTGAGATAAACAATCAATCAATGGGACCTCTTGAAACTGAGAAGCTTTTGTAGAGCAAAGGATACAGTCAACAAGGCAAAGCGACAGCCTACAGAATGGGAAAAGATCTTCACCAACCCCACATCTGACAGAGGACTGATATCCAGAATATATAAGGAATTCAAGAAATTAGACATCAAAATGCCCAACAGTCCAATTAAGAAATGGGCTATAGAGCTAAACAGAGAATTCTCAACAGAGGAAACTCAAATGGCCGAAAGACATTTAAGGAACTGCTCAACATCCCTAATCATCAGGGAAATGCAAATCAAAACAACTCTGAGTTACCACCTTACGCCTGTCAGAATGGCTAAGATCAAAAACACTGAAGACACCTTATGCTGGAGAGGATGTGGAGCTAGGGGAACTCTCCTCCACTGCTGGTGGGAATGCAAGCTTGTACAACCACTTTGGAAATCAATATGGCGCTTTCTTAGAAAATTGGGAATCAATCTCCCCCAAGATCCAGCTATACCACTCTTGGGCATATACCCAAGAAATGCTCAACCACACCATAAGAGCACTTGTTCAGTTATGTTCATATCAGCATTGTTTGTAATAGCCAGAACATGGAAACAACCCAGATGCCCTTCAACTGAAGAATGGATAAACAAAATGTGGTACATATACACAATGGAATACTACTCAGCAGAGAAAAACAATGGCATCATGAGGTTTACAGACAAATGGATGGATCTAGAAAAAATCATCCTGAGTGAGGTAACCCAGACTCAGAAAGACAAACATGGTATGTACTCACTCATAGCAAGATACTAGACATGAAACAAGGATGACTTGTCTGCTACTCACATCACCAGGGAGGCTACCTGGAAAACAGGACCCCAAGAAAGACACAGGGATCACCCAATGACAGAGAAATGGAATGAGATCTACATGAACAGCCTGGACATGAGTGGCGGTAATGAAAGGCGAGGGTTGAGGGAAAGAGAGCTTGGGGGAGCGGGAGATCCCAGCTGGATCAACAACAGAGAGGGAGAACAAGGAATAGGAGACCATGGTAAATAAAGACCACATGAGAATAGGAAGAAGCAAAGTGCTAGAGAGGCCCACAGAAATCCACAAAGATACCCACACAACAGACTGCTGGCAGTGGTCGAGAGACAGCCCGAACTGACCTACTCTGGTGATGGGATGGCCAAACACCCTAATTGTTGTGCTAGAAACCTCATCCAACTACTGAGGGATCTGGATGCAGAGATCCATGACTAGGCCCCGGGTGGATCTCTGGGAGTCCAATTAGCGAGAATGAGGAGGGTTTATATGAGCGAGAATTGTTGAGACCAAGGTTGGATAAAGCACAGGGACAAATAGCCAAATGAATGGAAACACATGAACTATGAACCAATGGCTGAGGGGTCCCCACTGGATCAGGCCCTCTGAATGGATGAGACAGTTGATTGGCTTGATCTGTTTGGGAGGCATCCAGGCAGTGGGACCAGATCTTGTGCTCATTGCATGAGTTGGCTGTTTGAAACCTGGGGCCTATGCAGGATTGTTTGGCTCGGCCTGGGAGGAGGGGACTAGACCTACCTGGACTGAGTCTACCAGGTTGACCTCAGTCTGTGGGGAAGGCTTTGCCCTGGAGGAGATGGGAATGGGGGGGGGGTTGGGGGGAAGGTGAGGGGGACAGGAGGGGGGAGAACAAGGGAATCCGTGGCTGATATGTAGAACTGAATTGTATTGCAAAATAAATTAATAAAAAAAAAAAATTTAAAAAAAAAAAAAAAAAAAAAGAAAATTCTGAGTAAGGCTTCATGGTAGAGGAGACACCTTTCTTATAGCAAAAGGGTCCTGTTTGGACCAGGAGAAAACTGAGTAAAACTGGGTTTATTATCTGTAAGAAGACTAATGTAATCTATTCATCAGATATAGATGTATATAAGTAATATTTTGATAATTAGAAATTGATGATTGGATAATTTTGGATGATCAGAACCATTTCAAAGATGTGACTCAGGAGCCAGCAAGATACCTCAGCCAGGCAAAGCACTTGCCACTAAGACTGATGGCCTGAGTTCAGTCCCTATCCCAGTTGCTCTCTGTCACATACACACACATACACACACACACACACACACACACACACACACACACACACACACCCCATAGGGAGGTGAGGAGACAAAAAAAAAAGAGGTAGCTCTGATTTACTCATTCACTGGAGGCCAAATGACAGTTTAGGATTAAAAACCAATCTCAAATTCTAAAGCATTTATTAATAATTTAAACTTTATACTAAATTATCTTGGAACAGCTGTGACTCAAATAAAATCATTTTTTAAATAAAAAAAAAATCTGGTCCCTGCATCCCATATCAGGGCAGTCTCTAATTTAGTAAATAAACACCTTTGAAAATTGCAGTGCAACCTCTATTAATGTGATTTAAACCCTGGTGTGTGCGCTCCTGAGATATACCAGATTAATGAATTATCTAAGCCATGGTGGAAAATGACCTGCTCAAAATGAAAACAAAATTCATAACCAAAAGCTGCCCAAATAGCAAGCACTCTTAATCCTTTAGTTTACAAGTAAAAACAGTGGGAATAGGTCAAAAGATGGGTCCTGCTTAGTATTTTAGATGGTATTTCACCCTTATCGTATGAAGATTGTTGAAGAGTTTGCTTGACTTCTATTTATTTTCCTTATATTCAAATTAGACCCTTTTGTTGTTGTGGTGGTGGTTGTTGTTTTAATTTTCCTGCTTAGGCTTTGAATGGCATGTTTGGATGACTGGCCCAGATCTGGCATTCTGAGTTTGTGCCAACAAAAATGTCAAATGCATTTGCCTTTTAATTACATGCAGTGCCTACGTTTTAATATTCCAGAGTTTTCCCCGAGGAAGAGACTCTTCTGATCCTGCCGTTTGTGGAAGGGGGGAAAATACCACTGACATTATCGGAGTTGTTTTTCCCTAATGTCTCCAGCTACCCACGTTTATCACTTTACAAACATTTCACTTGAAGGTTATATTTAGTCGTTGGTAGCCTTCTTTGCTATAAACACTGTGTGTGAGTAGGATACAGGGTCCAGCATTTTATTTTAACTTCTTTCTCTTATTTCCTAGTGATCCTCAGCCAAACCCAGTTTACTCTGAATAGGCCATCGCTACTGGAATGTCTCAACAGTATAGTAGTGTGTAGAGGGTTAATCCCTTATTACTGACATAGTCCTCACCCCTTACTATCTTCAGTTTGAATATAGCCCAGTTCATTAGCCCCTACCCAGTACAGCATTGTATTATTTGGCTTCCCCAAAGCATAAAAGCAGAATTGTTGTTCCATTACTTGAAATGAGAAGATCTCTTTTGGCCAATACTCTGAACTCCCTTTAATGCCGAGTGTGCAGATACAACAAAGCAGTGTTGCTAATGATTTGCTGCTTCCAAGCTAAGAGGATGCTCCACCATGATCTACCCCCAGATCATCATCCTCTGAAAGGTCTTCTCTCCTGTCTACCTCTGACATGGTCACTGAGTGGCTCTCCCCTTCCTGTGTTATCTCTCAGTATAGAATTTCTCAGTGCCAGAGATGGGGACTTGGTAAGTTAAGTGCTCCCCACGCAGCCAAGAAGACCTGAGCTTGGATGCCTAGCTCATATGTGAAAAGATGAGCCGGGTGGTGGTGGCGCACGCCTTTAATCCCAGCACTTGGGAGGCAGAGGCAGGTGGATCTTTGTGAGTTCGAGGCCAGCCTGGTCTACAGAGTGAGATCCAGGGAAGGCGCAAAGCTATACGGAGAAACCCTGTCTCGAAAGACAAAAAAAAAAAAAAAAAAAGCAAAGAAAAGAAAAAGAAAATTGCCATGAGCGGAGCAATGAGTGTGTATCACCCCATCTCCAGTCACTGTTCTGCCGCTGTGAAGAGACACCATGACCAAGGCAGCTCTTATAAAGGCAAGCATTTAATAGTGACTTGCTTAGAGTTTGAGAGGTTAGTTCATTATCATCACGGTGGGGAGCGTGGTGGCTTGCGTGGCACTGGAGAAGCAGCTGAGAGCTTTACATCCAGATCCAAGGGCAGCAGCTACAGAAAGAGACTGGGCCTTGCATGGGCTTTTGAAACCTCAAAGCTCACCCCTAGAGACACACTTCCTCTAACAAGGCCACACCTTTTCCAGCAAGCACACACCTCCTAATCTTTCTAATGCTTTTGAACAGACCTACTCCCCTTTGTCTAGGCATTCAAATATATGAGCCTTTGGGGACCATTCTTACTCAATCCACTACTTCCAGGGAATAGAGACAATAGGATCTCTGAAGCTTGCTGGGCAGGCCCCCTAGCCAAAAGAGTGAGCTCAAAATTCAGTGTGAGACCATGTCTCACAAAAATAAGATGTAGAGTGATTAAGACACCCCATGTCAGGGACACACACATATGTTCTCTCTATACCAAGGATACTGGTTTACTTGTGCACAGTTTCTATTACTCAGAATCATTCAGAGATGTCTGCTGAAAAGATATTATCCATCTTACCCAGTGATGATTTTGCAAGGACTAGGAATATATTGGGCACGTAGTGAGGAGAGCAAATCCTTTAGTTGATGAAAATGAAGACGTGCCACAGATGCCTTATTTTTGGATTTAAGGTGCAAGGGGGAAAATATGTTGTCCTTGTCTTTAATTTACTTCTTATGACCCTTTGTGCTCCCGCTCAGGCTCAACCCCTCCATGTTAGTTTACTTTATCTCCCAAGAGGATTCCATGTAACTGGCTCCCAGTTCATTTGTGCTTCTGTCTCTTCCTCATTCTTTTCATTAGTTAGTGATTCAGGTTGACACCTCTCATCTATTCCCTGTCTTCCTGTCTCATTTCTTTGTGTGTTTAAGGTAGTGGTGAAAACGTGAGGTTGATCACACTACGCCCCAAGTAAAAGTGGCAAATAAGGGGTCGAGCAGAATAGCTTTTCTTTCAAATGATATGTATTATATAATTATTAAAAATATGTATTAGTAGTATATAATAATTTATATACTTCATTGTATATAATAATTATATGTATAATTTAATTATATATATTAATACTGGCGCCATGAAAAAATGGTTTCTTTGTTAAAATATATTATAGACTCTGTAAATTAGTTTTTAACCTATCATTAATGGATTCTTTTCCAAAAATCTTGAAACTTATAGTATACGGTAAGTGATATATACTCTTCTAGGTGATGCGCCTCAACACTTTTCAGTTTATTGGTCATAGTGAAATCTTAAACATTAAAATTATGATTGAGTTTTTATTACCACCTTTACTTTCTAATCAGTTTCTTATACACTTGCTTAAAAAAAATACTGGCAACAAAATCTTGTTTGTGGGTCATGGGAAAATAATGAACTGGTAGTTTGAGTTGGGAGAGTAAGTCTTGGGTAAATGAAAGAACGGGATTGAAATCCATTTCTAGGGGTGTGGCTCAGTAGTTGAATACTTGCCCGGCATGCACAAGGCCCTGGGTTTCAACCCCAGCACTGCAAAACAAATATAACCCAGGCTCCGAGTTACTGTTCTGGAAGTTCAACCAATTATGTGCTCAGGGCGTCTCTGTAGAACAGGCCCACTGTGAGGAGAACACAACTTGACATGCATTGCTGGGCTCACAGCATCTACAAGGAAGAGGAAGGAGACGAGAGAATGGAAAAGGAAAGGAAGAGAGGGGAGAGGAGGGGAGGGGAAGCCAAATGATAATTTAGTGTTCAATGTAGAGAAAATCTAAAGCTCTTTTGCCCTTGAAGCTTTGATCTTTGGGCTAGCAATGGGAGTTGCATGCCTTGAGGTTTCCATGCAATGCTGGCAGAGATGGCCTAAGTCCATTGGTACCTCCGAGCTGCTGGTGCAAGGAGGTGCAAATTCTGTTTAAAATGAAAGCATGATCAATTTAGGCCCGCAGGAGTCCCACAGACTAACATAAAGCAATTAACTCACATCCAAAGGTCACCAAGCATTCTTGAACGTAAGTCACAGTGAGAGTCAGCAGAATCAGCACCTAAGTCCTCCCAGGATTATAGGTATTGACTGTCGAGTCAAAATATAAAATTGCTGCATACAAAACACTTACCAAATAAAGAACAAATAAGGACTAACAAAATGTTGTCATCGGTAACTAAACTAAGAACTGTATACCATGATCTGAATAGAATTTATAGGACAGAAAACCACAGTTGTCCAAATTTAAAAGTAACTGAATAGATGTGCTCATCAGCCTTAATTGCTGTAGTAAATATCTGAGCAAAGGACGTAGAGGAAGACTTATTTGGGCTCAGGATTTCAGGTCATTTAGCTCTGTTGCTTTGGGGCCCATGCACTGTGAGGCAGGGTGTGATGGTCAGGGTAGGTGGTGGGCAAAGTGGGTCACCTCGTAGTAGAAAGGAACAGAGAACACCACACAAGACAAATGCAGGAATGAGGTAAACCTTTCCAGGGACCTGTTGCCATCAACCAGGCCCCACTTCCCAAATAATGGTGTAGGATGCCATTAGTTAGGTCAAAGCCTTTACGGTTTCTTCACACCATGGCCAGCTGGCCTCTAAGCTCTCAACACATGAACCTTCTTTGTGAGGGGGAAGGAGGAACCAATCATAACAACATAAAAGAGAAATTGTTTATATTTAAAGAAGATACCCAGAGTGAAATCTATGAAGAAAGGTGGACATGCTCATGAAAAGAACCAATCGGCCATGAGAACATGTTACCTGTACAGCCACATGTTCAGTTCAACCCATTTAAACCATGGGATGCCAGCACAAGATGGACTTAAGAGCAGAAAAATCTAAACAGTGACTCCTGCAATTTCGTGTTTTGACATGGAACAGAAGCAGCTTCTTAGCCCATTATGTCCATTCCAAAGCCTTGTACAAGAGCTATGTATTTAGCAACATGGGGCCCTGGAGGGTCTGAGATGCCTTCTCCTGTCCATTCTACTTAGGAAGCAGATCTGCATTAATCCACGACATGCACACCTTTTACAATTTTCAGAGGAAAAAGATAAATGAATTCAGCCTGGGATAAGTTACTGAATGCTAAGCACCACTCATAAAACATAGACTAATACATTTTACTTCATTAATATTAAAACTATAATTCACTTTTATACCATGAATAAAGTAAGATGGAAAGCCATAGAGTGTGGGACACTTTACTCCAAAATGTGGCACCTTGGTATTCAAATACTTTAAGTTGGAGTGGGGTTTTGGATTGGAGAGGGTGCTGTTCTGTTTTGAGAAATGGCAGAGATGAGCAGGTCTCTTTGGCCTTCTCCTTACCTTCCCCCCAAAACGGGATACAAGACTCAGGAAGGATTTCCTTGACCTTTGCCTGAAACAGCAAGGCCTGAGCCCTGAACTTGGGGGACATTGCCTTGTAATTAAAGCTTGTGAACAAAGGCCTTGCTAAGCCCCCCTGTTCACCAACTCATTCTGCCCCCCCCCAATTCCTTCTATCTGATGGTGTGTACTTCATGAAACACACCATAAAAGCACTCAGTCATCTATGGATGTGTGCCCTCATTTGCTCATGAGGCCTCTTATATCATATAAAACATATTTCGGGGTTCCAAAGGTGGTTCCGTGGCTAAGAGAGCTCAGTGAGCATGTGTGAGAACTTAAGTTCAAATCCCCAGCATCCACATAAAATTCAGAAAATGTCTGTGTGTGCATGTGACCCCCGTGCTGGGCTTGGGCTTCCTGACTAGCCAAGAAACAGCCATCTCCAGGGTCACTGAGATGTACTGTCACTTGGGAGTAAGGTGGCAGGTAGGCGTCCAGCTCTTCCTCTTCTAATCTGAACACAGATGTCACAGGCATCTGCACATGTTCATACATGTGCACACATGTATTAAGCATATGTTTATACTTGTATTGATCTTTAGTTATAAAGGTTTAAGCAATGAATTTAGGAGATTAAAATAAAAAGATATGTTTTTCTCTTGTACTGCTCAACAGAGGAAGGTATTTGCATCACAAATAAATGACAAAGTTAGTATCTCCATAAAGCCAAAAAGATAAAAACAAATTCTTTAAGAATAGTTGAAGGCTAGATGTGGTAGTGCAAAGCTTTAATCTGCCAGTCCAGAGGCAGAGACAGGTGGATCTCTGTTAGTTCAAGGCCATCCTTATCTGCATAGGGAGTTCCCAACCAACCAGCACTATATAGTAAATCCCCCCACCTCTCCTCCCTCTCCCTCCTCCCTCTCCCTCTCCCTCTCCCTCTCCCTCTCCCTCTCCCTCTCCCTCTCCCCCTCCCCCTCCCCCTCCCCCTCCCCCCCCCCTCCCTCTCTCTCTCTCTCTCTGTAATCAAGTCACAAAAATTGGTGACAATTGTTTACTGGACATTTCATAGAAAAAACGGGTTTAAATATTCAAATATCTCTAAGTCATTTTAGTCAAGTGAATATTAGAGAGCATAGTTCAACAGCATGTTTAAAAACATGAAAGATCTGATGGTGCAGAGCTATGACATAATTAACATAGAGATTACATATGATGCTGGTTGGCAGATCAATGAGTCACAAATTACAGCAAGTTGAGTATTTGCAGTATTTGTTTCCATCACAGTGGACTGAACATAATCTCTAAGTCACACACTACTAATGCTGGAAGTGGAGTGGGGTTGACTAGATTATTTGGTGATGGGCAGATGGTTCTACACAGTTATGGTATATGATAACATAAAAGTATTTGTCAGTGGATGAGGACCCAAGAATTGACTGGAGCCTACTTTGTGACAGTCTGATATGTTTGAAGTAGTTGGGATAGCTTTATAGTTAAGTTTTAGAAAACTCACCCTGGTAGCAGAAGATAGGCTAAATCTGAGAAGGCCAATGCAGGAAGCAGTAGGGTTTATTTAAACACACACACACACACACACACACACACGCACGCACGCATGCACCCGCACACAAGATAATTGAGTCTTGAATGCAGCAGAAGTTGGAAGGGAGAACTCCAGGCAGATTTATGAGAAAACTTCAAGGATAGAACCAGCTGTGTTTAAGAAGGAAGACAGCACACCATGGTTCTATTTTACCCACTTATTGCATGTCAGTAAATGGGAAGCTTACTGAAAAATTCATATGTGCAATCAAATATTTGTTCTTAAAAGAAAATAAAGCAGAATAACACTTTCTACTTTTTTATCTTTAAGTATACTCCTGAAATGTGACACTAATGTGTTCATGAAAAAAATAAGTCTATTATTTATTTAGTATTTTTGTAGCATTTTTGTGCTATCATTGTTAAGCAGAAACAAATATAAAAATATCAGGCTTGAAGGAGATGCCTTAAACATTGTGAAATTAACCTGAAATATTTGTAATAGGAATGCATTCTTTTGTTTTATAATTTTAGATCTTTATGAACTTCTTCTTTTCGATTCTCAACATTACAAATCTTCAAGAAAGTTTCTTTGTTAAACAAGAAAATTATTTTCCAACTCCTACAACAAAATGAATGTATGACATGTAGCTGTTTTCTTACTTCACCAATCAAAATCTCTGACTGACCTTTTCTTTTTTTTTTTTGGTAGTCAGCAATTCAAGAGTGAACAAATTTCATCATAAGATCATGCGAGGTGATAGAGCAAGATGACATCAAAGGATCATTGAGTTAAATAATAAATACTTCAAGATGCCCCTAAGGCTTAGAAGACCACAGTAGCAGACTATTTAATTAATAACATGTACTTTACAAAACCCATCATTATCTATTTATATGAAAGACTGCAAAAAAAAATTTTAAACTATATTTTAAGTGATGTCCGTTGGCTGATTCACAGGTTTTCATTATGTTATGATGGACTCAAAAGGCTAACCCCTAGTCCTTGCCATCCCATCCGTCCACTGTTCTATCACGTGTTTCCATTCATCAAACCTCTTCACAACATTATGCTACTTGACATCCCTAAAAGGTACATCATATAGTTATTATTTTAGAAGGTACTAACTCTATCTGGTTGCCATGCCACCATCTTTGATTAGTGGTACATTGTATCTTTAAAATGACTGTAGATAAACGTACATTAGGGTCTGCACTGGTTTGAATGGTACATATCCCTCCTGGTCTCTAGTATTTAAATACCTGGTTTTGGTAGGTTTAGGAAATATGGTCTTGCTGGAGGAGTTAAGTCTCTGGGAGCGAGCTTTGGGAGTTTCTAGAACTAGCCATTGTAGTTCACAGTCTCTGCTTCATGTTTGTGGTTCAAGATGGCATGAGCCTTCAGCTTCTGCTCCAGCCTCAGTATCTGTCTGCTGCTACCTCTCTTCTGACATCTTGAACACTAACCCTTTGGGATCTGTAAGCCCAAATAGACATTTTTCTGTAAGTTGCCTTGGTTGTCATATTTTACCACAATGATAGCAAAGTGATACAAAAAAAAAATATTTGTGTCCCCCTAAATATCTAGTTATATGTAAGCAACCTTTGAACTGGTCCAATGATCCCCAAAGCCACTTTCTCCCCGTGGCATTATTTACATAGTTGCAGGAGTCACTTTCAAGGTTTTCCATTATTTTCCAAAGCCAACAAATCAACTTCATTATAGCATTTCATGTTCTTAACTACTATAGCTCTACAGTCTGTACAATACATAACAGGCAATATGCTTAGTTCTCTTCTGCTGAGATCTTAGCTCTGCAGACTATACTCTGTATAACTTCTTCATGTGTAAAGCCTGTTAATGTATCTCTCCAAATAATGGAAAGAACTGGTATTGCCAACACCAAAACTCCATGCAGTCTTACCTTGGGATGTACTTGAACTTGATTTGGGCAGAAGATGGGAACAGCCCCATGAAGGAAAGACTAACTAGTGCCCTTCTGTGCCTAGCTTTATCTCAAACTAGATCTAGACCAGTAAAATCCAATAAATCCTTATGCTTTGAGGAAGCCGTCTGATTTTTTTGTATGCCCATTCAGTTTGTTGTATGCATGCATAGTGCCATTCTTTTTTTTTACTCAGTTAATATGTTTGTACTATGGTTCTTTTCCAAGCTCTGCTAGGCATAAAATGACGGCAAAGTATACATGGTTCCTACTTTAAAGATCTTTAAGAATGGAAAGCCATTAGAAGGCTATAATCAGTGGAGTGACTGCACCATCATTGTATAAGAAATGCCATGTGTGTTTTGATGAAGGACAAGCAGGATGCAGAGGAGAAGAAAGCAGCCACCATGTACATGAGAAATGATGCTTGTCTGAATTGATGTGTAGCAGAGGAGAGGAAAAGAGTAGAAAGTGGGTACTTAGAAAAGAATAGTACCTTATAACTAATTGCACAAGATAGACGATTAATTTCCATGTCTACCCCGGACATTCCTATTTGCATTTTGTCCTTTCATAATTATTAACATCTTTGCATTCAAAAACATCCATGTGTGGATAATAAAGTATACATTAATACAGAGATAAAGAGAGAGAAGGAAAAAAAGATATTGCCCAGGTTTTCAGCTTCAAGAAGCCAATGGCAAGAGTTGTGTACTACAGGGGGAGGAAGTGGAAGAATGCTATGAGAAGAGTGTATATGCTCACATTTAACCCCATGGTGTTAAGGGAGACTCACACACACACACAAGTGAAGTCAATAATCAAATTACTGAAGGGTCAGGAGATCAAGGAGATATTGGTCAGAAATGCAGTGACTTGAGAATGCTCAGAATGGATGGTAACTGGAGTGAGGAAATGTGACATCACAAAGCCAGAGAGTGTGGACAACCACATCAGGAAGCTGAGGCCCTTGAGGGCCTAAAAACGACACCTGTTCCCCATGGATGAGCAAATCAGGAGGCATTTACAAAAGAGTCCTGGATGAAAGAGGCCAAAGTCATGACGCTAGCAGGTACACTGCAACGGATGGCCCATGAAAAGGCAGTGTTGCAGATAGGAAGTGCTCAGAAAAGCCAACAGCTTCTAACATTCAAATAAAGAGAAATGTGCCTCTTCAATCCCAGTCACTAGTAAGTCGATGCTGGCCCTGGCTTGCTTGTGGTAAGGGTTGTATCCCTTGTTTGTGGAGTTCAAGGACATTTACAAAGATGTATGAGTGATTGATTTGTACCAAATTACAGCTGAGAAAAGGAGAAACCCCCATAATATACCAGGAGGATGTGTAGAATTTGAGTGTGATGTTTCTAAAATACTGTAAGATCCCCTAAAAAACTGTGCTTAGAGATGTCATCTGAAATACCCATCATGAAGGAGAGAAAAATGATTCTGTCTAATCACAGAAATTAGAATAGTTTTAACCTTCATGTAAATTTATGTGACTTTACTCTTTTGGTCTAGAGTTGGAACAAAATTATTTTATTTGTGGGAGCAAGGATATGTTATATAAAAAGGTTACTTAGATGTTTTCCTCCCCCCCCCAAAAAAAATGTATCTCCTAAATGTGCTCAGTAAAAATAAGATTCTGGCTTTTTTTCCACCTTCATTGTGCAAAGAATTATGCCATTCTAGGCTTCTGAAAACTGGGGATTCTTTGGATGCTCTCTGGCAAGTGAAATACGAACAGATTTAGGGCTTTCTGAAACTGACATTCTCCATTGTCTTCGTGCGTACATAGATTATATGAGGCACAGGGGGGGCCACCACTGTGATAGGTATCCTCTCTCTTTGAAGAAAATAGGAATTGCTCACTTAAAAGCTATTGTATATTTCCATTAATGCATCTTCTAAAAGTGGAAGATTTTATTTCTGTTCTTTGGTCCTACTGAGCAAAAACCTAGAGAAATAAATGGGACTGAACATACAGAGGAAACCAGCTGTGTAGGCTGAGTCAGGAGGATTGCAAGTTAAGCTGCGCTATGGAATGAGTTCAAGGCCAGCCTGAATTTTGGGGGAAGACTCTGTCCCCGCCCCCCCAAAAAAGCATACAGATGAATAAATTTGCACATTTTCTTTTTACAAAGTACTGTTGGTGGTACTATTAGTAATAATAACATGTGAATCCTATACTGAAAGTTTACAGTTCAGGGAAAAAAGCCATCCACTCACACGTATATGGAGAATCTTATTCAAGTTTGGTAATTATGTTAACAGTTGGTCAATAATCTGCAGGTCAATTATAATCATGACCTATAAAGCATACTTGACCTTGGTCACTTTTCTTTTTTAACCATTTGGGTAACTATAAATAGGATCCAACTCTAAGAAGGCCACAGATTATCACTTTAAAGTGATTCGTGGATTTACATAATACGTGAATTATCTTAACACCCCATGCACTGAACACACCTGCAAGTTTAACAGTTTCTTTGTTCAAACATTGACTTTTATATTTGACATTCCACTTCGGGGAATATATTTAGATTAATTTATCAGAAAATCTATTTCTAATAAAACTTTCTTTTAAAAAAATTCTTCATCCTTTGAATTTATAATTGCTTGCCTACCATTTTTTTTGTGTGTGTGAGTTTCATTATTTAATGATGCAGCATGGATAGTATTTAAGCTTTTTCTGGTGGCAAATTATTTCTGGACCTATATTCACAATGTCCATTCTATCTGTGCCTGTGTGCATTTTTATGTTTGAAAAGATTTAGCAATTCTGGGGTTTCTTATAAAATATAGTATGGTACATGTGACACCTGAATTAAAACATATTAAAGAGATGGACCTTGGCTGGGAGATGACGCGATTGGTAATATTCTGTAAAAGCAAGGGGACCTGAGTTTGATCCCCAAGTCATCATTATTCAAACTACTAAATCTACACACAGTTTCTAACATATGTGCAAAGCATTTGCCACAGTTTGAGAGAATTTCAAGAGTGTACATAGTGTGGTTTCAACGTAAGGGTTCTACATCACGATAATCAAGGACAGACAAAAAGTGCTGGGATTGTTAAGATAACCCGATTGGTAAAGTGCATGCCAAACGGGCATAAGGAGCTGAGTTCAAATCTCTAACCCCCATGTAAAAAGCTGGGTGTGTCAAGAAGCTGTAGCAGGTGGACCCCTATCCCAACAGTTCAGTGAGAACCTCAGTTTCAAAAAGTTCCATCAGTTGAGAAAGACAACCATACTCCCATGTAAGTGCATGAATATGAACACAGAGAGAGAGAGAGAGAGAGAGAGAGAGAGAGAGAGAGAGAGAGAGAGAGAGAGCACAAACAGGCATCAAATAAGAACTGATCGCCAAAGCACTGGCAGTTTATGTCAGGTATGTCCGAGTACCAAGGGATTGTCATCTCTACCCCGTGAAAGTCAACTGTAGCAAAGAACCTGAGCAGAGGAAACTTTAGTGAGTGAACTGTAGAATTTATCCCACAGATGAAAGTTTCTCTCGGGAGATTTCTAAATCACCTTTTTTAAATTCCTTTGTGAAGACATATCTATGTAAACTAAAAGTTTGATAATTACAAACAATAACCATTTTGCTTTTGGATTTTCACATGCAGTTTAGGAATACACTCCACCTGTTTTAGGTATTTATGCTTACACCATGTGTGGATGTGTATATACATTCATCAAGTCACTCGAGAAAAGGAATGCCAGCAGGTTTGAATAAGTTGCAGACAATGAGATAGTTGGCCGTGTAGTATGCACTGAGTGACTCCTACTCCTAATTATCCACAGCTGGGGAAGTTATCTACAGCTGTGAGGATGGGCATGGCCATGCCCTGCCCAGCAAGCTCCCTTCACTTAATCGCAAAGGCAAGCTGGGCATGTCTTTACTTCATTGCAGTCTCTACTTCAGAATAACCATTTCCAGTTGCTAAACTATTGGGATATTTCATTCTGTGGAACTGAAACAAGATGGTTCAGTGGACTGTCTTACAAACTTAACTAACACCTTTTCAAAAGTGTATCTTCTATTTAGATTTAAAGTGAAACATTTATGGAAATATTAGTCGGAGATAGGTTTGCTTTTTTTTTTACTTTGAAAAATTATGCTCACCTCGTGGCATCAACTTGCCAATGGGAAAAACTGGAGCAGACATTGAGATACGTAGAACCTGGATGTTGGAGAGAAAGAAGCCAAATAAAGGAACTGAAAAAGAAAGGATTGGGACAGGAATAGATGGATAACCTTCTAAAGAGAGTAGACATGTTGTCCTGGAGATAAATGGGCTCAGATTGCAGCCTTGTTGGTAGTGTGTTCATTCAGCCAGGGTCTCTGAACTCTAAGTACAGGTGCTGTGATGAGAGGTTTAGGGCAGTTTTCCAATATACTTAATCCATAGAACTCCCCAGCTTTTGCTGTCCATATTCTCAGCAGTGGGGGGCACAAACCTGGAAACTGAGAAATGCTGTCTTAGAAGATAGAAGATGTCTTAGATTCCGTGTCTGCCCTTGAGCGATTCATAAGCTATCCTTAATTCTCTAAGCCTCAGGGGTTTTGTATCTGTAAAGTACAGATAATAATAGTTTCTTTGCCAGTTTCAAGGTAAATGAGGTAAAAGGAAAATGCCCTCCGAGGCTTTTCCAGGCCTTATGTATTGATTAAAGTTTTCTATTTTAATTGTGTACATACAATTATGAGGGCTGAGCATGATTTTGAGAAAGAAAAGGAAGTGAGGGCCTCTAATCTTTTTAAAGGCATTTCCCACGTTTATTATCTGGTAAGATATAGATAAAATGGAAACTATTCCTGGCTACTTTTCCTTACTTTTTCTTTCCTTGTGCTAAACTATTTATTTCAACTTTTATAATAGATTATATTAGATTATAAATGCTTCCTTCAGCCTCCTGAGTCTTAGAATTATAGGCAGCAACATGAGCCACCACAGTCAGTTAAAAAATAAACTGATAAAGGGTCATCTATATCCAACCCAATCTCTTCCCACTGTACTAGTTCTAAAATCTAGTCCTGAATTTTGAAGGCATTTGAAGAAAAATAGCTTATCATTCCCTTTTATAATAATTTCTGTGGTTTTCCTCTTATTTCTTATGTTAAAACAGAGCCAAAAAATAAAAAAAAAAAAACTGGAGTGGAAGATTTTTCCCTTATCATGGCCCTAAGTCTTTCATGCTTTAGAATAGCTCGTTTCTGCATATGGGTTTTTAGGTGATGGCTAGTCAAGCCTGTCCTCCTTTGGCCATTTCTGCCTGGAGGCAGTCTTTCTGTGTGTGGTAGAGGCTTCCAGTCACCTGTTTCTCTGATTCCTTTAGCAGCAGCAACAGAAGAACCAGAGGTGATCCCGGACCCTGCGAAGCAGACAGACAGAGTGGTGAAAATCGCGGGCATCAGTGCTGGGATCTTGGTCTTCATCCTCCTCCTCCTGGTTGTCATAGTGATTGTGAAAAAGAGGTAAGATCCGATAATGTCCTGTACCACACACACACACACACACACACACACACACACACACACACACACACACACGTGTTTGCCACTGACGTTCACACATTTTCCCTTCAAGCTCTCTGACAAGTTCTAATAAGATTGCTTGCACCCCAGTCCCTTCTTACTTGGGATTTTTAAGTGAAGTCTTACTTAGCTTTTTGCAGTTTGTTCTGGGATATAAGTGTAGATTTTTGTTAATGTTTATCTAATGTAAAACTGTAAATTTCTTGAATTTTCAGAGATACACGAGAAATTTATCTCATTTTAAATGTTGTTATTATTAAGCATATTAAAATTGATGGTTATACGGTTCCCATGCGGTGCTTGGACCAAAGTCAGAATTATTTTCATTCTTGATCTATATTTTTTATAAATATGGGTTGCATATGAGACATGAGGAGAATAGGAACTTTGTTTAATGACATTGTATATTAAATATTCACTGACTAAATTTTTTTTAAAGAAGAGTAAATGCTTAAATTGAACCTTATCTTTTATACGATGTCAGTCAATGTCGCCACCTCCTGGAGTTCTATAAAGATCTAACTTCCTGGAATTTAAACTTGTGTTCTGGAAATGAAAGTATACTCTTGCTCAAATGCAATTAAGATATGCATTTTCTTATACTTTGAGCTATTTGACTATTATATAAGTTGTCAGAATCTTTAAGTCATCTTCTTAGAAACTAGTATGACATTGCAATCCTACCAATCACAAATTTTGGATAATTCTACAATTTGGAAGGACTTTTGGAAAAAAAAAATTACATGCAGAGTGCATTCCAACAGCTTTGTGTATAGAAGTGGTTCTGCTTGATTAATTGTACTGATTGTATAATAAATGATGTTGCTTATATTACACGAATTCTCATAGTGTCCAATTATTATTGCTTTCTACTTGAAATAAAACATTAGCATTATGAATAAGACTCATATGTTAATAACAATTCCATGAGAACCTATTTTAATATATTGCCTCTTTACAATTGTCCCCGGAGGTATATATGTTGGAGAAGACACATCTGCATTAGAAACATTAGGTATGCACTGCAGTGTTCTGTGTTCAATTAGCTACATATGTGCTTCCCCTAAACAGTGCTTTCTCTCTGCTGTCGTCTACCTCTGTGATTGAAAAACACACCCTAGGCGAGACAAGAAGATTTAAGCGTTTTGGAAACACTAGTTTTCCAATAAACATCCATGAAAATCGTGGACTAGAATCTTCAGACCTTATACCTCTGTTTAAATTAAATTTGTATTTGGAGAGTGGAAAAGCCAAATAGTTTAGAGAGCTCACTTAACACTGCTTCATCATTAAAAGGATTGTCACATCCGATTGGATGCCTGGGAATGGTTTCTGACTGAGCCCTCCTCAGAATGGAATTCAATCTTGTTGTATTTGTGGCTTATTTGAAAACTTGTTTGTTTTTGAGTCCCCTCCTCTTGGTGGATTTGTATTAAGAATGACAAGTGAACACTGAGGTCCTTCAAGTTGCTAAGCCAGTCACCGAAGCAAGGACGGGGAAAGGGGGAACGACATGCTCTGACAGCTCTCTAAAATGGCACATCGTCACTGATTCTTCGGTGTGTGTTGCCAATGATCAGAGAAATAAGCCTCCTCTAAAATGTTTCATGTTTAAGCTTCCACAATTATTTTACTGGATAGAAAGTCTCCTGACCGTTTCCTTGCCTCGGCAGCACTTGTGTGACTGGTGAAGCCCATCATCTTGCAGATGGATGAGGTTGTGTTTGCTGCCTTCAGGTGTACATCATGCCTAAATTACTTCCCCTTTTTACTCACCTCAGCACATTTGTAAGGACTTTGACTCATAGTTGGCGTATGTCACACACATATATTCTGTGTTATTTAAGCAAGAGTAGATTATTACCCTTCCATAAAAATATACAGCGGTCCTGGATATGATAGAGTTTAGCTTAATATTTGGTGTTATTCTGTAGTTTCCTTTGAATCTAGAAATTTACACTAAAAACAGTGGAAATGGAAACCCTCTTACCATCTGCATTCTCATGAGATATTGTAAAGTTTCTTTAGACTATCCCTCAGTGTGGATAATATGTGTAGGGATATTTGCCTCACTGAAAATAGTTCCATGTGCTTTGGGTTGCAAAAGAATAGCTTAGAATTCAGCCAAATAAAAATTTATGGATGAGATTATACAGAAAGTAAGTTCTTAGGCTGTGAAAGGGATATTGCAACTTTCAGAACGCAATGTCATTTTTTTTTCAGTTTGATCACTGTTGAATTATTTCCAATTATATGCCATTTTTCATTGATTGTGTATAATTTAAATGCACAGCATGAACACATTAAAACTTCCAAACATCAACTTGAAATCATGTTTCAGTACAGTAAATGTTTGTGTATATCATGTTCACATGCATCTACTGTAGGAATACCTTCATGTATATATAGTATATGGTACCTGTATTCACATAACGTGTATATACTGTGTACCATTAAGATATAGCTGATGTGTAAAAATGTAGTACTTTGCATATATTAACATCATATCTTCATGTTTTGTATTTAAAATAAACTACTATATTTAGTATACACATTCTATACACAGCTGCTCCATCTGTCATGACATTTTGATGGCAGTGGATGATACTATGCTTTAACTGCATGTTGAAAAACACACAATCCATTTAATTTTTCAGTTCCTTGGCAATATAGGAAATGTCAGCATGTTAACTTTTTTTTCCTAATTCTGTATTACAAATTTTATTTTTTGCTGCATTATCTGTCTCTTTAATCGCATGGCATAAAAACGCTAACAACGCATGGGCGAATTAAAATGCAAAGCAAAAAAAAAAACCCCACAAATTTCATTTTGTTTCGTTTTCTTTTTAACGCACATTTTTCTGCTCTATTGGATGTGACGGAGTCACGCTTCTCATTCACCATTGCTTCTCTTTTCCCACTGTCTGTGATCTGCTTGCCAGGAGGAGCTACTATTCTTACTCCTACTACCTGTAAGTAGAAAATGGGTCATTACAACTTTACATATGTCCAAGATGTAATATCCCTTTCAAAAAACCCACAGAAATGGCGTGTGTTTGGTGGTGTTTCAAAATTGATATCTTTCTGGACTCTAAAACTGTAGAACATTATCTATTTCTATACACTTTTTTAAAAGGGATATTGTGTTTCTGTATGTTCGGCTACTTTTAATTTTTAATTACAGTTTTCCGTAAGTAGCTTTAGTCTACAGCTAAGAACATCATTTATTTACTTATGTCAAGTCTGTGTTCTCTTAGCAATATGATACTTTATGCATCAGGTGACAAATGTGGTATTAACTTCCTAATCCCTAACTACATAATACTGTATTATGTTTGAGAAAATGAGCCCAGTGAGATATTTGTGCAACATTCAGACCGCCCTTGAAGGACGCAAACCAGATCAGGCCTACATGTGATAACATCGCTTTCCACCTTCCCAGGTATTCAAAAAGATCATAACAAGATGTCCTTGCTGACCATTCAAACCATTATAATGGTCCTGTCAAAATAAATTGATAAACTTGTAATGTAGTAGAGGCAGGGACATAAATAAATCTTTTGTAGAGTGGGAAAAAAGGGTTTGCTTGCTATAATTTAAATAGAGATGTTATAAAACTAAGCCAAAACAAAACCTGTCAGCATACTGAGGAACAGAGATAGCCCTTTTTTTATACTCTTCTGCAGTCTCCAACTTACCCTAGACTAAGGTCTGATGAGCTTTTTTATGTCAGCATGGAGAATACTGGCCATTCAACTTCCTGAGCCATTTTCAGGTTGTTTCTTTAGAATCAAAGATGGTTAGCCATTCGGTCCAAAGGCTATGGCACTGTCCAGGGCTCAAGGATTGGGATTGGGTTTAAGACATACAGACTGCCCTGTCTGTGTCACTGGGTAAGGTGTCAGCTAGCTTCACAGCAACATTTTAGGAGTCAATCACTTCAATACGACGCTGCCAACATTTTAAATATTACAAACATTTGGCTTCCTCCAATCTGCTGAAACAAGCAGGTGTAAAATAACAGTGCCCTTAGCTTATTGTGATGAATCATAATACGCTTGTTAAATCGTGTTTGATGAAGCCAGTGGCAATTAACTGTACCATTTCATACAATGATGGAGTGCTCTTCCCCTTTATGGCCCACCCATACATCCACCTGCAGAAGTTGATGCTGTTGGCTGCTTTGATAATGAAAGTCATTTGCGCATCTGTCAAACTCAAGTACTTGCAAAATGAATTGTTTCACTGTCCTGAAGAGCACATTATATGTGCTCATTGCTCAGGGGTAGACAAAGCATGAGACATCCTAGAATCAATATGTATTTAGTTGCAAGAATGTCAATAAACCTACCATTAGCTGTCAATGTATCTGTAAAATTCGAATAGGATTGCATTTTGGTGCACAGCTAACATCTTTCTCCTAGACAGTGTATCTGTTTATACTTTGCTGTGATTGACACTTAGAGCTACTGGCACTTTAAAGCCTAGCCAGATAAAAATGTCATAGGGATATATACTTTCAAAGGCTACTTAAAACACATAGGGATACTAATCTCAATCTCATTTCTCCTATAAAGTTAGAAATAAAGTAGAATAGAACACAAAAGAAAACCCCCCTATGATTTTTGAGCTAATTTTTAATGACATTATGTCACAGTAACTTGGTTTACATATATGAAAACACTTACTACTGATGTTAACTCATTGCCATTTCACAATACTCTGAATGAAAGCTGACCTCACAGGGTTGTTGTGGGGATTGAAGTGTAAGGGACTATCTGATTGTGGCTGACTTTGCAGCTATTCACAAAGGTTATATTCCAGCATAGTTTGCTTTTTATCTAAGTTTATGAATCAGGAAAGCCCTGGCTAGAACACTTTCCCTTTTAATTTCTTGAAAAAGCCTTTTTATTTTACCCATTCATGAAGGCCATATAAATTATTCATTCATCAATCTTTGAAGTTTAGAGTCATCATTTCCATTTGCTGTTTTCTGTATGCCCATCTTTAAAATTTAACATTATTTTTGAATCTAAATTTCACATTGTACCATTTTCGTTCAAATCAATCTCTAACATTTTTAGAGAAGCGAATCAACCCTTCAACCTTGCCCAAGAAACAAAGATTTGGAGAAAAATTGAAAGTTTTATTTGTTTGTTTTTGAGACAAGATCTTGTCTCAGTTCAGGAAGGCTTTACATGTTCCTGATTCAGCCATCTACTTCTGAGTACTGAGATGAGAGATGGGCACCACCACCCCTGGCTGGAACTTATTTGTCAAGCATTTTTCTGTTGTTTCAAAATGTGTAAATGACAGCATAGTGTGCTGTATTCATGTTCTTTTCTAATGGGCAGCAACCAGCACTTAACCATTACAGTAGGCTTCCTAACGTGGCAGTAAACACATTGTAAACAGCTGGGTATTGTGTAATAGCTTAAGCTATGGAATGAGGTCATTCTTCATTGCTTATTAGATAAGCAACCTTGGGCAAGTTATTTAACTCCCCT
Organism: Peromyscus californicus insignis; assembly: GCF_007827085.1. Taxonomy (NCBI): domain Eukaryota; kingdom Metazoa; phylum Chordata; class Mammalia; order Rodentia; family Cricetidae; genus Peromyscus; species Peromyscus californicus. Next base: position 35,804,693 of record NW_026294525.1, read on the forward strand.
AAGCCTCAATGAACTCATCTATATGATGAGAATCCTTAAGCAGTTTTCAGTGGATTGAGCTGAGAATTAATTGAGTTAACCAATAGAAAGTGCCAAGTATATAACAGGCCCAATTTATCTCTTCCACAAGCATTTATTGAGTGCCTGCTTTGTGCTCTAAGTATTCTGGCACTGTTCCGATGCCCAGAATCTGCAGGTGATCTTTCCCTTTATTGAGCACACTGTGGGGAAATGACTGAAAAAATCCTGTGATGATACGTGACGAGTGTTGTTTCAAGAGATGAACATGTTACTATAAAAATCACTTGAATCAGATGACACTTGGATTACCTCTATTGAGCCTTTCCAAGGAAGTTTATTTGGAGTCACAATGAGCAAAAACTAGCCAGGTTTTAGAGACTAAACTTTGCAGGCCTAAGGACAAAAATATTTCATGATGGCTAACTAGCAGGGAGTTTAGAATGTGTAAGTCTGTTGGCTACATACAGCCTGGTGGTGTTTAATTGGGGTCAAGCATTGTTTTTAAAAAATAAAATCATGGCTGGGCAGTGGTTGTGCAAGCCTTTAATCCCAGCATTTAGCAGGTGGATCTCTGTGAGTTTGAGGATAGCCTGACTTACAGAGCAAGTTCCAGGACAGCCAGGGTTACACAGAGAAACCCTATCTTAACCCTTCCCAAATAAATAAATAAATAAATAGAGCATTCGATTGTGCTACTCTTTCTATTTTCCTTATGTCCATTTAACTATAAAAAGGGGTATCATTGCTTCCAAAGTCAAATAAGTTGTTCAAGTTTGGAAAAATAAAATCAGGGGCCAGAGGGATAGCTCAGCAATTAAGAGCACAGACTGCTCTTACAGAGGACTTAAGTTTAGTTTACAACACCCATATCAGGCACCTCACAAATGTGCCTGTAACCCCAGCTCTAGAGGCATCTGATGCCCCTGGCCTCTACAGCGAACTGTGCTCATGTAGGTACACACACAGAGAGAGAGAGAGAGAGAGAGAGAGAGAGAGAGAGAGAGAGAGAGAGAGAGAGAGAGAGCACTTTAATTCAATAAAAACACCTGAAAATAATAAAGAAAACTAAACTACCCATTCTGAGACATTGCTGTTATTTTTAAAAATTAAAGTCATTTTCAACATTTGGACCAAGTGCTAGGAATCATTAGGACAAGTTGCCCCTAAGCAGTCCCCTCTTTCCTCAGTCATCACCTCCCTGCATGGTGTCTCATATCTCACCTATATTTATACTCTCTGTCTAGATCTTTATGTTTCTACAGACTTTACCCTCTGGCCAGGAAGGAACAGTTGGTAGTACTTTAAGTGTATGCAGCAAGTGTTGTCAATAAGTAATAGTGGTAATGGTAGTGATGGGGTAGGGATAGTTCTGGTGGTACTTTTACTGGTGGTGGTAGATAATAATCCTTTGTCCTTGTTAATATATTAACATTACTAATACTTACTATTCCTTCTAAATGAATGAGGGGTGTCCATCAGCAAATCATAGTTTGTGACTGCTTTATTCAGTTGTGAGTGAGATCTAGTGTTTATGTTCTATGTGTTGGTTGTATGCCCCTGTGGTCAGCTACTGCAATTCTCAGAGAAAAATAAACCAGAATGACTCTCAGGTTGCTCAATGAATGTTAAAAGGAAGAGCCTGTGGACATAAACTCCATCTATTCAATGAGCCTTTGTAGTATTTGTGGTATGTTTAATATAGATAGTGATGGGGGATCAGAAGAGAATGTCTTGCCATTGATTGAAGAAATGGCATTCTTAACAACTGGAGAGTATTTCCAAGTATTAATTGCTACCATTAAATGAGTAATAAGTCTACACTGGACAGTGGTTTAAGGTTCCTCTGTGTATAAATTTCCTGGTGAATATGAGTTAAATATTTTATATGCATTTTAGGTGCATGTTTCATGGATAACAGAGAAACAAAAGAAGTATGTTTTTGATGTGTGAGATAAAGGGATCAGTATTTGTGTAGTTTGAAATGTTCTCGCTAACTTTTATAACCATAAATCATTCTCCTGCTATATATATCAGACATTTCTGTAGTGGATAGTATGCATGAGAAGTCTAAAATACATTTTAGGGTTTGACCATGTCAATCCTCCAAGATAACAATAATTGACATTGGATCTTTGCATAGCATTTTTCAAATTTTCCCCAGTTCCTTTCTTACACAGCATATGATTCAGTTCAATCTCTTTATAGGTGTTTGAGTCATAGCAGGCCAGGGTTGATTTGAAAAGACTTTGGATTGGTTTTGATTAGTGCTATAAATGCACTATTCAGTGTGTCCATGCTCTGTATGTTTGTGTATTTTCTTAGGAACAGCAGAGAGGAGAATGGGCCTTTTCCTTGTTTCCTTTGGCTGGCTCTGCTAAAGCAAAGTTAGGTCATGTTGTTAGCAAGACCTTCAAGAAGTTGATCAAAGGCAGTCATCACTCAGGAGGAAGACTAGAACTTAAATTTTTAAAGTTTTTACTTAAATCATCTGTGAATTAGCTCTACTTTAGACGTGTTTGTTTATACTCTTGAAGAAATATTTTCATGGAAATGATTTATTTTTTGACAATTTTATACATAGATACAATGTACTATGATTATATCCACCCTCCGATACCCTCATTTTACTCTGCTTTTTCCCTCTGGACCCAGACCTAATAGAAGAAATGGTGAGACTCTTGGTTTGGCGATTTGCATGTTAAGAATTTCCCAAATAAGGTCGTGCTACAACCACCAGCCCATGGAATGGTTTGTGTGTTGTCTGGACTCTCGAAATTAGGAACAGTTTTTAGGTTTTCTAATACATGTCTGTAACCTTGTCCTCGGGCTCACTTGAGCTTCTTTATGGCTGGCGTCAGCTGTCCCTCAAGGCTTGCCACACTCAGGGCTCCCTTTTGTATTTGCTTTGGCAGCAAGCTTGCTAAAAAGCGCAAGGATGCAATGGGAAACACACGGCAGGAGATGACGCACATGGTGAACGCTATGGACCGGAGTTACGCCGATCAGAGCACCCTGCACGCAGAGGATCCGCTGTCCCTCACCTTCATGGACCAGCATAACTTCAGTCCGAGATGTAAGTTAGTCATTGAAATTTGACTTAATGCTTTGGGGGGCTTACTAAGTGCACTTAATTTCCCACAATAACTTTTGAATAACGAAGGAAAAAGCCAGAGGACAAAAGAGCTTAAAAAAAAAAAGAGTAAAATGGAATTTACAAAAAAAAAAAAAAAATGCTTGTTCAGTTTGGTACAGGATTTAGTTTAACTTTGAACTAGGGATTTTATTATGAAATCATAAGAAGTAATCCAAACGAGCCGGGCGGTGGTGGCGCACGCCTTTAATCCCAGCACTCGGGAGGCAGAGCCAGGCGGATCTCTGTGAGTTCGAGGCCAGTCTGGGCTACCAAGTGAGTTCCAGGACAGGCGCCAAGCTACACAGAGAAACCCTGTCTCGAAAAACCAAAAAAAAAAAAAAAAAAAAAAAAAAAAGAAGTAATCCAAACGTAAGACATTCAGGCAGCATGTGTCATTGAATTAAGCTCAAAATGGCATTTTCTGCATTAAATTGGTGTTTGTCAATTTACTCATTTATCTTTTCCTTGGTAGAAGATAAATGTTCTTTAAAGAGAAGAAGAAACATCGTAATTCTTTCTGGGAATTAGTGGCCTAACTAGTTGTTCCATTAAGGTAATCTAGTATTAGTCCTGAGTAATTCCAGTACTAAAAAGTTAACTAGAGATGGGGAGGTAAGTTAATAGATAAAGCATTTACTGGACAAACGTGAAAACCGGAGTTCAGATCCCCAGAACCCACATAAAAGCCAGGCAGGGGTGGCAGCCATCCGTAATCCTAGCATTTGGGAGGCACAGACGGGGTGGGGAAATGGAGGGGTGTCCCGGGGCAAGCTGGCTAGCTAGAATAGCTGGACTTGGTGAGCTTCAGGTTTACTGAGACAACCTATCTCAGTGCATTCATTGGAGTGAGACTGAAGAAGCCATATAACATCAACTTCTTGGGACCCACACACACATGGCCTTACACATGGCAACATGCATACACTCACACATACCATACACACAAGAAAAAAAAATTACTACGTGAAAGATTGGTCCATTAAGTTTCTAAGTATCGAGTATAAAATCTAAAGGTGGACTTGTGTTGACTGGCTTGCAAAGAATAATGAAATTGCATCCCCATTCATCTCTTCATTCTCCCATATATAGATTCTTCCAATATTGCTAACGCTGATCTGTTGAAGAAAGTGCTTTTAAAACGTTTGCATTGATGTCCTGCTTAAACACAGGGGGATTTGAATAATTGCATAGTTTGAATATCCTATGAAAATTATTCCCTTTCAAGGTTTTGTCTTTATTTAAATTAGTTCAATTTGCGTTAACATGCCTAGCTCATTTCTTCAAATCTTCAAGTAAAATTGAGATGGACAAATCAAGTTTGTCATTAGCATTTCGTATGCAAGGCAGCTCTGTAACACTTAACCTGATTTGGTAAACATGGGTGTAAGAAGACAAGAAGTAAATAATAGAATTCATATTTCTATGCAAATTATAGACATAGGAAATTGTAAGGTTGCACAATATTTTAGACTCTGTGTCTTTATGTCATTTCATAAAGGGAATATTCTTTTGGAAACCTTTAACTTGGTGAAAATTTTCAGTAATTGTCAGACTTGAATATAGGTTGTCATTTTCCTTGTGTATGTTCACAATGAGTGGAAGTTAGAAGTACTATGTTAGTCATTTTGAAAATCAGTTTTAATCATGATAGGGCCTTTCTGGCCCGTCTTATTTTTATTTCACTATTAAAATTTAACAACAGAGAAGGACATAGAATTCTAAGATTGTTGAAAGAAAGTTTGTTCACAATATGAATGTATCATCTCTACCAGTACTTGGTTTGTTCAATGTTTACTTGATTATAGGTCTGAATGTATTCTTGTGTGTTGGCCTTGTCAGTACCTACCTATAAAGTGATGATTCTGAAAGTGTATCCATGGCTATCTACTTATGAACTTAGAGAAAGGATTAACTACTCCCCACAGTTAACTGGAGAAAAAAATGACAGAATAAATATAAGATCATTATTTCTCTAAATACCTTACACTTGGTACATCTAAAATGCATGGTTCCTTTTCTCCTAATTTTATCGTCTTTATAATGTCAAAGTGAATAATCTGGCTTTTTAAAATGAACAGAGAACTGGATTATAATTACAGAAACAACTCTCTTGACATTCTACAATAACCCTGCTGGAAAAAATAACTTTTACCTTTGCAAAATACAGAAACCCAAGCAAGTTGGGTCACTATATTTTTTTTAAGAGAAAATCGATTATAAAGATTATTTTAGAAAAATAGAATTTACAGGCAAGCGTTGCTTCACGGCGTTTGTTTTCCCACAGTGCCCAATGATCCGCTTGTACCGACTGCTGTGTTAGGTGAGGCCCGAAACCTTTATCACCAGTTTTTATTTGATTTTATTGTTTTGCATGCATCACAACTCCTTGCATGGGTTGTATCTTGTCCACATAGTAACTATTTGTTTTGGGGAAGTACCTTGATGTTTCAGATAGATCACCATAATCCAAACAGAGATAGCGGCCTTTGTTCAAGACATTTGGGTCTGGCGGATGTAAATGGAAGGCACACTGTTTAGAACAACATACCAGCTTTAGGTTGTGTTGGATTTGGAGCAGAGATGCAATTACCCCCCTAATGGATGACTAATGTGAAATGAACCCCAACACCTCCCTTCTCAGGGGCCAGGAGTGACTGAGCAACTTGCTGATGCGGGAAAGTCAGCTTTAGCAAAGGGATTATCTGAGTCCTTCTAACTTTAAAGCAACTAAAGATGTAGTCATAGGTGAACAGGGTGACTCTGTTCATTTGCTTTTACTTTGTTTTTTTAAATAGTTTGCTAGAATCTTGATGCAGGGCCTTGGCATAGAGACAACATTATGTGATAAATACTATTGTGCGTCAAGAACTTAGAAGAAACCACTGCGTTTACCTGAGTCACATCTGAGGAAATGGGTGTCACCTGTGATGATTCTGGCCTTTTCAGTTGTAAAACAGCATTAGTTGTTAAACCTATATATTTCAAAACAAAATGAGTTTAATTTCAAATTGCTTCTTTTTTTTTTTTTGTTTTTTTTTTTGTTGTTGTTTTTCGAGACAGGGTTTCTCTGTGTAGCTTTGCGCCTTTCCTGGAACTCGCTTTGGAGACCAGGCTGGCCTCGAACTCACAGAGATCCGCCTGGCTCTGCCTCCCAAGTGCTGGGATTAAAGGCGTGCGCCACCACCGCCCGGCTCAAATTGCTTCTTATTTCTTGACAAATTATTCAACAAGCATTTGGCCAGCGTGAATTATACGTTCACAGGTTCTCTGTCAGTAACACCCTTGTGGTTCTACTCACCCAAGAAAATACAGATTTTCAATAAATATATCTTTGAAATTACCCAACACCATATTTATTATTCATTTTTAATACTTATTGTGAATAGGGAAATTTAGCTTATGCATCTCTTCGCTATGTAGTTATTTGATTTAAAAGTAAATTACACAATATTTTGGAATTTTACAACTAATCAGTTAAGTAAAATGTACCTCATGCTGAAATACTAAAATTATTTCGATTTATAACTTTAGAGCTTATGTAAATAATAAGTGTTCCAATAGAATCTGTATCCTGACTGCACTCTCCCTGTGATGTGCACAACAGCCATGAGACAGAGGTGAACTAAGGCATTTGTCATAACAAGTGACATGGTTATGTAGGGAGGAGCCATACAGGGTAATCACAGGGGAAGTATCAAATTATCAAATGCCTCTGCATATGTCACCTTCTGTTGAGAACTGTAGAGTAGTATCAGTAGCTCACATTAATAAGTAGAGTCCACTTCAATTAAAACAGTAGCACTCTGAAAAGGAATGGTTTGCCTAGATGTTAAGTCCGTCATAGAAATTTTCTAAGGGCACGTAGGATCCAGTCCAAATCTCAAGGTCTAGATAGAATTACAATATGAATTCAGAAAACTACCTTACAGGTTTTCTCCTCTCTCTCTGAAAATTGTAACAATTCCCGCCATGCTCTTCCCCCACAGAACTGTAAAGAGAAAATGAGAAAATATGTGTGAGGTTTACAAACTGTAAGGACTAAGCAATTCCTAAAATATTCCAAATGAAAGGGAGTGGTTGCATTTCAGGAAAGGTAGAGCTAGCCCAGTAGTCTCATCTGACCTATTTGTATACATTTTCATCGTGTAATTTATTTCATTTTGAAAGTGGGCATGATCGGCTTCAAAATCATTGGCTTTCTTTGAAGGCTGACTCTCATTAATCCCATTAGACGTCAGATTAATCTGTTCCATTTTCATTGTTCTTAGAATTGTGATGTTTATGGTGGTTTTTAATTGATTCACTTTTATACAGCAACTTTCTGAAATAATTTCAAACATTGCTTCATATTTATATCTACCTGGTGATTTTGAAAGGCTTGGAAATTTTTCATATTGACTCATATTTTTGTCTTTTGTGTTTTACTGCTTCATTGGGCTTAAGTCCCTATAACCGGTAAGTATATTACAAAGAACTCTAGAAACCTTTCAATCAAGACATAGTTGATGTTGTTATTCTTCAATGTATAATAAGGATAATGATAAGCACAGGCACCCTTGCTAGTACTCACATTATTAGGTAGTTTAATGAAGTAGAAATGTATTGAGATTAATAATTCATATGTGATCATTCTTGAGACCTTACTGCCTTTTGTACTACTATATTAAAGTCTAATGCCACACAAAGGCAATGCTATTTGATGCTGGGATATACTCATTTGTAAGATGTGCAATGTGAGTAAAGTCTGTGTTTCTGAGCCTCTAAAAATTGTAAAACTGCTGTTGCAGCACGTTCAAAATGAGCTCTGTCTAGGGTTGCCCTGGCTACCTTACCCCAGCCAAGGTGCTTACACTCTGCCTTCCCCACGTTGTCTGTTCCATTAAACTCTCCCCTTCGATTGTATATCCTATGATAGAGCCTAAACCAGTTGCTTCTGAATTTATTCTTACTGGGAGATGTTTACATTCCTTATACCTGTCTATTGATTGTAATATTTTAATGAAGGTAGACCAGTTGACTGCAGGCTCACAGGACGCGGGAGGGAATTCAACTGGATCATACTTGCTAGCAAATGTTTGTATGTAGAGGGGTGGGCAAAACCTGAATAAAAGGCAGTGATTCTCTTGAGTGGTTAGGTCATAACGGACTCCAAGGGCTTTCTTTTGTTGTTGTTAGTTTTTTTTTTTTCTTTTGCTTTAGTATGTGGTATTTTTAGACATGAATGCCAAAAAAATTCAGTTTAATAAGAGAGGGTAAAGATAAATGCAATCAAGCTAAATTATAGAGGCATACAAATCTGATTGTAGGGTTCTTTTTTTTTTTCCTTCTCCAGGAAGAAAAAGTGTTTATCATGGGGACAACAATTCATTTTTTGCCATATCCTATTTGTAGAGTTGGCGATAGAGCAGGCAGATGTACCAGCACTTGAAATATGTTTCACTGTTAATTAAATATCATTCTCTACAGTATGCATTATCATTTCAAACGCAAGTTCCTCTAAGAGTGTACTTTCCTTTCTGTTAATGAGTGTGACAGTATTATGCTTTTCAAAGTAACACCCCTTCAACGTTTGGGTTTTTTTTTTTAAGTGGTAAGTTTAAATGTGATAAATATAAGCATGTTTCTCATTGTAATGTTTAGTTCTTTGGTCATTAAAATGCTGTTTATTCTTCATAGGCAAGACGTTCTTGGTTCTTTTTTCATCTTTATGGCAGAAAGAGCATTAAAAGTCTCTTTCCATTTTGAACTAAAACCATGGGGATGTGGTCTACACTTAAATGTGGGTGGTGAAGGCTTCTGTTGAATTTTAACTAATTCACTCATTGAAATATTTACCGAATTTCTGGTACATGAGTCTATCTCCAAAAATACCAGATAAATAAATAAATGGTTACAAAACAGGGCAAAGAAAGTAGCATGCAAGGAATCTGGAGGTCTCAGAAACATAAGAAGTAGCCTGATACTGCAGCATGGAGGGCCTGGGAAGACAAGGGAGGTGTCCACATTAATCTCCAGTAGCCCCGGTTTCTCTCACATGGCTGACAGAGAAGTCAAAGTGTGGCAATTAAAACAATACTAATAGTAACAAGAATCCAAGGGGGGAAATAGGTAAAGCCTCCTAGTGGACAGAATGGGTGGAGATGGGATTCTGTGCAAGTGTGTCCAGGTGGTGCCTGTATTGGGGAGCCCAGCTAGTAGAGCAAAGAAGAGGAAAGGTGGCAAGATGAACGGCCCTGTGGGCATGGGTTGTCTAAAGGGGTCTCTGAGGGAGGTTGGAATATGAGTGTGAAAGAGATCATCCAACACAGTCAATGGTGAAAACGTTTTTCCAGTTGACAGCTCAGTCCTCTGGCCCCAGCCTAGACCGCTGTTAACTTCAAATGCTCAAAACAGAGGTGACTCAACTAAACATCCTGCCTGCACTTTTTAAAAGGGAATCCAGTGTCTCCCTGATTCTCCCAGCATCCGCTGTCTTGCTGAAAGGCACATATGTTCTGACCTTAACCCTTAAGCCGAAATGAAAGGTGAAGGCTTTGTCTTTATGAGGATGCTGCTGGAGGCCCCACCCCCACCCCCACCCCCTTGTCTGGCTTTTCGTTTCCTTCCTTCTACTACCAGAAAGCTCTTAAAGGTCTTCAAGTCTTCTTTGCACAGATGTATATTAAACAAGGTAACTTTATCTCTTTCTTACTGTTCTGGAATATGAAATCTGCCAGATGAAAACCACAGTGCCACAGCAGAGTCTAGTCGCCTTCTGGATGTTCCTCGCTACCTCTGCGAAGGGACAGAGTCCCCTTACCAGACAGGACAACTGCACCCAGCCATCAGAGTGGCCGACTTACTGCAGCACATTAACCTCATGAAGACATCAGACAGCTATGGGTTCAAAGAGGAATACGAGGTGAAAGCTTTAGTACTGTGTTGAATTTTATTTGTAACTGGATACTCAATGCAATGTGGTGTTTTTTCTTCCTTTTGACATTTCAAGAGTGGGTTACTCTACAACCTCTCTAGTCCAGCATTGAGCATGCCATCAAATGTATGTATGGAGAGGGGGTGAAATGAAAGAAAAGAGCACACCCCCGGACTGTATTTGGGGCTATGTTCATTGAAAGATTCTTGAGGGTGGGTTCAGTCATGTTTCAGTGAGTTATCACAAACACTTTGCTAGATCTTTCTACATCTCGACCATCAAAAATTACGCACAGGATTTTCAGAGTCCCCTTGTAGTGTTAGGAATGCGATCACTGGTTGGCTTAAATTCCAAGTGTTTCTGTCTCCTTGCTTACAAATGCTTTAATGATAAAGATGATGTTACGTTAAATAAGCTGCTTGCCAGCTGATTCCCTTAATTTTGTAGACTGTTGGCTGAGGGCGGCAAGCAAGAAAAACTGAGCACCACAAACCAAGTAAACAACAGCATCTCAACGACAAAATCAGATGTAGGAAATTTCTTCTCCCAGCATATTTCTCTTTCCCACTCAGATCAAAATATCAGGATTTACCTTAGAAAAGAAGTAACTTAAATCAAACATTCTAATAAACAGCAGAAAGAAAAAGTTCCCTTTACCTTTTCACATGCTTTGAAATTTCAGCATGGGCACTGAAGCTAATTTATACTCCTGCACACAGCATAGTATGTGCACACACAGAAACACACACACACACACACACACACACACACACACACATACACACACACACACACACACACACACACACACACACACACACACACGCACGCACAGTGGAAGATGCCAAACATATTTCATTTCAAAGAACAACCAAAATACATTCAACTTCCTGGGAAGACTTTTAAGTTTTACATTCTATATGCGGACCACTTGTATACCTTATTTGGGCTGAGAAAAATTATCTTGAAATGCTGAATGTTGGCTTTAGATATGTACTGAGACACCCAAAATAAGAGCAAGGAATTAGAATATCCTGCCAGAGCTGGTTCTGCTTGTTCATTTCATGTATGTTCCTGTGTACTCTGTTTCAAAGAGCATTGGCTCTTTGAAGACCCTATTTCCTGTGTTGAGCAAAGTTTAAGTTTTTCTACAAGAAAAGAGATCTCTACCCATGTTTTAAATTTCTGTATGATTAAGCCACCATTGAACCCATCTGTCTGTAGGTGCTTGGAGAGCAGGGATCTTTATAAGTCTGTCCCCTGAAGGAAAGACCCAGTCTTCATGACCTTCAAAGGGAAAAAAGAGGACAGATCGTACATGAGTAAAGAATTATGGGAGCAAAGTGATTTTGTTTTCTTGTTATAAGTGCTGATGAGAACACATTTGAAAGGATAGCCATCAGTAAAAGTAGTTTTGCAAGTTTGGGTGTATTGTTATTTAGAATGTTTTGAAAAAGGATGAAGCTGCTTCTACTTGTAACTCACAAAATGATAGCTATCTTAAAATTGAAAGATTTTCAAGATTCTGTTTCTCTAAAGTTGTTGCCAGTCTTTCACATAAGTTCCACCAGCCTACCATGAACAAACTTACATCCCCCAAACCAGGCTTGAGGACCGAGAAGGAAATGTACTTACTACTGTAGGCAGCCCAGCCCACCACCACCACCAATGTGGCTTTTACTGTTTTTAATTTTAGAGCAGATAAACCTGTTGTGAAAAACAGAATTAAATTAAGTCTGCTTGTTAACTTTTTTTTCCCGCAGAGCTTCTTTGAAGGTCAATCAGCATCTTGGGATGTAGCTAAAAAAGATCAAAACAGAGCAAAAAACCGATATGGAAACATTATCGCATGTAAGTTCCCTCAGAACTCTTGATGTGTGTAAACATTACATGTATGGAGATGAACAGTGAGTTGCAACTTTTATGGTTTTGAATTTAGAGAATCCTAGGGGGTGGTGTGTAAGTTCCCTCAGGACTCTTGATATGTGTAAACATTACATGTATAAAGATGTACAGTGAGTTGCAACTTTTATGGTTTTGAATTTAGAGAATCCAAGGGGGGGGACATGCTTCTCTGTTAAGTGATCTATGGAATATTAAAAACAATGTTAGCTTACTGAAATTGCCATCATCCTCACTCTCCACCCTGTGAGAAACTTGCTGTTTGAAGTTTGTTATGTAAATCCATGGGGGTTTGTTACCAAATGTCTAAGAATATTGGGATAGTGCCAAACTTTTTTTCACTTATGAATTGGCGGATTAGAGACAAGGTTGCTGAGGTGTTTGTTCCACATGCCCTTACACCTTACCTGAAGGCAATAGCTGAAGTACGGTTACTGCAAGTCATTAGTTACTCAGAATTTCCATTCAGATGATGTCTTCATGAGGAGTACATGCAAAAAGCCAAGTCATCATCACCAGGGGCAACCTTGGGAGTACTGAGGAGAGCAGATGGTCTGACCTGTAATTACCTGCCGATTTCCTTCAGCCAGTCTGCACTGAGTTGAAATCATTTTAAACTATCTAAAATACATTAAAATCTAACCTGTCTCTCAAGGGAGGAAGGAAGAACAGGTTCAAAATTTACAGTTCTGTGGCTCAGTCTTCTGTAAAATCCAGAAGAAAGGGAACTCCCCCAGCTAAAAACATTCCTGAGAAACAAAATTAGAAGCCACGCAAGTTCCATAGTCAAGTCTGACCCCTTCAGACACTGTCATTCTGCCTATAAACTTCCTAATCTGAAAGACAAGCCATTGAGTCCATGTTCATAGTTGTAACTTGAATAAGTAGTGAGCTCCATATAGTTCTGCCAGTTCTCACAAATGACTGATTTGATAATAATGCAGAGTGTTGCGAGTGTAGATATATAAAGACCAAATTCGTCCTTGAGCCTTTACCCCTGACATTGTCTCAAAATAGACGAACTGGAATAGCTTGCATTTGATTATTTGAACCTTTCAGATGATCACTCCAGAGTCATTCTACAACCCGTGGAGGATGATCCTTCTTCAGATTACATTAACGCCAACTACATCGATGTAAGTGTCCTTCCAGGGCATTTCCATCGTATGCCCACGGTATCAGCTCCCACCTGTGAACTCGATGCTTGTTATTGCCTATGACTTGATTGCTAGCTTTAAAGTAAAGAACCAACTGTACACTTTTCCTTGTTCTACATCCTAGTACTTACTGACGCTGTTGTGCTTTCTTTCTCACCTGACTTTGGTTTGGGCTGTAGATTTGGCTGTACAGGGATGTAAGTACCACTATATGTACATAACAGCACCCTATGATAAATATTTAATATAAATACCCTTAATCACAGTGACTACTAATGCTTAGTCTAGTTGTTTCTGCATGCATCTCCTAATTAGTCTCATACAGTATATTTGTGTTCCTTTTTATTTTTTGTAATTATTTTACGTGTGTAAAGAACTATTTGACCTTCCCTTTTCCTGTGTAGCAAAACAGGGCTATTTTTGGCTTCAACAGTTTATTATGCATTTGAATTTTCTTTGTTGATGATTTCTGTCTCTGGCTTTTATTCTTACCCTCCCCAAGCATATGTGAGACGCTGGATAGTATGATGTGTATTAGTGGTTTTTTTGAAATTTCATTTTTTATATTGACTTTTGATATTAAAAGATAAGAATGGGGCCAGGGATGTGACTCAGTTGGTAAAAATGCTTGTTGAGCATGCAGTCAATCCCAAATACTGCATAAACCAGGTGTGGTGGCTCATGCCTGGAATTCCAGCCCTTGGGAGGTGGAGGCGGGAGGATCAGGAGTACACAGGCATCCTGAAGTACATAGCAAATTCAAGGCCAGCTTGGGCTAAATAAGACCCTATCTCAAAAACATAAAGAAATACAGTAGTAGGAAGACTATTTTGTGGTGTATGATATTGGTTTGTAAAGTAATAAAATTCTTAGGGCAAAAATGATTTCTGTATTATATTTGAAACATATATATCACACATATATATATATGTATATGTATATCGAATCATACCACCAAAGTCTGTTTTCATTACATATTGCACTGTTAAATTTTGGTTATACATATGAACAGGGAAATTATTTAAGGGAAAGTAATTATCAAACAAAATAAAAAATATGGCTAAGAAGCACCAAATTACCTTGTATGTAAGGTCTGGCTCTTTGGCTCTATTACCTGGTTTAAAATTATACTAGAGGGTCTAGAGAGATGGATGCATTGGCACTTAAGAACACTTGTTATTGCAGATAACCCAGCTGTGGTTCCCAGCAACCACAAGGAGTTCACAACTGTCCATGACTCCAGGTCTAGGGTATCTTATACCTTCTTCGGGATTCCTTGAAAACCAAGCACTCATGTGGTACACATGCATTCATTCAGGCAAACACTCACATAAATGAAACAACATAAACATGAATAATAAATCACCCTGGAGATCTTGGGAAGGCTATTTGCCTCTCTGTGTTTCACTTTTCTCGTCTGCACACTGAGATCCTGATAGTTTTAGGCCCATCAATTTGTTTGAAAATGTAATGGAGTAATGCATGTAGAACATCTAGTACAGTGACTAACATGTGTCTAGCACTTGCCAGATTTCAGCTATTCATAATTAAGAACCCAAGTTCTGAATGAATTGAATCACAGCATGCATATTTTTAAGTCAAAGTGTAATAGAGTATTACAGCATATACCATCAGTGTTCATATAGAGATGCCGTATAAAACCCCACCTCTTCTAAATACTGCAAATAGGATATTTGTCACACTTGTGAACTTCATCTTTTATAGTTATTTTGATATTTATAACTAATTAATGTATTAAGAATAGTATATAAGTTTATTTTTTAATTTTTCATCATAATTTTATTTTCATAAAGCTTTTAAGTGTTGTCCGACTTTTAGTCATGGGAAACTAAAAAAGACATCAGAATTTCTCTTACAACTTTGTAACTATTCTTAGCTATTTAGTTTAACCTGGGTTTTCTGCCATGACAGATATACACTGGAGCCTTAATATAATACTATTATATGAACTTTATTCTAAATAAGACTTGTTATACAACTCTGTTAAGATCCCAGAATATTTTAGCTAAATACAATACAATCTTATAATTTCCTTTTCTTGTTTGTATACTTTATACAAAATACACTGGCAGTTGGTGGATCTCATTTAAAACAGAGCATGAAATGCTTATGAAACTTTGAAACCCATTTCCATGAAACATTATGCTGTATTGGCTTACTAAGAAATTAAAATCAGCTGGGTGTGATGATGCAAGCCTTTAATCCCAGCACCTAGTAGTCTGAGACAGGTGGATTTTTGTGAGTTTGAGGCTAGCCTGCTATATAGCAAGTTCTGGGCCAGCCAGGGTTAGTGAGAACCTGTCTCAAAAATAATAATAATAATTTTAATTTTCAGTATTTACAACACTATGATGCACACTGTATTCCATCTTAGGTCAGAGACTCCCTTCCACATTCCACATGCACTGTGTATGTACTGAGCTGCCCATACCAAATATGGACACATCTTAACAGATTCTTCCTAAATCCTTTGGTAAAAGCAAACAAATTTACAACTTAACCTTCTCATGCCATCAATCTTTTTTCAACACATCTGTGGCAAGCTGACCCATTGAGAGCAACTAGCAAACAAATCGTTCTTTACCAGGAAGAATTCACTGAAACAATATTAGGTGTTTATGCACAGAGTGTGTGCACTGAAAAGTAAGCCCTGAAATCTTTGTTCAAGAAAAAGCGCAGTTTTAAAAACTTTCTTCCCTATATATGTGTGTGTGTACTTAAGTTATGTGTGTGTAAATTGCATTATCAGCACACACAAAATAGTGCCTACGGATTCCTGAACATGTTACAGAAGAGAAATAGTACCAAAAAGAATAAGAATTAATTTTGGCAGGACTTTGATTTGAGCACACATGCATTGTCCAGCTCTAACATTGGAATGTTCTGTTTCTTTTCTTTTCTTTCTTTTTTTTTTTCTGGTTCTAATATGTCCTTGTCCATTTGTAATGCGGTGTGTGTTGTACTTTTGGATGCTACAATAAGAATTGATGTTTTTGAAGAGAATCTTCCCAGGAATGAGTGATTTAAAATTTACATGAAGGCATAAACATTTTAGTGAAACTGAACTCAATCTCTTAGGTTATTCTGCAACAAACAAAATTCAATTATATGATTTAAATTCTAATCAGAGCCTTTAATATAATTAAGCTTTGTCTTCTGTTCCCTTTTACATAACGTAGGTTTGAGAAGTGGACTCTGTTCACTACTCAGTCTGGTCTTTTTTATTACAATCTGATCTTGGGAAGTGGTTATCTTCCCCTTTTTATGCCTTCATTTATTTATTTCAGATACCTATGTAAAATGATAACCAATTTGCTTCCCTACTTTAGGGCTACCAGAGACCAAGCCACTACATTGCAACTCAAGGTAAAACTTTGCCTTTTGAATACTATATTTATACTTACTTATATTAAATGTTATGTGTAACTTTATTATTATCCAGTAGGAAATTTTATTTTGTAGTTTTATCTTTAAAAAAAAAATCATTTGACTCTTCCTAATTTGTTTCGTGTAAATACTTTTCCAGAACTTAGAAAAACTTAATCTTGATTCTTTTTTGAATTATAATCCTGATTGTTTCTGGGATTCGAACTTTGATGATCAAATATCCCAATGCACTGGTCAATAGTGTTGGGAAGAGGAACTACTTATATTTGATGAACATGAAGTGAGTACTCTCCCTGCCTTGG
The DNA here is from genome assembly GCF_007827085.1 of Peromyscus californicus insignis. Taxonomy (NCBI): domain Eukaryota; kingdom Metazoa; phylum Chordata; class Mammalia; order Rodentia; family Cricetidae; genus Peromyscus; species Peromyscus californicus. The sequence continues at coordinate 35,821,529 of NW_026294525.1, forward strand.
GTGACTGACATCTTGCAGCCAACTTTGTCAGCAATAAGACACAAGACCAAAAGTTATGATGAGATATACTGTCATCTGGCAATTTTTGACAAATCAAGACTGAAACAAAACATAGACCTAAGGGAATGTAGTAAAGTCTATTCTTTATGGAAAATCAAAACAAACTAGGTTGATTGGATCATGGTGCACCAGGAAATGAAAGTATCTAAACAAGCAAACAAATTTGTAATCTTTTCAAAATGTCCCCTACCCATCCAGAGAGGAGCATGCATGACAAAAAACGTTTTCTGTTTTACCTGGTTTTTATTGTGTTTTTCTTTGCTTTGCTATTCTCTTCCTTCTGCGCTGTGGACAGAACCCAGGGCCTTGTGCCTGATAGGCAAATGCTACCAGGGAGTTAACTCTGTCTCCTGACGTTTGCTCTTTTAGCAGAGGTCAATTTGTCTGGATTTTCCCTTTTGTTTTAGTAATTGAGTTTAATTGAATATTCTTTATAGTTAGAAATATGCACTTTGTGTGGAACCATACACCAGTTTTGTGGTTCTGAGTGACTGATAGCCCGGCACATGCCTTTACAGTTAGATAATCATGTAGAATAATAATAACAATAATAATAATAATAATAATAAGATACAAGGATATGTCATTTACTTTAACTCATGCACTATTCATAAATGATGGACATTTATTTAATTGGCAATGTCTGCTGCTCCTCTGACAAGTCTCCAGAGAATTCTGTTTCCACATATATGTACAGGTACAAAGGAGTGCCATAGTGACAGTAATGAACACCTTAGAAAGTAGTGGTACCTTCCTACAGATTGCTAAGTATAAGAGACAAATTGAAGAAAAAAATCTATACATGCCTTTGATGTTTCGCGTAGTATATATTCCGATATGAACTGAAATTAAGTGGTTCTAGTGGTAATCTGAATTAGACATTTATCTTTTTTAGCTTATCTCATGTACACTACCTTTTATGTTGTCTAAACTTTTTATTAACTATAACATGTCTCTGATAACACAATATGAAAAATCATTTCTTTATAGGCCCGGTTCATGAGACCGTGTATGACTTCTGGAGGATGGTGTGGCAAGAACAGTCTGCCTGTGTCGTGATGGTAACTAATTTAGTGGAGGTTGGCCGGGTAAGAAAAAACTATATTTATTATTTTTTTACATATATGAATATTCTTGAAAAGCAATAATCAACTCACTTAGAGAATATCATCCACTAGTTTAAGAATATTTCATACGACAGTCCACACCCATCTGAAGAACAGATTGGTGACTACCCCAATTGGTGAAAGAGAGCCTTCTTCCAGTAACTGGAGCAGAGACCCATACACAGCCAAGCATTGGGCTGATCTCGGGGAATCCTGCTGAAGAGAGGGAGGAAGGATTGTAGGAGCCATGGACGTCAAGAACATCACAAAGGAACCCACAAAAGCAAAAATGTGGACTCATAGGAGTTCACAGAGTCTTGACCAACAGCCAGAGATCCTGCATAGTACTGACCTAGGCACTCTATGTATGTGTGGCAGTCATGTAGCTTGGTCTACTTGTGGGACCCCCAGCAGTGGGAGCACTGTCCCTAATGCTTTGGCAGGGTTTGGGGAACCTATTCCTCAAACTGGATTGCCTTGCCCAGCCACAATACAAGGTGAGGAGCTTAGTTCTACCTCAACTTGATATGCCATGCTTTGTTGATACCCATGGGAGGCCTGCCCCTTTCTGAACAGAAACAGAGAAGGAGTGGATTGGGGGAAGGAGATTGAGGGGAGATGGGAGGAAAGAAGGGAGGGAAAACTGAGGTCAGGATGTAAAAATAAATGAGTAAATTGAAGCAATAAAAAAAGAATATTTCATACACAGAACATTTCAATTGAATTCTCCTAAGTGAACTTCAATGAATGAGAAATATTTGATTTCTCATTGAGTAATAAAATAATCTTTAATTTTTAAAATAATTTTTGGGAACTTTATTCATGGCTACTCCCTTGCCTCCTCCAACTCCTTTCTTACATCCTGTCCCCAAACTCACAATCTCTTCTTTATTTATTACTGTTACATATTTGTACAACCTACAGCATCTATGCAGCATTGCTCGTGTGTGTGTCTGTGTGTGTGTGTGTGTGTGTGTGTGTGTGTGTGTGTGTGTGTGTAGGGAGGACCACTTGGGATTGAACCACTTATAAAGGAATGCCTGGAGGAAATGTTAGAAGCTTGAATTTGTACTGAGATATAACTTAGCTATTAGACATAAAAGTCTTTGGAAGTGCACAGTCTGTTTATTGTGTGACATTCTCTCAGCTGTGTTTGAACTGTGGACTAAATTCATCATCGGAATCAAGTCGTCTTGGCTACTGTGTGTGTTTTCAGATAAATCTGTACCTATGCATTCTTTCCATCATTAGGTTAAATGCTATAAATATTGGCCTGATGACACTGAGGTGTATGGTGACTTCAAAGTGACCTGTGTAGAAATGGAACCCCTTGCTGAATACGTAGTTAGGACATTCACCTTGGAAAGGGTAAGCACTAAAAACTTCTATTGAAACTTTTTCAAAACTACTACTGGGTTTTGTTTTAATTACTAAGAAATCTGTCCATTAATCTACAAATTCATTTGGATTTTTTGTTCTTTTTTGTTTTTGTGTTTGTTTTTTTCGGAGGGGGTCTTGTTTTTTGGATTTTTTTTTTTTGTTTTCTGTTTGTTTGTTTTTTATTCTTTTTCATAACAGGGTCTCACTACGTAGCTCTGCCTATCCTGGAACTCACTATATAGACCAGGCTGACCTCAAACTCACAGAGATTTGCCTGCCTTTGCCGCCCAAGTGCTAAGAGTGAAGAGCATGTGCCACCCAACCCAGCAATCTACACATTCTTATTTGAGAGCTAAGCCTTGTGACATGTATTAAAATCCCTACTCTTGTGTCCTCACCTGAAGGGGGCGGAGCAGATAGCAACTGTAAAGAGAGACTGTTGTGTAGCTGCAGAGCACTGTGATAGAACAGCCTTTGGAAATCGAAATAGGAAGTATTGCTGAGGTAGAAGAGGAAACGTTTGACAAAAATTAAAAGGGTTATGGGGAAGAACAAATTTAAAATGGTATGCAGACCTGATGGAAGTGAGTGTGTGAGATTATGTCAGGGGAAGGTTTCCCTGAAAGAGCTGAGTCACATCATAGCCCTAAGCCTTAAATTTTCCTATTCTGAGAAGGGACTCATGTTTCAGATGTCAGAGATAGGTAAGTCAAGGGAAAGGAAATATGCAGGACAAAAGAATCACAGAGCCAGACATGGGGGCCAGGTTGGCCATCCCAGTGATGTTAGTTTGTGAGTTAGGTGGCCATTGGAGGGCTTTGAAGCTGAGAATACCTCATCAATGTTTTGTTTTGTTTTCATTAATTAATTTTTTCTTGATATTTTCATAGTATAAAATACATTCTAATTATTCTCACCTCCCACCTCTGTCAACCCTATCTCCTTTTCCTAAACTCATCTTTATTTGTGTTGTGGCCCACTGAGTTTAAGGCAAAGAACTTAGGAAGCGAGAGGGAACACACTCTTAAAAGATGGGCCTAGGCACAGAACCATGGACGCTGCAGAAGTGCTTAATGGATAATAGAACACACAAACATGTAAACAATGGTGCACACAAATCTATGAATATCAGTAACATCAACCTATAGTGTTAATGCAAATGAAAACACTAGACTCTGAAGACAGGCAGCTACTAAAACGCCTATGAAGAATGGTCAATGAATATGGATAAACCATTTTGTACTTTCAAATGAGCAAGAGTTTTAAAAAAGAATAATAATCCTCATTGATTGTGTGTGATCACTTAGATACTGTGTGTTAATGATCAGAATTCAAGTACTTTAAGTCTCTAGAAATCAGTATAGCAGTTGATCCACAGAATTTTTTAAACATTTAGGCATTTGATGCATTTACCTATCATAAGTCTATCCTTAGGAATTTATTTATATGTAATAACTTCATCTGTATTATTGTGAAATTCTAGATAACTGTAAACATGAAGTAGTAGAGAAATAGTCAAATCATCAAACACACAAAATATTACAAAATTAGAAGCCAGAAAAAATACCTATAGCATAAAGGCAAATTTTAGATTAAAGAGGAACACCAACCAGGAAAAATACATTTAAAGCCCGGTAGCTTAAAAGAATCCATAAAATACCTAAATCTCTAATTCTAAATGAGGGACAGTGAAAATTTTCAAATATTGTATAAAGTACACCAGATTATAAAGCATGGGGAATGGGTTACTATAATTACATTTACTATTAGAAACGTTACTTTAAAAATCATGCATAAACTTGGACATACAGACATGAATTTTGGTCCAGACCTACCAATTGTCCAGCAAATTTTATTTCTCAGAAACTGGCTGAAAGATAAGGGTGAACAGATGGTAGGGGGAAAGAAAAAGAATAATTGTTAAATTTACCATTGAAATGGAACTTTAGGTTTGTCGTTGAGATTTTTTTTTCTTTCATCCTTTTGAATAATGTGCTTGTTAATCCTTTTCCAGTCAGAGAAGACGATTAAAAATCAACAAAATATATTTGATTAATGTGAGCTGTCATAAAATAAGTTGTGAATGATCAGACAACTGTGTCCCAGACTGTGGAATATTTGAGGTCACTGTCATCACACAGGCTTAACCCAGTTCTAAACAGCATGCCACTAGAGTCGTGGAACTTTTTTCTTTCTGTTATGTATAATTTAAAGCAGGTTTTGAAAGTAGAGCACATGCTTGGTCATTAGTCAGAAATTCCATTTATTTATTTGTTTGTTTGTTTGTTTATTGTACAGTGCTTGGGATTGAACCCATGCCTTGTGCGTGCTAAGCAAGTACTCTTCCACTGAGCTACATCCCAGCTACAAAGGAAATTTGAAATAAAAGATTCCTGATGGGATGTTTACGGTCAGATAGGGAAAATTAGTCTTTAAAAGGCAGTCTTCTGCCATGTCACAGGAGAAGAGAGCACACGCAGCCCATGCAACCACTCTGGCAAGGTAGTTTAATATAGAGGGTATGGAAAATAGCAGAAAAAGAAGACGATTTTCCCATTTTTGTGATTTCAGGATGACTTTTGTCATGAGACTGTTAAGGTTTTTTTTGTAGATCCCTCCTTCACGTAGCATAGTGTGCTAGGAATTAATGTTGAAAAGAATTATAAGGCCTGATCTGTAGCTCCCGAGGTTTTGATCACACTGGTTTCTGTAAGACAGACTATGAAGATAAACTGCCATTCTCAAATTGATTTATTTAGTTCATAAATTTTTGCTTTTTCTGATTGAACAAGTAAGATTAATATCTTCACTGGTAGCTCACAGTAAAGTTAGATTGATATAGATTTTTTGTGTAGGAATCCAGATCCTTAAAAATAAATTTTTCAGTATTATATTTACAGTTTCGATGCTTCCTCCAACCTCAGGTTTCTCTTATGAAACGGGAGAGGGCTTTATAGCAACCTTTATAAGGTTTTCTTCGATTAACCTGAAAGGAGAGAGAAATAACAGAGGATGCTTCACTTCTTTTATTGTGTTGTTACTATAGATAATACTTGGTGAGCCAAATTACTTCACAGAGCTGAGAAAAAATCATTTACCCAGAGAACGGTTTAGCTGCCTGTGTATTTTCACAAACCAATCTAGTGTAGCACTGTCCTGGAAAATCCCGACATACTATGCTTCAAAACCATTTTCAACATGGATAAGCAAGGTATTGAAATCGCCACTTGAGAACTCGGTGCACTAGGTCAGGAGGGCTTTTCCACTTCTCCCTTGTCCCCCCAATAATTTCATGTGGTGTCATTCCCAGTAAGAGGCAAGCTGTCAAGGCAAATAAAAATTTACCCAGAAAAGCGAACAAAACAAAGTGTCTTTACAAGCAGTTCTCTGGCGATAAAGATTCAGTTCCCAAGCCGTGTTAGACCAGTATCCTTTAAAAAAAGAAAAAAGAAAAAGAAAACTTTACTAAATATTGTTTACATGGTCACTCACATTTAGTACCCATAAGTGTATTTAATGACTCTCTATGGACCCTTTCTGAAGCACTCTTTTCTATCTTTGCACAGAGGGGCTATAACGAAATCCGTGAAGTCAAACAGTTCCACTTCACTGGCTGGCCTGACCATGGTGTTCCGTACCACGCCACGGGGCTTCTCTCCTTTATCAGGAGAGTCAAGCTGTCCAACCCTCCTAGTGCTGGGCCCATCGTCGTGCACTGCAGGTGAGTGAAGCTCCCAGCTTCAAATGAGCATCCAGACCGGGCTTGTCAGCATGACAGCTAAGTGTCGCTTACGAGGTTCCTGTTTGCCTGTACTACACATAATGTGAAGCAGAAATAAAAATTGGCCTCGTGTGGGACACAAGGTAGGAGCTTACAGAGTACACACGGTCATCCTGGTGTGTAGTGTTACTCTCAGGTACCAGTGTGTAAAGCGCCTCTTAGTGGCAACATCTGTGTTGGCCCGTTTTTTCACGTTTGAAGATCCCATAATGTGTAGAATGGTAAGTTAAAAATAGAGATTTTTTTCCCCCCCAATCCACTTAATTCCCACTAGAATCCCAGCTTTTAAAGCTGAATTTGAGATTACTAAATGGCCTAAATTGCAAGAATTGGGGCTATAAAACAGGTGCGTACCTTTTTCTTTTTCAAAACACTATCCATCAGAGGACCTTAAAAACCGTATAGCTGAGATTCAGCAGATATATGCCAAAAACACGAATATTGAATCCAGATTTCTTCTGATTAAAAACTTCTTTGAGGGGGGAAAAAAAAGCAATCGGAGACACTGAAAGCAAACTGCATGGCTCATTTTGGGATAGGGTCAGAAAAATAAGCGGAGATTCTGAAGAGCTGTTCTGAAGGCTGTACGCCATTCTCAAGTAGTACTCCTTCCAAATGACTGCATACACTGAACTTCGGCGTCTTTTTTTTTTCTTTCTGTAAAATCCAACCACTTCAGAATTTCAATGACCTTGAAAAGGAAAAAAATAAAGGCAAGGGACACATAAGGATCAGACGTGGGACATATCCTGAAGGAAAAAAAAAAGTGTCCTTTCAGTCCTCCAGAAATCTGATGTACTCTCTTCAATTATTTTCCTGTCACAGATACTGGAAACAGTGATTGAGAAGGTTGGGGGGAAGTAGTGATCCCTGACGTATCTTTGGCTAACACATAAAAGAACAGCAAGTGTAAGCGAGATGACCATACTTGACTAACAAAGGAATAATCCCATTAGTCCAGCTAAACGTTTAGAAAATGAGATAAGTAGGTTTCAAATTCAGGGACTTCTTGACTCATTGTGGGGTTTTGTGTTCTCATGAGTTGCTTGCTTCAAAAGGGCTCTGGAATCCCTTGGTTCCCAGAAACAGAAACAGTGCCATTTCCCTTCACATACTGTCATCTCTGCGTGTCTAGAAAAGAAGAAACTGGCTAGATAGTGAATCCCACACCTCTCTCCACACCGCCCTTCACTGGCCCTCAATTGCGTTGTCTATTTGATTGCCCCTAAGCGTTCCAAGGGGTGAAATAATCGAGGCATATTATGATCCTGCTTTATAAATGAAACAGACAAGAGTGACTATCAGGCTGGAGAGTTGCCTCAATAGTTACGAACACTGGCTGCTCTTGCCGAGGACCCAGGTTCAATTCTCAGAACCCACCTGGCAGCTCACAATGGTGTGTATCTCCAGCCCCAGGAGTCCAGTGCCCTCTTCTGATGTCCACAGGCACCAGGCACACGCATGGTAGACATACATACATACAGGTAAAACATCCATCCAGTGAAAATACTAAAGTACGTCTGTAGAATAAATTTTTAAAGGGTAGCTATCACTGTGACCTGAGAGAGATCACACTCTATTTCACAGGGCAATTTTAGCTTCCCTTCGGATGCATTAAATATTCTTTCCCTTTGGGGCTCTTCCTCTCTGATAGTATCACTCTCTTCTCCAACCATCCCCTTTGACATTTCCTGTGAACTATGGCTCTTCTCATCTCCTATCTGAAGCCCTTGGGATCAGTGGCCTTGGTGTTTACATGAGTCTTGCTGAGACAGCAAGTCCTCCTGCTGTTGGACAGCAGACCACAGGAGCATGAAGGAAATGTGATGTAGAGTTAAATTCTGTAGCTTGATTCCAATATGGTTTCGGTCCCATGAGTGTGAAGTTATAAAATAACATAAAATTATAACATTTAAATTCACATGAAATGAAGGCAGTGTGATAGAGGTTTGGAACTTTAACAACATGTAGACATTAAGCTCAGTGTGGAAATAATTTGCAACTCTTGTTCCGATCTAAGTACACCACACCAAATCAGACACTCCATATACAGTTAGTTGTGCATTAGTATGTTTTTGTGTGGCATATAAAATTATGTGTTTGCATTTTGTTAAGTCAATTTGATTTCATGTAACTTCAAAGTCGAATAGAGATTGAAGCTTACAAAGAGAAACATGCCTCTCATACTTCTTTCAATTTCTTAGTGCTGGTGCTGGACGCACAGGCTGCTACATTGTGATTGACATCATGCTGGACATGGCTGAAAGAGAGGGTGTGGTGGACATCTACAACTGTGTCAAAGCCTTACGATCACGCCGCATCAATATGGTTCAGACAGAGGTAGATTGTGCTGCCCTTAATCAATTTTTTTCCTTTGGTTTTCACCTTTTACCAAATGCAATTTACCATATTTTTTAAATATATGATCAATATTAACTCATCAAATCATATAGAGTAACTGGTATCTTAATTAATAGTTCCTTTTTGGTATATTCTCTAGCTCCTCTAAACATTACTAAACTCATATGAAATTGTCTGCTTTCTTTCTTTTGATAGGAGCAGTACATTTTTATTCATGATGCCATTTTAGAAGCTTGCTTATGTGGAGAGACTGCCATCCCTGTCTGTGAATTTAAAGCCGCATATTTTGATATGATTAGAATAGACTCTCAAACGAACTCCTCCCATCTCAAAGATGAATTTCAGGTATTGACTGTTTCTAAGGTTTCTATTAAAACTTTTCCAATTTGTCCTGGGCACTAATAACTCTTTTAGAAAAGGTCTTTCAAGTCAAATGTATAACCTTTGACCCTTCTGCAACTATGACATTTGTGTCTTTCATTGTGTAAATTATGGATTCATTTTTTATTAATGCACTGATAATCTGCTATATCCTAAAGGGCAAATGAGTTCATACTCTGAAAAGAGTATGAGAAAAAAGATATTATAGCAGTCAAATCTGGTTATGATTTTTATGTTTATAACTTTTTTTTTCCACCATAGAGTCTTACTATTTTGGCCTTCAATGGCATGCACAATGTGAGATCGGCATATTAATAATAATAATAGCTGAGATTTGTACTAAACCTTGTCTTAGCTCCAATGTGTTCACTGCCTTCATACACCCTTCAATATGAAAAAAAAAAAAAAACAATGAGTTCACACGTGGCCCTGGAAACTGCTCCTTAGATTCTGGGTGTAGTGTTCTAACGTGACAAAATGGCATTGCAAATGGTAGCTCCCCATTTGAAGGTCATCATTACTGTTGTGGATCACCCTTGTGTTTTCCTTGACTGGGCAGTGTGTTTTGTAGAGCACGGTGTTGTTTAGCTCTTCTTTCCTATTGAGAAGAGACACGTGACTAAAATGTGTCTTGTGGCTGCCTCCCTTCACAGGCTTCGTTAGCTTAACTAAAAAGTCTGTCGGCCTGTCACAGAGGCAACTCCCACTGCCTGCCACAAACGCTTCGCCTTCCACTCAGCTTCCTGAATTCTTGATGGGCCTGTGTTATGCTATTAAATGGGTCGCTGTCTTTTAACCTGGGTTCTCTTTTCTGTTTAGACTCTGAATTCAGTCACCCCTCGACTCCAAGCTGAAGACTGTAGCATAGCATGCCTGCCAAGGAACCATGACAAGAACCGTTTCATGGACATGCTCCCACCTGACAGATGTCTGCCTTTTTTAATTACAATTGATGGGGAGAGCAGTAACTACATCAATGCTGCTCTTATGGATGTAAGAGACTGACTCTTTGTTAGTGTAAAATGCCCTGAAAAGCTACATAACTCAACTGAACACTGGCCACTTTTCTTTTCTTGGAATTACAAAATGGACTAGAATGGAAAACTGGAAACTGTCAGTGAATTACAAATTGTTCTGAAAAGGATTTTAGGTTGCACCTCCAGAGATTCTTAGCAACTCTAATCTTTATAGGTTTATTGTAGACTTGAAGTTTGATAGTTGTATTATCCTATAGAAAAATCTCACAAGTTATATTTTTCATCGTATTTTGAGACGAAAGATTCACAGCTTACCTTTTTTGAATAGTAGGAATACATTTTAAAATCAAAGAATGCTGTATCCTACCAAAGTGTGGGGTTTTAATTTGAAAACATTTCCCTATGATGCTCAGTGTTCCAGTAATTTAAAGGTCATTAGTTTTCTTTAGTATTAGCTAGCTGGGACTATTTATAAATAACTAGGGAAGACATGAACAGAATCCGTCTTCAGGAAAGAACTCTTTTGACCTGTCCCATCGCTCATCACCAGCAGGTGCCCCCGCACATACTCTGTGTCAGCTGCCCATAAACAGAAGAGGGAAGGGGACTGGAAATTATGTCATCAGCCATCTTGTTTTGTTATCTTGGGAAGAAGCAAGGAAGCTGATAAGTTTCACCATCCTTAAGACAATTTATCACCTTTATTTCTTTTTCAATTTACCTATGAAACTATAGCAATGAAAATATAGGGGTCTTTTCCCTCCCTGACTATTACAAGGTTTTCTAAGTTGCTACCCCTACTTCTTTAAAAGACAGGGTCTCACATAAACCAAGCTGACCTCTAATGTTCTGTCATTCTGTATAATGGAGGATGGCCTTGAACTCCTGATCTTCCAGCCTCCACCCCTACGGTGCTAGGATAACAAGCGTGTGCCACCCAACTACTTGTTGGGTTTCCTAAACTTTATTTCAGTGAATATATGGCCAAACATGGAATAGAGAATGCAGAAAGTCCTACAGTGTCCCGCAAAGACTACCTTGTACATTGTTGTTGCTCTTTTTTTATTTTTCTACTACAGAGCAGAATAATGCAAGAGCAAGCTCTCACTAAAAGTTACCCCATCCTTGATGTGCCCAGAGTCTTACCAGTATAGCTTTAAATCATTACATTAAAAAAAAATGTGTTTTAGTATAGATCATGACTGACAAATTGCCCAGACCAGATAAACATGGCTTTTACAACCACGGAAAGTGGATTGTCTGATAAAGGACATGTTAATGATCTCTGCACAGCATAATAACAGTAAGATTTTGAGGTACTTGTGATTTTTTTCTTACTGGAGAAGAGAAGAATCTTCCAGCCTAATTTATACACATGTAGAAATTATATGTGTGTGTACAGAGCAGAGATGCTTTGCTTATTTTGTTTTGAAAGTTACTGCCACCTACTTGGTCCTGCAATGGAGTACATTGAATCTGTTTGTACAACCGATGGGGCATTGTATTTATTCTTTGTGAATGTCATAAATGTGTCCAGTCCCTTTTGCATTTTAAGTTCTTCTCTTTCTCAACTATCCTGTCTCTCCACAGAGCTACAGGCAACCAGCAGCCTTCATTGTCACCCAATACCCGCTGCCAAACACTGTGAAAGATTTCTGGAGATTAGTGTATGATTATGGCTGTACCTCCATTGTGATGTTAAATGAAGTGGACTTGTCCCAGGTGGGTGTACGTGGGTTGATTCTGTGCTTCTGAGTGCATCCTAGCAGGATAGTAACAAATTCCGTTTTCAACTTTAGAGGACTTTGAAACAAAACCAAACCTCTCTTCTTTCTTTTTCAAACATTAATCATCTAGGGCTGTCCTCAGTATTGGCCAGAAGAAGGGATGCTGCGATACGGCCCTATCCAAGTGGAGTGTATGTCCTGTTCAATGGACTGTGATGTGATCAATCGGATTTTTCGGATATGCAACCTAACTAGAGTAAGTCTTTCTTGGGGCATTCTCACTGACCTAATTCAGAGCAAGTAGGTAGTGATCCTGATGGGACCTAATTCTATCCAGACAACAGGGGGGGGAAGAATTAATAAGCACCACATGATCTAGCCCAGAGCCACTAATCACCTTATGTCTTAGTTCTGGGACAAAAGTATTCCAGACACAGGAAATTTGAAGTGCTGGAAGCTAGGTTCTCCAGTCGATGAGGACAGTAGCATGTTCCATCTGGAAAGCCAAATCCAGATGCCGTCTCTCAGTCAGTTTTCATAGTCTGGGCCTGGCCCCAGAGCACATGTGGACTTCTGTAAGGGATGATGGCACACTTTATTAATATTGACATCCAGCATAGAGAAAAAAAAGCATACCGGTGAAAAGGAGGAATAATCATGATAACAACAGAGAGTACAACGGCCAGCCATCACAGGAGACTTCCATGTCACTATTTTAGGACCTGTGTGCAATGGGAAAGCCAAGCCTGAGGGAGAAGTCAGCTACAGCTATTGCTGAGTCTCTTCCCGCCCTTCACCTCCTTGTTCTGACTTCCGCTGCGCTGAACACTGCAACATCTGGTTCTGCCCAGCTGTGAAGGAGGAATCGGTGTTGCCACTGCTGTGCCTTTTGCCAGCAGCTGAGTGGCACTTGTGTCCCACAGGGGGGTTTCTTTCCCTGACAAGTCATGGGTTTTGTACAATAGTAATGCCGAAGGCCTTTCCTTGCAAAAACAGCCAACAAAAAAACTAATAAAACCATTTAGCTTTTAACAAGGTAGCAGAATTTTAAAATAGTAACCCCCATGACACGGCACTTTGAAAAGAGAAGGTTGCCCTGTTTTTATAGTCATCAGTTCTGTTTAAGTCTATGATTTTCAGCATGTGACCAGGACTGTCTTGTTTCTTATATCAAAATGACTATATGTGTGTCTTGTTCATTAGCCTATATGTATATAACTAGGAACAGGAGGTAAACTCATAACCAATTCTATCACTCATTTCAGTGGAGAAAAAAAGGAATGAATTCAGTCATGTCATAATATTCATGCATATCTTAGACTTTAATTTAAATGGAATCTCATTATGTCTGCACATCTGCTTCAATATCTTTTTAGTAATATTTTAACTACATAACTGTAGATGCTCAACTACGGAAACAAACTCATCTGTGAGTTGAGCTCTCTATGGAAAGTATTCTAGGACAAGATTTGAAATCTGCGTTTCAATTTTTTTTCAGAATATATATTGGTTTGGTTGTCTCCCTGCATAGACTGTGTTCTGGTGCTGATTCATACCTGATGTTTTTATTCTTGGTATCGTTATTTCATACTGCTCACTTTGTTGTGAGTTTAGTATGCAAGTGGGATATGAGAGTAGGTAGGGCCTCTGCCCTACCAAGAGGTACATGAGCCCCTCCATGTGAAACTTAAAATCTGATACCCTGTGATACAACTCATTCAGTATACCACATAGTCTTCTCTGTATTCCCTACTTGGGATTCTAGGTTTCTCTTTCTTCCAACAGCATTGCTGTTTTGAAAATACATAGTCTGAGGTGGAAGGAGAGAGTTCCTTGTCTTTAAGGAATCTATACATTATCTGAGAAGGCTAGCATCAATCACACGACTGATCATGCAAATATCTATTCACTGACATGATGTACATGTGTCCGAGGAGAAGTGCAGGATATAAAGTGACCAGAGAAACCTTCTCTGAAGATAGGGGTATTTAAGCAAAAATTTGAGGAATTAGTAGGTATTATTTGAGGATGAGATAGCCAGAGACAGAGAGCTTCCCCAGGATACTTCGGTTCTGTGCCAGCACAGGAAAGTCCCCAGGCAAACCTGGATCAAATTAGCTATTCTACTTGATAGTGAGAAGAACACTATAGTAAGACGTTTTCAAAACAAACAGGGACATCCTCTTCAAAGTCCCCATGGCAAGAAGTAAAGTGGCCGATAAGCTACAGGAAGATGAGTGTCTCCAACCTCATTGCTCCATTAGAGGGAAAAGAGGTTTGAAGGCGAGGCAAACCAGATCATAAAAGGAGTTTTGGGTCGCAGCAAATATGGCTAAAAACATTGGGAAGCCATTCGATCTAAGAACAAGATCGTTTTTAAACCTCAGCAAAATCATAATGCCTATAGTAAGAGTGGATGGAAGGGAGGTAGACGCACATTAAAGGAAATCTACAGGAAGTAGTTGTCACAACTTGTGTAGGTTGTGGCCATCAAGAGACAATGAATTTTAAAGGCTTTGGAAAGTTGGACAGTGGGACGTGAGTGTGAGTGTGAGGTTCGGGGTGTGAGGAAGAGGCAGCGTCTTAGTTATTTTCCTTTTTTTCTGTGACAGAGTACCTAACAAGAAGCAAATTGGGTGAGATACATTTATTTCAGCTGATAGTTTGAGAGATACTGTCGGTCACCATAAGGGTCATGGCAACAAGAGCATAATGTCACTGGTCACAGGGCATCCACAGTCTGGAAGTAGGGAGAGTTGGCTGCCTGAGTTCAGCTTGCTTTCTTCCTTTCCATACAGTCTAGGACCCCAGCCTGAGGAATGCTGCTGCCCAAATTGAGGGTGGATCTTCCCACTTTGGTTCTCCCAGTATAGATAATTCTTCACAAGCATGCCCAGATATTTGTCTCTAAGGTGATGCTAGATCCTATGAAACTGACAATCAGTATAAACCATCACAGGCAGATAAAAAGGACATGCCCTATGTTCTTGCTCTTACAACTTGGAATGTTTCTGTAAAAGCATCTGAATTGTCATCAGCTAGACTCCATCCGGTATAAATGTCCTTTGTATTCTTGTTCTGATGCCCGTAAAATCCTGCTTTTCTCTCCAGCCACAGGAGGGCTATCTGATGGTACAGCAGTTCCAGTACCTCGGATGGGCTTCTCATCGGGAAGTGCCCGGCTCCAAACGCTCGTTTCTGAAACTGATACTGCAGGTGGAAAAATGGCAGGAGGAATGTGAGGAAGGGGAAGGCCGGACGATCATCCACTGCTTGTGAGTAGGGCAAAGCAGCATGCCCTGGCCCTGCATGGAACCTCAAAACTCATTTCCTCATTAGCCTTTGTTTTGCTTATGTTGAGAAGATGCTGCTCAAATCCTGACGAACCTGCCATAGATCTTATTCCAAAATAGAACTCTAGTCTCATGAATGAATAATTTACTACTAATTTTAAGGGTTTTTTTTTGTTTTGTTTTGTTTTCTAACTATTAAATGTGATATACTTGTTGGAGTTAGAGAGATGGCTCAATAGTTAAGAGCACTGGCGACATTTCTATAGGACCTGGGTTTGATTCCCAGTACCCACCCTCTCTGACTCTAGTTCCAGGAAATCTGATGCCCTCTTCTGCCCTCCATGGGCACAGCATGCGTGAGGTACACAGACACACATGCACATAATAAAATCATAAAAATTACGCAATTGTTAAATGATTTAACTCTTTCGAGCACCTATGTGGACAACCTCTGTGATTCATACAGTTGCAAATATATTAGGATCTCCACATCTCAATTTATGCCTTTCACGTATTCCTGCTGCCAAGCTCCTGAGCTAACTTTATCCTCTGGTCCCTTCCTCTCTGCGCTTCCCCTGTGCATACACAAATATAAAGCAGAATCCAAAGACATGGAAAAGGATTTTAAAGATAAATTGCCACTCCCAGATGAATGTGACGGGGTGACGTTCGAGTCCCCCCAAGGTGCTCACTCTGTATCTGTGCTCTCAGGAATGGCGGTGGCCGCAGTGGCATGTTCTGCGCCATAGGCATTGTTGTTGAGATGGTAAAGCGGCAAAACGTGGTGGACGTTTTCCATGCTGTGAAGACCCTGAGGAATAGCAAGCCAAACATGGTGGAAGCCCCGGTGAGTCACACAATCTTGAGAGGGTCTCGGGGACACTTAGTCACATGCCTACTTACTGGTTTGGCTTCACGTACACACGGGAACTCAGTCAGATGTACAAATGAGGCTTGCTGGAATTTGTGCCTAACAGGTAGACCGTAGAGACTGCCTCCACCAATGTAAATACATTGCTTATCACATGAGCTGCTGAATGAAGCAAATGTTCATTTAATTTGAGAAATGTGTAGGGTTTGTTCTCATTATAGTCAGTAAATTTGTGCTCTGGCAAATTTTTGGAAACAGTTCTATAAGAATAAATCCAGCTAAAATATAGAGTTAACTAGTAGCGTATTTATGCTCCTGGACGCCTCAGCATCTTAGACACCTATTTTATTCATTTGCTTCATTTCATCAGACTTGTTTTGGTGCCTGGGTGTGTGTGTGTGTGTGTGTGTGTGTGTGTGTGTGTGTGTGTGTTACTAGACCTCAAACATGATGGGCAAGGTATTCTACCACTAACCCATACCTGCAGACCTGACACCCAGTGTTTTGGAAAAAGTAACTGAAGTTTATTGCAGTGTTTATCTGTAATCCTTCACTGTCTAATACAACTGTAAATTATCAGTTTGCCCTTGCTAGCAGTTTTCAGCTTTTAGCACCTTGAAAGTACAGCCCACACAATGTGACATGAGTTCTCCTGAGTTCCTAAAGCTTGTAAAGTAGGGGCTGATGTGGGTAAGGCTTCACCTGCATGGAGCTGTGTACCAAGTAAAAAAAGACAGTTGCGGCCTCTGTCACATGTTTTCCTTGGGGGTTACATGTCAGTACAGTGAGATCAGGTGAAGAGCAGCTGTGGCACTCACAGAACAGTAAACCAGAAAACCCAGAGCATCATTGTTGCTTGCCCTACTTTATCAAGATGATCAGATAACAAAAAAAGAAGAAAAAGAGGCGATTCAGTAAGCTCCTGGTGTGTTTTTACCACTTCCTGCTCTGGGCTGTTCACACAGGAGGTGCATTGCTTCCTGAGACTTAACATCTAAGGGTTTGTGCTGTTTCCCTTTGACAAGTGGTAACTCACTTCTCCCTTTCTGAAGTCCACATAAGGGAGTCCACCTAGGACAAGACGATGTTGCCCTCTCCGGGGGTGCTGGTGTGTGGATTTGAGAGAGTTTTCACATACTAAATGGACAGGAGGTAGCTATGGCTCAGGTTTCACAGGTGTGTGTAACCTGTCAAATATACTCTGCCTGAAGCATTGAAAGTCCCATGAGGATTACTGTTGCCCTCAGAAGGAACTTTTATCTCCAAATTTATCTTTGATATACAACCCTTTCTTTAAGTCTGTAGTTGAACAGTTGTCTTAGAACCTTCCAGTAAGTTACAATTTTCCTTTATAGTCATGCCCCACAAATCCTGACAGAATGCTCTGCTTAATAAACAGGAATGATTAGTTAAGTTTGCTATGGGTTTGGGCCGAGTTTGCTAGGGAAATTCAGAGTTAAACAAAATTGAGAGGCACTGGCTGGTGGCAAGCACTTTTTGAAGTTCTTTGGGTACAGTAAGAGCTAATGTAAAGCATATTTACCTTGGTAGTTAGAGTAAAATTGATACCCATCTCTTGGAAATTTGTGTTGCCATGCTTATTGCTAGAGACTCTGGATATTCTCTTTAGAAATAAGACTTGTTTTGTGTTCTCTGAATTCTGCTTGCTTGGACTGAATAGGAAATTTTCAGTGATTTACATGGTGTAAGTCACCATTTATAACATAGTCTCTAGACATTCTTAAGTTCTT
The DNA here is from genome assembly GCF_007827085.1 of Peromyscus californicus insignis. NCBI lineage: Eukaryota > Metazoa > Chordata > Mammalia > Rodentia > Cricetidae > Peromyscus > Peromyscus californicus. The sequence goes on from NW_026294525.1 coordinate 35,839,217, forward strand.
GATAATGGGTTAAGTATGTGGCTAGACTCAAAGGAAGTCTGGTTTTAACTCAAATAGTAGGTTAACAAGCAAGTTGTACTATTTGGGGAGAGGTAGCAGAAATCAATTTTTAGACATAAATAAGTTCAAAGTTTTTGGAAAATTCCTAAATTTTTTTAAAAAATTTTAAGTGACACTCTGATAGAATATGAACCGTGAGAAAATGTAAAACATGACATTACAAAAGGTAGTTTCCAGTGAGTGGTTCTCTGTCTCTTGCTCTCTCTCTCTCTCTCTCTCTCTCTCTCTCTCTCTCTCTCTCTTTCTTTTATCTGAAGAGATGATTTGGAATGTGGAGGGAATCATTGGCACACCCCAGCAGCAATAGAAAACAGGAAAATATCAAAGCAATCTAACAAATAATCCATGTGGTAGATTTTTATGTAATCTAAAAAGACTCAGAATTGTGTGACATAAAACTGTTAACCGTAAAATCATCTTGTGAACTATGGTCATTTTATTTACTCTGAGATAATTATTATTTCAGTCCCGCACTAAAATCGACTGAGGTAAACAAAGGTGATTTTTAACAGTTGTTTCTAATGACAGCTCTTGTCCTGGTTCTTCATATTTTTTGTAAGCTGGGAAACAGTCTGATGATGAGGTGTAACTATTTTAATCACATAAAAATGCTGGGCATTATATTAAACTATAGAAAATGCAGGGCAAAGATAAAACATCTTTTTTTTTTCTTTTTCTTAAACACCTATTGTTTTTTTTTTCTTAATCAGAGATCATTAGACGTGAGTATAAAATATGTATGCCCAGATGTTCCTGTTATATACAGAATAAGTAATTTGCGACTCTTAAATAATCTAAATTGGATGTCAGGAATCCACACAGATGCTATTATTCACTATTAGCCCTTTGCTAACATTTTTCATCCCTTCTGTTCTGACACATTGCAGGAGCAGTATCGTTTCTGCTATGACGTGGCTTTGGAGTACCTGGAGTCCTCATAGTTAGGTGAGGCCATTTGCAGAGCATCCGAGCAGAGACCCATTCTCGCCTGTTGAGCCAGCAGCTGTTGACCTGTGACACCTGCACAGAGAGATTTTAATGTGGGGGGTGGGAGGCTTTTACATTGGAGAGGCAAACGTATTTTTCTTATAAAGTTGTGTATCTTAATAAAAAGGACTTGATCGGTTTCTATGACTGTATGAAAGCATCCACATTTTGTGCCACCCAAGTTATCTTTAAGAAGAAGCAGATTCCGATGAGGAGAAATGACCAGCGTCTGTACAGTGACCACACAGCCTTTTCTCTCCTGCTTTAGGTAGAACAGCTACGGCACATTGCATGCACTTTTGAAAGTGGCATTATTTCCCTTCCTTAAAAAAAGAAGCAGCAGCAGCAGCTGTGGAACCTTAAAGTGGGGAAGAAAACAAAAGCTGTGCGAATTCAAATGCATTTACTAATTTCATTTTTATATGTTCAAAGTGCAGCAGAGCTCTATATAAATGTATAAATATATATAAATATATATATATATATATAACTGGCTTATTTTCTTTTAATGTGCAATGATGGCTGGATCATTTAAAGTTCTTTTTCGGAAATACCATAAGCCAAAGACTCAAGTGTAAATATGTCAATATGAAAGAAGCACATTATATTTATTGGTTACTTACATTACTTTTTTGATGGCTAAAACACTACCACCACACAATCATTTTTGTTTCAGAAGAAAGCTTTTTCTTTAGCAAAAATCAATGGTAAACGATTTTTGTAGATTATTTTTTGTATGTTTAGTGTAAGTAGAGGATAAACTTTTTATTCATAAACCAGGAAGCAATGATGTTCTTTGGAGTGGCTCCCTTGTGTACATGCTTGTGAATTAAATTTATGTAAAACATCGTGGCAATTGTCTTTGAATAGAGGACCAAATTAAAATGTTTTGCTGAAAATGTAGTTTTTTTTTTCCCCAAGTTTTATTAGGTAAATGATGGCTTGGTGGTTGCACAAGAGAAATCCGCACAGCAGAAGACATTGTGGGTAGCTTGCCTGGTGTGGACTAGCACCTGTAAGCACTTTTAAACTTGAAAGGAGTTGGGTTTCTCAGCCTGTGGCCTGGCACTGTGTTCAGGATGGCAACACCGATGCTTCCAGGGACGAGGTTTAGCACACTGTAAGCTGTCAAGGTAACACAATGTTCTTTTTGATGCTTCCAAGCACAAGCTTTGGATTCCTACCCTAGAAAGTGTGAACAGATCGATGCCCGATTCCTGTTGCCTGCTTTTATGAGATTTCCCCAGTGACTTTTTCTAAGTGTGGTCTCATTCACATGCTCCACGTCGCTGTAACTTCACATCATCACCTTGCAGTTTGTTAGTAACTGAAGCATTCCCGTGTCCTCTTTCTAGACTGCCGGCCCATGACATGGTGCTTATAAAGATTTAATTAAAGTGAGAGTGAAATAAAGTTTTTATAATTTCAACATTTATTGATTGCACATCATTTTGTCTTCTAAATTTCCAGATCTTTATTCCCAAATAAATAGTCTGTCTATAATTTAATATGAGTGTGCCACAAAAATTGTACTGAAAGCTTTAGTTTGTTATATTGTTCCTTACACTGCATGGCACATAGTCCAGGTCAGGAAGGGTGTAAATAGCTGCATGGTTAGTGTCTTTTTAAAATCTTTTTTTTAATTCTCTGTATTTATATTGTCATAGTTTGTATTAGTTGCTTTCTGCCATCTGTCTAAGAAAACAGCCTTAAAAGAGCCAAGAATTCATTCCGGCTCTCACCAGGAGGGTTTCTGTTCCCAGTCCCTTGGCCGCTTGCTCTGGGCCTGTGTTGGGGACTCTGCTGAGAGGTTCGGGGTGGTACAGCGGCCTACCTCATGATGGCTGCAAGACAGAGACAGCTCTCTCCTACAGCAATGCTGTTTGCTCTCACTGTGGAAATTGGCACGGCAAGCAGAAACAGATCCTACGTCAGGATAACTAAGAAGAAAGACATTGCCCCTGTTCTTGAACGGTCCGCATAGCCCGGCCAACCCCAGCTGTGCTTTGCCCCCGCACAAAGTTTTGGTATAAACAAACTGTAGCAAAGATACCTAACAAAAAACATTTCACAAACTCATACAGGATTTCTTTACCTGGCAGTGATAGCCATGGTACCCCTGAGGATTATTCTGATCTGCTTCACGAGGATCATTTCCCTTCACACAACCGCACCAGACTTACTATGAACACAGCTATACACAAAGCTCAGTGGACCACGTAGCCTCCAGAACTCAAACAAAGAAAAATGGAGTCCCTTTTGCTATATCAAGAAATACAATATACCATGCTTGTATTGTACAGTGGCCAGTTCATCAGAAGACAGTATGAGAGCCCTGTGTTTTTCTGAATATTCATGTTCAAAGACTTAAACATTATAGCCTTGAAAACCTCCCTTACTAGACCCATGTGTGGTCATGTCTTGCTCAGCCGTGCCCTTCTGGAAAGATGTCTTGGCAGAGCTCTGGAATATAAGTGTGTGATATTTCGAAGTTGAAAGGTCTCCAGTGTGCTTATGTGTTATAGATCTGGTTGCCTACTGATGGGCTTTGAGGAAATGAGTGTATCATGAGCACTCTAAGCTTATTTATCCAGCAATCCAATAATAGATTCCTAATTTGGTGACATTATTGAGAAATAGTAGAAACTAAGAGTTGGGGATCTGGGAAGATGACTCAGCCATTAAAATACCTGCCATGTGAGCATGAAGACCTGAGTTTGAATCCCTGGAGCTCATTGGTCAGCCATTCTATCAGAATTGGTAAGCTCCAGGTTCTTTGAAAAACAGTTTCAAAAACTAAGGAGGCCAATTGAAGATGATATATTATATTGACTAGCTACAGAGAGGGTGGAGAGGGAGAGAGGAAGGGAGTGGGGAGAGAGAACACTAAGAATTGGTATCTCACTGGAGGATGTGCATGACTGAGAGCATGCCCCAGAAGGGTGTATCATCCCTGGCCCCTTGCTCTCACTCAGCTCTGCTTTCTGGCTGCCAAGAGGTAAGCAGCTTTCCCCTGTGGCACACTCCCTGCCATGATGTTCTGCCCCAACCACACGCAGAGACAATGGCACTCAGCAACCAAGAAGCAAAACCTTAGGAATCAAAATGAATCTTTCCTTCTCTAAGTTGCTTTCACCAGCCATGTTCTCTCTCTCTCTCTCTCTCTCTCTCTCTCTCTCTCTCTCTCACACACACACACACACACACACACACACACACACACACACACGCTGTTTGTAAGTAGCTCTCTCATTTCCCTGTAGCTGTTTCTCCTAAATATCTATCATAAGGTTGACTCTGCTGACGTTTTTCCTGTATGTAATTGCTGGGGAGATGTTGGAAATCTGTGGTCCACAGACACAGAAACAATAGAGAATGTATGAATTTTAACCAAGTACTTTAAAAAATGTGTTGGTGTTCTAATCTGAGCTGCCTACACAACCCTTTTCTAGTGCTTCTAGTGTCTGGACAAGGAAAGGACCTCAGAGAGAAGTGGCACACTCAAGTGACCTCTGACGTTGCTAAGTAAACAAGGAGACCCCTTCCCTGGATGTGGGGTGGTTAGGTTTGCCTCTCAGCAATGTTGCTCATTGAATATTCATGGTATTGAGACCCTCTCAGAATCCAGGCACAAGCTTTGAAATTTGGACATCGGTAACTGTTCCTTATCAAATATGCTCCACTCCCAAGAAATGGAGTGGCATCCATAACACTGCCCCAAACAAACATGGCTGAGAAAGTGCAAGGGAATGCACCTGCGCCTCAGCTGGAAGGAAGACATGGTCTGGCTACTCAGGAGGACAACCTTTAAGAATTAAGGGTTGCCCATTTGTATTTCCTTTTAATGAGCTTTGGCTGGCATTCTTTCTTAACAACATAGTCAGAAATCAGTAGTCTGTCATACCCAACTTTAGTTAGCAGTACTTACCCATAAAATACTACCAGAGGTAGAAACTTAACAGCCGTTCTAGATTCATGGTGTTTTAGTAAACTCTGAGTCGATGTATGATTTATTTAGTGCTCAGCTAAGTCAAGTAAAAAGACAGGTTATAATTATTAATTGTCCCTTGCTTAATAATCTTGACTTGCGTATTATTTCATAAGGTCTCCCTATAGCTTAAGGAGGTTAGAAGAAAGAGTGACATCTGACTATTTCCACAACACTAGTCTAGTCAAACAGTCTGCTGAGTTTTCGAATATTATCTCTGAAATCAAAAGGAAAAGCTCTTTCTTGGGATCTATCGTAAGCTGTGACTCACTTCTAGAATATAAATTATCCAAAGATCAATAAAAAAAATGTGATAGCTATATAACATTTCAGCACATCTATCTTCCTCCAAAGTGATTTGAAATGCTAACCTGGAAGAGAGCAAACACCAGGGAGACGCTGTTGCATCAAATCCTAAAAGTAATGGATACACTTCTGATCCACTGACGGTCTCAACAGACCATCTCAAAGCTCTTTCTTTAAATGTTAAAATATGTCCAGGGAGGGAAGCAGGGACACACTTTCTGACAGCTAACATCTCTCAGAATACACTTGCCAATTACACAAAACGATATACAATTCCCAAAATTTTAACACAAAACAGTACTGCTGATATACCAGATCAACTGTTTAGGGTTTTTTAGTCTAGACTCTGCTCTAAGTGTACAGACGTTAGATCACAAAGCTTTGAAAGAAGGAAGTGTACTTAGAGGCATGTGTTCAGTATATCCGGATGGGGGAATAAGAAATTCAGATCCAGTCACAGATCCTCTAACTTGTTTTCCTAAATAGAGATTAGACTGTACAGGCAGGGAAAGGTCGTGTGTGAAGCTTTGCTTGTGGAGTCGTGGAGACACACCATCCAACTGGGAAAGTAGAGAAAGTGTGAAGACCGTGGCCCTTCCTCTTGTTGAAAAGAGTGGAATACTCAGGGTTAGGACCTCAAGGACTGCAGGGGAGAGCCTGGTGCCATGCTTTGTTTGTTTTTTGTTTTTGTTTTGTTTTTTAATGACTACTCAGGTCATATTACAGCAGATGCCTTCACCTTTTGCTTTCCTCCTGGGAATAATTTTCGTCTCTTAAATACCCTGAATTTTCCACTCTGGCTTGAGAACTGTGTGCTGGCTGCTCTGAGCTTCCCATCTCTGCCATTAGAAGCCCAGGTGCATGAATGAGGGTTATTGGAAATGGTCCCTTGATATGGAAGACAGAAAGAAACTGTGTCAGGAAGATGGCAAGTGCCTCCTGGGCTCAGAAATATGCCCACAACCAAAGGATACAGCAGGTGACTCCCAGCATGTCCTGCATGGGAACACAGACCCATTCTGACGCACTCATACCTCGTTGTTCAAGACAATGTAAAAGAAAAAAATCAGAATTTCACTTTCTGAGATTTGTTAATGTTAGCAAGCAATTTGGGTTTTGAAAGCGTAATAAAAAGCCTCATAACAGGAGTGTCTGAAGCTGGCATCTGGGGTGTGAGAGCTCCAGGCTCTTGGTTAGTGACCCCCATTATAGAATAATGTATTTCACTGTTCTATCATTTATACATGTTGGAGAAGAAATGGGAGTTTAATTGTCCCAAAGAGGCTATAACTGGATTTTTGCCCATTGGTCTTATTTTTTTTAACACATTTGTCTATTTGGAACTGGGAGACTGGGCATTAGAAGAGGAAGTATGAGAGAGAGTAGAGTCAAAGTTCATGATGTATGAAGACATCTTTATGATACCTGCTCTGTATTCAATATACCCTCAAAAAGTCAAACATGAGGACTATGGCATGGTTCTGTTGGTAAAGTGCTTGCTACTCAACCCTGATTACCTGAGTTCAATTCCAAGCATTCATGTGATAGCCAGGGATGGTGGTGGAGACAATGGAATCTCTGGGTCCTTCTGGCCAACCAGCCTAACAATACCAGTGTGCTTCAAGTTCAGTAGAAAGGCCCAATCGCAATGAATAAGATGGAATGCTATCGGAGAAGACATTCAGCATTGACCTCTGGCCTCACATGAACCCACCCGAGCACACAATAATAATTAATTAATTAAAACAGCAAAATGACCTCCCTACAAAAACCGTATAGGCATTCTCTTGGAAAGTGGTCATTGTTTTCTCTTAGTTGAGTGTACAAAGTTTCTTCAATTGTAAACATTGCTCTTACTGAATTTGGATCCATTCATCACCACAACAAGAGGAAGCCGGCTAGTAAGTACTTTTCCATTAGGCCTCATTTTGTTAGAAAACCAGAATTATACTACTAATAAACATGAAGCCACCCATGTAAATTAACAATATGAGAACTCTAGCAGCCAGACATACTTGGGATGTATATGACAAGATAGTTTCATAAGATGACAATAAGCCTATTTGAGATTTTGGCTACCAAGCTTAAATAAGTTTTCTGTATTTTTCCAGCTAACAAAAAAATTGTTTTTCTGTATTTAGTTTTATCCATGAAGACAAACCATATATAGATTAAACCTTAACTCTTAAAGATAGGAAAAGCTAGGTAGGGGTAGGTATGAGCTGGGCATGGAGGCTCATACCTACAATTCCAGTGCTCAGGAGCCTGTGGAAGGATAATGGCCACAATTTTCAGGCCAGTCTGGACTACGTGGTGAGTTTGAGACAAATCTGGACTACGGAGAAAGATTCTATTTCAAAATGAGAATAAGAAAGGAAAAAGATAAGCATGTCTCCGCTCTCTGGTGCCAGAGTGAGATCAGGAAAAAAAGCATACTTCATGAGGTAACTCACATTTCTCCTAGTCAGCTTCTCAAAATGATGACCAGAGAATAATCCTTCTGGAAATAAAAGCGCAAACTCAGAAAGAGCGTGTGTCTCTTAGCCATGGGATGGCCTGCACTGCTCCAGTCACGAGTGCAGAGCAGCATCTGTGGATCACCCACATCCCAGATTGTGACTGTGTGCGCTGACATCCGGGCAGGTGCAGACAGTATGGGCTCTCGCCCGCCCACCATGGGAACCTGCTCTCTACTGCCATAAATCTAATTGCCTCAAGCACAGTCAGCAGACTGAAATTGATTTCTTTTCACCTGCGTGTTTTATTCCTGGCATGATAAAGTATTTGTTAATTACTTACTTTCCAATGTCAAATTCTTTACTGCCCAGGGTCAAATGTGGTTGGGGGGCGGGGGATATTTTCACATAAGAAATCAAACGATTCATTTTCTCAATACAATGATAGAATGTTAGAGAGTCACTGAAGACTACCAAATCCAATGGCCTGGTTAGTAAGGTTAAGAAATTAAAACCTTGAGAAACCATATACCTGTGTCTAAAGAGTTCTATGGTAGAAAGCTGAGGCTGTTTCTCCTTTGTTGTCACTGGTCATTCCCTTATGCTTGATGAACGGTGTTCTTCAACTAGAGGGGGAATGAGGAAATAGAGGGTTTTTAAGCAATAGAGAGGAAAGGTGAACAATGGCAAGAATATAATTATGGGTATATACAGCATTCTTATGTCTTTGTTTTACCAATCGTATTTGAAACAAAAATATAACTGACATGAAGGAAGATTGTAGTTTAAAGTAGAAAATAGACAAAAATATTGCTTGTATTAGACAGTCATAAGTCAAATATGAAAAGTGGATACCCAGAGAAATCACTGGGAACATTGAGCCAAACACAGTCGAAAAAGCATCAAAATAATCTAGATGGAATCCCACAACAAGGTAAGAAAAGAGATACATAAAAATAAGAATAAGCAAAAAAGAATGACATATTTAGGTGCTAACACATCAATAATCTCTTTAGACCATTTAAAATACCAATGATAAATTTTAAAACTTCATGACCCAGCTTATAAATCAGAAATATACTTCATCGTTAATGAATTGGGTGGGTTGAAATCAGGAAAGACTCAAAAATGTATACCACAATGTATACTACAATGACTGTAGTAATACCTGGTCAGCTGACTTCCGAGCAAATAGAATTACCACAGCCGTAGAATATTATGTTATAATAAGGAGATCAAGTCACAAGCAAGCTAACACGAGGCTCCTTGTGCATACATCAAGCCATGGGGCCTCAACATTCATGAAGTCAGTCCTGATAAAATTGAAAGGAGCAGACAAATCCATTGCTGTGGTTGGAAACTGTATGTCTTCCCTCTTCAACTCACAGAACTACTAAACAGAAAACCAGCTAAGATATAGAAGATCTGAGCAGCACATTGGATTAAAGCTTCAAATGAAGAGTCAACAGAATATACTTTATTCAAGCTTCCACTGGACAGTTGCCAAGAATACATCTTGAGCCATAAAATAAGGCACAATAAATTTAATCATATTTGGAATCAATGTCTAGAGCATTTGACCAAAAAACTATCTCTCCAACTAAATTCAATAAAAGAAAGACAATATAAAAGAATCCAAATATATGTATATTAGCTACATTCTACTATGTAATTCATTAAACACATTTTAAGTAAAATTTTAAAGGCAGAAAATAAGAGTACAGCATATTTTAACAGGACATGTGACAATGCAGAGCTGATGGGTGACTAAACACTTACACTTGACATGAAGTAAAGTCTCAGTTTTTGAAGTTCTTATGTTAAGAAAAGAGAAAAGAAAAAAGCACAGCAAAAATAGCATGTAGGAGGAAATAATAAGTGGAAATCAAAAGAAATAAAAATAGGGGACATATCAGTGGATTGAACTCTTATTCAGACACATTTAATATAATTGATAAACATCTAGCAAGACAATCAAAAAGGACTTTGTAAATCACTGACATGATGATCAAAAAGAGCATCACTAGAGATATGACAACCATAAGAAAAATGAGAGACTACCATAAAAAAAATTATAGAGAAATCATCAACTTCTGAACCATGGACTGTTAAAACACCTGAAAGACTCTAAGTCAACACCACGAAGTGCCAGGACAGTTGGTTTTCTGTTTTTGTTTATTTGTTGTTTGTTTGTTTGTTTGTTTTCAGAAATATTCAGGACAGCCAAGTTACAGAATCAGCCTAGGTGTCAATTACCAAATGAATGGATCAAGAAAACGTGGTATTTAGAGAATGACATCATGATATTTTGTGGAAACTGGATGCAACATACCAGCAGACCATCATCACTGAATTAAATAAGCCAAACTCAAGATAATCATTACAAGTTATCTCTTATAGTTCCTAGAAGTGTGTGTGTGTGTGTGTGTGTGTGTGTGTGTGTGAGAGAGAGAGAGAGAGAGAGAGAGAGAGAGAGAGAGAGAGAGAGAGAGAGAGAGAGAACCCACAAAAAATGGCAGATAGGAAGGTGACAGGGGAAGGCATGAGACTAGGGAGAAGGTGGGAGCATAAAGTCTCTCAAACATTTGAAAAACTAATAATAATTTTGCACACACTCTTGCATCAAGGAGGAAAGAACACTGAGAAAGAAATTAATATTATGAAGCCAGTACTAACACCAAAACCAAAGACAGAAATAAAAGTAAAACTAAAATCAAGTGTAATATAACTCATGATTCTTGCATTAAATTCCTCCAGAAAAATATTAGTAAATGGAAGCCAACAAAATTAAAGGTGAATTTTATCGATAATAATGTGAAATTTATTTCCACATATGTAGTATTGAGTCAATATGCCAGAAAATCAATGTAAACCACCACATACCAAAAAGCCAAAGAAAAAACTTTGTAATAGTCATATTAACTGAGAAAAATATTTAACTTAAAAAAGTCAAAACACCGATAAGTATAAAAACGCTCAAGAATAAACCAGGCAGAGTAGCATACCACAGTAAAGCCTCTGGAAGCTAAGGAAGGGCATCAATGACACCTTGGGCTATATTATGATATATACTTTTTATTTAAAATGTTCTTATCAAAAAGGGAATTTCAACTTTATATATGTATGTATATATATATGTGTGTGTGTATCATATATGTGCTTTTTATGTATATATCACACACATATATATGTGCATATATATATATATATATAATACACAGTAAAAGAATAAATGTTGGGTTTGGAGTGCTGGCTCAGCTGACAAAATGTTGGCTGCTAAAACATGAGGACCTGAGTTGGAATCTCTAGGAGCCATATAACAAGGCAGCCTTCTGCGAAGGCAGGGACAGGGGATTGCTGGTCAGCCAGTCTAGTCAAATTTGTGAGCTCTGGGTTCAGTGTTGTAGAATATTATTTTAAGGTGTGCTACTTTTGTTTATGTTGCATTTGTATAACTCTGTGAAGCTGTGTTGCTGTGCCTGTGTAAAACACCTGATGGTCTAATTAAGAACTGAACGGCCACTAGCAAGGCAGGAGGAAGGATAGGCAGGGCTGGCAGGAAGAGAGAAGATATAAAGAGAGAAATATGGGAGGAGAGAAGAAGAAGTAGCCAGAGAAGGAGGAGGGCTCCAAGGGCCAGCCACCCAGCCACACAGCAAGCCACAGAGTAAAAGTAAGATTTACAGAAGTAAAAGAATGGGACAAGCCCAGAGGCAAAAGGTAGATGGGATAATTTAGTTAAGGAAAGCTGGCTAGAAACAAGCAAGGCTGAGGCCGGGCATTCACAATTAAGACTAAGCCTCTGTGTGTGATTTGTCTGGGAGCTGGGTGGTGGGCCCCCGGAAGAGTAAAAAACAAACAACAGTTCACTGTAAGAATTTTTCTGAAAATATAAGGTGGATGCCTGGCAATTGGCTCAGTGGGTAAAGGCACACGTTGCTAATCCTGGTAACCTGAGTTTGATCCCCAAATCCCACACACTGGAAGGAGAGAATGAACTTGCAAAAGTTGTCCTCTGATATCTTTATAGTTGCTGTGGGAAACACATAGACTTGCTCTCTCTCTCTCTCTCTCTCTCTCTCTCTCTCTCTCTCTCTCTCTCCATGCACACACACACACACACACACACACACACACACACACACACACACACATACACATGTGGAATCAGCCTAGGTGTCATATATATGTATGTGTGTGTACAATATATACATATATATATACACACACATGTGTGTGTAGGTAGAGAGAAAGAGAGATAGACAAGGTAAAGGCATCCTGTCTCATTTTGCTTCCCCTGGTACTAGAATTTCTAGCACTTCAACAAAGAAAGAAAAAAAGGAAAGAATGAATGAGGAAAGAAAGGAAGGAAGGATATATAGATGTGAAAAATAAAATGAAACATCACTATTTACAGATAATACAATTGTCCTTAATTGTCCTTGTAAAAAAAATCCCAAAGAATACATCAAATTAATTAATTAATGGTTGACTCTTAAAAACAAGTAAAAAAATTAGCAAAGCAAGTTCAGAGTGTGAGATCGCCACAAAAAACATTAATTGTATTTCTATTAGCATCATCTCAAAACTAGAAAGCACTGTATCATTTTTAATTGCTCTAAGGAAAATTAAATCCATGCACATATAGAGACATACATAGGACACATATGCTAACATTATAAAATCCTGATGAAAGCAGTATGCATTTAAGTAAGTAAAAGATGTATGTTTCATGAGTTGGAAGAATTTGCATAGTCAAACTCTCAGTTCTTTCCAAACTGATCTAATGTAACTTAATGCAATTCCTATAAAAATCACAAGGAGAAACTTGTTGGCACGGTCAAACTTATCTTAAACATGTACAGAAACCCACAGGATTGGAAGAGCTAAGGCGGCCTTGACCATTTGGAGGAATGTATTCAGTGTTAAGGATTATTATATAAATAGCGGTCAGGGGAGTGTGGGACATGTTTTAGAAAAATAAACTAGAATGATTTTCTGGTTTAGAGCTACCCAGGGCTCTTAAAGTTGGCCCCCGATCTAATCCCTAAAAAGTAAATGATAAACTGGAGCTTGCCAAAACTAAGAACTTTGGTTTTAGGAAAGAAGAAAATACCTACCAACTATGCATCTGACAAAAACTCAAGTATTTGTGGTATATAAAGAACTCTCTAAACTAAAAAATAAAAATAAAAAATGCAAGTAGGCTATACGCCAATGACATTAGAAGAAACTTTACTGAAGAAGATGCAGATGAAAATCATAGAAGATGCTCACAATTTTTACTCATTTAGGAAAATGTAAGTTAACATACCTAGCTAGAATAAAACTAGTGACCACATTACACACCAAATCCCGAGGAAGATACAGAAGACCTGCATGCTGTGGTCTGAACAGGAAATGTTCTCCTGGGGCTCATTCACATTTTGAATGATCCAGCCACGGCTTGCGTTGCTATTTGGAAGGCTGTGGAACCTTCGGATGGTGGGGCCTGGCTGGCAGAAGCAGATCACTAGGTGGACTTCAGAAAACTATAGCCACTTATTCCAGCGTGCTCTGTGCTTTCCCCCTGCTGTAATGTCAACAAGCAGCCACCACATGCATCCACACACACACACACACACACACACACACACACACACACACACACAAACTAAAAGAAATCATAAACTGCACATTATAAACCGAGAATAAAACAAACATAGCTGCTATAATCTTATTTCTGTAACTGGTCATGGAGCTGGGGCTGGTTGGCTTCCTCTTCATTGGATACAAGACACATTCTTTGTGCTGTTGCTCATCAGTCAGTATTGCAGGGTAGGGTAGGCAATGCAAGTGCTAATTTCTAAAGGATCTGAAAACTTGATAGTACTATTTGGGTGTGTGGTTTGAATGTTCATTGAAATGCCACTGCTAGACACACTGTAGTAAGAAACATTGACAGAGAACATACATTTCCTGAGACTGTTGTAACACACCACCCAAAACATTCTGGTTTCGTGCCATAGAAATTTATGCTCTCACAGCTCTGATGGTCAGAAGTCCAAAGCCAAGGTGACAGTGGGCTGACTTCTTTCTGCAGCTGTTCTGGAGGATTCTCCCAACGTCTCCCTCCAAGCTTTTGATGATGGGCTCTGATTCTTCACATTTCTTTGACTTTGAATGTGTCACTTTAATCTCTAAATCCTGTATCATATGGTATTTTTTTGTGTTTTCCCCCCTTCTTGTAAAGACACTTCCCATTAATTTAGGGATCATCTCTATAATCCAAGATGATCTCACTTCAAGATCACTTAATTTAATCAAAAAAGAGAGAAAGACCCCCCTTTTCAAATATGACTATATTCACAGGTTCTAGATTGTCATATTTCCCCCTAGAAAACCTTCAGATTCTAAACATGGTTGTTCCTGGCTGCAGAAGCCTTATTTATACTTGATATTTAGGATTAATCATCTATCAAATACAAAAATCAACATGGCTGTACATCCCCTTGACAATAGTTTAAGTCCCGAGGAGGCTAGAAGCCAGATGGCAGACTCAACTTCTAGCTCAATAAACCATTATTGTGCCCTCTGAGAAATAAGACTCTAAGATTAATAATGCTGAAGTGTCGGGGATGAAAACCAGAGTGGTCTGATTGCTTTATTGGCTGTGATATCAAAGAAAGTCTGCCTTATTTTCACTCCATGCTTTAATTGTAGTCAAGCAGGGCCAGGAATCAGCAGAGCAGCCATATGAGGGAACCACTTAGATCTAGGAAGCTACCACTCCTAAGATATCCAGGATGCCATGTGAATATGTACATTTATGTTCAGGTACATCTTTCTAACATGCTCCTACATACAACCTAGTAGATGATCCAACTATATACAATCTACAATTGCAAAAATCTTTAACCACACCACTATGACAAATAATTCAGTCAGCGCTATTGAATACAAAGGAAACAATATTAGTCATCTACCTAGGAATCCATAATCTATTTTTCAAAGGGGAAAAGTTAACTTCTACAGCATATTCTTTCTCATGGTGCTCAGAATAGTGACAAGAGGCAAGAGATTATGGAATAAGGTTGTAAATCAAAATCTCATGCTTGACCACAGTATGTCCAAGGGAATAAAACCAGACAGAGAAGGCAGAAAGATCAGCAAAGCATATATACTAAAGACACACGATAAATGTTAGACAGTGAATATGTTTTGCAAAATGACTATGGTGATATGATAATCTTGGAAATAACCTGGTTGCTGAAGAGAATAAGGAGAATACTTTCAACCCATAAACCAAAAATAGGAGGATGCTTGATGGATACATGGGTAGAAAATGTCTACTGGAGCATACTGAGAATAATGATACAAGGTGAGGTCATCAAGAGTCTGCAGGCCTTTGCAAGTGGAGTTAAACGTTTGGATGCATCATGCATCATTGAGCTCCATTCTCTATTCCCTCACTCTGCATAATCATGTTCCATGCATTTCTCTGAATTGAACGTGGTTGATTTCAACAAATGTTTACCAGACACAATTTAAGCCAGGCCTGTTATCCAAGCATCTTTCTCTCCCTATATTTTCCCCCTCTATATCAGTGTCTCTGCTAAAAGGAAACACACAAATAAATGAAATCCAAAGGCATCTGCTCCTGGGACCTTTCCAGGATCCTCCTTTGAGCTCACTGGGTAGCTCATTCCCCTAAGTACTTTGGCACTTCATTTATAGTATTCATGAATTCAATGAGCTCTTTAGTAAGTAATTTGACTCAGGACCATGAAAAACAAAAAATAAATCTGGGTTTAACGAGACTATGGCATACATCCAGTTCAATATCACTGATTGAATATAAACAAAATATTCCTTCATCCAGTCCAAACTCATAAATGATACAACATATAAACATATTTTAGAAACACAGAGCCTACTATGAAAACCAGGATGAGATGAGAACTCGTATACAAAAGAAATCAAGACACATTTTTTTTTCAAATAGTCATGGCAGCTGGCTATTTTCAAGCAAAAAGTACCCAGGATACACAGTTTCAGCTTCAGGTCCTATGTGTCCAGAATCAGAGTCCCACCACTGTTGTGGAATATTAGTTTAAGATGCGTTACATTCATTTATGCTGTGGAATATTTGTTTAATGATGCAAAGATGTGTGATGTTGCCTTTGTTTAACTGTGTAAAGCTGTGTGACTTTGCCTGTCTAAAACACTTGGTTGGTCTAATGAAAAGCTGAATGGCCAATAGCTAGGCAGAAGAGAGAAAACAGGTGGGGCTGGTGGGCAGAGTGAATACATAGAAAAAAAGAAAAAAGAGGGAGGAGCGAGAAAATGAGGAGAGGAGGATGTCAGGGGCCAGTCGCCCAGCCACACAGCCAACATGGAGTAAGAAGGGGAAAAAAGATATATAGTAAAAGGAAAGGTAAAAAGCCCAGAGGCAAAATGTAGATGAGAAATGGGATCATTTAAGTTAGAAAAGCTGGCTAGAAACAAGCCAAGCTAAGGCTGGGCATTCATATGTAAGAATGAATCTCCATGTATTTATTTGGGAGCTGGGTGGTTGGCCCCCAAAGAGTAAAAAGATCATCTACACACCACACCTTCATAGCTGAGGCCTGAACCTTTATAGTAAGGGTAAGAACAGATACCCAAGATTAAATAACAAACTCACCCCCACAGAACCTAATAGGGTCTGACCACTTCAGAACATGACATTCACCTGGTTAGAGCTTTTAGATTATGCTAGATTCCTAGGACTGCCCTCACAAAGTGTTGAAGAGAGGTGATCTAAAAAAGCAGAAATCCATGCCTCCATTCTGAAGGCTGAAAGTCTGAAGCAGGTGTTGGGAGGCCCCTGCTCCCTCAGAAACCTTTGAGAGAGAATCCTTTCCTGCCCCTTCCTGCCTTCTGGCTGTTTGCCAGCAACCCTGGACATCCCCTGCTTAGAGAAGCACCACTCCAACCTTGACCTCTACATTCATCAGGGCTTCCTCTTTTTATGATATGTGCCATCATGAATCAAAGAGTTCACTTTCTAGTATGACCTCATTTTAACATAATTGCTTCTACACTGACCATATTTCCAAATAAGGTCAAAGTCTGCAGATTGGGACTTAGCATATACTGTCAATGTGTGACATATTTATATAGATATCAAGTATATTCACTCCAATTATTCATATATGAAGGTGCATTGAACATATTTTCAGCCATAGCAATGATATATACAGAACTGTATACTCAGTGGTTATTACTAGGACATCTCTTTCTTGGGTATTTGTATACCCATAAAATATGTTTTACTGGTTGTTAAATGTCATATAAATGTTATTCTACAAGTGTGTTGCTGCTCATTGGTATTCACTTATGTGTCTGAGATCTATTTACATAGGGTATTTACATCTTTTAAATTTCTGTAGGACATTGACTGCAGTGTTGTAATTTATTTTGTCAGTTTGGGGTGAGTGAATATGTTCTTGCCTTCCAGGAATGTATACTATGCTCTGTCTGTGTTTTAGACTCTAATCTCAGCCACTTTTTACTGCTCTGTGTGTCATTAGAAGATGGCTTCAGGTGACGGCAACACTAGAGTTGCCTTGCTCTCTGAATCACAGTTGGATTAAGCCAAGCAAGGTATCATTAGGAGATCAGTTTGCTGGAGGAAAAGGACAAGCTCTGTTCCTCTACAGGATCGAAGTTTTTATGACAACCACAGTTTGTTTATCTTCCATGGATCTGAAGGTGGGTGTTTATCCATAGTTCCAGCTTCCCATATTCCAATAACAACACATTATCCTTTGATGCTTCGGGTTCAGTGATTACAAAGACTTTCAGCCTTTGCCACTTTCTCAGTGGTTTTCCTAACCTTGTTGATCTCCTAACCTGGCTGGTGCCACTGTAAATAGTCCCAAGTAGCTCTAAAGCACACCCATCAAGTTACATTAGGGTGTTGGGTCACTCATCCGTTTGATGAGCACACAACTCTTTTGCCAGGGGCAAGCGGACTCCTGTGAATATCAGGCAAGCAATGGCTGGTACCTTTACTAAAACATGTCAGCCTCTGGCATGTGATATAAACCCCTGACCTAGCAAATGCTTTCTTTCTCATTTTCATCAGTAACTACAACCTACAATGCCTCACCTTTGCCCCAGAGTTTCAGCAGTACAACCTTGCTGTCTTTTATCCAAGTGATGTCTGATCTCTGTCATGTTAGGGTCTAGACTGGAGCAGTGGTCCTCAAAGTGTTGCCTGTGAACCAGAGTCTGCTCTAAGCTTCACACTTATCCCGGATGAATCAGGAGGAAGTCTAGACCAGAATGAGAAGTAGGTCACTAAGCCCTTGTAGCAGCAGGCGTTCTTTTTTCCTTAGAAGGATTATTTGTTCTACTAGGGAACAACGTAGCAATTTCCATGCTGGTGCATGACCCTTAACTCCATAATGCAGACAGGTCCTCCTACCTGGCAACTTGAGCGTCTTATTGTCCAGCAGAACATCGTGTGGGAGTATCCCCGTTCTATAACGTCATCAGAAAGAAGCTAATTAGGAGATGGCCCAGATTATGAACTCATGACTGAGAGAAGCCATAGGAAAGGTTATGATGGGAATCCTAAGGTGTCAGCCTAGAGCTTCTAAGTGATAAACAGCTGCTTTTCTTTGTGAAGCCTGCAGCAGAAGAGCCCTAGCATTTGGTTTACCTCACTGTAACTGAGAAGAAACAAATGTATTTGGGTGCTGTCCTAGTTGGCTTCTTACTGCTGAGATAAACAATATGACCAAAAGCAACTTGGGAAGGAGTTTATTTTATCTCCTAGCTTACAGGCTGTTATGAAAAGAAGCCAAAGCATGGAATCAAGCAGGATTGGAACCTGGAGGTAGAAACTGAAGCAGAGACCATGGAGGAGCACTGCTTACTGACTTGCTCTCCATGGTCTGCTATCTTATATAACCAAGGCTAGCTGCCTAGCGGGTGTTCCACCCACTGTGGGCTAGGCTTACACATTAGTCATTAATCAAGAATATCTTCAACTTGACTTGTCTAAAAGGTCAATCTGATGGTGGTATTTTCTCAATTGAGGTTCCATCTTCCCAGATGACTCCAGCTTCTGTCAAGTTAACAAAAAAACTAACCAGCGCAGATGTGGCACTATGGTCCATCTACAGTGTAATTTTAAAGCTACTATACTAAAACATATTTGGAACAATAGAGGTTTCTGCAGGAGACCCATGCTTCTCTACAGCTGATCTACCACTTAGATCCGTGTTCTGGGACACAGTAATACTTGAAGTGTTTTCACCAAAGGTGATAAACTCTGTTGCCAACCACGGAGACATCACACTACAGATCCTCTGGAGGTCTCATTTACCTTCTGCCAACTGTTCATTCGCACTGGTGAAGAAGCTCTAGTTAGCTACTTGGCATTTGTAGAACAGGCCCTGCTGACAATAGCCTGGAACATCAAGTGATTATGAGTATGAAACAATCAACGAAAACTGAGCCTTATGTGACCCAAGACATTACAAACGTAGATGCGTGCTTCAACGTTAAACACAAATGGCCTTTGGAAGACAGTACCCAGGCAACTGAAGAAATCACAAGTACATTTCTGGCAGAATGGCTCAGCTCCCTCTCAACTCTGCACCTGCTTTTCACTGCCTCTCCCGGAACTCACATCCAGGGACTTGCTAAGATGCTGAAATATCTGCGGTTCCATTACTTAGAGACCCGATTATGGGTTAGCATGCCAGTGTCTTTTCCACTCTCCTTGTTTCATAGGGCTTAGGACAAGGGTTGGCAAACAACTGCTTGTGAGCCACAACCAGCCTGCCACCTGTTCCACACTGCTCCCAAGCCAAGAGTGGATTTTACATTTTCAAATGGCTTCAAGAAAAGAAAAAAGAAAACTAAGAGTGTGCAATATGTAAACATTATCTGAGAGTCAGATTTGAGTCTCTGTGGCAGTTTGGCACAGCAAAGTTGCTGACTTTTTATAGAAAGCATTTATTAGACCTGATTCAGAAGCCCAGAATTCTTACAAGCATATTAGATCCTATTAACGAGAAGTGCTTGCAGGATATTGAAGAGATGAAAATAAGAAAAATCGTATGCCCTTACATGATAGAAGCAAACCTCACAAGGTTTGGTGGGCTAAAGGGTAGGAGTTTGGTAAGCAGTGGGTAGATAATCTCTTCCAAATGAACAATGACAGGCTATGACCCCTACAGTTCAGAGTTTGCAATTCTGATAACTGTTCTCTCCCAGGCTTCATTCTCCCACCCTCCCAAGGATTTGTGTGAGTCCTGCATTCCTGTATTGAGTCCTTGCATCTCGAACATCTGTAAAGTTGACATCCTTCTGTACAGTTCCCTTGCTCACTGGTATGACAAAATACTTGACCAAAGCTCGGGAGGAAGGGTGTATTTTGGCTCAGAGTTTCAGAGTACAGTCCATCATGGTGGAGAAGTCCTGCCAGAACTTTGAGGCAGTTGGTAACATTTTTTTCTGTAGTTGGGAAGCAGAGAGAGAGAGAGAGAGAGAGAGAGAGAGAGAGAGAGAGAAGATGCTCATTCTCAGATTTCTCCTTTTTATTCAGTCCTGGATACCACCCCACAGAGTAATGTTCCCTACCATTAAGGTGGGTCAACCTACTTCAGTTAACTCAGTCTAGAAACTTCCTCACAGATTGGTCCAGAGGTTTGTCTCCTAGGTGACTGTGTATTCTATTAAGTTGACAATCAGTATTAACCATAATGATTTTGTTTTCAATTTTTTAAATTAATCTTATAGCTAGAGTCAAAGTATTGAATTTCCAGACAGCTATTTTCATACATAGACTTTTATATCAATTACATCTATTTTCCTAAAATGTCATATTTAATTTTTCATTACAGTTGAATAAAAATGTACCATGTAGTATGTGCCACATTTTGTTTATCCATTCATCTCTTGATAGACATCTAGACTAGTCTTTTTTCTTAGCTATTATGAATAATGCAGTAATGAACATGGACATGCAAAGATGTCTGTGGTTGGTCTATTTTTAGTTATATTTTTAGAAACCTCCATACTGATCTTCATGGTGATAGAGCTTTAGATTTTTACATGAAGTATGACTGAACCAACTGGGAAAGGTGATAATTCAATTAAAATAACAAATCAGTATCCAGTACCCAAATACAGCAATAAGAACTGTGCTGTGGAAAAGCATGTCATAAAAGCATTAGTACCTATTCAGGGGAGAGAGGGGACGTTTCCTTGAGGAAGTGGAAAATGATCTTAGATCTGCAAGATCATAGGGAAGGCCTGGAGCTTTCAGGGTGGATGTCTGGGACTCTGAGGACAAAGAAAGTGTTCTAAGAATGAAGTGCTATGTACAACTCGTTCTAACAGATGAACACAAATATTGCTTGTTTTGAATGTTCAACCAGCCAACGCCCAGGCTGAGAGAGACCTGATCGCATTTGGGCAAAATTTGGAGGTGGAACTTTGGAGAAGTCTTTGGACGGTGAAGGGCCAATGTGTATCCATCCTCTGCTTGTTCTTTGGCCCTCTTATCTTCTGCCGTGGGGTGATGCTTCAAGAAGGCTCGTACCAGATGCTGACACCTTGACCATGAGTTTCCCGACCTTTAGAAGTGTGGGGACCTAGTCTTTGTAAATCATTCCATCTGAGCTCTTGTGTTACAGAAGCACAAAAGCGTCTAGGAGAGACGCAACCACTAGAAAGAGAAAAGTGTTAGAGGGGCTGGAACTTAAGAAAAGTGTGGAACAAAATGGAGGGACACTAGAAAGCCTTCTAGGCTGGGTTAGGGTTTACGATTTTTCTCTCGGGAGCCATGGTATTTATTTTCTGTAGGTCATGAAAACTGTATCCCGGGTAGCCTAAAGACAGGCCTTGACTCATGAGTGGACAGGTGAGAGAAACGAGCATGACTAAAAAGGACAAGGTGTTTTAGCGACTAGTATATCAGCAGGTTCACCTGGGGCACAGTGGCTATTAATTTGAAGACAGTGTGAGGGATCTGGCATGGCAAGGGTTTAGACTTTACTTTGGTGTTGAAGAACATTTCTCTGGGCAGCCTTAAAGGTACATACCAGAGATGTTTTCTGTGGTAAGACTTCAATTGAAATATTGGGTTTGAATTAAGGCTGAGAAAGTCTTGTCTTTTATTAATGGTGGGGTTCTGTGGTTCATGCAGTGAGAGCAAGGCTTAAAGACACAGGAAATTGGTGGCTTTGGTAAAGTAAAACCTTTGAGATGTTTCATATTGAGGAGCTGCTACAAGATTCTTTTAAAGTCTTTGCTATAGCATAAAAGATATAGGTAACGGAACTTGTGAGCAGGAGTGAGTAAAGGCCAGATGTCTTAGGCCATGTCTACAGTTAGCCAGGTCTCATGATCTTATGCTATGAACAAGGCAAGAAGAAGGAGCTTAATGGAATGACATCAGTGCTTCTAGACACAAGAACGAGTTGTTTAAATTTTAAAAGGTGGTTACTGTTTTGGAAAGATGAGCATCATCAATAACATAAATCTGTACACATTTGTAAGTGGCCAGGTAAATAAAAACTAGAAGTACACTGATAAAATCAGTACATATCTTAGGGCAGTGGATCCAGCATGCAGGTGGGTTACTGGGGACTGTTCCCTAGAAACACTTACCTGACGGATGGAAGAAGGAGCCTTGACATGGAAAAAGAGTTTAAGTACAGTGTGCTCATGAGAGCACAGTGTGTGGACTTCCAGAGCTGTCCCTGTGAAGGCAAAGAGGCAAGGCATTTGTATCCTGGCCTCAACTTAATCTTATCTGCTACAGGTTCCCAGAGGCACTTAACTCAGTAGAAAAATGAGGGGCCAGCACACGTGGATCATCTGAGTGCTAAGGGTGACTGACGCACGTGTAACATTTCTCAAAGCTACAACCTTTACAGAAGTTTTTAGAGCTGTAATCGACATATCAGACAATTTGGCCAGTTAAAACACACAATTCGATGCCTTCTAGGACATGTTTACAGTTGGGAAACATTATTTTTGTTTTATCCTACTGTGGGGCAGTTCCAGAGAACCTTCCTTGCTTTTCCCCTCATTGGGATCACTCTTGGAGGCTAGAGAGATAGATGGCTTATTAATTTAGAGCACATCCTGCTCTTCCAGAGGACTCAAGTTTGGTTCCCAGCACCCACTTTTGGTGGCTCACAACCACACATAACTCTAAGTCAAGAAATTTGATATCCTGTTCTGGTTTTATGGGCACGCTTCCCCACATGTGACATATACTCACACTCAAACACAAATTTAAATTTTTTTTTTAAAGAAATAGATGTTACCTCATAGATCAATGAACTAATATGGAGATTTGATTTAGACCTTTAGAAATTGGGAAAACTGATGCTAAGGTGTATCTATGGGTCATGTGCACTCACTGTGAGCTGGAGCCGGGAGACTATTCATATCACCTGTGGTGGCTAATTTTTATTGTCAGTTTGACAGAGTTGATAAGCACCTAGAAGGTTAGCAAAACACATTTCTGGACATTTCCGTAAATGAAATGTCCAGAAAGGATCAACTAACAGAGGAAACCATTCCCCCAACTATGAGCAGCACCTTTCAATAGACTGGAGAGTTGGATGGAGTCAAAGACGTAGAAAGAATCCTGTTAGTACGGGCTTTCTCTGTGTCTCTGCCTGACCACCAGCAGGTGATTAGCTTCCGCCAGTACTCCTGCTGCCTGAGACTTTGAGGAGGCTCAATTTAACAGCAATGAACTAGACTGGATATGGTGGAATACACTTATAATCCTAGCTAGCACTTAGGAGGCTGAGGCAGGAGGGCTATAAGTTTAACTCAGCCCAGCTTGGGTTATATAGCAATACCCATCTCCAGAAAATGAATAAACAACTAAATAAATAAATAGAATGGGATGATTCATCTTTTTGAGGAAATGGTTTTCAGACTGTGCCATGGTTATTCCAAGACACATCATTACTTTCTTTTCTTAGTAAGCCCTAGCTGGTTATATTGTGAAACAGAAACAGTCCTAGATATTTTTATAGCTAACAGGAGAAAAATTGGGCTGTAGTTCAAGTAGATGACCAACTGTTATTATGGCAGGGTCTATGAAGCTACAAGGTCTAGTCTTTCTCAATAAGTGCTATGATTTGGACAGACCAGACCTCACAGGTTTGAGAATGTAGGCTGCTCTGGACAAGGTCCTCTTGTAACTACATCCTGGGTCTGATCCTCAGCCTTTTTAACCCACGTGGTTCCCAGGTGACTCTCTCTTTGTCACTTTACCTTATGCTGATGATTAGTCACCTTCCATTTCTAATATGCCATTCATGACATAAATAATTATCTGGCCTTGTCATACTTGTATTTGTTACCCCAAATCTCTTGAAATTCAAAGACAATAAGCCTGCTTGAACATCAAAATAACCAACATACAATATCCCAGGTCACCAGTGGTAACAACAATGCCAGTGCATGTCGGTGTTCTGTTGTGAGTGATGGTGTCTTAATGTCACACAGGAGCAATGGGCTGGCCTCAGAATCACAGTTCCTAGTAAGTAGTAGCCTAGAGTTCCCAAGTAAGTTCTTTAGAAGGCAAATTTGGAGACTGGCACGTGCATGCTGTTTCCTGGCGGAGTACTTTTACTACAGAATGATACAAGTCAGGGATGAAGTGTAGAAAATAGAGGAACGGACAAATTCAGACTGTCTTGAGTTGCAACGGAAACCTCACCTGATCTGACGGAAGTTTCTGGAACTGGCATAATCCTCCAGAATTAATTCATGTGAGAAAGAGAATAAAGACATTTCTACTATAGCTATGAATACCAGTTAAATTCAAGAAACCCTCAAAGTAAAGTCTGAATCTTGACTTAAGGTAACTTCTTTCAGCCAAAGGCAGCTGGTAGAGCTAAACTGAACCAGGAGTCACTGGCAAGCCACATGCCTGGCAGCTGAGGAATTGAAGCAATTGTCCTGAACTCTTAGCATTTATTTCAGCTGGAGGCCACTAAAATAACACTCAATGTGTAAAAAAAAATGTATATGTTTATATATTAGGTTTTAAGAAAAGAAAAATATGCAGAAATAGACAGTCTTGTAATATTTGTATTATAAGAGCTGCAGAGATAAAAGACCAGAAACACTGGGCCTTTGGGGCCAGTCCACCTTTAATGATTAATATTTCCCCTCTAGCTAAATTTGACTTTAAAGAAGTCCCTGAACACCATAGAGGGTTTGAAGAACCAGAAGAGACATGCACTGAGAATTTTATAATAATGCTATAATCAACTTTGGACTGAGAAAAATATTCAAAACTGACACTACTGGTATTAAGAGTTCTGGATTTTTAAGGAAACACAGGGGAGTGACTCTTGTATAATATCATGTTGATGATGCCTTTGAAGAATTTTTATGAGTTTTGTTTTGCCACTTGAGATAACTTCTTTGCATAAGTATTAGAAGAGACATAGATTGAATGTGTCTCCTATGTACTAAATGGCCAACAAGCAATCTTCTTACATGTATTCTCTGAGCCTCAATTTTCACTTCTGTGTGATGGAAATAGTGCTTTGCATACCTTCACGAGTCGGGTGGTGTCAGTCAGTAAGTGGCTGGCACGCCCCAATCAATGATAGTGACTATTACTTTATCAAACAGGAAATTTTCATATCTAATGGATTATCTGAGCAAGGTCATCTCTCAGCAGATGATGTCCAGTGGAACAGATGTAAATTGGTGACCTGAAACTGAGTCTTCAGTCAGTGTCAAGAGGGCTAACTTGCTGAGCCTGATACAACCACCTAGCACACAGGCACCAAATGAGAAAATTGATGTTCCGATTCAGATTTTAAAACATAAAAGTAGAACTAGAGCTCATGAGAATTATTATATATTCTATTCTAGTGTTGAATCTTTCTGTATATTAATCCTGCTCTTATTAGCATTGATATTATTATTATAACTAGCTGATACAATGATCTGATCTTGATAGGGAACGGGAAGAAAAATGTAATTGTTCTTCTCCACTGTTACTTTAATGGACTTTGTTTGATCTTGTCTTCTTCATCCATTAATGATATCTAGGACTGACAAATTCCGTAGATTTACGATGACCATCAATTTGAAGACATAATTAGAAAGTAAGTTGTTTAAATTCCAACATAGACCACAACATTATTTCAATCTATGACAGTAAAAACTCTTTCCTACCCCAAATCCAGATGATTGTGAGTCTCTGATAGAGTGCTTATTCCCCTTCTTTCTTCCTCAATTTTACTTATTAGAAAAATAAATAGATAGACAGAAAGACAGATGATAGATAGATAGATAGATAGATAGATAGATAGATAGATAGATAGATATCTGAGGTAGCATAGTGAAGGAGAGAAGGGATAAAAAATGAGGGTCTAAACTTTGTGTGTATTTAGTTTTTTACATCTTTGCTTTTACAATTTTATTTTTTCTTGAATACAGTGGGAAGATAGGCTGTCCCTGTGTGGATTTCCTGAAACTGACGGTGCCCTTCCTTAGAGCCTGAACCTAGCAGGTATATCCCATATGCTGTACCTGCTAACCTTCTACTACCTCAGTTCATCAATATGGCACTTCAAACTGGAAGAATGCTGGCCCTGCTCCAGCAAACTGCGGGAAAGGAGTGTTGTTTGCCTGTCTCCTTGTTTACAGTCCCTGCGATCTGCGGCTCCACACATGTGAATTTAACTCCAAAGGAATCCAGATGAGAGAGAGACTGATGTCTGATTCCATGCTCATGTGTGATCTCAAACCCCAGAGGACACCAGTTAAGATACTTAGAACTCTCTCAATGTACAGAGCTAGAGTCTGTGAGTTTATGAAGTTAGCAAGCATGGGAGAGAGATGAACATTTCTAGATTCTTCCCTTTGATGGCAAAATCCTCTATGCCAAAGGAAGAGGTGTGCAGATGGAGAAAGATGCAACTCTTATCATCGATCTCCTGGGAACCACCTGAAATGACCACTTCTGAAAAACCCCTTCCTAATTTCTCATCTCCTCAACGGATTTTGACTATAGATGGTGATCTGATAATGCTGTGGTTGGCTGACTTTTCTTCTAAAGCCTCCTAACAGACTGTGTATATTGGCTGTTCTCTAGGCCAAATAGATGAGACCTCTCATTGAGAGTTTGCAATGTTGGTAATTCAGCCAACATTTGAAAGAATCAGAACAGATCCATTTATCTCCTGGGGACATTAGTTTACTCAATCTCTTTGTTCTTTTTGGTACCTACATGTATGATTGCTTAAATAAAGGAATATGCGCACACTTCATAGCTGCTGAACACAGCTCTTCATAAGTGGCTACCATTATATGGCATGATGTATGTGTTTAACTATAGATAAATGTTGATGTATGTACATGTATTCATTTATTCAGCGTATATTTGTGAATCAGTTAACTGTTTTAAACACTTGGGAGAGGTCAATGAATAAAACAGCTTCCACAAAGCTCACTTTTTAATGAGGGAGACAAGTAAAAAAAAATGACCAAATAAAAATGTAATTATCAGACAGAGACAAGTGCTGTAGAAAGGGGACAGCCGGGACAGCGGACCAGGACTCCGGTAAGTGCTGCTAAGTCAAGTGATAGAAGGACTACTGATGAGCTGACATTTGAGCAGGGATGCAAGAAATTCTGCATGTTACCAGAAAATGTGTTAATTAAATTCAGCTTTACAGTCTCCAAAAGCTTGATGCTATTTTAATTCAAGCAGGTGACTAAGTCTTACAGCCAAAGTAGGAAAGTCATCTTTTAAAGAGTAGGTGAGTAGGAATTTGTCTATAGAGCATATGAGAAATTGTATATTGGTCTGTCCTGGAGACCCGCTTTTCTTTCTTTTTCGTATACTTTGTGATTTTTCCTTTTGTTGAAAGCAAGATAAAATCTAATGGGAACTGTGGTAATATGCCTAGAGCACGAGATTCTTTTTAATCAGCTGGAGTTGAGTGGTACATGACTGTTGTAGATGGTGGCTGCTTTCATCAGAGTGCTTTCCTTGGCTTGTCTTTTGTTTTTTAAACTGTGGAGTCCATTATTTGTTGGTCAACTACTCCTGAACATGAGATCTGCCCTGGAGTGGGTGAGGTACTTACTCAGTGTCATTCCACTGGAGAAAGCTGATTTTCCCTCTCCCATCAGGTATAAGTAACAGTTCTTTGGCTACCCTTATCTTCAAACACCCCTCCTTAGAGTTCACACATTTCAGTTCTTTTCACTTCAACTTTTTGCTATCACAGGGAAGCCATATTGATGTAGTAGTAAAACCTGAGAAGGAGTGGTCTCTAGTCTGCTGATGATACCTGGTCTCTGTTGCTAGACTTTGGTCCTCACAAGTGTGTCTTAGCTGTCTCCGTATCCTCCAATCTCTGAATCTTTGGATTCAGAGGAACCAGAAGGAGATCATCCCTGTCTTCATCCCTCAGCTCCACTGAAGAGCAGATCATTTCCCTGAAGATGCTCTCCATGAATTTCCAATAGTTATATATTTTCCTCCTTCTCTCGGAGCCAGGTGACAGCTCTCCCAGCCTAGCACCTGCCATCTTGGGGAATTCAACTGCACCCCTTACAAAGGATCATCCTCACTGGGATTCCTGCGGGTTGACACCCCCTGCACAGAGAGGTGCAGGGGGTCAAGAGATTCCCCTGGAGAATCACTGTTCCTTGTTGCCTCTTGTGCTCAGCTCTGCTTCAACTGCAGGTGGCTTGGGGGAGGGGCTAGAATAGTGGTGATTCCATCCTGGGGCCATCCCTACTGGATGAGGCTTTTCAGGTGCAGCCTGTAGCGGGAGGAGCACCCACAATCCTGTGAGTGACCCCTCACCCCAGTTTGTTTTGGGAACCCTGAGAAGGAATAGGACATTTCTTTACTCTTCAGTATGGAAACTAGGTAGGATTGCTAGAGTTAAAACTCATGAATATAGAGAATAAGACTTCCTTCTAAAATGCAATTATTTCTTACAATATAGCTGGCATATGGCATCTACTAACAATACATTATTTATACTTTGATAAGTATTCACAAAGAGAAATTAGTCATATGACTAATGATGTGATCAAGAAAGAAAACACTGACAGCATCCTAGAACTTTCCTGATAACCACATCTAGTCCATCACTCTCTAGCAAAGTCATTATCTTAATTTTAACAACACAGATTGCTTTTGCCTGATTTTGAACCTTGTACAAATAAAGTCAAATAGGTAAAATACTTTTGTGTCTGGTTTCTTTCAATCAGCATCCCATTGTAGGTTTAAGCTGTGCTGTTACAGGTAGAATCAGTTCATCCCTCCTCCTTACTGCAGAGTATTTCACGTTGAGTATGTGTGTGGTTGATTCCAGTGCTGAGGTGAACAGCTGGATTGCATCCCGTTTTTCTCTGTTGGAATAGTGCTTTAGGGTCAGGATACGATTCCATGGTAAAGGACCTAACAGGCATGAGCATGGCCTTGATTTTGACTACCAGCACTACTAATACCTTAAAACATGATGTCAACAGCAGGCTGCTGTGCCCTAAAGGACACGTCTTTTCAGAAGCTGGTATAGCCCACGGAAGGGACATAACCCATAAAGATGACTATGAAGCGGAATATGTACCGTTTCTGTCAGAGACGCTGAGTGCTGAGAAGATGTGCACAGAGACTGTGATCCTCCAGACTCTCCAGAGCAGTGTGGTAGGAGTGACATGCTCTCCAATGCTCTTTCATTGTCAAGCCTCTTCAATGTAGCCCTTGGATCGTAGAAAAGGCAACTGATGTACTTTAAAATCCACCTGCTAATTTTGAGGGTGGTTGGCTTGGTGGTCTTACACGCAAGTTTCATTTCTCCAACACCTTGATGTTTGAAAATCTTCATTAGCTGCGTCTCTTCCCACTTGTTCTCTTGCTGTGCTTGGAAATTTGGCTAATGCAGTGAAGAAATTGCCTGTTTTTCCTTCTTTTGTTATGGGGTGCCGGAAAAGAAAACCCCAAGAGGCCTAAGTAAGTAAAAATGGACTTTTTATTAAGTGCTGGCAGGACTGTCCCAAGCAGATTAGCAGGAAGTAGCCTTGACCTCCAGCTGATTTGAGCTTTTCTGGGCAAAACCCCTGCAATTGTGATGTCTACAGAGAGGCAGCTCTGGACATCTGCAACTAGCAAGCATTGCTTCCAGGAGCAAGATAAGAGTTCAAAGGTCAGTCAGTTAACCTTTAGCTCAGGGTCACATGGTATAGGAATTTAGGGCTGGTCCAGAGACCAGTTTACCTTAGGAATTTAGTCTTTACCCAAGATAGATTTAGCACTTCAATATTCCTAGGAATATTTTCATGAGACAGCATAATTATAGTTCAATAGCCTACTATACTTTTCTATGTCTTGGGCTCTTAAACTCAGTGGTGTTCTAAAGCCTATGAAAATACTTTATTTATTTCTGCATTTGTGTGTGTATTTATTTAATTGACGGTATTATGTTCCTCCTGAGCTATGTTACCATAGACAAAGTGTACCTAGCCATCTTGTTTACTGAGCTCTTAGTCATTTCCTTCTGGGAGAGCTTACAAGTGCCTCACTGACTGACAGAGATTCTCAGCCAAATAAGGTGATGTACACCTGCATTCCTAGAACCTGAGGAGTAGAGTGTGGGGTGTTTACCCACAAACCCCACAGTTCCCCAGAGTTTTCTTGAGTGTGAGCAGCAGGAAATATTAGATAGAAGGATTTAGAATGTGGAGATAAACAGATAGAAAATACAGGATAGCCTCGAGAGGGCCTGGAACCTATTCCAACGGGCCCTGACTGTCTCTGCCCTAGGGTATTTATAGAAACGCCAAGGGGTGGAGCAAAAGACCTCCTCCCAGCACAGCCAAGTGCAGACCATCTCAGACACCTGCACTCAGGCCTGTGGTCCTAATTATCCTCTATGCAGACCTGCTAGGTAAAACCACTAGGAACCTGAAAATGGGCTCCCACAGTAGAGGCAGAAGGATCAGTGTTCAAAGCCACCCTTGTGCTGTACAATGATTTCTACCTTCTAGGCCAACCTGGGTTACATGCTCCTCTATCTCAAAAAAAAAAAAAAGAGAGTTTTTAGTGATTTATTTGCTCGACTTTGAAAACTTCTGGATATAATAATCTTCAGTGATTATATCCCCTCTGTGGGGGAATCAATAGTTAAACTGTTTTACACAGAGTGAGCATCATGAATTCACACTTGTAACATTTGCTTTGGCTCATTTTCAGGAGTGTCGAAGGCAGCGCTTATACTCCACAGTAGGTATCAGTACTCTGAGTTGCTGTATGATTCAGCTGAAAGACAGACAAATGTGTTGACATCATAATATATCCACAAATGTACCACTAAACATATTCCCCAAAGTGTTGAAAGGGCAGTGTCCGCTGTCATCTTATAAACTGTACTAATGGTGTTGGCATTGAGAACTGACGGGTGTAAAGAAGAAAATGAACAGCTGGAAATGTGCTTTAACTAGGAGGCTGGATTTGCAGGATCACAGCAAAACAAGTCGCAAAGTAAAGGGGTCTATTATCTTAGATCGCACCACAGATACAATGACTCAGCAAAATGTCAGCAGGATGACCCATTGGGAGGAGGGAGGCGAGGAGCAGACAGGGTTAACTGGGGGTGTAGAGCTTTTGCTTTTTTCTAAAGAATTTTTTTTTTGAAATTAAAACCAACAAGAGCTTCTCAAATGGTAAGAAATGCTATTTATCTATCAATACCGGTTTTTAAATGGTTTTTAAATGAAATGCTGCATACTGTTATTCTATTATCAAAATTCTAACTCCATTCACATGTAAGAGTTCCTGAATCATTGAAACACACTATACATCATAAATAAAGAAATGAAAACAATGTATCTTTAGGTTCTAGAACTTAAGAAAAATGAATATGATATGAGAAAGGAGATATAAAAGACATGTCTTTCTCCCCTTTATTGGAATGGAAAATATAAGCAGAATTGCACCTGTGACCTATAGCAGATAAGTATATTAAGAAAATATACTGCCTCCTTACCTCCTAAGTTTTTGAATGGGGATCTCATGTAGCCCAGGCTACCCTTGAATTTTCTATGTATTTGGTTGTGGCTGCTCCTGAACTCTTTGCCCTCCATTTCTACCTGACATATTTGGGATTACAGGCATAGGCCACCACATCTGGCTTGTTCTCTCTCATCCCAGAGCTGCCCATCTCTCTGCCCGTCATCCAAGAGTTTCTCTACTCCTTGCAGAATAAATACCTGCTACTTGGTTTTTCTGTGTCTGTGTAATGAGGTAAGGTGATTGCACTTAGAGTTCTGATAGAGTGCAAAGGTCCAGTGTCCTTTGTCCCCCCTAGAGGTCTAGGAATGCTTTCATAGTTAACACTGACCAGGGTAGCCAGCCTTGTTCACTTCTGGATCTCAGAACTGGGACTGGGCCTGGTACCCACTCTGAAGTAGAGAGTGATCTACACCTACCTATCTTACCATCAGTTTTCTGGGTGCCATACTCTTTGGTCTGAGTTGATGTCACAGGGGAGCCGGAAGGATTGAGAATTGTCTCCTGCTCCCTAGATCACATGTACCATCAATGAAGGACATTCATTCCCTGAGTATGAAGTCAAGGAAATCCAAACTCAAAACCATTTTGGGCTTCAAGATGACAGCTTCTTGATCTATAATAAAGCACCATCATCGTCTAATACAGTATCCATCATTAAATATATATATATATATATATAACAACAGTAGACTCAACAGTGAGCAGTTACTGAATCCCTTATGACACATATGATGAGCAAAAGGTACAACTAACAAGGTCACTTCACAGGTGAGAAATGGGAATACAAAGATGGTAAGAAAACTGTATCAGGTTATAGAAGGCAGAGGAGTCTGCCTATGACAGAATCAGGGGTCAAGTTCACACGGGTTTGACCGCATCAGCCCACATGCCCTTAGAATGGCTGCTACTACAGCTCCCTGATGTTAGCCATCCTATCTGCATTTCCAGCTCATACATTAATAATTGTTTTCCTTTCCCTGGATACCAATCCATTCTTTCCGTCTCTTGTGATAACTGTATTTCAGAAGTCACCCTTCCGCACGGCTGGAGCCCACCCAGAACTTCTTTCCCCCCTTCTTCAAAGATGTCTTAAGTTTGTAATTTTCTTTCTAAATGGCATTCTGAAGATGGTATTGTGTGCACATAGGCCCAGCAGGGTCGTTAGTGGTGGTGATTTTTTTTTTTTTTGCTGTAAAGTCACTTTGAATTGAATTTTGTCTATGTTGTCTCCCATCCCACACATGCTATTGTCAGTGTGCTGTGGCTGTTTAGGGCCCCGACATGAGAAAGAGAGTGCTCAGAGAACTGAACTAAGCTTGGTCGAGTGGATCCGAAGCTCCTTCGGATTGGAGAAAGTAGTCCTGCTAGCTTTTTCCTTACTGGAGAGCTGCGGGAGCCTCTTGTGTCTTCAAAGTTTGTTAAACTCTCATACCATTTGTTAAACATTTCCTCACTACACAGACTCCTCGTATGGAGAGTTCCTAAGAGCACTTGCATCCTGTTTTCTTCCCATAGGCATTTTTTTTGGGGGGGGGCAAGAGGCATCTTGTATATTGTTGGAAGACACAACATGAATGAGACAGGGTCTCTTTTCTCAAGAAACACTTTGATGTGTAAATCTAAAGGTAGAAGATGTTCCAGAAGAACAGGATCCCTCTCTCTAGTACCTTTTGGCTAACAAAAGAAATAAGTATCGAAAGTTGTGCTACCCAGTTTGTGAGAGTTCAAAAAAAAATAGGCCTGAAGGTATAATTCACTGGGAGAGTGCTTGCCTTGCCTAGAGTGTCTGAAGCCCTGGGGTTCAGTCTCTAGGATGACACACACACACACATACACACACACACACACACACACACACACACACACACACACACACCGCAAGCATTATAACTGAAGTGATATTATGAATCCGCCAGATAAAACAAGATACCAATTAAATGTGACTTTCAGATAAAGAATACATAATTTTTGTTTTTAATTTCTACTTACTAAAATGGACAGCCCTAATAAAATGTCAGTTCATGTTTAAGTTACATTTTATTATTTGTGAAGAATCAATGACATAATAGACATGGAATGAAAATTAGTATCAGCCAGATGTGGAATAAAATGTCCTTAGGAGGCTTGGACAACATAGTGAGACACAGTCTCAAGAACAAATAAACAACAACCCAGGTCTTTGCTGCTTTTGGTTTCTGGGATGTCTTGTTTTAATTTTCTATGAGTCTTTCATGCATTTGTCTAGTTATTCTGGCTATTATGTAACAATCTACCCCAAACTAAGCAAGCTGTTCTCTGTCTGTCTCTGTCTCTGTCTCTGTGTGTGTGTGTGTGTGTGTGTGTGTGTGTGTGTGTGTGTGTGTATGTGTGTGTGCATCTTCTGAGTATTGGCACACTTGGTGGTGTGTTCTTTGTTAGGGTTGCTGTTACATTTAGAAATGCCCACCCAAAGCTCATGGCTTGCTTACCCAGTGATAGGCTTTTGAGCAGAGTTTGGACCCAAAGTGCTCTAACTCCACTGATAGACTCTACCATTGAAAGGGCTCTAACTCCACTCATGAATTCATAACAGGAACTGTTATGATCGACTATTAGGAAGTGGACTTGTTGGATAGACTGGCGTGTGTGTACCTTTGAAGGCTATACATTGTCTCCAGCGCTTCCTCTCTGCACAACCTCTTCTTCCTCTTCTCTAAGGTACGATTAGGTGAACAGCTTCCTCTCACCATTGCCCTTGAACAAGCCAAAAAGCAATGAAGCAGGTCAATTGTGGCCTGAAACGTGGGAAACCGCAAGTCAAAAGAAATCCTTCTCCTTTAAGAAGAATTCCTTGGTGTCATATTTAATCACACTGGCGAAAACTGCTAAAACAGTAATTTATGTGTTATGGATAGATGGCCTGTGACTGAGAATTACCAGAAGGCATCTTCACCTATGGGTCTGTCATCCAGGGCTGACTGGTCACCCTCTCCCCAAGGCCTTTGCAAGTGGCTACTTTGGGTTCATATGTGTTAGAGTCCTTACATTTCCTGTACTGTGCTGGCAATCATTTAAAGAAAAAAGAAAATAGAGACTCGATTTCTTAAATCCTTGTTCAAAAAAAAAAACCCAGATAACAATTCACATTTTTCTAATAGTTGAGAGAGATTTCAAAACTCCCCTGGACTCACGAGAACTAGAGACAGAAGCCCAACTCTCAGTGTGAAGTGTGTGTATGTATCAACCACTATAATATGATTGTTATTGCCTGGTAATTATTAGCTAGAAAGATGGGTACATAAAAATATGGAGGCTTCAAAATACAGATATAAGAAGAAATCCAAGATTAAAAACAAAGATTAAAATCAAAGAATAAAAGTATCTATTTTTTAAAAATCACTATTAAGAAACTTAAATAACTAGGACTGTGTTTCATAGTCTAGATATTTGACGGTCAATACAATAATATATAAGCAAAATGTTTATTTCCCAGTTGTAAAAGTAGCTAGCCATGAAGAGCCCTTCCTTTTTGCACGGCTGAGCTGAAATTCTTCTCCCTACCAAAGTTACAACACACAATGACTCCCTCCCAGCTTTGACTTGGGGTAAGATTATTCTTTCCCCTCTTTTTTTTCCACTCAAATATTTCTTCTCCTTTTCAACAGAGTTTGTATTAGGAAAGCTACCAGATGTAGAGTGATTTCTTTCCTATTCCCTTACCGGAGAGGTTTCAATGTATTTAGCTTCTGTGGACTTGATTTTGGTTTTTAGCCTCCACCTATTTTCAGGACCCCACATGTCAGGAGAACAATGCTATGACATTGTCCTTCACCTGCCATGACTAGAATACTTTTTCCACACCCGATACCTTCTTCTTTACTTTTGTCTCAAATCCTCACTCATCCCTGCCTGCCTCACAGAAAATGCTTTTTTAAAGCATGCAAATTGTTTAAAGTTTTCCATTGTTTCCTAGAGAGAAATGAAGGGAAATATGGGATATGAACAAGGGCATAATGAGAGAGTAAAAACCACCAGGACTTGAAATGTTAAAATCCACAAAATATGCAAAATGCCTTGAGGCAAGAGAATATCACTGTCTCACAGAAGGCAGGAAATTACTAAGAGAAATTTAAATGATGTGCTGGAGAATGTCAACTGCATTTGGAATGGAGCTCTGGATTTTTATAGGAATTGAATACACATTTCAGTCATTAAAATGAAATGCTCTGAAATTGTTTCAGATTGAACTTTACATAGGCCGAGGAAGAAATTGCAATTAAATGTATCATGCCAAGTTTTTAATTTATAACATGAGACATGGGGATTTCTGAGGAGGAAATAAAGTACAAAGTGTCTCTCTAGAACCCCTTTCATTTCTAGAGTATTCACAATTTTGGAGCACAATTATCTCCCCATATCCACTCCATTAAATCCCTAGGAGCATGATGTGTGCGGGACCTTCAGACTTAGGAAGAGATACAGCTCCAACAGATCGATGTTATTGTGATCCAGTTTGAAACTCTCAGAATCCTATTTCGATCATTCCTGCTGCTTGTTGCATGCTTCTCCACCATGATGGTCCCTTGTCCCTCTGGAACCAAACTTTTGTATGTAGTCCAGTCCAGAGTGTTTCTTCATGAGCACTCAGTAACAAAATCCCGGTGGCCCCGCTGCTTCGCCAGGGCCCCAGCCCTCAGGATTAACTTGGCCTTTATGCTGGACTTTTCTGTTTCTGGCCTCCTTGTGGGTCTGTTTTGCTTCTCCTCAGATAAGTGGTTGCCAAGTTTCTTCCTTAATTTTTTTTTAACCTCTTTGACTCAATATGTGGAAGATAGTAAGCATCCTTGAGCTTGGTTGAATTATCTCGATAACCGGAAGGACCAGTATTAATTATTTTTTCTGTTGCTGTGATGAAACATGACTGAGACACCTTGTAGAAGGCAGTTTATTGGAAGGACAAGTCCATCAAGGCTGGGAAATAGGGCAGCAAGGAATGGTGTGATAGGATCGAGGAGCTGAGCTCTTCCATCTGCAGACTCAAGCCCAGCAGAGACAGCAGACTGAAAGTGGATGGAAGCTTTGAACTTTCAAACCCCACCCCTAGTGACATACTTCCTCTATCAAGGCCACACTTCTTAAACTTCCCCCAAACAGTGCCACCAGCTGGGCACCGAGGTTTTAGATATCTGAGCCCATGGAAGACATTTCTCCCAGAAAAGGCAGAGCGGTTCTGAAGGGTCATATAAGACATTTAACGGTGACCTGGCCTTCTGTGGCTCCTATACAGAGAGCAAAGAAACGTCAAAAAAGCCATGTAACCAAGAAGTAAGGGCCAGCTGGAGTTATCAGTTCTTTGCTCTGCAGATAGAAAAAGCATCAAATGTAACCAACAAGAATGAGTCTGTGAAGGCCACAGGCAGGGCAGGTAACCTTGACCTTTGTGATGTGAATTTTTATGTCCTTTGACCTCCTCCCATACCAAACCTTAAAGATTTCTTTCCAATTTCTCAGTCAATGTTGTTCTTCCCCTCTAATTTCCTAAAAACCCCACTACTACCCTTGAGTTTCTCCAGACCCTAATATCTGTGTTCTCAAATATTTTTTCTGCAGTGTGACACACAATAACTTGAGCTCTTCTTCAACTGTGCAAACTAAATGATTCTTCCAAATTCTCAGTAAGTTTGCCCCCTTTACAACTGCGATGTTAGAATCCGAGTTCCTAGACAACGGTGCTTCTGAAGGGACTCTCTCCTTTTCTTTGCCATCCTTACCCCTTTGAGGCCCTCTGTTCTCATTTATGACCGCTGCATTCTGGCAGGAAGAATGAGAAAAGCAGATTAAGAGGAATTTAACAGCACAGCATTTTGTACAGCATAGTAAATCAAGAATGTAGTTGGTATAGCAACTCTGTAATACAGTCAGGGCTCCTTTCCTTTCTTCATAATTTCTTTCTTTTTTTTTTGCTGCATGAGTGTGTATTGTGTGCTAGTATATGTATCCGTGTGTGTGTGTGTGTGTGTGTGTGTGTGTGTGTGTGTGTGTGTGTGTGTGTGTGCAGGCAGATGAACACGCTTACTTGTGACCAGGTAGGCATTTGGGATCTTTTTGATCACTTTTGACTTTATTCACTGAGCTCGGGTCTCTCAGTTCAACCCCAGATAGCTGTCTCCACTAGTCTAGACAGCCACTCCTCCAGAGATCCCCGTTCTCTGCTTTCTGAGCATCACTGGGGTGAGACAGGGGTTGCTATGCTTACTCAGCGTTTATCCTGGTGCCAGGGATCTGAGCTCCGATACTGATGTTTGTGTGGCAAATGCGATGTCTGAACTATCTCCTTGATTCTATTTTCTTGTGTTATTAGAAAAAAAAATTTTTTAAACTTAGCTTATAAAGTAAGAGGTTTCTATGTGGGATTTCCTAATGTATTTCATGGGTTGATTCTCCTACTTCTGCTACTCCAATATAAGATCTGGCTGATTTGGGGTGAAAGGGAAACACAATGCCACTGCTCTGGAGCAGTTCTGGATTCAGTCAGGTACAGGGCTTGGATGAGCTTTTGTTCTGTTTTCCTGAGGATTGTCCTCGGTGCCTTAGTACCTCCACCTGGGCCCTTCTTTCTACTCTTTGAGTCATCTTTTCTATTTCAGTAAGAGTCATTTATGTCTGTGGTTGTTGAGTGTCTGCATTTAGAAGTTCAAGAGTTCAACGGCCTCTTTTAAGTTTGATTTTCTTTTTCTGATACAATTCATAAAAAGCTTCCTGGTCTTTCTGTGCATTAACCAACCTTATTAGACACCAGTACACCCACAAGTCTTCTCAAGATAAACCACTTTTTACCTAGTGTGTACCAGTGAGATTGCGTAGACAATGCTTTTAGGTAGAGTGGACCGCTATTGAATTGAACGGATCTCTTGAGGCAAGCCTTGAGGATAAGTCCTTAAACTGGCCATGGTTGCCCAAGCTTGTAATCTTAACACTCAGCCCTCAGGGGCTGGTAGCAGGAGAATCAAAAATTCAAGATTATATTCAGCTACACAGCAAGGTAGAGGCCAACCTCGGCTACATATGACCCTATCATAGCAGGGAAGAAAAAAAAAAAATCTGGTGACAGAGACAAAGCTAGAGATTCATGCTGTCACCTACAGCAGACTGAGGAGTTCCCTTAAAGTTTTAGGGACCCCTTCATTATGACTTAGAAAAGCCATCATAAAGCAAAGTTAAGATTTGTGTGAGTATATGTGTGGGGTTGTGGATGTTGTGTGTGTGTGAGCGTGTGTGTGTGTGTGTGTGTGTGTGTGTGTGTGTGTGTGTGTGTGTGTGTATGTGTGTGTGTGTTTATGCATACCTAGGCACTCGTGTGGAGGTAAGAGGACAACTTGCAGAATCATCTTTCTTCTTCTACCACATGGGTCCCAGGGATTAAACTCAGGTTTGCAGCCAACATGTTGAGCCAATTAACTGGCTGCAGATACATTTTAATATAGATTTTTAAGCATGGGGATTAAAAGTAAGAAGTTTCTGTGAAAGAAAATAAGACTTATTCCCAAGCATGGGTGTGGGTTGCTCAAGAAAGGGTCCCCATTCATTGTCCTTGTAATAACTGTATGTTCCATTTGAGTTACTTGTGAGTTGTGATCTTCAAAAGGATAAGGAATCAAAATGAGATGACAGGGTAGTTCCCTCAAGGCTCCCGACAGGATTACAATCAATAAGCTAAACTTACAGCTCAGGGATTCAGGAACACGACAATCTTTACTGTAAACAAAAGTTCACCTGCTCCTTTGAGATTCACAGAAAGAATCCCTATCCAAGGATATATACATTCAGGGCTTAAGCCGGGATCAATGCTGTTTTAATGGAAAATATTTATATGCATGTATTTACCCTAATGTAATATTCTCTATGTAGCAAACCATAGCAAATGTTAATGGAGGGGAATTCTTGCTTCTCAGTTGTCAAGATGCTTCAGCCTATGTCTAGGGGGAAGGCTTGTCTCCTTTCCCATATTCCCACAGCCTTCTCTGTCTTTCACCCTGCCTTTTTAGTCTGAAAATTTCCTTGATGTTCTTTCTGATAATCCCATAGTCACATTTGGGGTTTGCTCATTGGCCTGAGCATTTTCATTCTTTGGAACACTCTCTACCTGAAAGACTTTTTTATAAAATCATTTGTGTTTTGACAAGTTATTTAAATTCCGTTCAAAACTTGACTTTTTGTTGCTGTTAGTTAGGATTACTGTTGCTGTGATAAAACACCACAAACAAAAACAATTTGGGGAGAAAAGTGTTTGGTTTATGTATCCTAAGTGATAATCCACTGAGGGAAGCCACGGTAAGAACTCAAATCCAGCAGGAACCTTAGGCAGGAGCTGATGCAGAGGCCATGGAGGAGTGCTGCTTACTGGCTTGCTCTCCATGACTTGCTCAGCCTGCTTTCTTATAAAAGCTAGGACAAACAACCAGGGGTGTCGCCTCCCACAATGCACTGGGTTCTCACACTTCAATCACTAATTAAGAAAGTGCCCTATAGCTTGCCTATAGCTGGATCTTACGGAGACATTTTCTCAGCTTGTGGTTCCTGTCTCTGCAATGACTCCAGATTGTGTCAAATTGACATAAAACTAGCCAGCACTGTTCTTGCTTCATCTTGGTTTTTCTCTTTTCCCTCATTTTAGGGTGGACAGCTGGAAGAAGCCAAGTGGTCCACTCAACACTTCCTGGAGATCTCCTTAGGTAGAGCACGTTCATTAGTTACATTTGTTTCCACATATCCTTGGCTCACCTTCAGACTTGACCTCTCTGATATCACGTAGAGGGGTCTCTGTTTCTTAACCCTCTAGGAATGGTTTCCCATCTCTCCTCCAAGTTTCCCTGCAGCCCCTTGGGGGTACCTTAACATTCTGCTGAACTTTTCTCCAAGCCTTTTGATGCTTTCCTTCCTTACTGGTCTCTACAAGTTCTTCCACTTTCCCCCTCACCAGCAAACCAGTGTCCTCCAGTTCCGGTATTTACTACCAGGCTCTAGTTTGTGATGCTATATACAGTTTGAAGAATCTGTTGTTTCATATAAGTACTAGGCAGTAATGGATTGGACCACTGGAGCTCTTGAATCTACTGTTTCATAAACGTGTATGGATCAAACTTTATGTTTGCTCTCTCTCCTGGTTTCTCTCCTCCCCCCCCCCATGTGTGTGTGTGTGTGTGTGTGTGTGTGTGTGTGTGTGTGTGTGTGTGTGTGTGTGTGTGTGTGTGTGTTGGATTTAGAAAGGGTGTGACTGTGTAGTTCTAGCTCACGATCTTATACAGTTACAACCAGACAATGGGAGCAGCCAAAAACTGCACGTGGCTCTTTTGATAGGGTCTTAGCACTTCTCCATTGCTCTTTCTTTGTAGGTTACTGTGGGCTTCCTCGTTGCATGTTGGCTTCAGATATGGACTTCTCAACTTGCTATTTAGGGATCAAAGGTAAGCATTTAAGAAAGTAAGAATGAAGACTGGTTGCCTGTGTCACCGAACTTCACAATTTGCCAAGCCTAATAGCTGCTGCATTTGAAGGGTTCCGAGTGCATCATAATCCCACAGAGATTCAAGGTGAAGGTCATTCTGTTTTACCTCTTGAAGGAGAAAGGAAAGAGCATAATGGTCAATTTGATTTTGCATATTTTTAATTAGTGGAGAAAGCCTGTGCCTTTGGCATATAAAGATAAGAGAATGGCACTATTGAAAAGACGAAGCTAGGTCCTCTGGGAAGAGAGCCTTTGTGCCACCAAGGAATAAAAGATACAGATAGTTACTATGGTGGCAAATATGTCTAACATAAAATTTGGCATTTTAAATGTATACTTCCATTTCATAAAACCAAAACATGCAACCATTATGTCTCTCAAATAGAGGCAGTCATGTTTTGGGCAAAATCAGGTGCTGGAAAACCTGAACCATGATAAGTGTTAAAAAAAACCACTTTCCCCAAAGAGGAACTGTGCTAAGAAGGGAGGTATAGGGCTAATGACCTATGAGTGATACAAGGTTGGAAGATGCTTGTTACAGGGATCAGGGGTTGGTGAGAAACCCTGTTGGCAGTGGCCATAACATAGTTGCAGACAGAAATTTCTCCATTCCTGCCTTGCCCAGCAGTCCAGACGAATCTCTCCCACCTGCAGTCCCACAGTCACTTATAAGATAATCACTCAAAGGCTTAATAGTAATTATAAACTGTATGGACTATGGTTCAAGCTTCTGGCTACCTAACTCTTTCATCTTAAATTCACCCATTCCTACTAATCTATATGTTGTCACATGGCCGTGGCATTACTGGTCTGCTGGCATCTTGTTGCTCCTTTGGCAGCGGGCTGGCGTCTCCCCCAACTCCGCCCTTCTTCTTTCTGTATATCTGCTTGAATTTCTCTCCTGGCTGTAAGCTTTCTTGCCATAGGCCAGAACAGCTTTATTTGTTATGCAGTGGGAGCCACACA
Organism: Peromyscus californicus insignis; assembly: GCF_007827085.1. NCBI lineage: Eukaryota > Metazoa > Chordata > Mammalia > Rodentia > Cricetidae > Peromyscus > Peromyscus californicus. The sequence continues at coordinate 35,881,537 of NW_026294525.1, forward strand.
TATTCACAGCATACAGAAAGACATCCCACAGCACTTCCCTTTTTCTGTCCAATAAAAAAAAGGTTTTAACTTTAACATAGTAAAATTATATAACAAAACAATTAACAAGCAAGAATTACAATTACAATATGTAGTGTATTTGTATTTGGCAAAATTAAAGAAAATACTCTATCATCTATCCTATTTTTGTGAGTCTAAAGTTTTATATCTAATTTATCTCTAACATGACTAAGGAAAACTATATCTAGCCTTCAACTCCATCAAAGACCTCGGAAGGATATAATATTACCTAAGTAAACAGGAAGTACATTGTAAGCAACTTCCAAAATTCTAGAAATAACAGAGACATCTGGCTACCTGGACAGTCATACAAAGTTCTTCTGTAACTTTGGGACACCTATCTTTGGCCTACAGGCCTAGAGTCTCTGGCATAGCTTTCAATGAAGCAGGAAATTTTAAGAACTGTTCCACCCATTCTGGCAAAGTTTGTCAGTTGCTTCTGCCTGTGTCCTGTAGAATGTCTGGCAGTTTCTTCTGTGAAGCAGGAACCTGAAGGACCATCTCCCCTTGCAAAGTTCAATGGTCACCTTCCTATGGGTCCTGCATGTCCAGTTTATACAACATACTGTCAAGCAGTCCAGGTAAGAACAGTTTCTTGCCCAAATGGCTAACTTTTGCCATAAAGAAAGCAAATTCCATATGGAGTTTCTTTGATGCCCATCATCTTCTCTGAAGTAGATTGGTGCTGCCAGGAGCAGACATGTCTCAACATCCAGAAAAGTCTGTTGTTAAAACATTTTGAATGCCATATTCTGTAGGTCTTCAAAGTGTTTAAAGATTACCTACCTAATTGAAATATATCTATGTATGTATACCTAGAAAACTTAACTAACATGACTATAAGTTTGACTATCATAGATGACTAATTATTAATCTGTATTTAATTATACATTACAATTTTAGAAATGTTAGATGAGTTGCATAACATAATACCTTAAACAAGAATATATATATATATATATATGTATATATAGTATAACAAACTTGACTTTAAATTGGTGTCAATAAACCAAAATCCATAGCAATGTAAAATATTTCAAACAAGTAGTTGCTCTTTAAAAGTAGATTCAATTATCTACCCTTTCATCCTATCATATCTATATTCCCTTTTCTTCTTTAGAAAGAGATTGCATTTATAATCAACCCCTTTTAAATAAAAATAAACATTCATCAACACTATTTTAAGAGTTTGGGCATAGCTTCTCATACTGCTTTCTGCTGATTGGGGGTGCTGGTAATCTTATGAGAATCCTGAGAAAATTAAGGATTATGGTTAAATTTTGTCTGCAGTAGTCTGTGAGGCTGTTTTGGATGTTGGGTCATCTGGGACATGGCTGTCATCAGAGACCTTTCAGGGGTCTTGGTTGATCAAACCATATTAGCCTGGAAGCAATCCATAGGTTCTCATCTTCTGTGGAAACAAAAGCAGAACCTCTTTTCTAAAGCAACATATCCTTAGACATAAATTTTGAAGTCAAGATACCTTTAAAATGTACATATTGGTTTAACTTAGTAGCCCCTACAATCAAATGTATTTCTGCAGTTAAAAATCCCAAATACAATATAATAATACGCAGTGTCCAGATTCTTTGTGTAATTTCCAATCTTATGTGGCTTAACTTTCATATTATTCTTACTCTCCCTTTAAAGACTTTATTTTTTAAAACTATTTGTTTATATAACTTCCTTTTCCTCTCTCTTGCAAGCCTATGTGTATTTTTATATATATTGTAAACCATATAGAAGTTTTGTGTATCTGTAATCATTTTTTGACCATTGGTTTAAACTGTAGCATGACTAAGACCAAAGCAGCAGCCCTGGCTGCTGGCTTTACCCTGCTTGAGTTTTTAACATGGCAGAGGTACATTTACCTCCAGCTCTGGGAGCCATGCTCACCACCAAATCTGGGAAGCAGTGGGTGCATACTTCCATCAGGCATCAAGCAGCATGTAGCCCAGAACTTTTGTGTTTTTCTGTACTAGCAAAAGCTAAATATGCCATGCAGTACGCTGTGCAGATTGGAGATACCTCTGTGTTCTGTGGCAGGAATCCATCATGTGTGCTCAAACTCGAATGCCGGATCGTCTCTGTACAGCAGCAACTCTGTACCCCTAGCCCTCATGAGACATACGAAGTAATAAGCTGCTCTTAGCTCCATTTTAGTAAGTTCTCTCAGGTTTTAGGTGAGAACTCTTGCCCCATGTTGGGCACCAAATGTAGATGGAAATTGCTTCGGTTCTGCCTTGCCCAGCAGTCCAGATGAATCTCTCGAACCAGTGGTCCCACAGCTGCATATAAAACAATCACTCAATGACTTAATATTAATTACAAACTGTATGTCCTATGGCTCAAACTTCTGGCTACCTAACTCTTTCATCTTAAATTAACCCATTCCTATTAATCTATATGTTATCACATGGCCATGGCATTACTGGTCTGCTGTCATCTTGTTCCTTCAGAAATGGCTGGCATCTCCCCTGACTCTGCCCTTCTTCTCTCTGTATCTCTGCTTGAATTTTCTTCTTGGCTGTAAACTTTCTTGCCATAGGCCCCAACAGCTTTATTTATTATCCAGTGGGAGCCACACATATTCACAGCATACAGAAAGATATCCCACAGCACACAGTGAAGCAAGGCTATCCTTATGATGAAAACAGAGACGGGACTCATCACAGCCTATTCCACAGGGATATGCAAGCACAGGCTAAATCAGAAGACAGCAAACTGTTTGAACCCCTCAATTCTTTCTTAGCACAAAGATTGACCATCCCAGTGCACAGAAAACAGTCTTATTCCAGCATAGAGAACTTATCTCTAATAAAGTTACAGGTGATGCAGTGACCAGCTGGGGAAAAATAGAATGTTTTTAATTCTAGTTCTGTAGAACCCATCACATCAGCTACTTTAGAATGAATACTCTACTCTTTAAAAACTGGAGAAGATTGACATTGAACTCACCTTCTGGTTTAATATATTCCGAGCAACTGTGTTCACTAACATGTGCTTATATTACATTCCTGATGCAGAGTAACTCCGACATTAGAACAGATAAGCTGAGTGGCACCCCTGATTTCATTCTAGTGTTATTATAACTCTTTGCTGTCAGGACAGCCAGGCTGTTTGGCTTCCTTTCAGTAAGAAATTGTCAACTGATAGGCAAAACTTCAAGAATAATTAAAGAGAGGGTACGTATACTCCTCTGGGAAAATCAATCTTTTGCAAATGCATTTAAATGAATTCAGTATCCTTCCCTTTAATAGTGCTTATCTGGGTGTAAACATTTATTCTAAATTTTGTTATGCCATCCAATGATGCCTCTTTAAAAATAAATTACACTGTTAAAGTAACAGAGGTGGGTGATGGGTAAGAAAGGAAGAAAAAAAACCCAGGAACATTCCCTGTGTGTCTCCCCTCATCTCATGTACACTTAAAGAATGCCAACTAAATCCCCAAACACATCCTGCTACCTGAGACTTCAGTCAAGTGTCTCAGTAAATGTTTAATTCATGCTTATCTCTTATTTAGCATGCCAGGAAGAGAGAGATTTGTTTTTGGTGGGAATTCATTTTGGTAAATGCCATAGGTTAACTCAGCAGCTTTGGCATTTACCTAAACTAGGAGAGGGGAGTTGACCATACTGGCCATTCTTTTGGGAAAACCAGACATTGACACTTGGATTAGGGCACTGATGAATGTCAATTCATCTGTTCATGTCACTCTTCCACAAAAACACCGGAAGCTTATTTTTGTCATATTAGTATCCTACTTAGAGTATCTTCAAGAACTCACTGTTTTGCTTAGAGCTGGAGACAGGACAGCAGAGCTGTTTGGAAAATGTTGTTGGAATTAGAATTCCATCAGTTGAACTCACCGTGTGATCTCCCTGGTATGGAGATATCATGGATATAATTTGGGTACCTTATCTCCTTAAAGTCTTACAGCTACACCCAGGGTAAGATACATGTCCCACATGATAACTTTCTCAAAAGAGGAGGAAGCCCATATTCAGAAAATATACATTTATGGTTTGGGGTCTATCTAGTGATGGGCAGAACTGGGACTACATGACTTCAAGGTCAATGATTCCAGTTCTATTACTGTGTCTGGGCAGGAGCAGACCGGGTGGGATAATGGTAATAATATGGATTTCATGCAAATATTCATCTACCTCATTTAATGCTGATTCATTGAGTATAATTGGCCATTTGGTAGAATGTAGAAGAAGTTAGATTTGCACAACTGATTGTAGTTACTCTCAAAGCAGAGAGTAAAATGAAATGGAAATTATTCAAAATCATAGTCAAAAGATTTGGATTTCAATTTGCTTCCTTTATAAAAGAGTTCGGTGAACATGGACACACTATGGTAACACAAAGAGAAGACAGACTTTCAGAGGGCTTTCAACTGTGGCTCTAGTTTTCCTCTGATCTCCAACTGCATGCTTATTGTTCTTGTTTTGAGATAGGGTTTCATTATGAAGTTCCAGCTGCTCTGGAACTCACTATGTAGACTAGGCTGTTGTTGAATTCATAGAGATCAGCATGCTTTTGTCTCTGTTTTAGTCCATGCTCTATTGCTGTGAAGAGACACCATGACCAAGGCAACTCTGACCAAAAAACAAAAAACAAAACAAAACAAACAAACAAAACAAAAAAAAACCCCATTTAATTGGGCCTTGCTTAAAGTTCAGAAGTTTAGTCCATTCTCATCACAGCAGGAAACCCACATTTTGTAGCTAAAGATAAAGCTCCATTTACACCTGGGTTGGGCCATATCTAAGAAAGTAACTAAAGAAGAATGGTAACAGTGGTTTGGATGCAGATCTGTGGTAAGGGTCGGTCTAGATGCTGTCAAGGGAAGTTGTGGGTCTTTGGAGGTGGGTGCTAGGTTATAGTATGACTTCCCAAGAAATTAGGGACCTCAGCCCATCCTCCTTTTCCTTCCTTCCTGACTGATGGGGTGGAAAGTTTTCTCTGCCCTGCATTTCCACCGAAAGGACCATGGCAATAGGTCTACTCAGTCTTATCCTGGAGCCTCCAGAACAGCGACCCCTTTTTCTTCTAACCTAATTGTAGCAGACATTTTGCAGTGATGGAAGCTGATGAAGGCACACAGCTTCCGAAGTTAGCCTAACCATGCATGATTCTTAAAATTCACAACAAACCTTATAATGGAGATTTACCTATGGAGTGACTTTGTCAGGGATGAGTCTGATAACAGCTGGTTCATACTAACGTAAGTCAAAGGGATTGATCTGAAACCTACTATGATAGAGCACAGGATTCATTTAACTGCTTTACCACCAGGCTTTTAGAATGAGGATATCAGGGAAAAAAATCCAAAAAGCAGCTTCTTTTTTGTTCTTCAAAACTCATTGAAGGCATTTGTCTACTGCAGGGTGCTCCCCTCTGGGTCCCAGATTAGGCACAGACCATACTCTAGCACCAATTTCCAAGCACAAACCAATTCTAATGCTAAAATTCTGGCTAAGAGTCTATGGTTGGTCCATCCTATTTCACCCTTTTCAATTATATTATATATATTATGTATATATATATATATGAATATATATATAGGTCTAGAAAGTGATCAAATGGTGTATAGAATGATCTGATTATTCCAAGAAAAAGAGAGTTATAAGGAATAGGATTGAGCAGACAGATAATAGTACTTAAACAGCCATCTGTGGTAATATTGTGTCCCCCAATATATTGTGCACCCTAATAAACTTATCTGGGGTCAGAGACAGAACAGCCACTAGTTAGACATAGAGACTAGGATATGGTGGCACATGCACACCTTTAATCCTCGAATTCTGGAGGCAGAGATCCGTCTGGATCTCTGTGAGGTGGCATGGTGGCACACACCTATAATCCCAAGACTTGAGATCTCATGTCTAGCTTGGGAAAGACATGTGCCTTTAATTCCAGAAAGTGATGGCAGGAAGCAGAAAGGTATATAAGATGTGAGGACCAGGAACTAGAGGCTTTTTAAGCTTTTAGGTTTTTATCAGCAGGTCAGCTGAGATCCATTCAGATAAGGACTCAGAGACTTCCAGTTTGAGGAACCAAGACCAACTGAGAAGTTGGCAAGGTGAGGTTGGATATGGCTTGTTCTGTTTCTCTGATCTTTCAGCGTTCACCCCAATATCTGGCTCCAGGTTTGTCTTTATTAATAAAACCTTTTAAGATTCATGTTACAGCCATCATCCCAAGGAAGTGTGACAGGAAACTACTTGTGACTGCTGATTTGGTGGGGGAGGCTTGGAAAGACGAGGTGCAGTGCCATACATTCAAGATGCTACTGCCTGCTTCCCATCTTGTGCTGGTCAGTCAGTTCTGTAAACTATATCCTTAGTTTTGGCATGGGCTATTGGTGTCCAAAAGATTTTTAACTGATGCAAAGTTTGGCACCCAAACCACCTACTATGTGGAATCGATTCACAATATTACCAGAGGACTGACTCTCTTCTCTTTACTTGGACCTGTGGACCACAGATTTGGGGCTTACATGTTCTGTAGTTTGTGAACTTTGTGGTTATTTTTGAGGTTAGGCAATGCAGCAGTTTGTGCTGCAGGCTTTGTTTTCTCTGGAAAGCTAACTCTTTTAGATGATTTGTTTGCTTACTTCTACCCATCTCCCTTCCCTAGGCTTTGTAGACTAGATTTTAGCATGAGTGCTCCTGTAGAATAAAATTCTTAATTTTCATCTTGGCCATGGAGCTATCTTCTCTTCCATAGACTTGAGTTTAGATGTTCTAACCTGCCCATCAACTGAATGGTTTCTATCTCGGGCTGTGATTGAAGGTCATTTACAACCATTGCCTGGCAATGTTTCATTTGAAGTCATCGGTTGCAAGCAACAGAAACTGGCTCTGACTTAAACAAAAAATAAAATTTATGTTATGGACATTGAAGAGTTGACTCAAATGTGGAGGCATCAAACTTAGAATGTAACTTCATGGCAAGAGGTAATACACTATCTTGTCTGAGCATTGCAAGACACTAAATGAATGCATACCATCTATATCATTTTCTCTGTTTTTCATTCTATGCTTGTCATTGGTTTCCCAGGGAGAAGATATGATTCTAAACTTGGTCATGTGATTCCCTCTTGAGACAGACAAAAGGACTCTTCATTAACCATCTGAATGGAGACTGTAGTACGAGGGCACCATTGATCATGTTCTTTTTTCCATAGGCAACACCTTCCTGCCATGAGGACAAGAGCTTCAGACAATATGGGGCTCAGTGGGAGACTGTGATAAAGACTGGAGAAATGTATATGTTCAATTGTAATAAATTACTTTTATTGACAAAAATTGTGGTGACTTTCCAGTAAAAATAGTTGTCTATCCAGTCTTCATCACTGTCCTCCACCATGCCCCACATTGTTTAAAGTCCTCGTCCTCATACATATTTTTACCAGTGATAAATTAGGAATTTCTGCCCTTTAAATATTGGGATAAAGTTTGCCCATTTTTCTTCTATACATGCTCCTTCCTTGAGCTGTTTCCTTTCTGGAAGATTGGCATAAAGTGCAGTGCAGTGTCTCAGTGTCTCAGTGTTGTGTTCTTCCCCATCCTCACGTCTCCAGCAGAGCACTGGACCTTCCATGGGCCAAGGCTTGTCTCCCAGGAGTAAGCTTGAAGGTCTGACTTGTGGTAGGGGCTGTCCATCTTTCTGATAATTGAGCCTGGCACTTTAGCTCTTTCAACTGTCCATGCCAACGTCTAGACTTTGGAGACAGTGATTCTTGGTCAATGATATATATGGTCTTTAGCCCAACTGCACAACCACGTAGTCATCTTCATTTTGTTTTCGATTGTTTTTCCAACAAGGGGGGTTGTATTATACCTATGCACTACCTCAACAAAAGCTTGAAAAGGGTAAGATATGGTTCTTCCAAAGCAAACTTCCTAATGATAGGGCAAGAAGATCCACTGTAATGAGCCATTATAATGAAATTTCAACAGATGGGGCATTGATACTATAGGAACTAGATTCTGAAAATGTTCATTAACAATCCAGTAGCTCCTCAGGTTCACCTTTAACGTAGAAAATAAACATATGCTTATAAAATATTATACTTGAAATTTTATTTATATTTACTATTTTGTTTCAACACAATAGACCTTCAAAAAAAACATATGCAGTTTCCCTACTTTGAAAAGCAAAGAAAGTAGAAAATGCAGAGCATAGCAGGGGATGGTGTTTGGGTGCATTTAGAAGTTTCTTTCTTCCACTGGTTAGTTGATATGCTATACTGAATGAGGGAGTCATGACAGAAAGTTTACAAAGTGACAAGAAAAAGGAGTCTAGGTTTTTCTTAGTGTCTTCACAAACATATCTTTGTGTGGCCATGTTGTCTTAGTCCCTACCATTTCCCCTTGCCTGTCATGAAGGGATCTGAAAATGATGTTTTCTCCAGGCTAAGTGTGTAGAAGCACATAGTTCTTGATTGCCATTAGTAGTCAATACTGGTACATAGAACTTAGGATTCATGTGGAAGGTGTAAGGTATAAAATCTTACAGCACAGAAAAACACCAATTTTCTATTTGTGGTCAAAATTTACTTCAAATGCAGATTAAATACTGCCTAGGATTTGTAACTAGAATTTACTTTCTTATTTCCTCTGAGAATTTCCTCCATGAGACAGATCTCCCAGCCTTGGCCTGTGTCCACTCCTGGTCATTATTTACTCTGTCATTTTGAGTGGAAAACATGGACAGTGGAAGCAGAACTCAGCCTGGCTCAGTTTCAGAAGATTCCACTAAATACAACAAGTATGTGGATACTATTCAGTTGTCTTTAAAAAACTTGTCTTAGCATAGTGTTAGGAGACATGGAACACATGCTATAGAATTGGACACAGATCCTCCCCCCATAAGGAGGTGTGTTCCAGAAATAGAGGAGAAAGTGTGCAAAATTCACACAATAAGATGTATTTGGGCCATGGGAATCCTGAGAGGGAGTTGGACAGTTTGAAGATGAGGAAAGCCTTCACAGAGGTGAAAGATTAGTAATTCTTCTTGTCTCCTTCATTTTCTTGAGACCTGTTCTCACTGCATAGCCCTGTCTGTACCAGAAGTTGTTATGTACCAGCCTCCAGCTTACAGCAATCCTCCTGAGTCTGACTCCCAAGATCTAGGATTGCAGATGCATGCTTTAGCAAAGATCACTGTCTTTTTTCTACAGAAAAACATTGTTATTTACTATTTCACAAATTGGAATATACATGTAGTGTGCTTTGATCACAGCCCTCTGTCCTGCCACCTTCTTCCTACTGAATCCCCTTCTTATCTGCAATGAATCCCCTTCTTGCTTCCATGTTATTATTATTTTGTGAGTGTGCCCACTGTATTTAAGAAGAATTGTTTGCATGAGGATGAGTAGGGAGTTATTGAAAGGTAACTTACTTGTGGCTAGACCACCGAGGAATATGATTCCCTTTGCCTCTTCAATCATCAACCACCTATCAAGGGGTTCTCATGAGCTTCTCCCCCTATCCTTGTTGGAATGTCATTGGGCCCAGTGATGGACAGGTGCTACGCAGGTTGCCATGGCTGCTCTGAGTTCATGGGTAGGAAGGCTGTGTTATAGACAGAGAACAGCATTTCACAAAGTTCTTTCCCATCCTCTGGCTCTTACACTTTTTTTCCGTTCCCTGGTTCCACAATGTTCATTGGAGGGCGTGATATCCATTCTGATAAATGAATCTAGGTGACATCTTACCCTCTACACAGTGTTGACTCTTCCCTGGGGAATCATGCCATCCTCTCTTCTTTATCCATGTGTTTTATGTACAGTGTCTAGTGTGCCCACTTCACCTTTTCAGTGTTGAACCTTTATGTAGGTCTTGTGCATGCCATCATGGTCTCTGTCAGTTCATATGTGCACCAACCCTGTTGTGTAGCTGATGTTTTCCTCGTCCTGCCTGGCTCCCATGGCCCTGCAGTCCCTTGGACCCAAGCAAACACACAGAGGCTTATATTAATTAAAACTGCTCAGGCCTACCACTGACTAGCTCTTACATTTAAACTTACCCATAATTCTTATTTATGTTTAGGCACGTGGCTTGGTACCTTTTCTCAGTTCTGCTTTCACATCTTGCTTCCTCTGTGTCTGGCTGGCGACTCCTCACTCAGCCTTCCTGTTCCCAGAATTCTCCTCTTTGCTTATCCCACCTAAACTATACTTCCTGCCTGGCTACTGGTCAATCAGCATTTTATTTATCAACCAAATCAAAGCAATACACATCCACAGAATACAGAAAGACATTCCCAGCACTGTTGTGTATGGAAAATGCCATTTCTTTGGAGCTGTCTCAACCTCTAGCTCTTACAATCTTTCCATCTCCTCTTCCAAGTAGATCCCTGAGATAAAAATAATTTTTGTAGGTCTGAGTGCTCCACATATTCATATGTTAATGAGCATTTGAATATTTTTTCATAGCAGAACTTAATTATTAACTCAGGATTTATTTTAATTTTTAAGAGAGGGTCTCATGGATCACAAGTTGGCTTCAGACTTGCAATGTAGAAGATAATGACCTTGAACTCCTGATCCTCCTGCCTTGACCTGCCAAGTTCTGTGATCACAGGCACCATATCCAGATTAATTTATAATTTAAAACTCATGAATCTCTTCTGTATTATAGAAAAGTTAATTAAGAATCTCACTGCTAAGTGATCCAGAACTTGTAAATGGGATGATGCCTAAAGCAGTCCTTCCCAACCTTTCTAATGCTGAGACCCTTGAATATAGTTCCTCATGTTGTGGTGACCCCCAACCATAAAATTATTTCATTGCTACTTTGTAACTGTAATTTTGCTACTGTTATAAAACAAAATGTAAATATCTGATATTCTAGTCTTTTAGGGGTTTGTGACCTATAGGTTGAGAACCAGTGCCTAAACGTACCTCAGGATGAAATTAATACTGGGTCAACAAACAACCCCTGTGATAGAAGTATGTAACCCTGTTGGAAGACAAGAGAAACGAAGTGTGGTTTTATACTAGTTTAGAAAATGAATGAAAATTTAAGGGGCAAAGGCAGAAGGAAACCTAATAGACATTTGTTCTCCTGTTTCTAAACTATTCCATGACACAGGTGATTATGTACTGCTTAAGAACTCTGAACATGGGAATATATTTGAAAAAACAAGAGTTGAGTGGTGTGTTGGTGGTGGGAGTTGGGATTCCCACAAAGTGGTATAAAACAAGCCAAATCAGAAATTTAGAGTGAAAATGAAGTATTGTATTATAGCTGAAGTTGTTATCAGAATGGAATTATTTTTAGATTATAATATGGGTACATATGAGGATGTACAAAAATGCTTATAGATATGCATATTTATAATGGTCAAAACTGAAACAATCCGAGCTACACAAATCAGAAGAAATACTGAGTCTATCACAAACCATAAAATAAATATTCGTGAACCTCTGCCAATGGAAACACATGATTGAATAAACAAAGTAGTAGAGGAGAGGACACACATCTCCCACACTGAGAATCTGCAAATTGTGTATGTATTCCCCCAGAAAGGGGTGGAGAGTGTGTGGGTGACAGCTGAGGACCGCTTTCCACTGAGATGATGTGGAAAGTGGGGTAAGAGCATGGCTGTGGAGAAACCTGAAAATTACTACCAGATCCAATGAACGAGTCCATTTTCCACTACTGTTAAAAACAAAACATTAGAGGACCTGGAGCCTTAACCAGGGTCAGCGGTTAAGAGCACTGGCTGCTTTTCTAGAGATCCTGGGTTCAATTCTCAGCACCCACATGGTGACTCACAACTAACTGTCTGTAACTCCAGTTTCAGGGGATTTATCACTGTCTTCTGGCATCAGTGGGTGCTGGGCACAGACGTGGTTCACAGATACACAGGCAAGCAAAACACCTATACATGTAAGATATATAAAATCTGAAAATAAAAATGTCTGAGGGACTTGGGAAATGGCTCAGTGGGTAAAGCACTTTTCATTTGAGTATGAGGACTTGCATTGGAATCTGTAGAACTCACATACAAGCCAGGCACAGCAGTCAGTCTGGAATCCCAGGATGCCCTAGTGAGATTTTGAGGTTCGGACAAGAGAATCCATGGAAGCTCCTAGGCCACACAGTAGCTAACAACAAAGAGACTTAACACCTGAGGTTGTCCTCTAACCTCCACACCTGGGCTGTGGCATGTAGCCTCTCCACCACCAAACACACGCACACACACACACACACACACACACACACACACACACACACACACACACTCAATGCTAGGTATGTTGTAAAGAAAAGAGGTAATATGGCCTCATAGAGAGCCAAGAGTGTGTAGCTGGCTTCTGCTCAGATTCGGTGAGGGTTTCACCCTCAGATGTTATCACAATGGTTGGGACATGCTCATCAGACAATGCAAGACGAGGACATGGAAAGCCAGAGAGCTGGGACATTCTGCTCTTGCTCTTTTCATAACAATTCTCTCTCACACACAAAGATACCACAAAATCAGCTTCACCAAACTCTTCCTGAGAGCAGCTTGTCCAAGTTTTCTTTGCAGCATCACATTATGGAGACTCCATGCCTTTCTTACCAGCACCCACAGGACAATGTTTCTAGTACCTGGAAACATCTTCCATCCCAAAGCAGTGAGATCCTTGAAGTTCATACCACCTTGATAAACCACGTTGATGACATGACCCTTCGGTATAAGGAGGGGCAGAGAACTTCACCTCTAGGGTCTTCCTTCCTAAAGTTGTAAGCCTGGTTTAATTACAAGACTATATCCATGGGTAGAATTATACAAAATGCCAGACCAGTCTTCCTCAAGCTGCCAAAGCCATCAAATACAAAGCCTGAGAAAGATGAGAGCCCCGATGGCCTCGGGAGGCATAGTGGCCAACCTTAATGAGAACTTGGAGTGGGACCTTACAAAGGAAGATCTCAGAAAGAAAAAAAAGATGAAAATCCAGGAAAGGATGCCCTTTAAGCTGTAATACTATCTCAGTGTTGGATGCCTTTTATTTTGTAATAATATCTTAGTGTTGGGTTACTTTTAATTTTTAATAATACCTCTGTATTGGGTTTTTGTTGTGGCATACACCCCTTGGTGCTGTTAAGTATTAAACAGGAAGCAAGCATGGAGTGGTGACCTGTTTGCTGACTACCCACGAAACTACAAAGTATTAAAATAGTTATTTAATTATGTCTTAAAATTATGGCCACTCTCCATAAATTTATTTTACCTGCAAAGCCTTATGGTTACCTTGTTTGAAGCATGGGCTTAAGGATTCCCCTAAACACTTTGCTTTAGTCCAGACAATTTTATTCTGAAAATAACGTTGTGAGAAATGGATACATATTAAATTATTTTTGAATCCACGCCATCAGGAAAATAAATGTTCATGTAATGTGCCTATGACTGTTTACCTCAAGAATATTCTTGACTGACAATATACTGTGAAAGGTAACTTCACAGTTCCTGGGATGGAAGAAATAGATCTAAAACAGTGGGCTCACACGGTGATGGGCCTCGCCACGGTGCTTTCAGAATTTAATTGGAAAACATAGTCACCATGAAGGTAATTGAAACTATGACTACAAATATTTCTGAAAAATCATCATCTATAATGGGCTTTTACTTCATTTGTTCCTAGCTTTTTCATATATATCAAAAAGAAAACGGAAAAGAAAATTGGATACACTAGAAAGTAATGAAATCTGAAGTCATTCTTTTTTCTATTAAGTAGATCTGTAATCAGCACTGCACCTACTATTTCAATCCATTTCTTTCAGATTTTTACTCCGGAGGTACTTTCTCAATAGGTTGACTTTTTTTTTAAGGAGGTTCCGACCCCAGGTTTTCCTCTTCCAGGATCCACCTTCTCCATTTTGAAGCTAAATGTAGTCAAACACTGAATCATGTGCCTCGTGCATAAAACAGAGACCCATTTGAAATAAATAATGGTTTCTTTTATGTATTGTTTATCATTCAATGGGAAAGAGGACGACAGGGAGAAAGAGAGAGACAGACAAAGAGAGACAGAGACAGAAAGAGACAGGGATTGAGATTATGTGTGTGTAGTTGTCATTTTTATAAGGTTTTTGTTTTATTTTGTTTTCCTTTATTTTAGAGACAGGGTCTCTCCTAGGTTGCCCAAACCAGCCTCAAACTTATGATCATCCTATTTCTGCCTCTTAAGTGCTGGATGATAGCTGAGTACCACTATTACTGACTTGCATTTAAAGTCTAACGGCTATGTCTGTCACTTTTTCCATTATCAATCTGAAGCCAATTGATAATATCTTTATTGATAACAATTGGTTGTAATGAACATTACATCCTAACTCTGACAGTATTAGGTTAAAAAAAAAAAGAAATTGTCAGTAATTAGCAGATTCATATGTACACCTTAAGGTTTGGCTAGTAGGTTTAGCACCTCAAAGAATTGATTGATTGAAATTCATAATTCAAATTTGTCAAGGCAAATAATTATTCTTAACGTAACTTGAGGTATTTTGTTTTAAATATATATTTTATTCTTTATACATGATTTTATTTTCAGGTTTGAAATCTAAATGGAAAGATCTGATTTTTAAAGAATTAGTAACTTGTTAGGGTTTAATTTCTAATGGAAAATTACTGAAATGTTTGGAACTATTTTTAATAAGGCTTATGAGAGACTCAATCCTCTGAGGCTCTAAGATGGGATCCCAGGGAAACGCAAATGACATCCTTGATTTTTTTTTCTTTCAGACATAGTATGTACCAAATGTGTGGAAAGCCTAATGACTGTCAAAGTGGGCCTGTCCCTTTTACAGGTGCATTTCAGCGGAGCTTTGAAAGACACCATTTAGCCGGGCGGCAGTGGTGCATGCCTTTAATTCCAGCACTCGAGAGGCAGTGCCAGGCGGCTCTCTGTGAGTTCGAGGCTAACCTGGTCTATAGAGTGAGATCCAGGACAGGCACCAAAACTACAAGGAGAAACCCTGTCTTGAAAAACCTGAAAAAAAAATAAAATAAAAAAAAGACACAGTTTAAAGGTCTGAGAACGGTGTTAGAACTCTGCCATAGACCTGTCACTATCAGAAAGGGAAATTTAGTATCTCTACACAGTGAAAGGGTTATACTTTGACTAATCCTAATGGTTTTGTCGTTATTATGGATACCAGGAAAATGTCAGGGTAGGACCTCTGTCATAATGGACATTTGTCTGGTCCCTCTTCCTAACACTCACCTTTTAACCCGTGTCCTTGTCCCAGCATCACCAGTAAGGGCCATGCAGACTCACTCATCAGAGAGAGGTCTCTGTCTTGCCCATCTACCTGGTAGCTTTTATGAAAGTCTAAGAACAACTGGTCTCGGAGGATCAGCTTCCTTCTTGAAACTCTTGAGTCAGCTATTCCTCTTTGTGTGTTCCCATGAAGTAACCAGCTCATTTCTGTAGTCAACTTTGTGTCGTTGACTGATTTGTAGCCTGTGTGACTGTTCTACCACGGCAGTTCTCCACATGTGGGTAGTGACCCCTTTGGGAGTCGAATGACCCTTTCACAGGGGTCACCTAAGACCATCTGAAGATGCAGATGTTACATTATGATTCATAATGGTAGTAAAATTACAGTTATGAAGTAGCAATGAAAATAATGTTATGGTTGGGGGTCATCACAATATGAGGAACTGTATTAAAGGGTCTCAGCATTAGGAAGGTTGAGAACCATTGGTCTACTAAAAATGTAACCTCTCTAAGGCCTTGTTTATTTTTCTCAGTGCTTGGTGAAGCTACATAGGGTGAAGAACAGTCTTGAAAGCAGAATTTAATTTTCTTTCTGGATTATGAGAACAATCCATATTATCTTTATTTGAATACACAGACATCCGGGGACAGAAGAACATGATGATGAAGACATTGTAAATGGGAGCCGTTCATGACATTGGGATCACTCACAGTAGGTAATATTTTGCCTGCCACATAGTGATTCCTTTTGTTTGGGAAAGAGCTCACTGGTTTTCCCCTGAGAGATTTCACATGCCAGAGCTTTGTGATGGCTGAAACTATGTGACAAATTCCTGTCTGTTGCAGTCCTGAGATCACATTGCAGAATACAGGAACTGACCTGGGAAATAAACAAGTTCCTCCTTCTCAGGTCCAGTGCTTTGCTGATACATGAATGTGTGATCCTAGTGGAATTAATCAGAGCCGATGCCAGTCTTTCCTGGTATAACCAAGAGAAGGCAGTTGCTCTCATTGTCCTGAGGACTGCCTTGAGCTGCAGGATTCCTGACAAATGCATGATTTCTGAGAAACAGAACTCATGAAGGAGAGAGTCGAGCCTGATGCCCTGGTGATGTTGAATACTTTTATGTAACACTAGCACTGTTTGTTACCTTCCAGACTCAAACCAATGACTGCCACACTTTTAAGTCCACATCGAGGGGAATCCCTATTTTCCAAGAGGGGTCTAATATTTACTTCTTTAAATATAAACAATGAGAAGGAAGTTTCTGAAAATAAAGAGTGTGAGATACTAATAAACATGATCTCAGGATTATTCTTTACTCAAAGGAGTATGACATCATATTTAGGTAGTGTAGACTGGCTTTTAGCCTCTGCTTTTGAAGTGTGTTTCTTGTGATATAATTAATAGTAAAATGTTTAGCTAGTACTTCTAACTTCATAGGAACGCAGCTGCAGAAAATTTATCATGGGAATGTGCAACTGTATTTTTTGGCTTGCTTTAAGCTTCTCGGTCTGTCTTTCTAACAATATTTTTTTTTAGGACAGAAATTAAAAGTCCTGACACTGACTGGAACTCTGTCATCATTTTGTTTGTGGAGGTCTGAGTATGTGTGTGTTTGTGTGCGCATGCACATGTGTGTGGAGGCCAGAAGTCAACCTTGGTGTTGTTTCTCAGGCACCATGGATCTTGAGTTTTGAGACACGGTCTCTCACTGGTGAAGATCGATCCTAATTAGTCTTAACAATTAAAACCAGGACTCAGATATAAAGAGTGAAAGTTGAAAGATCAGCGAAGCAGAGCAGCCACAGTCACTTCTTACCTCAGACTAAATGGGGGGATCCTGTGTCTACAAATCCTCAGACTGAATCGGCTTTAGATCCTGTCTCCACCCACCTTATATTCCTGTCTCCACCTCCCTAGTGCTGGGATTAAAGGTGTGCTTCCCATGTTCTGGGATCAAAGGCATGATCCTCCCAAGGGCTGAGATTAAAGGTATAAGCCACCACAGCTAGGCTCTGTTTCTCTTTTAGACTGGTTCAATCTCATGTAGCCCAAGGTAGCTTTGAACTCCTGATCTTCCC
Organism: Peromyscus californicus insignis; assembly: GCF_007827085.1. Taxonomy (NCBI): domain Eukaryota; kingdom Metazoa; phylum Chordata; class Mammalia; order Rodentia; family Cricetidae; genus Peromyscus; species Peromyscus californicus. The sequence goes on from NW_026294525.1 coordinate 35,898,913, forward strand.
GGTTCTTCCTCCTAAATGTTGGGATTAAAGATGTGTGCCACCACTGCCTGGCCTCTATGGTTAACTAGTGGCTGGCTCTGCCCTCCGATCTCCAGGCAAGCTTTGTCAGAACACAAATAAAATACCATACAACACTCTGGTGCCTGAGTCTCACAAATTAGGCTAGACCCAGTTAGCCTCAGGGATCTGCAAGTCTGTGTCTCCCTATCACCAGCATTACTAGCCCATGCCCTATACCCACTCCCCATGCATGATTTTTATGTGGGCTCTGGAGATTGAATTCAGGCCCTTCTACTTCATGCCAACACTTTGCCAACTAAACAATCTCCCAAAGTGTCGATCATCATTCCATGGGTGGGTCTTCCTCTGTTCCTCAGAAGAGCTACTGAGACATATTGAATAGTTGTACAGAGGGAGGTATTGAGTCCAAGTACTTAGGAGCAAGACTAGTGGGTGCACATTGCTTTACTCAACAAGAACTCTCCCAAGCTCAGTTGAAAAAATTGGAATAGTACTGGTTACTTTGCCCCCTTTAGCCCCAGCCAGCTAAGCAATAAGTGTTTTGTTTAAAGATACATAGGAATATTAGTGAATAACTGTAATGGTTATTCTTGGTGATCAACTTGACTACATCTGGAATGAACTACAATCCAGGTATGGAAGGCACACCCGTGAGAGATTATGTCTGCTTGGTTTGAAGTGGGTGGATCCACTTCTCACCTGGACCTCTGAGGTAGGAAGACACATGCCTTTGATCCTAATCTTGAGTCAGGAAGATACACTTTCAATCTGGGCCACACCTTCTGCTAGAAGCCAAGAAAAGGCCATGGAAGAAGGAAGCTTTTGCTCTTTGCTTTACAAGCAAGTCTGTTCCTTCGATGGCATTGGAGTCTATTTCTTTGGAATTCCAACATATACTGAAGATCAGCTGAGACATCCAGCCTCGTTGATGAGCGTGTGTGTGTGTGTGTGTGTGTGTGTGTGTGTGTGTGTGTGTGTGTGTATGGAGAGAGAGATTCATTCTATAAGTTCTGTTACTCTAGAGAACCCTGACTAATACAGTATCTAATTATGTGTAGTTGGTAAATCAGGCCAAATTGATTTCAGTGTATAACACAGCAGCTTACAATATGCAGGAGTAACTGCATGTTGTCCTCTCAGCATGATGGATGTTCCCAGTCAGTCACCTGGTCCAGCCAGTACTCAGGTGAGTGTGTGAATGTCCCTTGCTCTGACCGTGGTCCTTTTCATTTGTTTAGTCTTTCCTTGGATATTTGGAAGCTATGCCGCTTTGTCATTATTAAATGAAGCTGTAGTGCTGTTGGTGACCCTGTGAAGGTGACGATGCTCACCCAATTCCTGCATAACCAGAGGATTACATTTAAGGTGTTTGTTTTGACTTTGGCTTTGGGAAATGTATAATGTGCCATGGTTTGCTTTTCTTTGTGATGTTTCTGACAATTCCTGAATATGTGGGTTTATGATTTGTTTGGCTTAGGACAGTCACCAGCCATTATCTCTTAAAATATAGGTTCTCTTCTTATTCTCTCTCCTCTCATATACAAGGCCTATTCACTGTAGCCGAGAGTCTCTGATGTTCTTCGTATTTTCTACTTAAAAAAAAAAAAGAAATAAACCCATATCCACAATAGTGTCCTGTCTGCAAGATATGCTAGGACAAGGATGGCACAAAGCTTATGAGAGTAACCAACCAATATCTAATTTGACTTAAGGTCCACTCCAGATGGAACTCACAACCAACACTGCTTAGGTGCCCAAGAACCTGCTGTGGTGGTATTGTGTTCCCCGAAATATTGTGCACCCTAATAAACTTATCTGGGGTCAGAGACAGAACAGCCACAATATTAAACATACAGGATAGGCAGTGGTAGCACACGCCTTTAATCCTAGCATTCCAGAGGCAGAAATTCATCTGTTCAAGGATACAGCCAAGCATGGTGACTCATGCCTTTAATCCCAGAAAGCAAGTCTTTAATCCCAAGGAGTGGTGGTAGAAAGCAGAAAGGTATATAAGGCATAAGGACCAGAAACTAGAAGCATTTGGCTGGTTAAGCTTTTAGGCTTTGAGCATCACAGTTCAGCTGAGATTCATTCTGGATGAGGACTCAGAGGCTTCCAGTCTGAGAAACAGGACCAGCTGAGAAACTGTCCAGGTGAGGTGGCTATGACTTGTTCTGCTTGTCTGATCTTCCAGCATTCACCCCAATATCTGGCTTCAGATTTGTTTTTATTAATAAGAACTTTTAAGATTCCTGTTACAACCTGCAACTAGATTGCCCATAGACCTTGGGTAAAAATAACTGGTCTTTAAAAAACAAATTGTAGTGATAAAATGACTCCTAATGATATTCTGCTATAGTCATAGATTAGTGCCTTGTTCAGCCATCATGAGAGAAGCTTCCTCCTGCCAAAGATGGGAAATACAGAGTCTCACAGACAGGCATTACACAGAGAGTGAGGGACCTTGGAGATTCAGTCCTAAATGGGATGTCTCCATCAAATCCCTCAGAGTTCAGTGAACCCCTCAGAAGAGGAGGCAGAAAGAGTATATGAACCATAGGTATTGGTGTACACCAAGAACACAAGGCCTTCTAAATCAACATGAGCAAAGCCCGCATGCACTCATATAGTCTGAACAGCATGCACAGGGCCTGCATGAGTCTGTGCCAGGCCTTCTGAGTATACACTATGGCTTCCAGTTTAGCGTTTTTGTGGGATTCCAGAGTGTGCAAACTAGTAGGTTTCTAAGGCTTGTGCCTTCTCTTGGGCTCTTTTCCTTCTGTTGGTTTGTCTTGTCCAACTTTGAGATGATAGTATTTGTTTTATCTTATTATATTTTGTTTTGTTATGTTCTTTAGAAATGAATGAATGTAAACCTAGCCACTAGGTAAAGGCTAACAACTGAACTGTCATTTATACCTGCTGGGAGATGGAAAATCAGTCTTCTCCAATAGAGTGACACTGGGTGTATCAACCACTCCAGGACAGGAGTAGTTGACCAACATACGGACTCCACGTGTTTTTGCTTTTGTTTTTCCCGTGCTGCTTCTGTTTGTTTACAGTTTGGTGTTTTTGTTGTTTGTTCATTTTGTTTTTTTCCTTTGGGGGGTAGTTTTATTTTGTTTGTGTGAGGTGTTTATTGTATTGAGTTTTTGTTTGTTTTTGGAGAAAGAACTTAAAGTCAGGTGGTTAGGGATGGGGAAAGGATTTGGAAGGACTTGGGGAAAGGGAAGAATATGATCAGAATATGTTTAAGTTTAAAAAATTGTTTTGAATAATAAAAAAAATAAAAAGAAAACAAGCCCCTCAAAAGAAACAAAACCCTCTCTATAACATAAATATCGGCTACTCCTCTATTTCCAGTACACTAATCCTCTTACTATAGATCCCATCTGCTATTAAACCCAATGTTGATTCTTAATTATTCTATTTCACAACTCTGTTTATTTGATACTTTTTCCTGTGGAAATTCTTCTTATCTTCTAGTTTGCAACATGCTCATCAAGGTTATTTTATTTTTATGTTTTATTATTGTTTGTTTTGTGTGCCCGTGTATGTGTGTGTGTATGTGTGTGTGTGTGTGTGTGTGTGTGTGTGTGTGTGTGTGTGTGTGTGTGTGTTGCTTGCATGTATGGCTGGGCACCACATGCACGTGTGGCATTCACAGAGGTAAAAAGAGGCTATGGGATCCCCTTGAACTGGAGTTACCTATAGTTGTGAGCTGCCCTGTGGATGCTCGGGACTGAGCCCAGGTCATGCAGATGAACAGTCAGTGCTCTAACGTCTGAGCTAATTCTTCAGTCCCTCTTTTTTTATTTTAGTATATTTTTATTTGTGACAAGATCTTGCTGAGTTTCCCAGACTGTGATTCCTGGGCTAATGTGATTCTTCATCTTAGCCTTCAAAGTATCTGACGCTGCAGGATGTAGACATGCCCCCATCATGTCCCACGTGGTTCAATTCAGCACAAATAAGTCTAGTAATTGAGTTACCTTGTGAGTTTGTTCCTATGTTTCTCCTGCCAGTTCTCCCCACTTCTGCGTACTATTGTTTTATTTTATGGTATCCATATTATATTTTAAATTATATATTTAATTCCTGGATGCCATTTTAAGGATACATATATATGTATATATATATATATCTGTATATATATATATATATATATACATATACATATGTGTGTGTGTGTGTGTGTGTGTGTGTGTGTGTGCTTGTTCAGGTACTCTGATGACTTTTTCTCGATGGGGCCATTCACTTCTTTGTTTGTGGGACAGCCTTCAGAGTCTGCAGCTACCATTGCTGGCATTTATTCCTTCCTCTCTCAGGCCATGTCTCCTCTGAGGCATTTTGTGGATGTGTTGTTTGGCCCCTTTGTACCTCATACAGTCTCATACTGTTGCATACAGTCAACATTCTGACGCCTTTGAGTAGGCAAAAGTCCCAAATGTGAAAGCAGGGCAGAACAGAGTATTTCTGTAAGTTGTCCTGATGTTCCATTTGTCCAAAATTCTAGTATTCGGTGTCTCTACCTGCCAGATGCTGCTAAAACCTCGACACAGTTTCTCCTTCTCTGTCACCAGGCTTTGCTGCACTTCTAGCCTCTTCATTGGTACCAAATACTAACCTACAAAAGCCTGGAAGGAGAGAAACGTATAACCCCCAGTTCTTCTCATGGCATCCCCCTTCCTCCAGGACTCCTATCCTCACTTCTCTGGCAGGCTGTCTACTTCTTACAATTGCTTTGCAAGAAATGTGGGTTTTCCAAAGAATTTGTTAAAAGAGTTGATCAGATACCATCTCAGGGTCTAAAGCAGAAGTATCCAAACACCTTTATTCTGCACAATGATTGATATGTGCTACTTGGACATCAAGACCACGGATTATTTATGTTGAGTGAATGCTTTATGCTGAGTAAACACTTTTTGTTAAAATCACATTTTGATTTATAGAAATATTTCAAAGGTTTGTTGTCAAATTCATTAGCCTTTTCCTTTAAGACTTCAATTAATGCTTAGGAGAAGCTCTTCTAAACTCTCAGTCATGCCTTCCTATCCCTGACTTTGGTTTCTTTACCTTTAAATTTCAATTTAAAATTTGTCTTAATTTTCATTTACAGAGTATTTTGGAATTCTCTTTCTCCCCAATTATTTAACAATCATTTGAAAAATACATCTTTCTTCCTCTTACTGGCTTGAAATTCTACTTTCTACAGATTGGAAATTGTGACATATAGTCTGTTTGTTTCTGAACGTTCAATAGTCTGACTGTGATTAAACCTGCCATGTCTGTATTCATGACTGAACTTCAGGAATTCATTTCACTATAAGTCATTTCTCTCTTTTGCCCATTTCATCGTGGCTGGTCACATCAGGACGTCTTTGAGATGATAGAAGTAGTAACAACTTGGGCTAAGGTGGCAGCAGTGGCAATACAGGACAAGGTCAGAGAAGTAGTCTTGAGGACTGTCACCCATAGAGCTCGAGGGACTTTGAAGCTGTCAGAAATGTGTCTGTTCAAACATGGCTTTAAGCGTGGCACTCCTAAAAAATGGTGGAATCATTAACTCTACGACCGAGAATACAGGAAAACCAGATTCTGAGATACAGGGAGGATCTTTGTGGTGAAAAGCAGAAAAGGGGCAGAATGAATACATATAAACATCTGATGATATAGTGGAGTCTTCCAGCTTTGGCTAGAAGTTAAAGACATCAAGTGAAATCCGGCACTGATTACATACCAAATAAAATTTACTGTGGCACCAACTCTAATAAATGTATGATTTTCAAGAGGCAGCCCTTTCCATATTTTAAAGCCATATGAAATATACCACTAGGCTATAAACAGTGTTTGCAGTCAAGTGAGAGGCCCAGACTTAGGTGAGAAGGGCACAGAAGACAGATTATTCAAGCTTGAGAGATTTAGAGGACAAAATGTTTCGAGTGATTATGTAGAAGTTACTGGCAGAAAACATTTGAAGCAATTTGCCATTAACCCTAGTTTTGCACAGAATGAAGGCTGGCAGATTGCAACAAGGGCCAACCATGACTATAAGAAGTAGAAAGAGTTTGGTAGGTGCTATACCATCGTCAGGCACTGAGCCCGGAATCCATTCTGTGAGGAGAGTAAGCAATGTCAACATATTTCAACTCTACTCACTTCAACCAATCTTCCTTTATTTACCTGGAAAACGTAGATACTCTCACTTCAAATTGCATGTGTAACTTCTAAAATACTTTTTAATTAAGTACAAAGAATAGAATGCATTAAAAAAAAAACCCACAGCAAGCTAACTCTGTTGACAGGTAAGCCAGCCCCGAGAATGGGAGCATGGGAGATCTGACCCTACCCCTCATCTGGCAGATGGTGTCCTGAGCAGTGGTGGGGGGTAGGTGGTGGGTGGGGGTGGATGGGATGGGGATGCTTCCCCGACCCCTGCCTCTTACCACCAGTAGCAGGTGGGAGATCTGGCCCTGAGTTCATGAGAACTTGTGAGCTGGTGTGGGGGAAGGAGAGATTTTCTCCCCTTGCCCCTTCCCCTTGATACCTTCCCCAGGCAGTAGAAGGGGTCTCTGAGTCATGAGAGTGGAAGAGCTGGTCCTACCCCCTCACTGGCTGGAGCACTTGGGAGAGCAGGCCCTGCACCTCGCCTGGGCAGCATAGTAGAGCTGACCCTGCCCACAGAAGGTACCAGTGAGGTGAGCTGGCTCTGAGAATATGAGCATGAGAAATCTGGCCCCCACCCCTCAACTGCCAAATGGTGGTGTGGGCAAGTGAGAGGAGCCCCACCTCTCCACTTGTGGCAGGTGGGAGAGCTGTCCCTGAGGTCATGAGAGTAGGAACAAGAGAGCTGGCCCTGACTCTCACCAGCTACAGCACTCAGCAGAGTGGCCCCTGTATCTGGTCTGGGCAGCACAGTAGAGCTAGCCCTGGTAGGGTAAGTCTGGGTGAGCCGACCCTGAAGGTGTGAAAGCAGGAGAACCAGCCCCACCCCTTGCTGCTTACTGTACAGAGTGAACTAGCCAGATGATTCCAGAGAGCTCATCCTGGTGACCAACCCAGCAACCACTCAGGCTCAGAACCAGGGCCATGAGTTGGCACATCCCAACATCGACCCCGTGTATGGGACTGGTCCTGAGGACCCAAAGTTGCAAGATCTCCATGACACAGGGCAACAACTGGATATCCAAGAGGAGTCCCAGTGAGCTCACAGTATCCAGGGTATAGCAGAAACCAGAGGCCTCGAACCAGGCCACTGATTCACTGCGATGAACACTTGTAAGTAAGATGCAGGAACTAAAGGGTATACTGTGCGACTCACAGTGTCACACCACAGCTTCCATGATGAGATTTTTCTTTTCCTTTACATTTTATTTTGTTTTATCTTGTGGGGGAGGTTGCCAGGGCAAAGGGTGGATTCGAAGGGCCTGGGAAGTGAATTGAATCGAGATGCATGATGTGAAATCCACACACACACAAAAAAAATCAATAAAAGTTTAATTAGAAAAAAAAAACCACAACAACAAAGCTGCTTTAAACTAGATGTGGTGACACATGCCTGTAATCCCAGCACAGAGTGGAAGAGGATTGGCATGAGTTTGAGTCCAGCCTGGTCTCCAGAGTGAAATCTTGTTTTAAAAAATAAAAAAGAAAACAAATAGATTAATTTTGATGGTTAAAAATTAATTTTCACAAGTTTTCCTTTAGCTTTGGGCATTTTCAACTTTAAATTTTGACCGTAAGAGCAGAATTGTAGAATTTGGGGCTTGGACAGTTTATTTAGTTTTTAAATCTACATTTAATCAACACATGAGTTCTTGAAGAGGAAATGTTCGCCTGTAAGTCGAAAGAAGGGCTAAGCTCAAGAGTCATGCTTCTAATCACTGCTCTTAAATACTGGCCTTCGCAGTGCGGAGGCCAGAAAGTTCCCATTAACTTAATTCCTGAGTCACTTTTCATATAACACCCTCCCCCACCTTCCTTTAAGGCTCAGCAAAAATTTTAATGTGGAAAGATAAAAGTGGTTTCTAGCCTTCTTCTGAGCATCAGATTTCTAAAAACAGCTGACACAGGCCTCTTTTGTAATCAAGTTTAATATAAAAGCGCCAAGAGTATGCAAATAAAACACAAAGCTCAACGCTGGATGCAGAGGGGTGATGAAGTGATGGAGTGCCATTTTTAAGGTAAGACATTGCTCCTGCCTTCTGGCCACGTACGGTGGTCACACCACAGGTGACTGTCTCTTCACAGTCTTACCACGGCTGTGGATGCACAAGCACTCGCAACTTGCCAACCTCATTACTTTGGGTAGTGTGGGTTCAGACAAACACACCCCACCCCCACCCTGTTCTACCTCAGAGTCAGAAGGAAATGAAGCCACAAGGAGAACAAAAAAAAAGGGGGGGGGGCTTTACCCACTCTGCCTCCTGCCTGTCCTCTCTGTCTTCCCCTGCTCTGTTCCTCCCTGCTTGGCTCCAGTGCGATCTCCTCTCTGCCCCAGGCAGAAATTGTGAAGAACGGCCATTGTGGACAAGTACCTCTCCACCGAAGGCTGTTCTACCCCGATTGGGCTCCCCCTTGACGTTCTGTCTGCCTGAGGGAGGAATTATGAGCAAAGAAGGCAACTGCAGACGAATGACATCCAGAAGCCACGAGCTTTTCTAAAAATCGGATCTATACACCAGTCAAGACAGAACAATGGCTTTATCGCTGGAAGAATTTGTCCACTCCCTGGACCTGAGGACCCTCCCCAGGGTCCTAGAAATCCAGTCAGGCATCTACTTTGAAGGTAAGCATTTTCCTAATTCTTTAACTTGCTAGAAAGTTCTTATAAAGTCCCTTGGGAATTCATGGGAGAGATTTTTAATAAAGGATACTTGAAAGGCTATGTATACAACCCCAGTGTTGTGGCTATTTGGTTCGAACCTCATTGTACCCACAAACACAAATCTGAGTTCTCTAAAGGAAGGGTGAACACACACACACACACACACACACACACACACACACACACACACACACACACACATACACACACACACACACACACACACACACACACACACACACACACACACTTAAGGAGCTACTGAATAGTGGAGACCCAGTGGCTGGTGAAGGAGAAACTAAGGCTGTAAGAAGAATGGGGATGCCGAACTATGTGAATTGTGATCTTTTCATCGACAGGCATTCAACAAGTCAATACAAATGATATGCTACTTCTGCCTAGTCCTTGGAAATCACTGTAACACAGTTTAAAAAAATAAAAAACGAGGAGGGGTATAAAATGGTATTAAAAATCAATATAAAATGGGCATTTTGTCAGATGTAGCAGGCAGTGGTGGCACATAGCTTTAATCCTAGTACTTGACAGATCTCTGAGTTCAAGGCCAGCCTGGTCTACAGAATGAGTTTCAGGATGACCATGGCTACACAGAGAGACCCTGTCTCCACAAACAAACAAACAACAACAACAACAACACAGGGTTTGATTTCAGTCACTGTAATAATGAATGTTCTGCACATGGTTAGGATAGAATAGATTGAGCTATGATCATGGATTGTTTGGGTGTATCCAAAAAACATTGTCGATACTTGTTTCTAGATTATTTTTCAGAAGCCAAAAAAAAAAACCCAAACCAAACAAACAAACAAAAGAAAACAACTGAACTATATTTGCTTCACCCAAAATGAATGTGACTATCAAGGGCACAGTCCTTACAAATAAGTGCTGCCATGTTCCGAACAACTTCTACAATCGCCTTGTGTTTATACTCCTCTTTCTGTAGTGAGCCCGCTCTAAACTCCTTAAATAGTGGCAAATTTTATTTAAAGATATAGAAATTAGTGCCTAGTGACCACAAAATCCCTTTTAAAATCTGCGTCGAAAAGTTAAAGTTCACTGAAAATTATTTAAAACTGGCAGGCTGGTGAATTTTGGTGTAACTTACTGTAATACGTAAAATCCCCAATGTTTTCTAGCATTTTAAAGTTAGTTTGATTACATACAATGTACTGAAAACATTTTCTAGGTAGGTATCTATATCTGCTTACAAAAACAGGAGAATTAAAGAAAAACAAGGAATTGGGTCTAGTCAAATGACAAGGAAATGAACAATGGTTGGCTTTTGAACTCACGGGCTGTCCCCGACTTCCCATAGTTAGACTTCCAATTTTTTGACTTTTCAGTGTAGTGGAAATACACAGTCATTCTGGTTTTTTTTTTTTTTTTTGTTTTGTTTTGTTTTTCATTTTAAGTACAGTAGTCAATAAGTTATATGTGAAGAACGGGATTTTAAATACTTGGTTTTAAAATGGGTATTTTGTAGTGGGGAGAGGTGGTGCATGTCTTTAATCCCCACACTAAGGAGGCAGAGGCAGGTGGATCTCTGAGTTTGAGGCCAGCCTGGTCTGCAGAGCAAGTTCCAGTCCAGGGTTACACAGAGAAATCCTGTTTCAAACAAACAAATAAACAAACAACAGCAACAAAGGATTTAATTGTATTCACTGTAACAATGCATGTTCTGCACATGATTAGGATAGAATAGATCATGGGTTGGTTCAGTGTATCCAATATATTGAGTTTTGATGTTTTCAGTTCCCAGTGGGAACAAGTGAGGGAGTAATGATTCAGTCTTACCTCCAAAAAAAATTAAAAATTAAAAAAGGTTGATACATGCACACCTACATACCTCCACACCCCTGAAAAGTTTGTACTAGTCACCTTCAGATTTTACTTAAGTTTTTGTGAACTGGTTATTTGGGATTAGGCCATCTTTTATCACACTTACCTCCTATGACACCAGAACTTACATTTCTAAGCCAGCCATCAATTGCTTCTTGTCTCATGCTTTTAGGGCTTTATGGAAGAAGTTTTTCCTCTATATCTAGGAAGAATTTTTGTAACAACCTAACAGGTTCAGAATTTATATTTGGTCTTTAGTTTATTTGCAGGATGCTTTGCTATGAGATGTACAGGGACCCAATTTTCCTTTTTCGGACATGTTCAGTCAGATTTTCCCAGTACCATCTTGCTGCTTCCAAATCAGATAATATGCTCACATATGCATCATTTGTCTTGGAAATACCTCTTCTGTTATATTAGTTGATTTTTGTTAACTATTTGTTCCCACTCATATGATTTTTTTGAATAGCTGCTGTGAAATTGGTTAATATATGTTCAGGGTACATCTGACACCCTTGTTTTTCTGACACCCTTGTTTTTATTACATGCTCCAAAGTTGGCTTAGCTGTTCACAGACTTTTAAAGTACATTTAAAAAACAACAACTGATTCTTTAAGAAATCTAGTGAAGACCTTTATTAGATTGTCTTGATTTTATATATTAACTTGAAGAAGTGGTAGTTCATATTTTTTTATAAAAGGAATTTGTTCCTATCATTGTCTTTGTTCTTTATGACTTTACCACTATGTTATCACTTAATTAAAATGTATTTCCACACAATAAGTACATCCATGTAACTGTCACCCAAGAAATAGAAAACCACTAGTATTCTAGAAGACTCATCTTATATACTTTTCAATTGTTATCTAATCCTTCCCCAAATTAACCAATACTCCATGACTTTTGTCTACTTATAATCTTTATGTAAATGGAAAATTATAGTATGTACTCTTTTGGTTGGTGTACATGTATTGTAAAGTTAATCTATACTATTCTATACAATTTATTTATTTGCAGTGGATCATGGTTTGCTTCTCTCTCTCTCTCTCTCTCTCTCTCACACACACACACACACACACACACACACACACTTTCTCCCCCTCCCTCCCTTCCTTTCCTCTCTCTTTTTCTTTCTTTTGTTCTTTCTTTCCTTCTTCCTTCCTTCTTTTCTTCCTTTCTTTCTTCCTTCCTTCCTTCCTTCATTTCTTTCTTTCTTTCTTTCTTTCTTTCTTTCATTCTTTCTTTCTTTCTTTCTTTCTTTCTTTCTTCCTTTCTATCTTTCTTTCCTTATGTTGTACTGAGGGTTGAAACCAAGGCCTTGAGCATGCTAGGCAAGGGCTCTACCGCTGAGCAATAGTCCCAACCCTCTTCTCACTTTCTGTTTGGTACAGGGTCTCACTAAGTTCCATAAGCTGGCTTTGGACTCATTCTGTAGCCCAGGCATGTCTTCAGTTTGTGACCCTCCTGCTTCAGCATACTGAAAGCCTGGGCTTATAGGTGCAAGCCATTTGTTCTAGTAGTATATAATATAGTATTGGATGAATACACCAAAGTTTACTTATTCTACTGCTGATGGGTTTTAGATTATTTCTACTTTAAAGTCACTGGTAGCATTTTATCATGAAATTCTCTTATTCATCCATGTTCCCAAGGATATTAAAAATAAGTGAAATTTCTATGTTGAATGTGTGTATATTGTGCTGGGTGGGTGGTGAAAGGAAAATTTCCTAAGCAGTTGTTCAGTCTACATTTCCACCAGCCGTCTCTGAAAGGTCCTGCTAACACACCTGATGACATTTCCTGTCATTGGCCGTCTTGATTTTAGTCTTTCTGGTAGGAACCCTTCAGGGAGTCCAGGTTGTAGTTCATGTCTGCCTTGTATCTAATGAGATCGAGAACGTTTTCTTTCCTATTCTGTGATGTTTGCATATTCTCTTTAGGACATGGTTCCTAGGTCTGGCTCATTTATATAAGGGTTTATAAATTTTTATTAATGACTTGATATATATATATATAAATATATATATATATATGCTAATATGCTTTCTGTTGTGAATATCTTCTCACCTGTGAAGCTCAGCATTTCATTTTCTTCCTTCTGAGTGCCTTTTCATGAGGGGAGGTTTTCAATTTTACTCTTAGAGTGCCCAATTTACAATTACATTTCTATTATGTGTTGCTAAGAAAATTTTTATTTTATCATGAGTTATGAAAATACTATGTTAGCCTCTTGAAGTTCAATTATTTACTCTTTCCTTTGTACCAGTTCTCTGCCTGAAATTGATTGTTTTATATATGGTGTGAAATGAGGGCTAAGATCTAGAGAGCTAATGAGTACAGGAACATTGAAAGACAAAAAAAAAAAAAAATGAGACAGCATATTACTGTTACATATTACTGTGTGTCCGTGGTTGGCCAGGAATTCACTCTATGCACCAAGCTGGCATTGAACTCACAGGGATCACCTGCTTCTAGCTCTCAAGTGTTAACATTAGAGGGGTCCCACACCATACCTGGCTGCAAAGCTCTTTTCGCTAACCCTGTATTGTGTTCCCTAGTCATAAACATTGTGTTTCAGACCAAGGTCTCTTCTAGTGGCTTCTCTGCTTCTCTAGTCACAGAACTGTTCATTACACAGTTTATTAGTCTTAATGCATGTGGATCTGCAGCATTACTGAACATTCATCTTACATGCTGTATAAGAATATGCTGCAGGGCCGTGGTTCTCAAACTTGATTGCACGCTTGAAACATCTGACATGTTTTTAAGATTATCAGTGTCTGGATGTCTTCTCACGAGTACCGATTTAATTATGTAAGAGGTAAGGTGTCACTGTCCCTAGACATCTCCCTGATGACTAGAAAGTGCAGCCAAACTTGAAACTACTGCTGTGGAATAAGCTTTCCGATGTGTTTTTATTCTTCAATACATTTTAGAATTCACTTGTCAGCCTCTGCAGGCACCCTCTCTGAATTCTGATTAGCAGTATATCATTTAGAGAAAATTAGCATCATTGAAAATTAATGATGTTACGATCTATAAAAATTCTGATCTATGAACTGGATATGCCTCGAAAGTCAAGCCTTTCCTTTTTGGCCCGCAGTGTTTGTAAATTTTTTGTTGGTATTTTCATTGTTTCCACATTTATTCTGAGTAATTTTTTCACCCCATTAGGTTCATAAATTGTATCTTAAACAACTGCAAAGTCTCATGCCTGTAATCCTAGTACTAGAGAGACTGAGGCTAAAGGTTGAAGGCCATCTTGGGAGAAAGAGTTTCAGGCCAGCCTAAAATATGGGAACCTAGTTAAAAAACAACAACAACAAAAACCAAGCCAACAAACAACAGCAAACAAACTAGGAATCCTTCAATATTTTCACTTTTGTCTGTTGTGTTTGATGAAATTTAGGAAAATACGTCTCTAATAGACACTTTTTAGATTACTCTTCATTATTTTTAGGCACGTCAAATTTTGTAAGATCTGATTTCTTCTTCCTCGGACTTTCGTCTTCCCATTGAAACACTGCTCTAGCATAAAATCAAGCAAGGTTAGCAGTGAGCGTGAGCGCCCTGGTGGATTTACAGTCACACAAAACATCTGTAACTCGCCATTAAGGTTGTTCATTTCAGGTTGCAGAATATTGTCTCCTTGTTAGCAATGGCTTTTTAAAATAAAAATCTTGAGAGTGTGTTTTATCAAATATTCCCCCTGCAGCTTTTGTCATGATTATGTAAGTTTATTTTTCTACATTGATGTTTTTTTTTTGAATTTCAAGCAAGGCTTGGCATATGTGGCAAGATCAAGTTAATTAGGTATCACTGAATTGGTTTTTTTATATTTAAAACAATTTTGTATCTCTTTTAGAGAACACTATTGGCTTAAAATTTTGATTGCTTGTCCAATTGCTTGCAGGATTCATATAAAATTGGGTTGGATGTCGAACTGCATTTTTGTTGCTTTGAGACAGGGTCTTACTGTGTTGTTCAGATGTGATCCTTCTGCCTCCGGCTCCTTAGCAGTGGGGTTATTGGCATGCACACCACAGCGGGCGAAACTACCACTTGTCTGCATTTCTCATGTCATTTTCTTTGTGGTTCTGAGAAGTGAACCCATGGCCTCATCCATAATAATCAACTGCTCTATCACTAAACTTCTTGGTTAGCAGTCTTTCCTTGTAAAGATTTGGAGAAACTTGATGCCATTTCTTATGTAAATAGTTAGTAGCATTTCCAATACAACCATTTTTTTAACTTGCATTGATTCTTTGCAGATTTCACATCATGCATCACTATCCTACCCTCCTCCCCACGCCCCTGCATCTGACCTCTGCCCTTGAAATCTCCCCAAACCAAAGTTTAAAAGAAAAAAAAAGCAAAGCAAAAACAAAAAGACAAAAAGAAAAACAAAACAAAAATCCCAAAACAAACTCAGAAGAGTCTCATGGCTGTGGTAGCTGTAGCTGTTGTAGCTGTAGTGATGCTCAATGGGTCACACAGTCCACCCTTTAGTCCTTTCCTCTTCACTTGCAAGTATTCGTTGCCATAAATTATTGATCTGGTTTCAGGCCTCTGGCCTCTCCTACACCATTCATAATGGGCCCTCGCTGGGATTCCTCTTGGATATTCTGTTGTTGTCCTGTGTCATAGAGATTCTACAGTTTCGGATCTGTAGTTGCATCCCATTCACATGATGCTCCAACAGTTAGGTGGATGTTGGGGTGGACCAACTCATAGCCCTGGTTCTGGGCCTGGATGGTAGCTGGACTGGTCAGCCTGGAGCTTTCCCCCATCATCACCATCCAGGTGAGCTCTCCAGACCACCCAAAGCAGCCTGCAGTGAGGAGCGGGGGCCAGCTCTCTTGCTCTTAGGTCCTCCAGTCCAGCTCTCCCACATTCACACCACCAGGGCCAGCTCCATGGTCTTGCCCAAGAAGGCACAGGCCCTTTCTCTTGATTGCTGTAGGGTCAAACGGGAGAGGGTGTCTGCTTTCCTGCTTTCCTGCCCTCAGGGCTGGCTCACCTGTGTCTTCCCCCAAACAGGGTCAGCTTTAAAGTGCTGCCCTGGCAGGGTACAGGGCCCACTCTCCTGTGTGCTGCAGCTGGTCAAGAGCAGGGCTAGTTCTCCCACTTTTGTGACCCCCAGGGCCAGCTCTTTCACCAGCTGCAAGTAGTGGGCAGGGGGTGTGTGGGGGTCGGGGGTGGGATGGCACCTTTCCCTCACTTGAGAGGACCAAGCAGACTCCATGACAGGCTGCTCAGTCTCCTCTCAGAGATCAGGCCTCAATTTCAGTTTCCTGAGACTTGAGCAAGCAGTTTCTGGGAGGGCCATGAACAAAAGACATAGTCCTTGCAGTAGCTCCCTTTCTGCACATACTCTGACCGCTCAAGGTTCAGCCAGTTGTTTACAGTCTGGGAGCCTTCACCAACTTAGAGCTACATGCATGAGTCAAAGACAAACCCTGGGCCACAAGTCAGCCCCCATAGTCAGTACGTGCTAGGCCAGCCAGTCTCTATGGCAGCTCAAGGACAAAGCCTGGGACTTGTTCAGGCCTGCCCAAAAATGGTTAACTGTAACCCCCAACTAACTCTAGCCAATTAGAAGTTACTAACTTCTATCCTTAGAAGTCATCAAGAGTTATTCTTGATCATAGCTATTTTTGTGTTTCTTCTTCCCTTTGTAGTATAGGGCAGGGCTACACTGCGAGTGGGAATCCACATAATCACTAACACGATTGCCACTCACATAAACCAATCCTGAGTCTGTTCCTGTGTAGTCTGTAGGCTGCAAGTCCCTTTTGCTTTAAAAACCCTGCCCCATTGCTACTCGAGGTCTCTCCCGCTTTGCTGCTGCATGAGGTGGACAGAGTCCCGAGTTAACTTGTAACAATACAGAGACTCTTTGCTTTTGCATCAGATTCGGTCTCTTGGTGGTCTTTGGGGGACTCTGGGTACAATGTCATCCATGCCACCATATGGCATACAGGGGTGGGGGAGGGCAGGATCATCTTTCCTGCTCTCCTGTCTTCAGGTCCAGCTCACGGGCATCCCCAACAACAAGGTCAGTTCTAGTGTGCTGCCCAGTTGAGGTGCACGCCTGTGGTAAGGGGTGGGGACATCTTTCCTGACTGTAGGGGCCAGCTCTCTTGTTCCAGTCCAGCAAGGGGCAGGGCCAGTTATGCCAGGGCCAGTGAGGAGCAGGGCCAGCTCAGCACAGCCCTCGGATATCAACATGATTGATTCCTGTGACCCACCCCACTGTGGTAACACGGCCATGAATACAACACAGACCCTAGCTGCTTTAAGAACATGGACCCAGACAAGGACCTTGGCAGCAGCCCGGGCATTGTATCATCATGGCCCTGGTGGCAGCACAGGCCACTCAGATCAGTATGACCCTGATAGCAGCATGGCCCTCAGACACCAACATGGTCTCAGGTGGTTGACCAGAGTCCAGGCACCTCAGCCCTCAGCGGCAACAGGGGCCACGGATATCAACTCCAACCCTGGCTGCTGTGGAGGCACAGACCCAGATGTGGCTCTCAGCAGTAGTCCTAGATGTCACCATGGCCCCAGGTGACAGCACAGGCCACTCAGATCAGCATGGCCCTGGCTGCAGCACGACCCCTGGACACTCACGTAATCACGGGTTGCAGCTAAGACCCCAGGCATCCATGTGGCCTTTGGCAGCAACATGGGCCACGGACATCAATACAGACCCTGGCTATGCTAGGACCACTCCAATAAAGCCATTTTGAGCAGGGGTTTCTAAAAAAGTAATGATTTTAATTATGTTCTCAGTGCTTTAGCAACGTCCTCTGAGCTGGGAAAATGATCTGTTACTGATAACAATGGCTAAAGAGATGGCTCATGGGTGCAGATAGCATAGTGCTCTTTAGAGGACCCAAGTGTCAGGTGGCTGCTCATAACTACCTGAAACTCCAACTCCAGGCCTCTGTGGACACCGGCATTTGCATGTAAATATCCTCACACAGTCATACACACATTCATATAGTTAAAAATAATAAAATAAATCTTTAAAAAGGATCAAAATATAAAACAATTTCTAGATCTTTTATTAGAGTTTAGGAAATGTCAGCAGAGTAGTCATCTATCCTAGGCCATTTTCTAGAACACACTCACGAGCACACATGTGCTCGTGTTGCTATAGTAACCTGATAACACTTTGATTTGCTTTCTATGCTCTCTCCCACTAAAACAGAAGATGCGATGGAAGACTATCAATGTATTGAAGAATTCTCATGAATTCTAGTAGTGTGTCTTTTTTATTTCATTGGCTCAGCTAAGTAGAGACTTCTATCCTTAGAAGTCATCAAGAGTTATTCTTGATCATAGCTATTTTCGTGTTTCTTCTTCCCTTTGTAGTATAGGGCAGGGCTGCACTGAGAGTGAGAATCCTTGTCTTATTCTAGCCATAAAGAAAATCATCTAAAATTCCTTTATTAAGTTCTATGTGTTAGCATTCAATTTTTACTTAAAGAAATTCCTCTATTCCTTGCTTTATAGGTATTTACATTCTAAGTTGGTCTTTTAAATTAATGCTATTTATCATTAAGCTAATAGTATGATTTTATCTCTTTAGTCTGTTTATTTGAGTTACATTTAACTACACCACACACACACACAGACACACACACACTTTATTAATTGTCTTTAAATACTCATCAGGGAGGCACTTAAAGAGCTTGGGGTGAGAACTTGTTATATGTGTGTGAGGCCATGTGTCAGGGCAGTTGGAGTGTCCCGTTCCTTCCATGTGACTAGGCATTAGAGTAAAGAACCTTTCCAGAGCTTCTCAGGGCTACATAGGACCCAGTTTTTCACTGAAGGTAGCACAATGCAAATGGAACTGAGAAACTGCTCCCATTTGGGGCTGATGTCAGTCAATAGCTTCCTCACGGGTATTGCTAACAGCTTTGGTAACCTGGGTCTGGGGCACCCTGCTTAGTGGCTAGGGTTCTCTAGGAACAGAAACTACTAATTAGTATTACAGAATCCTGGATGAGGACCAACAAGATGTCCTCCATTGTCTCAGTTGACCATGGCTAGCCACAATCAGAATGTCCACTTTGTCCACTGGGGCATCAAGGCATGCTGTATACTCCTTATATTCAGGATTTTCACATTTAATCAGAATTAAGTTAGCCAGTAGACATTTTAGATCTAAGATATCTTTAGCTTTCTGAAATGAGCTCTGTAGATTTTTACTGTCTTCTATTTTCTAAGGTAATGTTCCAAAATTAGTTTTAACTCCTTGCAAATTTGGTAGACCTCATCTGTAAGAACTCCCCAAAATGGAATTATTTGGAGAGAAAAGAGTTTGGTTTTATTAATATTCTTTGTTATTTTGTGTCTTTCATTGATTTCTTCTTTTTTTTCTTTTTGTTTGTTTGTTTGTTTGTCTGTCAAGACAGGGTTTCTTTGTGTAGTCCTTGCTGTCCTGGCACTCTATTTGTAGCCTAGACTGGGCTGACACTCAGAGATTTGCCTCCTGAGTGCTGGGATCAAAGGCTTGTGCCATGGTTTCTGTTCTTGAATCTCCGTTTGCTTTCTTGGACTCTCTGTAGCTCTCTGTGTTGAACTGTAATCATTTAAAACTGTTACTTCCTTCTTGATAAACATATTTAGTATTAAAATGTTTATCTAGGTGCTTTTGTCATGTGACAATTTCAAACAGGACCTTGTCCTGTAGCCTAGCCTGGGACCACACTCATCCTTCTGACTCAGTTTCCCTACTCAATTCCTTTTTGTTGTTTGAGAATAAGCCAGGTTGGCCTCAGCCTGGATCCTCATGTTAGTTTTTGGGCTACCTTTTGGGGTATAAATTACCACTTTAGCTCTCGTTATCTCAATTCTAATTCCCATGTATTTTCTTTTAAATTCAGTGGCTATTTGCTGATTATTCACATTGGACTTAATTTAGCTATTCTTTTGCTTTTAATTAACTTTATTCCATTTCATTGGAGAACAAGGAATTATCATGGCCTTTTCTTTTAACAGTCTGAGGTTTCCTTTACCTTACAGTATGAAGCATGCCCTACTTTAAGACAGAGAAGTTGAAATTGAAAACAGCTAACAGGTGATGTGAGGTTCTCTGGTAGTAGACTAAATTCTTTTAACTGAAAACCACAGTAATAAGAACCATGCTAGAACATTCTAATATACTGCTTGTTATTCATTTTTGGAAAGTACACTTGTCCTACTGATGTGAGGCATAGCTGTAGGTTATAAACTCAGGACTTTGCTTCCTGGGTAAGCTAAACAGGAGCAATGATCCTATCCTTGACTTAAGCATGCAGCATTTGTCTAGTTCTGTGTTACGAAAATGAGGATTTGCCTCACCCTGAAGGTTGAGATAAAGATAAGGTGAACAGATTTAGATAGACAAGTAGCCCACAGTAATCCTGTGAATCATAAATACTATTATCACTACATAAATAGTGATACTAGTAAGGACAGCTTATTAGCCATTTCCAAAAAACAAACGAAACCAAAAAAAAAAAACAAAACAAAAACAGTAACAAAAACAAAAACCCAGCCAATTTGAATCATACTGGCTTCATACACAATACAGTTAGAATAGAGAGAAAAAACCAAAACCAACCCCCCCAACAACAACAAAACAACAAACCTCAGTAACAATTCAGACCTTAACAAAAACTCACTAAAAATCCTTATAGAGTATCAAACTAGGAACTTAAGGAAGTAAATTTCCCAGGTGCTATGAAGTAGGCTCAGTGGTGAAGACCACTCACTGTGCTGTTCCTGCAGAGATCACAGGTTCGGTTCCCAGAACTCACCCGGTAGCTCACAACCTAGTGTAAGTTCAGTTAAAGGAGGTCCGACTCCCTCTTATAATTTCCTAAGGCACTAAGCACATGTGTGACACGTAGACAGAAATATATGCAGAACATTCATATAAGTAAAAGAAATATAAATACATTAAAAAAAATTTTTAAAACTTAAAAATCTATATAGCAAAAAAAGACCCAAGTTATGAATGTGGAAAAAGATAAACTGCAAATCAAAGACATATCCATAGTAAATGTGGTAGACACGATGTAAATGTCCTTGATTTCTAGTCCCTGTCAACATTGAGTTAAGTAAATATAAAATGTAAAAATTAGCAAAAATGAAGAGTAATTCATATGCCATATGAGTCTTTTTACATTGATTTGTTTATTGTGTGTGGATGAATGTACTTTGGAGACAAAATGGTCATGAAGTGATACACTCTTATATTCCACACTCAGTAGGCAAGAGTAGGAAGTAAGAAGATCTCAAATTGGAGGCCAGCCTGGGCTGCATAGTGATACCTTGTATCAAAAACCAAAACCAAGTGAAAAACAACTAAATCATCCACATGTAGGCATGCATGAGCAGAACCAAGATGAGCCAGGTGATGGGTATGTAAGATTCACTGGGATTTCGTGTGGCAATTAGGTAATTCTATAAGCATAGTAAAATGTGCACAATACCAGATCTTTGGAAATTAACTTCAAAATATAATTACAAAGAACAAAAAAGTAGAAGTATATGAGAAGGTTCATTGAAACATGTTTTATACAGAATCAGCATGGAATATCTTGCACAAATTTAAAAAATCCATCATTAGGAATTATTGTCCAAGAGGCCAGAATTAGACATAGGAACAAAACGAAAAGCTCCTCTGTCTTTGGAGAAATTATGCATTTAAATTTATGCTAATAGAGTCAACACAGCAGAAGGGGGAGGGGTATGCTTTTGCTAGGGTGATCAGGACTCAGCCCTTAATTTTATTCTTCCCACACATCAGCACGTCCTTACATTCCTACTCCCAAACGTAGGCTGAAGTGTTCATTTCCCTTAAATGTAAATCAAGGCCCCAACATTTCTCCCCTGGGTTATGACAGCTCTGATGAACTGAAATTTGAACAGGGGTCTGAATACCGGAAGGAAATGAACGCTGCAAATGCCCGGGGAAATCACGTTCTTGCTGAGGACAGAGCAAGTGCAAACCTGTGAAGAGCTTGCTTCAAGTGGTTAAGAAATGGGGGCAGGGGTGAGAGTGAGAGGGTTGAAGGCGAGCCCTTGAGGGGAGAGGTGCAGAAGACAGAGCTGGTCAAAAGCATGGAAGGTCAATAACGCACCAGCGTGTGGGGCTGATGTAAACAGGGCTGCATGGAAGACGAGAAAGTGAGGAAAGACTTTCTAAAAAGCAGAGAAGACACAGAAAATGAGAGCTCCGGAGTGAACAGACATCAAGTCACATGGGCAAAAACCTTCCTATTTCTAGTTTTAGTCATTTCACATAATGACTGACGTCACTCAGCTGAGACGCATGGGTTAGTAGGAGTGTGTCCATCTTCATCTCTTCTGCGGTCTCCAATTCTCAAGTTTCTTGTAGACATCTTGCAAGGTGGTTGTCTGCCTTGTAAGAAGCAGTTAGAAGATAACAATTCTAAAGCTGCCTTTACCATATACATTCGAACTATTTGGGGTTCAAGCCCTGGATAATTGGTAACAAGTTATATAGAAAAGTTGATCTCTGGCCGGGCGGTGGTGGCGCACGCCTTTAATCCCAGCACTCGGGAGGCAGAGGCAGGCGGATCTCTGTGAGTTCCAGGAAAGGCGCAAAGCTACACAGAGAAACCCTGTCTCGAAAAACCGGGGAAAAAAAAGAAAGAAAGAAAGAAAGAAAGAAAGAAAGAAAGGAAGGAAGGAAGGAAGGAAGGAAGGAAGGAAGGAAGGAAGGAAGGAAGGAAGGAAGGAAGGAAGGAAGGAAGGAAGGAAGGAAGGAAGGAAGAAAGAAAGAAAGGAAGAAAGAAAGGAAGAAAGAAAGAAAGAAAAGTTGATCTCTGTAATCATATCATCTTCAATTATTTGAAAAATAGTATATAATCAAGAAACAGATAAGAGAAAAAAATTTCAAGGTCTTGATTTATTCTACTTTTGAATGTGTGGGAGACCTGTCTTGTCCTCACCTCTTGGGATCATATGACTTAGTTACACTGGGGACAGTATGAGCTATAGTGACTATCACTTAGGAATGTACGCTTTAAGACTCAGTGTATAATTTTACATATTTTATCCTTGTAGACTGTCAAAATGGAATCCCCCCCTCAAAAGTCTGAGTTGCTAAGTAATGACAATTAAGAGATCCTGGCCTCATCTGCCTCTACTGAATGTGCAGGATACTAAGCTGCATGTCATATTGCTGAAATCACTACTATTTTGAGGTTCTTTAGCATACACAACCTTTACCATAACCTAATCTTTCTTACTGGGACAATGACACAATGTTATATTTTTTACCATTAGGGTGAAGTCCTTATCAATTATAAATAATCAGACATTAGCATATTTGAATCACACATTCTCAGGGAACTTACTGGAATAAAACCATTCCCGCCTAGTCATAGCAAAGTGAGTTCGCCACTTAGCACTTAGGAAATACTTTCTGTGACTTCTGTGACTATCCTTCTTTTTAGCTAACATTACCACTATTTATTTTATATATGCCGTCATTTTGTTTTTGGTGGTGATTAAAATTTTGGCAAATACTCAGTTCATTATAATTCTATTTTTTTTAAGAATTATTTTCCACTTTATAAAATCACATGCATATGGTTGGGCGTTTTGGTAATTGTGGAGACATAAAACTATTCATAACACTTCGAGCAAAAAATACTGTTAATATTTTGATGTATTCTCACCTAATTTTCACAAAAGTGCAAATTAACTTTTAAAAGGAGAAATGTCGATGCTGCCATTCCTTTCCCCAAGCTTTTCTAGAATCTTATCCTTTTGCACTACTTTGAATTATTGCCTCAATTTATTGACAAGATTATCAAAATTTTTAGACTTGCTTCCCTGATTGCATCCTTGGAAGCCCGAAGTCTGCCTTCCATCCTGTATCCTGATTCATGTGTCTGATAAACAAATTAGAACATGTCGCTCACATGTCTGATATGTGTAATAGAATATGTCACTTGTGTGTCTGATATGTGAATTAGAAAATGTCACTCCTCTGTAAACACCCTCCTATGGCATTCCACTTTTTTTTTTTTTTGTCAAAATAGAAACTTGAGTGAGCAATAAAGCCCTGCATTGTCTCTCTGTCCCGTTATTTACGTTTCTGGCTTACTGGTCTTTCCCCGATCTATGCCGTGTCTTTCTCACTGTTACACAAACTTGTGGGCTAGTCTCATTAAAGCTTTGCTAGAATTCTCTTCATCTTTTGCAAAACTCTTGTATTGCACATCCGTTTAGCTAAACCACTTGTCTATGAATTTGCTAAACATATAATTTTCCCACACCCTTTGTCTTCCATATTCTGCTCTTGAGGTTTTACCAAAATGTCTATCTCCTTCATGCATTTGAACTTTTAATTTCAGGGTTCTCTTTCCATTCAATTTTTTTCTTGCAGCTTTATTGAGGTATAATTTACATTCTACAGAACCCCCTCTCAAGTATACAAGTTGGTGGTTTCTTGTAAGTTGATAGAGAAGATTGTCCCATCACCACCTAATTAAGACCATTTCTATCACATCAAAGAGCTAGCTTGAATGGTTTTCCAGCCATCCCCACTTGCTTTTCCAGTCAGAAGCAACCATTGATGGGCTTTTTGTCTAAATATTTGCCTTCCATAAACAGTTCATATATGAATCAAGCATCACGTCTTCTTTTTCTCCCTGCATCTTTCAGTTATATCGTGCTTTTGTGGTTTGTCCATGTTGTAAAACTGTGTTTTTATTTCCTTTTGCCCCTAATAGTATTGTATTGTATGGAATGCGTCGTGTTTTCTTTATTTAAGGCCAATGAAAGACACTCAGATTGCTTCACATTTGGAGATATTTTGGCTAATGTTCCACTCATTATGCATAAAGAACCAATTTGAACACATCTTCACTGAAGCTTAGTGTTACCTTTTTATTGCACCTCCTTCTTGTTGTAATTTGAATTTCTTAATAATGATAATGATGGACACTTTAGCTTGTGCTGATTAGCAATATGTTTTTTCTTCTTCAATAAAACCTGTCTTCATATCATTTGCCAATTCTTTACTGAGTTGTTTTTTTCTATATTATTGAATTATATATTTTTTTGCATTTTCTGGGCATTTGATGTGCCAAGGTTTCCCAATTTTCAATGTGCAGATATTATCTCTTTATGATCACCCTATTCATTTCTAAATGTCTTCCTTTAAAGAAAAAGGTTTTAACTTTTAATAAAACCCAACTTATAAAAAACTATTCCCCCTTTATGGCTCATGAATTTGCTATTGTGTTGACTAACCCAAAGTCATAAAATTTTTCTTTTTATATTTTGATGTGGGCAGGAGAAGGATTCTAAAGACTACTCCGAGATTTGACAATTTTCTAGACTCCAGAATTTAAAAAAGCTATCATTTTCCAAGTGATGGTTTATTATTATCCAGCAATATCTTAAGGGACAAATGTATTAACATATTTGGGGGACAATAAAGAATCTATGAGGCTAGACAGAGGGAATGATGGGATCAGAAATGTTACCCTAGAAGTAATGGAAAACCTCAGTAGTCTTTTTGCATAGTGTTTCTGGAGATAATAAACTGAATAAGCAAGACTCAGCTAAAAATGTGAAGAATTTTTCTTCACACAATTTAGATAGCAGAAGACATTTATTTTGATTCTTGATCAAGGAAGAAAATGGTGAAACCATAAACACAAATTTACAGAAGTCAAAGCATAATTTTTTCTAAATCCATAAATATAACATGCAGAGTGTTTCTTACAGCAATTGTTAAATGTCAAGAGAATGTTTTTACTCCTGGAAGTAAAAATAAATTTAAGCATCATGTTTTGAATATTATAACTATTATAATATTTATTGTTCTTGCAAACATATGTTGAAGTCATGGACATTATTTCCTAAAAGCATATCTCTTCATTTCTTCCTCTGTCTTTCTTCTTCTACAAAACCCATGAAGCAGTCTTGCCCTAAAGACCTCTGTCAGCTGAAAAAAAAAGACATGTATTTTCTTAAAACTTGCAGCATGAAAAGTGCTGCATAGGACAAAACAATCTTAGAGTCCTGGTGCGGGAACTAGAGTCCAAGTGCACTCACAGAGAAATGGTGATGAGGTTTCTGAATCTGCAGCCTAAAGAGAAGATGACTAAGCAAAATGAAACTTCTAGAACGAGAGACAATTGCTTGATAGAAAGATGTCCCAGCACTCGGGAGGCAGAGCCAGGCGGATCTCTGTGAGTTCGAGGCCAGCCTGGGCTACCAAGTGAGTTCCAGGAAAGGCGCAAAGCGACACAGAGAAACCCTGTCTCGAAAAACCAAAAAATAAATAAATAAATAAATAAATAAAATAAAATAAAATAAAATAAAATAAAATAAAATTCCATATGTGGTCTCACCCGGGAATGGTGGATCGTTAGGCCACCTGTGATCATATTTTAAATGGCTCTTTAATTATGCAAAAGATGTTGAGTTTCTATATAGGCTCCACTGAGGTCTTCGTGGTGGGGCACGGATCTGGTGAGAGTCGCATCCCTAGAAGGCAGAGACACCAGACATCATTCAAGCTTTCTGTCTGTCAGACTGTCTCTATCTCTGTGTTTACACACGTGCGTTCAGGAAAGATCACACGAAAGTGTCATGAGAAGGCAGCAGTAAGCAAGCCAGGAAGCATGTCCTTGGCAGAATCTAAATAAGTCATACATGTATCGAGGACTTCCAGTCCAGCAGCGACGAGGAAATAAGTATCTGCTGTTGCAGTGTTGGTCATATCCCGGCCACCGCTAGCAAGCTATCTTTTCTGATCACAAAATTAAAATGTGTTCATTGGAATTAACTTGAAAACTACAGGGTGTGGGGAATCAATAAATATCTGGAATGTTTAAGGCACACATCCATTCTGGTAGAGGTACACTGAACGGTACTATCAAAGAGATTAGCAGCTAGGAGCTAAGAGCAGCGTTGAAACTGAGTTTCGTGGTCGTTTTGAATCATCTGGGTTTCTGAGCCCCTGGTAGTCAGCCAACAAGGAAGATGTTAGAGTTACTGAACTAGCAGCGTGGTGGTGGATGGAGGTCAGCGGTAATCTATTTGTTGCAGCCCAATGAGTTTGAAGCCTTTATAAACCTGTGGCTACAAATAATCCTTAGGCAGCCAGAAATGTATGTCAGAGACTCAAGAAGGGTCAGAGCTGACAGGCCTGGTGTCACAGATTTGCAGGACGGGGGAGGGGGAGAGCCTTTTATTTCAGGGGCTGCACTAGACTCTGTATCATATGAGTTGCAAAGGACACCAACATGGGAGATGTGGGAAGAGGGCCTTGTAAAACAAAAAGCAAAAGCAAACCGAAACCTAACAAGCCAAGTACATTTCAGAAGACAAGCGGCCAACAGTACAGCAGATTAGGGATGAAAAGAAGTAATATAGGACAGTGCACTGAGAGAGTGTGAGCAAGAAACACTTGGTTTCAGCAGACAGTGTATTACACAGTGGTAATTACGGTAATTATGGTAATAATAATAATGATCGTCAATGTATTAAGGACTTACTGTGGGATGAGAACTAGTGTGTGTGTAGATTTAGAAATGTAAGTATATTGAATGTACATATTTTATATATGCATCTCTCCACATAAATATGTAGACATACATGTAATGAAATATGTTAAACAATACTTAATATATAAATATAATGAAGTTTATTAATGAATACTTTATATGTGCTTTTCTGCATACAGCTATAGTACCCATTGTATATATGCACATACATATTAATAACAATTTAGTTAGTTCTTATGTTTTTGGTTCTTTGATCCTTGGAAATCATTTGTGAGGTAGTAATAAATTATTAGTAGTATGAGAGCCATTTTCAGGGTCAATTATTGCTAAAATAACCTTCTCGAGGAGCTAAACTTACAGTAAAGTTGATTCTTGTTTTGCATCCTAAAGAGTTTAAATGAGAAATCTTGACATGATTGGCATTCACATAGAAATCATCAATTCAAGAAAATTTCATAACCACACACTAATGGCAGTTGTCTGTTCAGGTTTGATTGCTAAGAAACTTTCATAAGGGATAAGAAATGGCTCCATATTTGCCTTGTCTTTTAATACGTGATTACTCATTTTGTTACAATTTGAGGAATTTGACGTGGAAGAATTCACCCTAAAACTTGTTGACTAGTAGACTGAATGATAATATTTAGTAAATTATTCTTTATATACATAGACATTTTATGGATTTAATGTGCATATGAGAATTCAGATGGTAAAATCCTGCCTATTTGAGTCCCCACATACATTTCATTTTATGGATAATTGAGCTTAATAATTTTCTACTTAAATTTAATCAATCAAGGCCATGGCAGTGAAATCAGAGAAAATTTGAAAATTATAGAATGATATTCTAGTTACATCTATTCACATTTTACAGATTGTGTATATTTATGCCCAAAGCTTTTTTTACTTTTTAATATGAATTTCAACACTGATATTAGTTTATAGTAAATCAAGAGGAATGAAATTTAATGACACATTGCCTGTCACATTAAAAAAAAATCGGCCGAAGAAAACTAGTATTTTTCTAAATAAGCTTATATTTGTAAAGACTTATTCAAGGCCCCTATTTATATTCTGAAGCAGTTTTTCCCATGTTTATGTGCTCTGTTAAATTCTCAGATGTGGATCTGTGCTTGAGGCTCAGGAACCTATAGTCACAGGCACTAAAAGTGGAGGACTTAAGAAATGTAAAAGCAATAATTATTAAATAAATATTAATTTTCCCTGTGAGACTGGTGTATAGTTGAGCAACATATGACTGTGAGCTAGAATTTGACCACTTTAAATGTTTAATCAATTCAAAAACATATTGGGATTTTTATTTATTTGACAATGTACAAACTTCTACTTCAGGTTACATTCTTAAAAAGAACATTTCTTCGTTGAATGATGTTTGATTTTTTTTTTCTTTACAAACTTTGGAACAATTTTTGTTTTCCATTTGCTAATATTTGCGACTTTAGGATTTTGGTCAATATGAATATGAAGTTATACTTTAATATAATTAGATATTACATTTAAAATAAGAACAAAAGCATACGAAGTTTCAAAGTCTAGTGCCTGTGTGTATGTGTGTGTGTGTGTGTGTGTGTGTGTGTGTGTGCGCGCGCGCGCGCGCATGCTTGAGTAGAATACATTTCTCCCTAAAGTTTATCTTAAACAGGTCTTATAATTTCGGAAAGAGCTCTAAAACAGGTGCATTACAAACAAGCAAAAAAGCTTGGAGAGAGGTAGTTTCAGTTTTTTTTTTCCTCCAACTGTAAAAGAAAATTACTGCCAGTACTTTTAATGTTGTTTACTTAGATGGAGATGTGCCAAATGTAGATGTTATTTACATCTATAGTGGGGGTAGTCACACTTGAAAATTTCTCACTTATATGTTGTTAAATATCAGCCTTGACGATGAGATAAAATGCAGCCAAAGGGGGTGCTGGGAACTGATTGGCTGTGTGTGCTTTCTTTATCTAATAGGTATAAAGGAACCGTGAAGAACAAAATGAATACAATTTTATTTTTATTAGCTGCTGTGTTTGCAAAAGCCATGAAATATGTGACTTCGTTAGAGCGATGAATTGCACACAACTTAGCAGGTCTAAGTTCTTGGCCAATTATTTACCACTGGATAAAATTATTAAAGGAAAACTGAAAAGCCTTTGTCTCAAGAGCATTAGCTATGTTTCTATATTTGTTGACCCGGGCTGGCTTTGTAGGGTTCTATGAACTGATGAGTAAATCAGTGTGTAAGTGAGAATGCAGCCCCAGTCAGTCTGGGAAAATCACAAGACTTGATTTGGAAAATGTCTTTATCCAGCATCCACGCTCCTGAAGTTCAAAATTTCGTGTGTTAATTCAAACGTCTCATTTGGTTTAATTCCAATACACATTTCAATTGAAAAGTTGAGATTTTAATCAAAGCTGTGTAAAAAGATAGAATACAATTTTTCACAAGATAATTATCACCATTTGACAATATGTTTTTTGTAATTTTTAAAGAAAAATAGTTGATTAAAAGTTTTCTTAGTCCAATTATCTCCTAATCTATGTAATTGGAATTTCTAATTCTTAGAAAGAATAGTGAGGGATGAAGATTGATTTTCTCCAGGCTCAAAGAACTGTTTTAGTGATACAGCATTTGAGTCAGTTAGGAATGAACACCTGCCCAGGAAAGATGTTTGGATTCTAACCACAGACCCAAGTGCCTTAACAGCAACAGCAGCAACAACAAGAATAACTAAACCCTCACTGTTGGCATCAGGAAACATTTAAGGCACATTAAGACAGTTTTCCCCCTAAAACTTTTGAAATGAAGTTGTGTTAATTTTGAAGTCATTAGCAAGACCACTTTGATTTTTAAAATGAATAACATGAGTATCTAAACCTTATTTTTTTCTTAATATTGTTCTTCTGAACAATTTGCCTATCAAATTCTCCTTTCTTTATTGTAAATGAGCCTTGCTTTAGAACAAGAAAAGATCCTAAATCACCCAAACTAATTTTTTTTTATTTTAAGAGATAAAGACTTATCTGAGTCAAGTAAGTTATGTTTTCTTTTTCTTTTTATTATTTGTGTGTGTGTGTGTGTGTGTGTGTGTGTGTGTGTGTGTGTGTGTGTATGTGTGTACACCCATGTGTGCCCATGTGGCACTCAGAGGACCACATTGTGGAGTCAGTTCTCTCCTTGTATCTTAACATGTGTTCTAGGGATCAAACCCAGGTTTCCCAGACTTGCCCAGCATGTAAGTGCTTTTACCAGCTGAGAGACATCTCACTGATCCACTAGTGACTGTGTTCATTTACTATTAATGAAGAGAAGGATAAATACCTTTTTATATTCGCAATTACTTTCATAGTGAGAGGTATCTCACCTGTTCATATGCTGTTAAAAAAGGAAATATCATGGTCCTGACTCTTGAAGAAGCAGAAACCTCCTTGATGGAGTTAGGTAAAAGTTGCAAAAGTATTTTAAGGGATGCTATATGATAATGGATGTTCGAGAGGTCAGACAATTCCTGGATTGATACTGTTTCTGACAATTATTAATTTGACCACCTGAATTTTCCCCATAATATACTTTAGAACTTTTCTTTCTCTATACAGAAATAGTATTTTGAAAAAGATTTTTCCTTTTAATACAATACTTAGCAAGTTAGTATTATAATATATGCTTTAAAGCTTAAATGAGTGTTTTACTCCACTAATGATAGGATGGAATTTTAACGTCTGCTGTTAAGAACATTCTATTCTTACTAGAAAAGAAAAACATTCATTGGTAAGTTATAAAACTATTGACAGTCCGGTTTAACTATTGATGGGTTCCATTCACAGGACAAGTGGCCTCTATCTAGCATTGTATTTTTGCTGTTGGCTTCCATTCTAGTTGTTATCTGAATGCAGAGCCCTTTTCAAAATGGCGAGAAACCACACAAGACAGCCTGCATGCGATGAGAACTATGTCACAGGCTCCTGTTCAGTGAAATTCAACCACTCCTGTTTGTTAAAGCAGCCTAGTGGAGAATACCAACTTAATTCTTTTTATGATAAATAAATGCAGAAGGAGACAGTGGGAGGTGAGCATGGTCAAGATCCACAGCATGTGCGTGTGAGAGAGACTGTCAAAGAATAAATAAATTATAATATAACAAGTGATAAACATTATGCCAGAGTTCCCAGAGATAATGACTTTTGTGGCAAAGTGAGAAGCATTGATTTAACCATTCATCGTCATTAGATTCTTGGTAGATATTGATAACCTTCAGTACTTGGAAGTAGATGGCCACTTATGCCGTAAACATACTGTTCTAGTAGAACTCAAGAAAGCCTTAGATCAATTTTTTTTTTTTTAATGTTTGCAATCAGGATAAAAACAGTCGTCTGGCCTCTGGGTCAGTTTGATGCCACCCCAGCTGTTAGTCTTTGGAAACTCTCAGACAGTACCTCTCGTGGGCAAGTCTTCCGAGATCTGTGCAGCTGTGTTTACCCCGGGTTTAAGTACTATTCTGATTGGAGAACAAAATTGCTTTGACTCAGCCACTGAGACAGAGTCAAGCACAGGGACTGTGACCGCTAGGGACTGTTACTCTGAACAGATCTAAATTTACCTGGGAGATGGGCCTGTGAGCTTGGCAATGAGGGTATTGCATTGAGATGGAAAGGCCTATCCATTGTAGGTGGCGCCATTCTCTAGCTGGGATCCCGGACTATAAAAGGGGAGCTTGAAGCACCTGGCCACCTGGCATTGATCATCAGGAAACAGGCAGCAATGAATGTCAATGCCAGTTGGCCAGGTGCTTCAAGCTTCTACTGGCTTCACTGCCTTGGGACATGAGACTGTACTTTTGAACTGTGCGCCCAAATAACCCCTTTTCCTTGAAGTGGCTTTTGTCAGGGCATTTTGTCACAGCAACAGGAAAGTGACTAAGCCAGAGCCAATATTAATTCCCTAGACAACCTTTTTCCGAGCCTTTGTAGGAACAGGAGTGCCAGGGTCTTATTTGGAGCCAATCAACATATTTGAATACCACTCATTTCTCCCATGAAGTGGGCATCCAATGATTGTGATCTTAGCGAACAAAACCTTTGTTAGCATAAGATAAAAAATAGATGACGTTTCTGGTAGCTTGGGACTTGTGCTTAAGATTTTTTCACATTAAGCAGCCCTGCCGTGCGTTTATGTTTCTAATTAATGCACTTCAAATGTTAAACAGTATTTCCCTTACCTTCACTCGGAGCTAAAACTGTTGAATCTATGTATCTCATTTTCTATGCTAGAATATGTTAGGCAAATTACATATGTCTTACGATAAGCATAAACATTTATTTCTACACATCTTTCAGGTGCTTCATTCTTATTCTTGGTGAAGAAAATCAAGGTATAGAGTTAATTATTCTAGTCTGTTTTGATGTCAATCTTACAATTTTGACTCATACCTGAATCGTTATGCTATTCCAGGCAGATATATAGTACTATGATACCCCTTTCCTTTTTTTGTGATGTAGAACAGTGTTTACAGAACTAACTAACTTACAATCTACCATGTCTGAGTGCTATGGATGGTGAAGAGAGGGAGCAGAGAAAGTCACTGAGATGAATTGTCCTTCAGAGTAACAGATTTATTAACACTGCAGGTCATGCTGGGGGATCTGAAGAGATGCTTCAGTTCTGCCAGACACAGCAGGGGATCTATGTTAAAGGTTTCCCAGGTAGGGAAAAAAAGTCACAATCCCAGGCAGCAGGCTTGGTTAATGTGGGACTATGCTATGTGCCTGTAGTCAGGTTGTATCTGAGTGATGGGGGGAGGAGGGACTCAGCTCTTTGTGAGATCAATGGGTGGCCCTCAGCTCTCCATAGCAGCATCTGGAGACCAGAGAGACCCTGGAGGTGTGAATGCATTTATGCAAGCTTTGGAAACAACACCTGAATGGTCTGGGGATTTTAAAACATTGGTGGAGGAAGGGCTGGAGGTTGATTTGGGAGGAGGATAAGAGTGTAGGGGTGAGTGTGACCAGACACTATTATACTACATGTATGAATTTGTCAAGGAATACATTGATAAAATTATAGGTCGTAAATTTATATTTTACTTTTAGACTCTGTGGATATTGGAGGATAGCCCAGAAATTTATATTTTTTTAAAAAAATCCATCTTCTGATTCTCATGCAGCTGCCTATGGACCACCCTGCTGAAAGGTGGTGATTGTTTTGAGACATACATTGCAGATGATTTTCTTTGCTTCTTTCCCAACCCTTCCTTTCAATGAAATAGAACCTGGTGTTTTCTTGGTCTCCTAAAGTCTCAACCTACACATTTCTTTGTATTTAGTTTCCTGCTTTTTTGTAGTTAGGTTCTTGTGCATGCCTGCATCGCCCGACAGTACATCTCATTTGCTTCCAATGTCTCCTGTCACCCTCCAAGCTGATGACTCTTCCAAAAGCTTTCTCAGAAAAAGAACACCTCAAGATCTACCTTACAAATCTACTCCTGATGAGTTCTCTCCAATGGTAGTCATTTTAGTTAGAAGATCATTTGGGAACGCCAGTGACTATCAGACAATCCTGTGTGGGAGGATGCCATATGTATTTATTTTGGGGGGGGGGGCGTCACATATGCCAGTGCATGCATACATGGAGGCTAGAGATCTGTCAGGGTGTCTTCTGCTATCACCTTCTACTTCATTTTCTTTGGGGGAAGTTTTAATTGGTATAGGACTGACCAAATCACCTATTTCATATTGAGAGAGGTAGGAAGGATGTTTGAGGAATTGGTTCACCTGACCTAAATGGTAAAATTGTGTATAAAATGTCCTTCTTATTGTTATGCTATCTGGAGGGTGTATAACATTGTCCCATTTCATTCCACTCCTTCATAATGTATCGCTCCTCCATCTTCTCATTGCAATTTTCAATCTTTTATTTACTTCAGTGATTTTTTTCCTATTGTTTCTCTCTATTTTTTTAAATGATCTTAAGGTAATAGGCGCTTACTGATATGAGGCATTTTCTGTCTTCTAAAATAAGTCACCCCTGCTAAAACTTTCCCTCTCAGAACTTATCTAGTTGTCTCGCCCGAAGTTTGACAAGTTGTATTTTTCATTTTCGTTTATTTCAGTCCATGACTTGACTGTATGGTGTCTGGTTCTTAAGTGAAAAGAGAATTTCCTGTGAACATTTTGGTTTTATTTTTACTTTATGTCTTTGAGGTCATAGACCATTGTAATCCAGTTCTTTTAAGTTTGCCAAGCTTTCTTTAATTGTAATTTTATTTTACTTTATGTGTATGACTATTTTGCCTTCCTGTACGACTGTGGGCCACTTGCAGGTCTGGTGACTATGGGGACCAGAAAAGAGTATCAGATCTCTTGGCCTGGACACACATAAGGTTGTGAGCCACAATGTGGTGCTGGGAGTCGAACCCAGGTCCTCTGGAGGAGCAGCCAGTGTCCTTTACTGATGGGCCATCTCTTCATCGCCCCCACTCCCATGAGCTTCTTTGAAGGCACAGTTTATCTCCATGTTTGTCCTTGTGAGCACTTGAACACAGTGTATTTTGCCGTTGTTAGGCAGAATGTTCTTTCCCTGGAGACTGGAATCTGTTGCTGAATCTCTGTGATTCAACTGATAATCTGTCTAGCACTTTGGTCAATTGTTGAGGGAGCGTGCTGAAGTTTCCAGGTGCAGCTGTGACTTCTGTTTCCTCCTTTCAGTTATCACAGGGAATTTTTCAGCTCTCTGACATACCGAGCATCACCATATTCCGTTGGCAAACTGACTCATTTACCATCTTGTTCTCTTTCTTCTTTGTCTGTATTAGATACTTTTGCTGCAAATTCTATTTTAATACATATCACTTTCCATTTTCTCTGATACGTGTTTGCTTGGCATATCTTTTCCAAATCTTCTTTGAATTTTCCTCTATTACAGTTGAAGCAAACCTCCTGGGACACTTTAGGGAGAGAGAAGAGATAAGGACCCCTGGCATTTCACTGACACTACCCAGGGATCTGTAAGAACACAGCTTTTTGGGTCTGTGAAAGCCTGTACTTACACTGTTTGGAACATAGATGCTTTTCATTGCTGGCTAGTGACAAAATTCCTGATTTTTCACTAGACATCACCCCAGTGGGAGAAGAAGGAACACTTCAGTGCTTTATGGAGGTAATGAGAGCCCAACAAGTTCGTGTGGTTTCCACACAGGGTTGGGGAAATTAGTACTACCTCAATAAGATGAAAGTCCCAGCACTGAGCTCTACTTCTGATAACAACCCAAGCAAAGGATAGGGGTGAGGGTGGGTACAAGGTGTCTATGACAGTTTTTCAAGAAAAGGAGTCCACGATATCTACTCATCCTTTGCTGACATGGGTGAAACACAGCCATTTTTGGGGGGAGGGGGATGTTTGTCTACAGTAGAGTGGCTACTGTCTACATGTTGCTTCCTGATCTTCCGGCTAGAGCCAATAGGCTTTTGATGAGGAATTTGTTTTGTTTTGAGACAGGGTATTGCTATATACCAAGATAAGTCTCCAACCTTTTGTTAATGCCTAGCTAGGGGTGGACTTAAACTCAAGGTTTTCCGGACCCAGCACCACGAGGGCTAAGATTATATAACCATGTGAAGCTTGAACATATTTCATCTCTACCCACTTGGCATTTCTAGGTTGCTAGCTTTTCAGATTTAGATCTGGAATATATGAGGGTAGGAAAATGCACGTCTATCTTCTCAGAGGCAGAAGCCTCTTAATAAGATTTTACAGCAAGTGTAAGATTAATATGTCTGGAACTCAATAAGTGCTTGTTGGATGGTAATAAGATCCTGTTGGATGGTTTATAGAAAACATAATAATAATAATATTCTCTGAGTCCAAAATTTCAGATCCTTTCTCCTAGTATCATCTTCATTGTAACTGTATTTTATAAACATGCATTTATATGATTATTTGATTAACATATTGCACTTTGTTAAAATTTCATGTAGATTGCTAGTAACAATTTATATTTATTCAGCAATGTAGCACTAAGTGAACGACATAATTCTTTTATTTGGAAAATGTATATATTTAATTAATTTATTGATACTAAATAAATAAAAATGTAAGTCAATAAATCAGCAGAGTCAATTTAAAAGCTTCTTCTAATTTTTTTTATTATTCTTTGTCAGTTTTCACACGTGAACGTCAAGTATTTTGCTGATTTTCACCACAATCACCCTCCCTCTCTTCTGCCCTTCCCGCTGTTCCTGACCCGTTTCTTCTCATCAACTCCTCCCCTTCTATTTTTCATTTCTTTTTGTTTATTTATTTGCTTGTTTGTTTTGTTTTTATGACTCACTGAGTTTAACTGGGGTTGCTTCCCTGACCATGGAGGGGGAAAGGCTATTCACTGAAGCACAGGGCAACTTACGGTTCGCTATGAAAGAAAATGGCTCTCCACAATCGTTGCAGCCAATAGCTCCTCATGAACAGGAAGGACTTTAGGAGTCTCTGTGCCATCTCGGGTAGGTCTTGTGTAGGTAAACATGGCTGCTAGGAGTTCATGGGTTCAATGGCCGTGCCACATTCAGAAGACAGCACTTCATAGTACTCCTCCCCATCTTCCAGCTCTTACAGTATTTCCAACCCCGTCTGGCATGTTCCTTGAGACTTGAAGGAGGTAATAGAGATGCCTCACTTAAGTCTGGGAACTCAACAGTCCCATTCTCAGCACTCATTTATGAGTTTATGCACTAACTGTTGTCAAATGCAGAGAAGCTTGTCTGACCAAAGCTGAGGGCCTCAGTAATCTATGGATAGAAACATAATTATCAAGACGGAAATACGGCACTATATGCATTTAGCAGTGATAGGTTTCCCCCTAGGGCCTATGAACTGTCTAGTCATAGGCTTTTGATTAGGGTTACAGTATCTGTCATGAATTCTCCCCTGTGAAGAGGGCATCAAAGCCAACCAGAAAGTGATTGGTTACCCCCATAATTGTCATAACCATATTACACCAGTAGTGCTTCATGCCTCGCAGGTGGGTACTGTAACTCTCAAGATTCATATCTGGTAGGATAGTTGGTGACTTTTCTCATCTAGGAGTTTTCATAGCACCTTCTGGCACTATGAAAGCTAGTCAAGCAAGGAAGAAGTAGCCAGCTCAGGTCCAGCCTGATTTCTCAATGTCCTGCAACTAAAGTATGTGTGCCTTTAGTGATAGGGGCTTACCATCTGGTTCTTGAGGGCAATCAAGAGCAATGACTTCTGGAGCCTCAGTGACCAACAATTCACATCCAACACTGGGATTTTTGTTTAATAACTCATGGATTCTGCAAACAGCATTATCCATTCATGCAGGGTACCTCTGTTCAAAGTTCTTAAAAATGTTATACTTTATTTATATATGCAATATTATATTATATAATTATATACAATATATTATATATGTTATATAATATTATATTATAACAGTATATAAAACAGTAAGTTTCCATATAACTTTTTTCTGCATCCTTACTTTGATTCTCCTTGTATCCCACATTTTTTCTAGCCCTCTCTTTACTTTCCACCTCAAGTGCAGATTCTTCATGAATGCTATAGAGACTTACGCCTTGCCTTGTTCTTCTCAGCCAGTTTCCCCATGAAAGAGAGCAGTGTATCTTGTCCATTATCAGAGAACTTCCGTTACTCACGCCACACATGAATGTGGTAGATACATATACAAAATACACATTTAAAGTTATCTTATTTGACCTTCACAACAACTATTGCAGATAATTCTATTTTTCTCATATAAAGTTAAGAAAACTGAGGCACTAACTTCATTTAGCAGATGAAAAATTCACCTGAGGTCAATCAATGGAGTTTCCAGATCTCAGCCTGGCTCTAGAGTAGGCATTCTTTCATTCCTTATTTCCTCTCTCATTCTCTCTGTTCCTTTCTCTCTTTCTACTGGGGATTTAACCTAGGTCCTTGTACACACTGAACACATACTCCTATGCAAACCACACCCCTATGAGAAGACGTTCTTACTTTTGACATTTTCCTAGTAAAGCTCCAGAAGGAACTGAGAAAGTCCCTTTATGATGGTTTCTGTTTCTGTCTCTGCCCCATCCCATTATTTTCTCAGTCATCAATTCTAGAAGCTCATTCTGTCCTCTTACCCTTAGCAACAGACTTCCTGTCTTTAGTGTTTCAAGTAAAACACACATCTGTCTTTCCATATGACAATGCAAGATTTTATAGGTGCAGTATGACCTAATTCACATAATGTAATATTTAAATGCCTTTCTTCCTGGCTTTTGGTTCCACAAATGTCTTCTGCCCTCTAACAATACCTCCCTTTCTGCAGGACTTTCAGCTAAAGGTAATAGCTCACTGCATTCTTGAAGCTTAATTGAGGCCACTTCATCGAGCTTTGGCCATTGAATTGTAAAGGTGTTTGATGTGTGAAATGTCTTCTGCATGCCGCTTAAATGAAAGAACTATTTCATTTCCCCCATGTTTGTAGATGTTATGATAAGAATTTTGGGATCATATTCAAACATGTGTGATGGATGAGAGACCAGACAGCACATAAGAAAGACTTGGTTTTATGAAGATGCCTCATAAACCTCTGCTACTTATCACTGAGTTGTTACCTAATAGAGGAAAATTGATTTTCTTATTTTGGGTCCAGGAAGATTGCTTAGTGCAGTGGTTCTCAACCTTCCTAATGCTGCAACCCTTTAAGATAGTTCCTCACATTGTAGTGACACCCCCCCAACCATAAAATTATTTTGTTGCTACTTCATAACTGTAATTTTGTTACTGTTATGTATCATAATGTAAATATCTGATATACAGGATGTCTGATATGCTACCCTCAAGAAAGGGTTGTTCAGCCCCCAGGAGTCATGACCCACAGGTTGAGAAACACTGCCTTAGTGGGTAAGGACACCTGCCACCAGGCCTGATGACTTGAGTTTGATTCTCCAGGACTGAAGCAAGCAATGTACTCCCAAAAATTGTCCTTTGCTCTCACATGCCCACCATGGTGTGTATTCACCCACAACACAACATACATATGCACAAAACAAAATAAATAAATGTGCAATAAGAAGTTCTTGTTTAAGGAACTTTTGTTTTAGATTTGTTTCATCAGTTGAATGAATGTTCTTAGAGTGGATTTTATTTTTTATTTTATTTTATTTTGGTTTTTCGAGACAGAGTTTCTCTGTGTAGTTTTGCGCCTTTCCTGGAACTCGCTTTGTGGATCAGGTTGGCCTCAAACTCACAGAGATCCGCCTGCCTCTGCCTCCGGAGTGCTGGGATTAAAGGCGTGCGCCACCACCGCCCGGGGCCACCACTGCCCGGCTAGAGTGGATTTTATAATCAGAGCTTCAATCCTTTATTTTATATCCCAAAGAATAAAGCATAGGTTTTAGTACAAAGAAATGGCTTGGCAAAACGCTACATTCAAATCAATTATTGACTGATAGTTTTTTCAAGAATGACAATGTTTATTAAGCGAAAAAATTTTCTCTAAAATGAAGTGTTCATATCTCATTTTTAAGAGAAAACCATGTTTATCTCATTTTTAAGAGAAAACCATGTTTTTTCTTGGCTATTAACAGATATATCAAAAATAAAAAGAAAAAATCTTAGTTGTAGCTAAAACTCTTTCTATCTGGCATCAGTGTCTTCTAGTTTTATTTTATTTTTTAATTTACATACACTTACACCCTTACACACACATACACAACCGACTGAGTCCATTCAGTATTGCTCATATGTACATGTTTAGGGATGACTATATGGGATCGGACAAACCTATCAGGGAGTTCTTTCCTGTAGAAGATTGAGTCTTCCTCTATCGGCAGCCATTGCTTCTCTGTATGTCTTCCTCTAGGGCTTGGGGCTTGTGGAATTTTCCACATCAATGATGGCATATTCACCAGAGTTGTCATTACGCAGGTCTCGTTTAGGCAACCTTATTGTTGAGATTTGATGGGTGCAGCTTCCCTGTCTCATCCAGAAGGCACTATAAGCAGGTATCGTGGTCCTCTGACTCTTAAAATCTTTCTGCTTCCTCTTACTCAATGTTCTCTAAGCATTAAGTGTAGAGATGACAGTGCAGATGTCCCAATGGAGGCTGTGCACACCATAATCACTTATTTTCTGTATTTTGAACAGAGGTAGATCTCTGTAATAGTTTTCATCTGCTGCACGAAGAAGCATGTTTTATGAAGGTTGAGATCTTCACTTATCTGTGGTTATAATGATAAGTATTTATAATATAGTTAGAAATTATATTGGCTTAGGAAAATAGCATTAGTAGATTCTCCTCTGGTCTTTGACCTCTCCAACCACGGGTAGTAAGCTAGGTTTATAGTACCAGGCATGAACCGCTTCCAGTTAACTGAGTTTTACATCCAATTAGACAGCGGTTGGTTACCTCCAACATAAAAGTACCACAATTGCACCATAGGGGATATCTTGCCAGGTCAGTTATCATTGTGATTCATAGGCAATACAACTATGTAAGCATCTTAGTTATTTTTCTATTGCTATGAAGAGACACCATAACCAAGGCAACTCTTAGAAAAGAAAGCGTTTGATTGGGGGCTTGCTTCCAGATTTAGAGGGTTAGTCCATGATCATCATGGAAGAAAACAAACAGGCATGGTGCTGGAAAGCATGCATCCTCCAACACAGCCACACCTAATTCTTCCCAAACAGTTCCACTCCCTGATAACTAAGCACACAAATATATGGTCTTATGGGAGCCATTGTCATTCAAGCCACCACAATAATATTACTGATTTCTCCTCTTCTTAGGTAGCCTGTGCATTACCTTCTGAAACCATGAGATACAGTCCTCAGGAAATATGCCTCCACATAAGTTCCAGTTCAATTTCTCCAAGTCCCGTGGTTAAATTTTGTGATTTCCCATGGGGAGTCAGGGAATGGGGGGTAGATTAGGGAGGAAGGCTCAGGCGAGGGAGGAGGGAGGACAGGGGAATCTGTGGTTGGTATGTAAAATAAATGGAAAATCTCTTAACAAAAAATAAAAATAAAAAAATTGTGATTTCTTAATCAATAGGGTCTTACTCTCAAGTTCTAGGAAGCAACCTAGACAATGGCAAAAGTCTGCATTGTTTCTGAGGTCCCTTAGGCTTCCTTGACCAACCAACTATTTGAAGGGAGGGTTATGATGCTTTCCATTGCAGTTTTTTTAGACAGTTACCCTGTGCACTAACTCCATTAAGTGTGTGTGTGTGTGTGTGTGTGTGTGTGTATCCATTATACATTACAAAATTCTCTGAATTCTTTAGTAAGATCTAAGAGCCAGTTGATATTTTATATTATTTATATAAATTTCTTGCTTTTATTTTTAAATTATTGTAATGCCTTTTTATGTATATGAGTGTTTTGCCCGCATGCATGTCTGTGAATTACATGTGTGCCTGGTGCCCACAAGAGCCAGAAGAAATGTTAGATCCTCTGAAACTGAAATGATAGATCCTTGCACGTTAACATGTGGGTTCTGGAAATTGAAACGGTGTTCTCTGCAAGAGCAGCCATTGCTCTTAATTGTGGCACCACCTCTCCCATCCCCAAATGTCTTGTCTTAAAGGACAATAAAAAAATCTGTATGTGCATATATTGTATGTATACGTTCACGTAAACCTATTAAATAATCAGTTTTCCTATGACATTTTCAAACTTTCTTCATGTTATCTCTTCTCACTCCTCCTCCTTCTGCTTAAACTGCCTTCCCCCTCCACATATTAATGTCTCCCTATGTTCTCTACCTTAATGTTTTTTCCTTGTATATTTGTATGACTTTTCTCTCCAGTTTGCAACAATGTGAGCTTTTTTTAAAAAAAGGAAATATATCTTTTGTTCTTGTTTGTTCCTTTATATAGATTCTGAGTTAATGTTCAGAATTAGAAGGTATTAGCTTCTCCATGATAGAAAGAGACTTTAACAAGAGCAGATATGGACAATTCCTCCACAATCCAGCTACCAACTCAATTTGGTATGAAGCTTTAGTCATTCTTTAAAATTTTTGGTAGAATATGGAGACAGGACAGTTCTTTCATGAAAGGGAAATTTAACATTTAAAATATGATTTAGATTTTTGATGTATGTTTTCCTGTCAGGTATTATGCTCCAGGCCTTTAATCCCAGCTACTTTTGAAGCTATGATAGAAAGAATATAAATCCAATGGCAGCCTGGACAGAGTAGCGGGACGTTGTCTCATAAAAATGCATTTCAAATTTCTCATTAATCTGAATAACAAATTTAAAGAGTTATCATTCTTCCAAAGATATAGACACTCTATTTATTGTAGGCTTTGATACAATGAGAAAAATTCTTATAAGAAAAAATTTGATCTGCAAAACTAAATTAAATTGCTAAGTGATGTTGCCAATCAGTTTACTTTAGATTTAATCACTGCAAAAATTCCATAAATTGAAACTATAAAAAATGTAATTATGTAACTCATAATGAGCATTGTACTTTATAAAATTACATAGCATATATGTATGTATATATATATTTATATATATACACACATACATATGTATGTCTATTGCTTTGTGTCTTAACACAATTTCCTGCTGTCTATCTCAGTCAGGTTTGTCTCAACCTTGTGATCTGCCTTCCTCGGCCACCCCAGTGCTGAAGTGACAGGTGTGTGTCACCACACATGGGTTAATTTTCCTTGTGTTGAGGACATGTTAGGCCTCTAACCTTCTCTTCTTTGTGTTTAATCAAAACAAACCAATGAAAAACGTCAGTGAATCAGAATCTACAAAAGAAAGGAAATCAAATTTTTTTTTTTTTTTTTTTTTTTTTTTTTGGTTTTTTTCGAGACAGGGTTTCTCTGTGTAGCTTTGCGCCTTTCCTGGATCTCGCGCTGTAGACCAGGCTGGCCTCGAACTCACAGAGATCCGCCTGGCTCTGCCTCCCGAGTGCTGGGATTAAAGGCGTGCGCCACCACCGCCCGGCGGAAATCAAATTTTAAAAGGAAGAGAAAGAGCGATAAAACCTACGGTATCTGTCAAGCGTTTCAATGCTCCGCATCTCCAATTAAAGGTAGCATTGCAGATATGCCTTCTCATTGCCTTTCTGGGAGTCTGTT
The DNA here is from genome assembly GCF_007827085.1 of Peromyscus californicus insignis. Taxonomy (NCBI): domain Eukaryota; kingdom Metazoa; phylum Chordata; class Mammalia; order Rodentia; family Cricetidae; genus Peromyscus; species Peromyscus californicus. The sequence goes on from NW_026294525.1 coordinate 35,942,284, forward strand.
ATGAATGACTAGTCATTTTGAAAACCAAACCCTAATGTTCCACAACTAATATCTGATCAATAAAGCAATATTTTTCATCAAGTTAAAGCCATCACTCTAATACACACATGAAGTGAGTGCATGGGAAACTGGAACTCTCTAAATGAGAGAGGAGTGAGACATTAAAACCAGCTCAGCATTGAGGCTGTAGCATGGCCCTATGCTCAGCCACGGAGCCACAAACTCTGAGACCAGAATCCTTTGCTCTCTTCTCAATCAACCAGCAAAAGATAAATTCTGTGACTTTTTTCCTCATGACCTAGGCTTTACTTCTCACAGTAAGAAACGTCTTGTAGCACAGAAACTTTGATCTCCAAAACATTTCTTTTCCTGATGTGACATAAAGAGCTGATTTTTTTTTTGTTTGTTTTGGTTTTTCGAGACAGGGTTTCTCTGTGTAGCTTTGCGCCTTTCCTGGAACTCATTCTGTAGCCCAGGCTGGCCTCCAACTCACAAAGATCCGCCTGGCTCTGCCTCCCGAATGCTGGGATTAAAGGCGTGCGCCACCACCGCCCGGCAAGAGCTGATTTTTGAAGTAAAAACTGGCGTATTGTATTTATTTTCTTTCTCTTTGCAACTGAGAAATTGTTGTCCTATTTTCTTTTCAGCATTGGAAGAAATCCCTTTATGTACATGCTGCATCCCTCTTGGACTAAAATGCATCGTGTAATAATCATCCATTTTTTTATCATTACATTCACATGAAAAGATTTTGGTAATTGTGAAAAAACTTTTATCTTTCAATAAAAATGATACTTTCAAGATTATGATTTCCCAACATTCAAAAAGTTTGAGTCTCACAACCAAAGAATGACAAAAAAAAAAAAAAATGTTGTTACCTTCCATGAGTGGGTAATCCTCATGCTTAGGCATTAACAGAGGAATGTACTTAGAGGAAGAATTTGGCTGCTGATGAGATATTGTTTTTCTGAATTTACTACTTGGCTTTCAGTTATTTTAATGTTTTTTTTTTAACTATAGGAATTATTTTTGCTATTTGTTGCTGTGTCAATTACATTGCTCATTGTTGTGACCAAATCCCTGACAAGAAGTAGTTTTCAGGGAAGGAAGTATTTTGAGGGGATGCATGGGGGAGGGCGCGACAGCAATGATGAGTGTGCCCAACTAGCTTTCTGAGTGTATTAACAAATTCATTTGGGAGACCACAGGCCAAGTCTTCCCTTCTCAGTGAAATATTTCTGGAAATGTCCTCAAAGAAACACCAAGAGGGGTGTCTCTTGGGCAATTTCAGTTCTTCCAAGCTGACTGTGAAGATTAATCATCCCAACTGACAAAGTCAATGGCTGCCTTGAAATGACTGACTCTTCTTAGTATTTCTTTTTAACTTCCTTTCTAGGAATATAAGCACACATATTTCTGAAAGGCAAGGTACTACCATATTGTCATATTGTAAACCTCCAAGACAACCTTCATATTCATAAAAGATATGGTTCAAATAGTTACCCAGTAAGCCACCTACAATGAACCAAACCTCTGACACATCCCCAGTGGGTTTGACAACTTTCATTTTTGGAATAGACAACTGGTGACAGCCTTCTTTAAACATTTCAAAGTTTCTATGTGGAAGACTTAAAGTCATTGTTTTCTATATTATCCCAAGGGCTAAAAGAGTTTATATGCCTATCCTATAGGAACATAAATGATTCTTAGTATAATGAAGAGTATTTTAGCAACAAGAATTACTAAAAAATAAAACAAGTCACCATAAATTATTCCTGTTTAAATACTTAAAATAAATGGAATTCCTTCAATGAACAGATTCAGAGATAGTTTGAACAGTCACTCAGTAGAACTGTGATTGTAGAGTTATCATGGTAGTACTTTAGTAATATGAGGTTGTATTTGAGTTACAAGCTCACATTGAGATGTTAAAATTCAACAGATTTTTAGATTTAATTTCATACTGTAGCTATCTTTAAGCTATATAAATCTATGGTCACTATCAAAGTAGATTTTTATGCCTTAGTGTAGACAACTGCTCTAGAATAAATGGGTGAATGGGTGATTATATTCTTTTGCTATATTTCTTTTGATAAAGAGTTTGCTAGCAAATTAGCCCAAGGATTACAATCTTCAAAAGTAAATAACATCCAAAAGAGGTTAAAGGAAACAAGTCAAATCAGAGAGCAAGCCTGTCTGGAGATAAATCATCCTTGGTAAGCAATCTTTAAATGATGGAGGGTCACCAGGAACTTTATGTAGAAGATGATTATTAGGCCATGTCTGAGTCCATTGAAAATGTGTAATAACTGAATCATGATAGTAGGACCAAGTGGTGGAATATACTACAGATGTTTGTCATCTCACTCATGGAGAATACTGGCCAAACCTGTTCATGACTATATAAATACATATAGCATGCATTATAGCATCCAAGTAATGTCCAATACAATTCAGAAGAGAACAATGTGGGAATCAGAATCTCACTGTAATAATTTGCAGTTAGAACTATTACTGTCCTGTTGATTAAAATGTGTATAATCAGAGCACTTATGCTGCTGGTACCACCAAGAGATACAAGTTAACAACTACAATGAACTCTCTATGTATTAGGTCTCTTTTTTGACTCTTGAACTTCTTGAGACTACCTCTGTATCCCTGTTTGGCTATAGTCATATGCTTCTACTTAATACTCAAGAGATGCTTCTCTATGGTGAAGACTCAATTTATTTTGTTATTCTAGTCCACTCTACACTTGTATTTTGATAAACTGCAATTAAAATGAATTACAAAAATTGAGGAAAATACATACAAAATACTAATTTCTATTAGTTATTTCAATGAACCTTGTCTTCAAAATGCCTGTAAAAATTTCTAAAAACTTTACTCTTGATTTCTATAGTATAATTCACAAGCATAATTGCCAATTAAGTGCCTTATTAATGCTAATAACCTTTGGGAAATGTATACCATGGTAAAGCTTTACTTTTATGTATTGTGTGTACATTTTACAGTACATTTGAGGCCCTGGAAAATCAACATAGCCAGTACATTCATATTCATTAAGTGAGAAGTAGAGAACAGCTTTATGACTTTTGGTCTATAGTAGCTTTGGTTAACATTTCAGTTATAAAACGTAGGCAGGCTTTTAATAGTCATAACCCATTTTGAAACCAAATCCTTGTGAAAACAATGAGCCAACTCCTAAAAAACTTATCAAAAAAAGCTTGAAATTTGAGTAAAATGTAGGGATATATGTTCAACACTAATATCAGGTGATGAAGAACTACAAATCTGTCCCATTATCATAGAATACAAAAGGATTTGGGACTATATAGGAGAAATATTCATTTCATACCGAACACTCCTCCATCTTTTTACTGTGGCAATCATTGACATAGAGAGCTCAAAGACTGCATCAGTAATAATGAGCATGTGCAAACCCTGTAGTTCAGTCTTTAAAATTATGTTAAATTAACAGACTTTGCCATTTAAGAAACTGAATTATTCCTCCCCAATTAGTACAATAAGTAAAATTTTTATGATTGAATTTGTATCACTCAGTTTAGCCAGAAAATTCAGCTCTTTTTTTAAATCACTGGTCCTACTAACATTTTAATCTTTTTTCTTTTTTTCTATTAAAGTTCAGTTTTTTTTCCAATCCATAAGGTCTTTCATTGCTTTTGTTTGTTCAGATTTGATTTTATTTTGTTTTATTTGATAGAGGGTTTCACTATGTAGTCTTGGCTGACCTGGAACTTGCTGTGTAGAATAGGTTGGCCTTCAACTCACAGAAATATACCTGCCTCTGCCTCCTGAGTGCTGAGAGTAAAGGTGTGTGCCACTACCTCGGCCCCAAATCCAGATTTTCAAAACTTTGCCTACATACACTGCAATGTCTTGTACACTTCTATTTTTAGGCTTCATTTCCTGGATAATATTTTAACCCTTAATTAACTAGGAGAATTCCATATTCTTCAAGGCTGTGGAGACCATTCACTAATAATTTTGAGAGCACTTGTCATTACTTTTACTACCCTTTTGACTGATATGTTGGGGTGAGGAAAGTCAGGGTCTTATTCTACTGCTAGGTAAGCAACGGGCTCGCTAATTCATGTACCCAGTGATTTCAACGTTGTGCTGGAACAACATGTCCATTTACTTTTAGGGAGATTCTTCAGATGGTGGGAAAGAATTTGTCTTGGTCTTGGAGTAGATAGGAATATCCTTTTGTAGAAGGCTGGCCATAAAAAATATCTATTCCAGTCATAGTTCCTTCTAAGCTTCATTCATATGGTGAATTATCTAGAAAAAAATCAAAGAGCTCTCTCTAATAATATCTTTAATGTCTATCAAACATGATGCTTAGGGATACATATCTAATATAATAATTTCATACTTAGAGGCTTCCTTTATGGATATGCTGCTTCCTAATAATGTATACTGTTCTTGACCATAGAATCATCAACATATTTACAAGGAGCAAAAATATATACCCATAGGCAACCAGTATGGTTCTCTTATACATTGTCATATACTAGAAACCATATTTTTCAGGTAAGACTTCCTAATACATCCATATCTATCACAAATCTTCACATGAGCTCCACTGCAAAGTCCAGCATATACAACCAAATATAATGGAAAGTAGCAGTCAAGCCTGGTGGTGTATGCCTGTAATCCCATCTACTCAAGATACTGAGGATGTGAGTTTTAGACCAGCCAGGGCAATTTTGTGAGACCCTGTCTCAAAATAAAAAAAAAAAAACACTTTTGGGTAGGGCTATGTAGCCCAGCTGTGGAATGATTACCCTGTGACAAGTCTTTCTCTGCCCTGCCAGCCAGCTACCAAATAATGACACAGAGACTTGTTATTAATTATGAAAGCATGGCTTTAGCTTAGGCTTGTTTTTAACCAGCTCTTATAGCTTAACCTATTTCTATTAGTCTATGCTCTGTCATGCACCACTCATCCTGCTTCTTCTGTGTCTCCTGGCATCTCTCCCATGCCTACATTCATCTCCTACTTCCTCTCTCTCTGACTGGAAGTCTCGCCTATAGCTCCTGTGTACTTGGCAATTCAGCTCTTGACTAAATCCATCGCAGCACTATATCTTCACACCGTGTACAAAGGGCCCACAGCATTACCCAACACGCATAAGGCCATAGGTTCAATCCCTTGTAACTAATGTGGAAAAATAAAAGTAGAAATCATATCAAAGAACCATCTGCCCTTTACATTCTTTAGAGTCCTTAAAAAGTAGCCTGGTAATCTGACATGTGCTTGTCTCTTTGATAGGAAACACATCAAGAGAAAATACACCTCACACCAACCCTTGAGTAAGACATACTGATGTAGAAAGACAGTTACAATCATTGTAATTTGTTAACATTTACAGTAAAGGTTAGTAATGAAAACATTCACGAGGGATCTAGTACGGACAAAAACTATATAGTAGCTCTCAGGGGTGGGGTGGGGGAGGGGAGGGTTTGTACATTTAGCTAACTTGTTGTCTTTTTTCTAGGAAATCATAATAAATCCCCAAATGTACATGATGTCAATAATAAAAAGAAATTGCCCCAATTCAAGCTGTGATGATAATCTCCAAAGGTCTGTGAGGAAGTGTGTACAAAGTGCTAGTAGAACACAGGAGTGCTGTGGGATAATGCTTTTGTACACTGGTTTAATAAAATGCTGATTGGCCAGTGGCCAGGCAGGAAGTATAGGCAGGATAAGCAGACAAAGAGAATTCTGGGAAGAGGAAGGCTGAGTCAGAAGATGCCAGCCCACCATCCAGGGAGCAGCATGTAATGGCATATAGGTAAAGCCACAGAACACATGGCGACATATAGATTACCAGAAATGGGCTGAGTTTAAGTGTAAGAGCTAGTTAGTAGTTAGCCTGAGCCAATGGCCAAGCAGTTTTAATTAATATAAGCCTCTGTGTGTTTACTTGGGTGTGAGTGACTGTGGGGCGGGGTGGGACACAGGAAAACTTCTGGTTACACAGGAGGGAATGAACATTTCTTTAGGTTGGATGTAAGGAGGTTTTGAGGACGAGTGTTAGCTGAATCTTCAGGGTCAGTTGAGCAGGGACAGGTTGATGAGGAGGTAAAGGAATGAAGGACAGGCACAGTTTGGGGCATGGTGTGTTTGAACACTGAGCAGAAAAACCTATAAACAGTGGAGCTTCCTCTTTCCTGACTGCCAAACATTTTCAACTTTGAGGAGAAATGGAAGTCTATAGAACCAATCGTTTCGGCTGTTCCTATGTGATCATAGCATTTCTTATATGAATTGTCAAGCAAGGGATGAGCTTATAAAAGGATATTAATGTGTCGTTTTTATCGAGCAAAGTAGCATTACAGAAAAGGTGATTTCAAAGGCACATGGTTCTTTCATTACAGCCTTCAGGGGCAATGTTTGATCACTGAAAACAGGCTGCTTTGTTCCAGTTTGCTCTGATGTTTGGCATTATCCTGAATACATATGCTCTGACTTGGAAAGAATCAGTCTGTAAAGATTTAATAGATTTGAGACTTGCATATTCAAAATACATGTCTCCTGGTTAAAATGGAATGAAAACTACTTGAATATGTATGTCTGTGCATAAGCAAACATACTTCAGACACACATCTCAGCAAAAGTTTAAGAAGCAATCACACATATGTGTTTATTCTGAGCTCATGGAAGTTGCCTATTTTTAAAATTCATCATTATATTAAAACTCAGGGAAAAGTATATTTAGGAGGTATTATATTGGTAAGAACAAAGTAAGGGGAAACTTGCCCGATTCAGGGATCTACAAGTAGCTAGCTATATGGCTTTGTTATCTCTCACTGACACAACTTCTTCATTTTGGGGGCCCCTGAGCAGCCTTTCAAGTACAGAAGTGGTGAGGATGTGGTTCAGCTGGTAGAGTGTTTGCCTCACATGCTCAAAGCCCTGGGGTGGATCTCCAGCACCATGTTGACTGTGCGTGGCAGCACCTGGGACACACGAAGCAGGAAAATCAGAAGTCTATGGACTTCTTGGGCTGCATTATGAGTTGAAGACCAGCCTGGACTACACAAGACATTGAGAAAGAGAGAGAGAGAGAGAGAGAGAGAGAGAGAGAGAGAGAGAGAGAGAGAGAGAGAGAGAGAAGTTTCCTGGTTAGAAACAAAATGGTAGTCACATGTTAAAAGAGGAATTTTCTGTTAGCATTTGCATGATGTTCTTATCCTAATATTAATAAAAGAAGTGAATTTCCCTTTTATTTTTAAGGAGAGAGAAAGATGCTTAGGATGAGACTAGAAACTTTTAATGTGTTGGCTAGAACTCGTAATTTTATTGTCACAGAATTCTCTGGCTTCTCGCCCTTACAAACTGATATATAATCTTGCACAAATTTGTCTTTTGAATTTTGGATCCTTTTGAACCTGTAAAAGAAGATGGCATTTTCTGCCATTCAGTTGGCTATAAATCATATGGAAGAATAGACACTCATTGTACAGAAATTAAGAGCAACACTTTCAGCTACAAGGTGTTCAGTTAAATTATGTCCTATTTCACTTGATAAAGAAAAACAATCTTTCCTTAACATTTACATATCTCAAATCCTTTTCCTGTTCCCCACCTCAGTGACACCCAAGGTTTTCTCTGGGAGGGTGGCCCATGTTCCTCTGATTTGTTTTGCCACAATATCAAAACAGGTTGTTTCAGTTGTGTACATGCAGACCAGTGCTTTACAAACCTTAATGTACTTATTAATCATCTGGGGAGCTTGTTAAAAATGCAGGTTCTGAATCAGCAACTCTGGCCAAGATTCTAACAAGCTCCCGGGTGACACGGTGGACCACAGTTTGGGTAGTTAATGTCTAGAGTACAAATGACCTCTTATTAAATTGGTATTTGTTCTGGGACCCTGATAACTGGAAATGTAGATTCCCTGACTTTAAAGTTACTTCAGACCTTTGTTTTGTGCATTATACATTTAATAAAAAACTATATAATTTTGACTCCTTCCACCTATTCCTTCTTAAAACAAGACAAAACTAAACTAAAAAACACTTCACTTCTTTTACTTTATGATTTAGACACAAGAAACTACTTAAAGTTTCCAGAATGTGTCAGTTTTTTTTTTTTTTTTATATCTGAGGACCTTTTTAATACTATTGCTTCTGCCCATTTTTGCATTATGTGACCCTTCCTTTAAAGTCCACACCAGCCTTCTCCTTTGCTCTTTCCCACAGAATGAAATGCTTCTGAGACTTCACAACACTCTGCATTTCCTACATTATGGCTTCTTCCTGGTCTTTTTCAATGGTCTGCCTACCTTCCCACTCTTTGCAGGAACATGCTTCCGAGGGAAAAGACTATACATTTATCCCTGATGCCTACTGCCACTCACAAGGCCTAAGACACTTAGGTTACTGACTGAGAGAAAAGGGGGGGGCTGGATATATTGTAATCATATTTTTTTCTAGTGAACCTTAAACTAGAATTGGGAGTAATAAAAACCAAACTCACAAAACATTAAATACAGGATGATATAATGGTAATGGTATAAAATGTTAGCATGTGATTTATCATAGCATATAACTGTTCTTAGTTCACTGACAGTAAATGTTGCATGGATTTCTTTATTTATTTTGTCTCTCAGCTTATTAAAAAAAAAAGGACTTGAGACTGGTAACTCTATGTACTCAGGTTAATGAAGGTACAAGAACAAAATAGTTAAGAGAACAGTGTGAGAAAGCAAATGGGTGTTGTGGATCAGATACTCAAAGCTTGAGGACCGGACAAGCTGATCCTCAGGACTGATGTTCTCAGTACAGGATGGTCACATGCTGGACTTCCATTTCCACTTGGCTTGGGAGCCTCACCTCCACGAGACTGTTAGCCTCTCTCTTGTTCTTTGGGCTCCGGTAAAATCTGGCCACAGAGGTACTCTGGAAGAACAAAGAAGGTCAGAATATCTGTTTTCCTAGGTTGCCTAGAGGTGGCTGTGCTGCTTTGTAAATTTTCCCTATGTAAGTCAAGTACCTTCAGATTCTTTGATTGTGTTATATCATGCTACCTGTTGAGACATTGATATAGTCATAGAGTGTTTTGAACTGGGTTAAATCCCAGTTTTATAAACTTTTATGAAAGCCATGAATGCCATAAGAGGGTTATAGTATCTATATCTATATCTATACCTATACCTATATATCAGACCAGAGTCTGCGAGGGCACTAAAGAAAAAAATGGAAATAGAAAATTTACTTTTCAAAAGAGAAAAATTCAGAAGGCAGACAGAGCTAGCATTTTGTCCTCGTAGCTGTATATTTACCTTGATCAAGAAGCTTTGAGCCATCGTGAATGGAGGGATGTACAATGCTCCTTACGCCAGTTGTAAGCTACCATTCATTTGTGATGCCATTGTCCAGAGAAGCTGCCTTGAGTTGTTCTCTTTATGACTAGGGCTGACTATTCAGAACTGTGACCTCATCTTCCCTGATGTTCATAGTTTGATTGTTTCACTGCCCATTCTCCTTCTATTTGGGAGACATGGAAAGAAAATAAATGAATGAAAACCTTAACGTTCGTATCCAGGATGAGAGGTTTGTCAAGAAGGAGGCTGAAATCGTGAACCACAGTGACGCTGCTCTGTTTTGCTGGGCTGCTCTGCCACCTATTGCCATAAAGGTATTGAGCACTGTCTCCAGCTTGTCAAAAAGCAACAGATAAAAATGGCTAAGGAGACTTAAATTCACGATGATGAAGTGAACCAGATCTGAAAAATCAGTAGGGAGCTGTTAGTATGAAGCCCTGGTGCACAAGCCTGTCTGTCTTTGGGTCTTGGATTGTATCATAGCCCTGTTTGCAGTACTTACTCAAATTGCTGTTGACTCATATAGGCCTAATTCTGTGACCTGGAAAAAATGTGCCATAAATCCCGGCAGCGGGAGACCTGCGTGTGGTTTGACCTTGGATAAATGAGATAAAGGTGATGAGCAAACTATAAATTCATTTAAAATAATGAAAAATAAGATTGTTTATACTTTGCCCAGTGGATAAAGTGAAAATCCAATGTTTCATGGTACATGGTGTACATTTTGGGAGAGTCAGATTTAATTCCTGTTTATTAGGTGGCTAAGGGAAGAATTGAGTGAAGACATTTTATGAGAGGCTCTTGACATGGATTTTGTTTTTCACTGTTTAACCTTTTAAAAAAAAGATTATTTTCTTTCTTTTCAGGGTCTATTTATGAAATGTTTGGCAACGAATGCTGTTTGTCAACAGGAGAAGTGATTAAAATCACAGGTCTCAAAATTAAGAAGATCATGGCTGAAATTTGTGAAGATAATACTAGAGATTCGGCATCCCAGAAGCCCTTTGAATTGCCCATGAATTTTCCAGGTACAGTTGATTGTAACCACTTCACAAATTATTAATAGTCATATGTAATCAAAACAATTGAAAACAAAGAAAAATGACAACTTTCATACTGCTTTTGGTGTTGTTGCTGCTGCTGTGGTTTTGAGACAGGTTCTCACTAACTAAACCAGACTGGCCTTGACCTCAAGATTATCCTGCCTGGGATTGCAAGTCTGCAATGGTGATAACTGCCTGGGATAGGCTGTGTAGTTGGGTGGGTTGAAAAAGATAGAATTTTTATAGGTCAATCAATTCAAGAACTACAAAAGGCCTTTTTATATGGGAACTAGGCACTTTAGTTAACAAATGACTGTTTACAAGTGTTTGGTGTGTCTTTAAAGTAAAATTATTTTTGAATGATACATAGCAACATAAACACAATATTAATGAAGGAATGTGATATTTTCATTCATGAATGTATACATAATATTTAAATCAAGCTACAGACCTCTAGAGTCTCAATTATTTAATTTTTTCTTATGGTGAAAAATGTAAAAAACCTATCTATTAGCTCTTTGAAATGTACAGGACATAATTATTAGCCTTAGTCATCTGACTTTGTGATAACATACCAGAACTTCCAGTCCCTAGGAATGCATTTTGCCGTGTGCATCACTAGATGTTCTAACGAGAGTCAGTAAATCTGTTAGCTGATCATGGTAGTGCATATTTATGATCCCAGCACATTGAGACAGGTCGATCATGACTTTAAGGACAATCTGGACCACATAACAAGAACCTGCCCATATATCCCTCTCCAATAAAATGATAAAAGTGAAAAAAAAGTCAAAACTACATTTTCATGAGGGGCATAAAACTAATTAGCATCATTTAAACCTATCTACTTTATTTATTTTCTTTTTTAACAATTACTCTAGTTCATTGCCTCACTGCCCACAGGATCTTACTGATCTGGTTGCTCCTTTTTATCTAGGTAACTCTATCCAGCTTTCCAATGCCGTGCCTTATAGGAACTGGTTGCCCTCCATCCTACCCTTAGATATGTATTTCTTATTTATGTTCCTGCGGTGTAAGTCCCACAGCATGCATATCGTTAGGTAGTCACTAGTGATTCACTTGTCTTGTTCTCTAGACTATGGGCTGTCAAACTTCCTATAAATCACATTTTAAAGCCTTGTAGCCAGGTTGTTTGTCAGAACTACCCTGCGACAATCTTGTGACATGAAGGTCACTACAGCTATCACACCAGTCGACCAGTGACCATGGTTTTGACTCAACAAAAACTTTAATATAAAAAGAAGGTGGCCAGTCAACTTATTTGTTGATGTGTGCTCTACACTACTAATTCCCAGACTTCATATTTCCACCATCGAGTACATTGAGAATAAACTCAACACCTGTCAATTGAATGAGCAAATGGGTAGTGAATGAAAAATCACAAAAGCATTATAATGTAATGTGCTTCACAGTATTGATATATACCTGAGCTACATAGGATCAGTAGGTCATGTTTCAGCACATAGATTTGGTAGCTGTACTGCCAACTCCACCAGCTTTTAGTTGTGTTACCTTGACAAGTTATTTACTTACCAAATGTAAAATGAAATACTACTACTACTACTTGACTCCTAGTGTCTGAAGGATAATGTTAAAACATAATTAAAGTGCTTGTTATGGCATCTGGAATATATCAAGGTATATAAAATAGTGATAACTTATATTACTATTATTAGGATTCTTATGGATATCATTGGGAGAGTCCAAAAATGCTCTTCAGAGAATATGATAATTAACCTGAGGTTTGGAGAGTAAAAATAAATTAGATATATTTAGGAGAAGATTTTTCCAAGTGCCATTCTCTGTCCCTTTGAACCAAAAGCTTGCCTATTCTTTTATAGCCTTCCTGATCTTTCATAACATAGTTTTCAAACATGGCTACACAGTGAACTCCTCTAGGGAGACTAGAAAGTCATGACATATGAGGCATCCTGATTTATTTGGTTGAAGTCTGGTCATGAAGTTTTCTCAAAACTTCTATGGTGGTACTAACCTGAGGTTGAGAACCAGTGCAAATTTAGATGTAATTCTCTCTCTCTCTCTCTCTCTCTCTCTCTCTCTCTCTCTCTCTCTCTCTCTCTCTCTCTCTCTCTCTTTCCACATATATTCTACATATACATGTCTCATATATCTATGTAACCCAGGCTAGCTTGGAACTTCCTTTGTAGAGGAGTCAGGCCTTAAACTCACACAGAGTGCCTACCCCTGTTTCCAAAATGTTGGCATTAGAGGCATGTGCTTCCAGACCTAGCCTAAATCACTATATTTTTATGCTTTAATTATTGTACTTATTGCAATTCATATGTAATTGAAGTTATTTCTGTGCTTGTTGGACTAGTGTGATCTAAGAGATAACAAGGTGACTAGGAGCAGAAGTGAAATCATTTATTGCTGTAATTCTCAGTCATCAGAACAAGATGTTCAGACTAAACATTCATTTATTTAAAAAGGTTCAGAATCTTCAGATAGCAAAGGAGTGTCTTACTGGACTAGTAGAAACATTTGGCTTTTGACTAAAGTCTAATTTAGGTTATGATTATTTGGAACTTCCTTTGAGCTGCCAGTTAGCATGATATTTTTTCATTAATTGAGTAAAAAGTTTAAAGACATGTTTACAAGTGGCTCTTATTACAAGGGTCAGAATTAAAATAGAGGAATATGGTGACTAATGATGGTTGGGGAATGTTTTCTTCCAAAACATACTTCAAAATCCTATATAAATGTTTCTTCATTAATATCACTGGGGAAATGATCAGAATCGAAGGCATTTTCATAAATCTCCACAGCAACATATGCTTATTCCATATTAAAAATTTTTCATTTAAACTCTGATTATATTTTAAAATTTAAAATTCCTATAATATTTTAATGGGAATTTTTATTGACATATGTTCATTTTGCATAGTGATGGGCTTCACTTCATAGACTATATCATGTACTTTGAATACATTCACTTTCTTTCCCTTTCCTCACCTTTCCTATTGTTCCCATTCATTCCCCAACTCTTGCTTCTATATAAATACATATATAATATACATATGTTGAATATAATATATCACACACACATATATATATATGTATAGTTTTACATATCTGTGTGAAATTCTAGGATCCACAAATAACTGAGCAATAAAAACGTGTAATATTGTCATGTCTTTCAGCTGTGTCTGTCTTTTGGCAAATGTTACAATTTAATTCTTCTTCATGGTAAAATATACCCCACTGTGCATGTCCAGCACAATTTGTTATCAGTTCATCTGTTGATGAACACTTAAGATGATTCTGTAACTTGCCTACTGTGGATAGTGTAGCAATAAATATACAGGTGACAACATCTTTGTGGTATGTTGACTTAGACACTTTGGGCATATACCTAGAAGTGATGTATTTGGGCCATATGCCAGTCCTAGTTTTAGTTTACAGAGGAGCTTCCATATTGATTTCCATAGGGCTAGAACAATTAAAATTTGCATTTGTTATTTATTTTCTTGATGATAACCTTTCTGGCAGGAGGGAGATGGAATCTCAATGCTGTTGTATTTTTTTTTGATAGCTAAGGATTTTGAACATTTCATTCATGTGTTCATTGATCATTTGTACTTCATCTTTTGAAAGCTTTCTGATTGTGACATTGTCCCATTTACTGAGTGGAATTTAGATTTGTTTTTTTTAGTTCTTTGTGTATTCTAGATTTTAATCCTCTGTGTAGCTGTCAAAGATTTTCTTCTATTCATGAATTGTCTCATTACTGAATTGTTTTCTTTGCTGTTGATGTTTAGAAACTTTTTAATTCCATCACATTTATCACAGCTTAAAATTTTTTTCAACTAAACCAAACAAAGGGAGTAAAAGACATCTATGATGACAATTTTAAAATATGGAATAAACGCATTTTAGAAGACACTAAACAACAGGAAGATTCCCCAAAGGTGTTTTAAAGCATCCTGTCTTATTTGCTTAACTCTTCAAAGTTCTTCTTGTGGCCGATTTCTAATTTAATTCAATTGTTAGAGGACATACTTTCTGAAATGTGAATTTTACAAATATACTGAGACTTATTTTATAAATATGTACTCAATATAGAAAAATGTATATCCTCTTCTTATAGAAGTACATTAAAGACACTTGTTCATTTATAGAGGTGTTCAAATCAACTCATTTCCTGGTTGAGCCTTCATAACAACATATCTATTATTGGATTCATGTATGTAGTTATTAAATGACAGTAGAAGTGAGATATTTAGGGGAAAAGGGAACAAACAGGAAAAGGTGACCAGTGGAACAGGGTGAGGGGTAGAACATGCTCATCAAACCATATATAACTTATATGTATTAAAAAAGAAGTTATGATACTAAATACTACAATTATTATTATTATTGAATTATATAGTTCCTTGAAAATCTATACGTTTTTGTTTAATGTACTTTGATGTCTGGGGATATGTATCTATATGTATAATTGTTACCAGTTTTCAGTGGAGAATCTGTTTTAACATCATATAACCTTCTTTTTTACTAATAACATTTTTAACGATAAATTTGATCCAATTTTTAAAATTTATTTTGACTCGTTGATTTTTTTTTAAATAGTGTCTTGTTCTCTTGCTAAGCTTGGCACTGAATTTACAAAATTCCTGCTGTAACCTACTGAGAGCTGGGATTACAGGTGTGCACCAACATGCTCTTCTATATTTTGTCTGATTTAAAATAGTTATTCCAATTTTCTTTATTTTTGCTTTCTTTTTTTTTGCAACTAGTTACGTAGTCAATCTTCTACCGTTTTTACTCTCAAACTACTTACGTTTTTAAATTTAAAGTCTGGCTTTTGTAACAAATAGCCTATGCTTTGATATTTCTCTTTTATCATGCCAAGCTGCCTTTTAATCATTGTTTATCCACTTTTAGTTACTATCATAATTGACAATAAAGAATTTATAACCATTACTTTGCCCCCTTTTTCATGTTTTCTACTCTTCTTCTTCATTATTGTCTACTTTTTGTATATGGGTATTTTCTAGCATTCCAGTTTACTTCCTTTGGATTTTTTAAAGACGTTTTGGGTTCATAACAAAATTGACTAGAAAATTCTATAATGAGACCCAGTCTCCAAAACACCATATTGACCAATGAACCTACCAACCATACACACACACACACACACACACACACACACACACACACACACACACACACATACATACACACTTCACTATGATTGTTAGATTACATAGTAAATGTAGTAATAGTATATTTATTTTAACAAAGTATTAGATTATCTTGCAAAACGACTTTGTCATTTTTTTTTACTTATATGAACAATGAATGAGCAATCTTGTTCCACGTTCTCCCCAGGAATTGGCTCTACCGGTGTCTACATTAGGTCATTCAATGCATGCACATCTAGGGTATCGATGTCTTGTTTTAATCTGAAATTCTCAGATGGAACAAAAGTAATAATGGACATATTTTTACATACTTTCTTTGGTGAAGTATCTGTTGAAGATTTTTGCCCATCCAAAATGTGTTACGGGTTTTCTTACATTATAAACTCTTTGTATATCTTGAATAAAAACCTATTATCTCATTTAGATTTTGCAAATATTTTCTCTTAAATCTTTGGCTTCTCTTCTCATTGTCTTGATAGTGTTATTTTTGGACACATTTCTAATGAAGTCTAGCTTACCATTTGTTTCTTTTCTAGATTGTGTCTTATGATTATACCTAAAGTTCATCTCCAAAATCAGTGTCATCTAGGGTCTCTTAAACTGTTACCTGGTGTTTTGGGGTTTCACATTTAGGCCTTCTATATATGTTGAGTTAATATTTGTAAGGTGTAAGTTCTATGCCTGTATTCACTTTTCTGCATGCAATGGTCTAGAATCATTTGTTGCAAAGAATATGTCTACTGCTTTATGTTTCCTTTGCTCTCTTTAATTGGCTGTATTTCTCTGAAATCATTCCTGTGCTCCACATTGTGTCACATTAGTCAATCTGTGTATTCTTTCACTAACACCACTTTCCTCTGTAAAGTATCAAAGTATGTTGATACTTGATAATAAGTCTTGATGTCAGGTAGCAACATTCTTCTGAACTTGTTATTATTGTTCAAAACATTACCTATTCTGTGGTACTTTGCCTTTCCACATCAACTCAGTTTTTGTTAATATTCATAAATAACTACCCAAGATTTTGATTGGATTTATAACTTACAGATATAGTTGGGAATAACTGATATTTCATTATAATTGTGAAACTTTCTAGCCATAAATATAGAACATTACTCTATTCATTTACACAGTTTTGCTTTTATCAGAATTTTATACTCTTCTTCATAGAGAAGTAATATATATTTTAATATTTTATACCTATTGCATTTAGAGATTTTAATTTTTACTACACTTAAATTTATTTATTGGGGAGGTTTCACCCATGCCAAGCTGTGCATGTAGGGGTCAGAGGAGAACTTGTAAGAATTAATTCTCTTTTGTATCATGTGGATCCTGAGGATCAAACACAGGTCATCACATTTCATGGCAGGCACCTTTATTTTCTGAACCATCTTGCCGGCTCATCATTTTGAGGATATTCATGGGATGTTTTAAATTTCAAATTCAGCTTGACTATTTCTTATAAAAGCAATTACTTAAAAACAAAACAAAACTTTTTCTCCTTGCTCTAATTGCCCTTTTATTCAGGGATGTTTTCATTAGAGACTATCTTGGATTATTTTTGCTGATGCTTTAATATTTTCTCCACGAACAAATGTGTCATCTGTGAACAAAGACACTTTTGTTTCAGCCTTCTACCACTGATGATCAGCACAATGTTGAAAATGAGGTTAAAGAGGACATGGTGGCTATCCCCCTCATTCTAGTTAGCAAGCCCTCCAGTGTGTTGACAAGTATTCTTGTAGTCTAAAGTGCTGAGGTTTGTGTTACTGTTTTTGCCCTCAGTGGGGATGGGATTTTGTCAAATGCTTTTTATTTATCTATTGGTGTGATCATATGATTTTTCTTCTTTAGCTTCTATATATGATAAATTACATTAATTAATTTTTAAATGTCAAAGCATTCTTGCGTTAGTTATAAAACACAGTGATTGTGCAGCATAATCCCTTAGGGTATGATTTAATTTGATGATATTTTTGAGGATTCTTACATCTATAATAGTGGGAGATATTGATGTATAGTTTTCTTTTCTTATTATATTGGCATTAGAATAGTGCTGGGCTTATCCTACATTGAATCAGAAAGTATCCCCCTGTTTTTATCTTTAGGAAAAATTATAAGATACGTCATAATTTTCTTAAATGTTTGGAAGAACTTAGCAGTGAACCCCATTTGGCCATGGCATTTTCAGGTCTGGAACTCATTAATTATTAATTCAATGTCTTTAATAAATATAGGTCCATTGGGAGAACCTATTTCTTCTTTGGTGAGTTTCTGCAGATTTTGTGTTTTGAGAAAGTGACTTTTGCAAACAGGTTAGCAAGATGTGAGAGCATGCTTGTTCACGTGGTCCATTACCACACTTGCAGTGTCTCTCATAGGATCTAAAGGGATCTGTCTGTTTTGATTTAAGGTGTTCGTGTCTACTTACTCTTTGTTTTCGCTACTCCAGCTAAATGTTACTCTATTTTCTTCATCTTTTAAAGGCGCCAGGTTTTGGTTTTGTTGATTTTTATCTATTGATTTCCTGTTTTTAAGTTAATTTTTTTCATTTATTCGATATATTTGCTTCAATTTCTAGTTTCTTAAAGGAGAGTTTCTTTGTGTCTTTTTTTATACACATAGACACATGTACCTATACACATTGCAAACACATGCACAGATGTGCCCATGCACACACACACACACACATACGTATACACATCAGCTCATGTATCTGTATGTGCATGCACTCACACATATGCACACACACACACACACACACACACACACACACACACACACGTGTAAATACATGCACAGATATGCCCATGCACACACACACATATATACACACTCCCATTTATGCACATGATTGACATGCACTCACATGTGCACACACACACATATATATACACACTCCCATTCATGCACATGAATGACATGCACTCACATGTGCACACACACGTATCCATGCACAGATGCGTACACACAATGAATAAGTGTCAGCACTTTCTTTGTGAGGCAATTCTCTACTGACAGCGCAGTTTCTTGATTTTTATCAGTCACATTTTTGATTTTCTGTCATTTTTGAAGGACAATTTCGCTAATTACAGAATCAGGTCAGTTGGTCGTTTTCTTTAAATGCTTTGTGAATTTCACTCCTCTCTCTTGTTGGACAGTTTCAGTAGATTCCATGCCTATTTGCTCTATCATAAATGTTTCATCCCCCTGAATTCTTTTACAATTTTTCTATCATATGCTAAGATGCAGTTTTTTGGCCTTTGCCCTGCTTGGCATTCTCTGATTTTGCTGAATCTGCTTTTATGTCTAACGTTAATTTGGAAAAAAAAAATATTTCTCATTATTTCTTCAACTTTCTTTTCTGTTCTTTTATCTGATATTCCCATTATGAATATTTTGTACCTTTTGTTTTTCGTAGTTCTTGAATATTCTGGGATTTGAAAGACATTGTTTTATTTCCTCCTTGTTTTTCTAGATTATGAGATTTTTTTTTTTTTTTTTTTTCTGGCTGAGACCAAATCTAGCAGCCAGCCCATGAAAGGCATCTGTTGTCTCAGTGATTCAAATATGTGAGCCTGACTCTGGTGCTTATTTTGTTTCACCAGAGTGCGTGTTTCTTTTTGAGTGTGTAAGCATTATAATTTTCTTCTTCATAACCAGACATGAGTGACAGCTGCTGGGGTACATACTCCCATGGTGACATGATGACAAGGTGCAGGCTGAGGAGGTAAATTCTGTAGTTCTCATGCTTGCACTGAGCCTGTGCCTCTGAACTGTGACTTTCACAAGAGCCTGTCCTCACCTGTAGTGGGACAGGATGGCTACAGTGGGCTGCATTCGTGCAGATGGGTATTTTCCTCTTCTGGAGTGGAAGGTTAGAAAGGCTGGTGTTGTCATCCTTGCCTTGCATGAGGTAGGCTTTCACAAAATTCCAGTCATTCATGAGCTGGTTAATTAGGGTTTTTTTTTTTTTTTTTTGGTGGGTATTTTGGACTTCCTGAGAGTGGTTTTCTATCTTCTTGTCTCCTGGGTTGTACCTCTGTGGCTTTCTCTCTCCCACCGAATTTCATTGGCATTTGTATCTGCAGACACTCAGTCATCACTTTCCGCCCAGGCTTCTTTCCTAATTCACAGATGTGCACTTAATGTCAGACTAGACTTCTGAGCTCACACACTTCATAGACATTTAGGAATCCAAACTTGAAAAAACAAAGACTTTTAAGCTGGTTTTAGTGCTTGTCCTGAAGATTGCAAGTAGCGTTTTTATCCATAATAATATAGTTTGGACTAATTAATTTGAGTGTCTTACAGATATTCACTCAAAAAAATCCAACTTTGAAGGTTTTGTGAGTTTTTCTTCATCTGTGCTTTTCTCTGCCTCTATTCATACTACGATGATTCTCCTCTTTCTGTGCGTATTTGCATCTGATAGATATTATTGCTACATCCACTTTCTGTCTTCTTCATACTTTGTACCTCAGTTTGAGCCAACACAGATATCTACAACTGTGACCAGTTATCTGGTTTTGCAAGACAGCATTCTCATGATTTTATCTCTATATACCCAATTTCCTTGAATCTAAAGTAACTGACATAAATTATTTCTCTATTTAGTTTGATTGTCCAGGCTTCCTCAGGCACAGGTTCTAGTGTATTCAATGGATTCCCCATCCCCATCCCCATGCTCTTTTTTGTCTGATTCATTCTTTTTGCTAAAAACGGAATGTTTTAATACCTTCTTGTGTGTTTGTTTTGTGTGAGTGCCTATGGGGGACACATACGTGCCACAGTGATCATGTGGAGTTTGGAGGACAACTTTTAGGAGCTGGTTCACTCTCTCTGCTGTATGGATCCAGAAATCTAACTTAAGTTACCTGGATCAGCAACAGGCGCCTTTACTCCTATGTTATCCCACCCACCCCCAAAATCCGAATGTTTCAAAGAACTGCATGTAGACGCACTAAAAGTCCTGTCCTGTCCTTCTTTCATTGGCGCTTCTTATTGCTAGTTGTTTAGCTTTTTTTTTTGTTTTGTTTTGGTTTTTGTTTGTTTGTTTGTTTGTTTGTTTGTTTCTAGACAGGGTTTCTCTGTGTAGCTTTGCGCCTTTCCTGGAACTCGCTTTGTAGACCAGGCTAGCCTTGCACTCACAAAGTTCCGCCTGCCTCTGCCTCCCGAGTGCTGGGATGAAAGGCGTGCGCCACCACCGCCTAGCCGGCATTCTTTTCTTACTGAAGTCCACTTTCTTTGTCATGTGTGGCTACTGAATGCTTTGCTTTGTAGACAACTGATAGTCCTTTTTTTTTTTTTTTTTTAACTGAAACTTACAAGTCTTCAGTTTTTGTTGAATGATTTCTGCCTTTATTTGGGGTGTATCTTCACAACTCAGGTATAGCCTGTTCAGGTACAGCCTCAAAGAAAAACAGGACCGGGAGGCTGTGGTCTCCAAGGTTTATCTTGGTTATGCACAGAATCCTAGACATGGGCAGAGCTGTACATGAGTATATGGCCTTCTAAATTCTCTGCGGTTCTGTTGAAGCATCCTGGTGTCCGTAAGACAGCGCACATACCCAGGTTTGAAAAGACTGCTCCGTTATACCCTTGTTCTCCCCTGCCATTGCAGGCAGCTGAGAATGTGTTTGAGAAATGCTTTCAGGAGAATTTTTTTTGTCACGGAATGAACTAGAAATTAGTAAAACAGAGATGACTCTTAGGTGTGGCCTTCCAGAGAGTTACTAGATATACTAAATACTTGCAGTTTTCTGGATTTGGGATTGAAAAAGCATCAGCCATATCCTTCCATAGCATTATTTTTCAGGCTACTGGTTCTCAAAATTGCCATGGTGCTTTGGATGAGGACTCTGGGAGAATGGGGACGTAGCAGGCTCAAACACCATGTTGGCTCCACTTCCTGAGGTTCAGTTACCTTTGTGGATTCTTCTGAGATTGCTCCAACTCCAGTTAATTTCTAGAGTCCTGAAAAAAAAATCCCTCTTCTAAGAAGCAGTTTGTTGTTTTATGTAGGAAGCAGTTTCTAGATACTCCTGCTTCATCATTTTGAAATGTGTTGAAATACTTAAACACAGATACTCAATTTCAGCTAGTGTTTGAAACCTTCTGGGGAGACCCAATGAATGGATTCCACAAGGTTTCATTTGTAAATAAATAAAATCCACTGGGAAAAGATACTGGCATATGTGCCAAGAACGGTGTAGCAGACAGGCCTCTAAAAGCTTAGGTTCCAGCAAGCGTCAAGGCAGGAAAGGTTCACAGAGATTTAGGAGAGACAGTTTTAGGGAACAGGTGCAAATCTTTTTTGCTGAAAGGTAGATAGGAAAGCAAACTTTCAATACACACCAGTTCACATCCTATAACATAACGTCTCCATATGTCTCTATTTTGTCACCTCCCAAATGCTCAAAGACATTAAAAGATAAAAAGTGAATATTCCATTTCTCTGTGGGAATAAACAAACTGCCCAAGAAGCACAGTTTGTTCTTTTTGAAGACAGCTCTCTTTGCTGAGCTCAAAAACTTGGCTGTTGCTGCCAAACACAACAAAAATATATCCTGATCCGTGGTAGCTGATTGCATTATCCCCATAGATTGGTAAATCACATCATATATGCTTTATAGTGAGGATCCAAATTCTTAGATTACTTTCTAGAAAGATTTATTCCTCCTTTGTGGTATGATGAAGTGTGAATAACAAACATCTCCTGGTTAGTCATGAGAAATACCCTGGAAGAAAATGTTTCCCTACATCTTTATGATGAACAATGATGTTTTTTTCCCAAATAGCAATTGTACATTGTATCTCTTATGCTCTGGTTTCCCTTGAAATTTTATAAATCTTTTGCCTTTTACATTGTGTCTCTAAACCATATGCTCAAGCAGAGCAGTGGATCCATCCATAAAACCGCTGCTAAAATTACAAGGCTAGATTGAAGAAATTTTTCTCCTTGAATTTTTATATCCTAGTCTATGAATTGTATTACTGTGAAGGAATCCTATTTCAGGAGACAGAAGGTCTGTAAGAAATGTGAAAGTAAAGCTTAGAGATGGCATATCCCTTGCTACCCCATGCTCTAGGCTATCTTTCCACACTCCATGGAGGTGAGATGATGGTGTGGCAGACAGTGTTCTGAATATGTGTGTGTTTATATGTAAGTTATAGAATCAATCTACATTTGACAGATGAGACATTCGAGGTAATGGGAGGCAGAGTAACCTGCCCAAAGTCATATAGTTAGTAAATGTTTTTATTAAATCTGCACTAGCTCTGTCCAATAGAAATGAGTTACATGAATAATTTAAAAATTTCTCGTAGTCACATTGCTGTATTATGCAGTGCTGCATAAAAGACACTTCCAAATTCAGCAGCTTAAGACAAAAAACATCTTGTATGCTTTTCTTGAGCATATGAAAAGTTAAAAAAAAATTAACAATAACTAGTGACTAAAACTGGCCTAACAGAAATGCTTCTATATAAAATTGATCATGATAAAAACGATAAAAAAATTATCAAATAATTATATACCTTTTGCCTGGGTGTTGAAATGCCCAATTCATTAACATTTTTCAAAATAAATTTTCACATTGTTTCATTTGGAAACTAGTATATTTAATTCATGGAATAACTATAATCTTACAATCATCAATGATTTATAATCATAAGTAATTTTTCATTTGACTAAAGTGTGACTTCCTAAAACAATCTGATAAAACATTATGCAAAAATATTTAAAATGTATACTTATGATGAATACTATCTCAATCTTTTGTTTTGGAGGGGACTTTGTTCAAAGAAGCAAGGTGTAAGGAAGGATTTGTTTATTCCACCTGGCTGTGAGGAGGAAGTGGAATTGAGAGCAGCCCCACACAGAACTCTGTCCCTTACAGAGCTTGCTACCCAAAGAAGCAGGAGCCATTTCCCCGCATTTTCTATTAGGTCAATTTCTATTAGGCCATGTCATTCCCATTCTCACTGAATCAAAATAAACTCAGTTGTGGCTACTATATAAAACATTTTCCTGACCAAAGGGAGTTTTCTGTACAAACTATGTGAGAAAATACAAATGGACGTGCAAAAGAAAACCAGCCTTTTGTATTTTTCTGTTTTAATTTTGGGGTCAATTTTCTTGTACATTTAAAACACAGTAAGTTTCTACCCTTGGATTAGCAATAGTGTTTATCACCTTAAAGACAAAGTAGACTTGGAAGTTCTAGGTTAAGATAATATTTTACTTCCCACCCATGTGTCTTTTTAATTCTTAAGCATTGGATGAGAATTTTGTTTTGAAAACAAGCATTTGAAAATGGGCAAATCTGTAGACGAATTTCTAAATGGTCTTATTAAATAAAAAACGCAGAGCCAAATATAGGGGTGAGAGCCTTACTTAGATCAGGGAAATAGGGAAAGCCACCAGCCAACCTTACCTCACCAACTCTGCAGCTTCCCAATGCGAGTTACTTCCTGCCTACCCACACCTTTATTGCCTTGTTGTTATGCCCTCTGATTTGCTCTCTGTCTAGCTACATCACTTCCTCTTCCTGGCCAGCTCTGCCACTTCCTGTCTGTACAGGCCTCCAGAACTCTATGGTTGGTACTGGAATTAAAGGCGTGTGTCACCAAGCTCGACTCTTTTCCCTAGTGTGGCCTTGAACATTCAGTGATCCTGCCTGCTAAGTGATAGGATTAAGGGTGTGTGCTACCACTGCCTGACTTTGTTTACTTAAAATGGCTTGCTATTTCCTCTGATCTCTAGGCAAACTTTATTTATTAAAGCACAAATAAAATATCACCACACAAATCCACAGCTGATGGTGTTCTTTGATAGATCATGTCTCCTTCTAAGCTCTATTTTATCATTCTTTGTTCATTTTTTCCTGTACGTGTAATTCTCCTAATGATGTTCTTTCCAGCATCGCCATGGAAAAACCATCATGAGAGCAACTAGCTTGCCCTTAAACACTGTGGACACTGTTCTTCAAGTCGCTTCACACTTAACAGAACATCAGTATAGTATGCTATTTTATTCGTACTCAATGATATTTCAAGCATTTAGAGGTTGTTTATAACATCCTCCACGATAATGTATAGCTGTAAAAAATAGTACAAATTCGGCCTTATATCTTGCTTCTTTTAGAAAGAGTCATTGGAGCACAAGCTGGTTTTCATATCCTCCTTGACTCCACAAACCAATATGCACAGTGTCCACCAGGTTCACCATTCACATAAGAGTGATACAAGTGTTATAGCTGAAGGACTTACACATTCAGGTCATTATCAAAGTCCATAGCTCCTATTTGATTACTCTTGGTGTTGCACAAACTATGGGTTTTGATGAATGAATGACATCTATTCACTATTATAGTATCATATGAAATAGTTTCACTGCCTTGAAAGTCCTCTGCACACCTCTCAGTCTTCTATATTCCCACAGCCTGTACTGACTCTGTAGTCTTAACTTTTCTGAATGTCACATGTTGGAATTATGTGGTAATACGGCCCTTTTTTGCGGGCTGTATTTTTGTTCATTCCCTAAATGTATTTAAGGGTGTTCCATAGCCTTTCATAGATTAATGAGTCATTTCTTTTTAACGGGGCCTGATATTTCTTTGTCTGTATATTCATTGTCTACCCCCTAAACCCTCTAGATTTCTCCAAGTTTTAACAATTCCAAGGAAGAACTGCTGTAGACATCGATGGATAAGTTTTTATGCCCCAAGTTTAAAGTGTATCAATTTCTCCTAATTATACATGTAACACATCTTCTGGAAAATTAGACAATGGAAAGAATGCCAGGAAAGTAATAAAAAACCCTGTAATTTTCATACTAGAGCTATCTAAAATTATTTGTATATGATATATTTGTTTATATTATCTTATAGGTACAGTAAATATCCACCCACAGGTAGTCACATGAATTCACATAACAGACAGAAGTTCATTTCTATATCCTTGCCTGTGTCAATAAATATTCTTCAAAGCATATTTTATTGTATTTCTCATATGTGTATTTATTCTCATATTCCATATTTATTGAATTTATCTTGATAATGGTCATTGATGCCATTTTTATTGTAATGAATAATCTTTTTAAACAAATACTTTATTTTTACTACTGACTATTGCAATTTCATGGACTTGAAATTGTTGCCTTAAAAATAACAATATTTTTAAAAATTTTTGTTTGTTTTAAGACAGGGTCTTATTATATATCTCAGATTGGTTTTGATTTATGTACTTCCTATCTCAGCCTTCTGAATACTAAGAAGTCATGTGTGTGTGTGTGTGTGTGTGTGTGTGTGTGTGTGTGTGTGTGTATGTGTGTAGTGCGTGTGTATGTGGTGTGTGTGTGTGTGCAGTGTTTGTGTATGTGGTGTGTGTGTGTGTAGTGTGTGTGTGCACTGTGTGTGTGGGTGTGTTTGTGTGTGTGTTGTGATGCTGAGGGTCAAAACAAGTTCCTTGGATCTCCTAAGTTACTACTCTACCATTATCTATATCTCCAGACCTTAGTACAGTATATATATATATATATATATATATATATATATATATATATATATATATATATATTGCTAAAGCACATTTTGTATCATTTTTGCCAGTCTGTGTTACTACCAGGGACATGTGAGGGACCAACCTAGTTGCTTTTTGAAGGTTGAAGTTGAACTGTTTGTCTTCCCCTTATGTTTTTAAGTTAACAGCTTTATTAGAACATGACTTAGTATAACAAAACCTACCTGCTTAAAGAACACGATTCAGCAATCATTGAATCCTTGACATCCTTGTCCCATAAAAATAAAACAAAATAATCTTTAAGAAAACCCCTCTAATTAAACGTATAATTTATCTAGAATCAAAGAGAGTAGTGAGGTCTGAGACAGACAGCAGAGTGTGGACCACCAAGCGTACAGGTCTTCAGATGTGACATCAAGGCAGGTAGGAGGCTTGTATCTTGTTGGGTATTGTTTTAGAAAATGTGGTAAATAAATATGCTCAGGATCAATGAGTTGGAAAACCTTCAGCATTGAGATAATGACCATTATTTGCAGATAATAATAATATACAGAAAAACTAATAGAATCCAATGAAAGAAAAAGTCAAGAATTTTCTTAAGTTTTCTAAGATGATGAGTTGCAAAAAAAAGTGTTGCCAGGCGGTGGTTGCTCATGCCTTTAATCCCAGCACTTGGGAGGCAGAGACAGAAGGATCTCTGTGAGTTCAAGGCCAGCCTGGTCTACAGAGTGAGTTCCAGGACAGGCTCCAAAGCTACAGAGAGAAACCCTGTCTCGAAAAACCAAAAAAAAAAAAAAAAAAAAAAAAAAAAAACCAAAAACCAAAAAAAAAAAAAAGTGTAAAACAATAACAGAGACGTAAATGCATATTTATAAATAAAAACATGCAGCTATGAGTTCATTTATAATTGTTTAGTATATGTTAGGATTAAATATTGAATAGTTACCTGAGTTGGTCACGTATGTATATGTGACCTGAATAGAGAAATAGAAATGTCTAAGGGGATGATAGGAACTAGAGGAGGGAATAAGGTGAATAAAGGCAGGTAGGAGGCTAAGGAATAAGTACACTCAACACACAATAGGTAGTTATATGAAAAGGGGAAACACGCCGGGCGGTGGTGGCGCACGCCTTTAATCCCAGCACTCGGGAGGCAGAGCCAGGCGGATCTCTGTGAGTTCGAGGCCAGCCTGGGCTACCAAGTGAGTTCCAGGAAAAGGCACAAAGCTACACAGAGAAACCCTGTCTCGAAAAACCAAAAAAAAAAAAAAAAAAGAAAAAGAAAAGGGGAAACACATTTTCAAAGAACCACAAAATATGTGGAAAAGTGTATTAAAAATAACAAGATATATTGAATATTTGAATTAGACGTTTGACTATTGTGAATATATAGATTCTGAATTAGTTTATGTTTGGCTCAATGATAAATGTAACTTATGTTTTATAATATTAATTATGGTAATATTGGTCCTTGAAGATACAACTGTAAAGTTCATTTTGGAGAACAAAAGAACAATAATATTTAAATATTTTTCAAAATGGAATGCTGAGGAAGTATTTTTCTACACATATTAGTACCTAATATAAAGTTATAAGTTATATTTCATGTTATGGAAGCAGAATATTACTTTGGGGTGGAGAATTAAGATGTTTATTATGTGGAATCTTCTAATCTACAAACTGTCTCTCCATTAATAGTTACATACAATTCAGAAAAAGCATATCAAACTGAATCATCAACCTTCTAACACATGGCAAAAAAAAATAGAAATAAATGAAAAAGCTAATATTTAGCTAAGACTAATTATATTTGAAGCAGCTTTCAGATTACAAATTACAAGACTGGTTAAAACTAAAAATATAAAAAAAAAATCAATAAAAGCTTGCCATGATGAGGCAGGTCTGTAATCTCAGCTATAATACTGGTATCTGAGGCAGGGGGATCACCAAGGTCAAGATTTTCCTGGGCTTCAGAGTGAATTGAAGGCTGGACTGAACATCTTATCTAGACTCTTTCCCCCAGAAAAATAAATAAAGAAAAATAGGGCTGAGGGTGTAAATTAGTACAGAACACTTGATTTGCATGTGTGAGGCTCTAGGCTCAATTTTTACAAACACACACACACACACACACACACACACACACACACACACACACACAATCAATGTCAACAAAAACACAAATTTGCGGGAAGTTAACTGAGAGCCGACCAGTGGACAGAAGTAATTCAAATGACTCCTACCCATATGGAATCTAGTTTGTAGTCACTGATGTAAATTAAGGCAATAATGAAAACTTCCACATGTGTAAAATTTAGCTACATTTTTTTCTGATTGTGGGAATGAAGTTTCAAAAAATGGCCAACCAACTGAAGGGGAAATCATACACTGTCTGAAATTAAATTCAGCAATAGAATGCCTAGCCCTTCTGAAAAGATTTGATATACTTCAGGTTCCACCTGTCAATCAACTAGCAAACCCTCACTTTGCACATGTGCAGAGATTGTGATTTAGGACTGCACTGTACTTGTCTTTGCCTTGATTCAGCCTTCCTAGAATGGCAGTGTACAGAGAAAAGGGCCTTCTCATGTTTAAAGAATTAATCCAACGCTCTGCATATCAGAGTAAATTCGAAAGCAATGATCATTGCAGAATTTTTATTAGGACAAGATAATGTAGTCAGCTGAAAAGTAATCGTAAGTAATGACAAATGTTACACTATGTTATTCAGCCATCAGAAGTCTTATTTTTGAAAAATTCTTAAAAACATTAGGTTTCATCATGGTTTGATACTAAAGAGAGAAAGCCTACACAAATACATTACATAGTAATGTCTCAATATTTTGAAAAACCTTTCTACCTGTACATACATAAAGATTCAAAAGTGTATGTCAAAAATTAAGAGACCCTCTCAGTCTAGTGAAAATGTAAGTGATTTTAATAGTGAATATATCTGCATAGATGAATCTTAAAAGACACACAGTGTCTTTTCACAAGTTTCAAAAGTCTTAATGAACTTGTGGCTAAATTCTTCAACTCATCAGTTTCCTCATCCACTGAGCTGTAAAACATGAACGTCATAAGAGTTTACCATCCACCTTGACACACAGCACACAGTAGGTATGCGATGATTGTCTGCGCTTACTATGATTACCTTTTAAAAATATACAGGGAGTTTTTATTAAATTCAGCTCAGCCTAAAAAGACCTTTCAGGTTCAACTGTCTTCCTTATTTTCATTTTTTTAAAAGTAATTGGTCCTTTATTCTTAGTCTTGATGATGTAATTTTGATATTTTTTCAGTCATCTTTGTTTGTAAGTGAAATTTTTATTGGGAAGTTGAAGCAGGCTGCTAGACTGTCAATAACCTTACTAGTTATAAGCCCTAGGTAGAAAGCATAGAGAAAGCCTAGTTTGTTAACCTTTCTTGTGTAAAGTGATCACAATAGCAAGTTCAATCCTTTTTGTCTTTTTTTTTTTTAAAGTCTAGTTTTATTCCTGAAGTTGAAATTAGCTATCAGGAAACACTAAAACTGTGCCTTCACTATATGAAACAGTGTAAACTGGCTACACATTAATAAAGAATTTACACACACACACACACACACACACACACACACACACACACACACACACACCATGATGTAACAAGGTAGCTGCAGCACTATAAAAAGCTGTGTCTAAACACAAATGTTTAGTCTGAGGCCCTGGGAACTGACAACTGAATGTCGTTTTTCCTCAATTATGTTCCAATGCAGAAATAGCCACAATGTTAAGTGGACACTTGTATCCATTAAATGTCAGCATTTAAAATATATGTCCTGTACTGGTCCTTTGTATACCGCACGCTCACCTCAGCCGAAGTGAACAAAAAACTGTAACACAGGATGAGGTGGGGTAAGAAAACAGGGCAAGCATCCCCCAAAGAGCAGGGCAGATGCCCACAGGCCCCGAAGACTGTCAGCAATTAGCACTCTCAGGGGAGGGAGTGGAAGCAGGGAGGTATAGGTTGGGGGCTGAGCTGGGGGTAGGATGATGAGGGAGTCCTGAAAACACCCCAGTGGAATTAGGCAGCCTTGTATCCACAGGAAGACTGCCTAGATCTTGGGCTCAGTTGTTTCTTAGATGGCCTGAATTGTCTGAGGCTAGCAAATCCCATGGGGTGCATGGGCTACCCACGCTTGAAAGTGTTAAATTTAGGTGGAATTTGAAAATTCCTGTTGTTTGGAACCAAAAGAAGGCCTATGCTTGGAGAGAAAGGTTTCTGTTTTAGGCTGGGGAAAGTCATTCAGTTTTCTTTATCTTGCAAATCAAACGATTTACATCGTAATCTGCAACATCCATTTAAAACTTATGGTTACCTCAGAAAATTATACCTCTCTTAATTTGAATTTAATGTAAACGGATTTTAATTGTTTTTGCGTAACTGGGTAACAGATTTTAAAAAAACAAAACAAAACACTGACTACATGGCAAAAATCAGCAAATATGTCAAACAAAGCACCACGTTCCCCAGAAACACCATGGCATATGTTGACAGTTACAAAAGAATTGCTGCTGTTTTCACCCTTCACACCAGAATAATTTTTTCAATATTTACCTCCCATGTGTAGAGAGGGAAACATATGGGCTTTACATAATCATAAGCACAAACAGGTGGCTACTTAGGTACATTTAATTTGCAGGCAACATCAATACCAAACAGCACAATCAGCTCCGCGTGGCTCCCGAAATCTTGCCACGAACGTTCCATTAGCAAATTAAGATCATTAAAACAGAGGGAGGGGTAGCCCCCATCTATGGCCTTACCTCCCTTTCAGAGTCCTGAATAAAACGCATTTTCAAAAACACCTTGGCATTTTGTGGCTTCTTTTGTTCGGGGCAACTTGGGTAACTGTGCATAATGCACACCTTGTGAATACTCCAAGTAGCACAGCATGTGCATTCAAATGTGCTTACATCTTTCCTTGTACTCTTCCCACCACTGCTCTTTATGAGCATAAAATTACGGTGGTTAAATTTTCAGCCTTTTATCAAAGCATAGGTTCAGATTCCTGAGAGCAACCTCGAAATACTTCTCCAGAGGTGGGCCACCTAAACATGTCACCCGAGGCTTATTGCCATTTTCAAACACTGTGGTGAAATCTGTGGAAATTATCATTGCTGGGAAAATTTGCTCTATGTATGCTAGGGCCAGAGTGGCACATTTTTGTCTTCGTCTATTGGAACCGGCCTGGAATATATAGTGGGCTTTGGTTGGCACTGAACTTGTAGTGATATTACACTGTCTGACCTTACAATCACCCTGCAATGGCTTTGAACCCAAGTGAAGGGAAACAAGAGAGATAATAACCAGTTTCTTCATGTATTGTCTAAACATGCTACCTATTTTAGTTTAAATATCATAATGACTTTATAAGGTAGGTGATATCGTTTCCCGCACTTTTTAGAAGACAACATTGTATCTACAAAGGTTTATGTTCTCACATGCAGTGAGGAAAGAGCTAGGCCAGAAATGAACCCCAGTTTTCAGAACTGGCAATCCCCACATGAAACTACCTAACTCTTACCATACATGTGCCTGAGTTCTCCTGCTCAAACTCAACAAATCTATAGCATTTTGAAGTTCCTCCAACAAAACTCAATGTTATATTCTGAGGTGTGTATGGTCTGTGGAAATTATGTCCAGCCATGAAGTCTCTGAGTTCAGGCTTGTTACTCATCCTTACCTTACTACTTAGGAAGAGAATGTTAACATAGACAAATTTGTATGGCACATTTATTACAACAGAGCCTTAGCCATTGGTGTCAAGTTATACCATCTGAGCTGAGATTCAGTTGTTGGCTAAACATCTCAAACTTGTACAATGTCCTTCCAAAGAGTTTAAATGCCTCTGAGGAAGAGGTGCTATGGTGGTGTTCTTTTACCTCATACAACAATTGAACCAAAGAGAAAAACATGAAAGGTTTTATGATGTACTCTTCACTGCAGGCTAAAAGAAATATTAAAAGCTTTCTATAGCTACTGCAGACTATCTCAGTGCAATTATTGATACAATGATGATTGGACATTGGAATTCTACAGCCTGGCTTAATCTGCAGCTTGATCTTTATCTTTGATGTATTCTCTTCCCTCTCAACTACTCAACTGAACTTCCATGCAGCATTTCCAGATCACAAACTTGGACTTGCTTCCCATTCCTTTCCGGGGTCATTTTGAGACTTTCCACAATTGATCTTAGTCAAGAGGATGAGAAGTACTCATGAAAATTTTTCTATGAAAATTATAGGACTCCATCATTGGCTCATGGTGTTCTATAATTATCCAGTATTCAACTAGGAAATCTAGAGAAGTTTCTCATGGTATTATTCCTGTGTACTCTGGCATTTGCTCAAGGACTTTAAGCTTTCTCTTTTACGGGACGTTCCATGTACATAGTTGCAACCTGAGGTTGAGTATAGATTCATATGCTCGAAGTTCTACTAAACACTAAGTTTGTGGAGTCTTTATGCTCTACTACAGAATGTCTTGGGGAGGCAACAAAATGATAGAAAAGCAACAAGGAACATATAAAGTGAGAGATCTTTTAGGTAAATACTGAATAACAAGGATGTTTAGGAATTTGCAAATCAAACCATCTTTAGAGATGACTCAAGGAATCCTCTGCTTTATTGATGGTAAGACAAAATTCACAGATATCTATACTGGACAGTCTATCTCCAAGCCAGCTCCTTTGCAGACATCATTCCTTTAAATATTTTAAACTACATCATATATATATATATATATATATATATATGCTTTTATATATATATATGCTTTTAGATAAAGTTTATCTGCTTCTGTTTGTATATATTAGATTTTACTTGTATCTCAGAGGTAAAAGTTTCTTTATAATAACAGTACCTATATGTTTGTATTTGTTAACTTTGAAGTATTAAGGAATGTTCAGCCTATTTTCCTGTTTCATTAGGCTGGAGTATTATTATTCTACCTCATCATGTGGCTGAGGAAAAACTTAGATGGGAGTAGAAATGCCAGCTCTGTCCTGTTTAGCTTTGTTCCCATGTGTTTGTGATGGAATTATTTTCAGTACATGGTTTCTTGTAGGGCATGTGTGAAGACGTTTGCCCATTTCAAGAGGATCACTGTATTTGAAACCTATAATCATATATTTAAAAATCTGCTTCAGTGTGGCTGGTGACCTACAGCACACTGATGTCCATGAACTTGCCTGGGCAGTTCTGTCAGCTCACCTGATTCGTTGAGTCCCTAGTCCTTCCTCTGCACATCACTACAGGAGGGGCAGAGTGCCACCTGATACCAGAGACTAGTACCAGACAATGGCTTAAAGATCAGTGATTTTCATTTTCTTCTCTTGTTGGATTTCTATGTCTTTCTATACTCCAAAGGGAAGATAGATATCCACCTGGAAGCAACCTGTGTCAGCTTGTGAAAAGCTGGGCAACTGGTGATTTGTCATAATGATGTAAAGTTGAAATGCATAACTGTGATTAAGCCTTTGTACTTTTGAAAGCCAAAAAATCTACTAAGTTTCTATACATTTATGATAAGAGAAAATTTATTCAAAAGTTCACATCTGTATTTGTGAAATGTTCATGATTTATTAATGGGAACTATTTTATGTTGCTATTTTGAAAATGAAATTGTATCGTGCATACAAATTGTTGCCCATGGTGAGCTGCTAATAAGTTAAAAACTCTAATATTGCTGGTATGAGAAGATAATGAGAAAAAGTAGCTAAATTTTATTTCAACATTATTTATGTTGGAGATGGAGGAAATAGATTTGGTTGCAACTAGGAAAAAGTTTGAGAATTAGACTAGAGTGGAAAGATTCAGTAATCTTCTAAATGATTTTATATGGTGGATTTACAGTCATGCTCTGATATATTTTGAGGAGACATAATTTTTAAATGTACACTCTGTTTCTGTGAAAATTGATTACAGAGAAGAGAAAAAGGTTAAAAAAAACTATCTGATGAGAATAAACTGTGCACAGAGAACTACCAATGAGTGATCCTGTCTTTCTGAGTTTAGGGGAGGCTGGCTGGTCTGTACGAAGGGAAGGCCACCTGGGAGAGCCGCAAACATGCCTTTTGACTCAGAATAAACACGTTGTTCTTGTGAATAGTGTCCTTGTAAGTCATATGTGTGACAGGGAGACAGATTGGCTTGGTGGCTAGAGGCAGAATTTGGATGTCACAGCTCTGATTAGAGATTTTTAGAGCCGTGATTAGGCTGTGAAAATTGTGACCTTTTCCATGTTTCCAGTAGTGATGTTTGTTTTACTGTTCCCAAAAGATAATTATCAAGATAAATAATGCATATGAAAAAATTGTTCAGACTTGGATATGTCTGAAAATGTCTCACTTCTTAGTGTTTTGAACATCATTAAGTATTGGTAAAGGGTTGACAAGATGGCTCAGAGGGTAAAGCCCATTGCTGCCAAGTCTGAGGATCTGAACTTTGACCCAGAGGACACACATCATAGAAGGAAAGAACTGACTCCTGCAAGTTGTCCTCTGACCTCCTCACACATGTCATGGCATGGGCGCTCCAATACAAATATGTGCACATAAATATAATAAAAAATCATAAGTTATAACTCCCTCACAGTGTAAAATAATAGACTTGAAAGAATAAATTCACTTATTAACTCACTTCAACACTTTAATTTACTTCATTTTTTTATGTATTTTTTCTGAAGTGTCATGTTCATTCTAAAAATTTTTTTCTCCAAATTTATGAATAACAGTGAGATGGCTTAACAGAGAAAGGTAATTGTCATCACACTTGATAACCTGAGTCTCTGAGGCCCACCTGGTAAAAAGGTAAAAGCCCAACCCCTCCAAGTTAGCTTCTGACTTTACATGCTTCCCACAGCATGTGTGTCACACACACATGCACACACAATAGATAGATAGATAGATAGATAGATAGATAGATAGATAGATAGAAGATAGATAGACAGACAGACAGATAGATAATAGATAAATGTGAAGAAAGAATTGCGTACATTATTCAGAAAAAGCATGCCCATATAGGAAGCCACTAATTTGTGAAATTATTGGTGTCATATCCCTAAACATTGTGATTGGTAGGGTATCAAAGAGACCAATAGACAGAGCTGTTCAAGTTTCTCTAGACAGTTCATCACAGAAATGAAGCTTTAAGGGGACTATAGCTGTAGGAGCCACGTGTGTGGATAACCTTCTATAAAGAGATGCTGCCACTGCTAAAGACCAAGACTGTTTCCCACTGTCTGAAAAACAGACCTGAAAATAAATGAACACGATATTTGAACCCAGTGTTCAGACAAGTAGGTAGACAGGAACAGCAAGTTCGCTGCTTCACTAGGAGTGAGGAGAATAGGTTTTGTTTTTCTCTATTTCAAATTCTTAAATTCTTTGTGCAAAAAGATGATAGAGGTGATGAAATACACAACAGATCTGTCTTGATGGTGTTTAATTTTATGTTTAGCTTCTTACATTGTAAATTAAATATGCAATGTGATGTCATTCTCAGCAAAAGCAAACCTGTCCCATTTTACATGACACCAATGGCTACTTATTAGGAGGAACTCTTTGGACTGGTTGCAATAGGTGAAGAGATAAATTAGTCAACTAGTTTCCCTGTATCCCAGCATTTGGTATGTTAAACTGTGTTCTATGTCACCTTCTAAGAGAAAACACACAAATTCATAGATACAACTTCTTCTTGCAGTAAGACATCCAATAAGATGGAATAAGGACTGTGATTTTCCTGAAATAACAGTAGCCCATGGGGTTCAGGTAACTTCTAATCCCTAATATTTTAGGTCTGTTATTACCTTAGATGACTCTACTCTTTAAGAAAGATTACTCTAAATAATTCTTCTGTGGCTCATGTCATCCATATAGCTAAAACTACTTTGTGAGCTTCTAGATAGCTATTTAAATACATATTTCACAAAATTCTTGGCACTTTCTCTCTATTTATAATGATTGTGAAATCTTACTAGTTACTCTTTATACACAAACAAATGATTAAACACATGTGGGTACACACATGCTCACACACAGACTCAAGTAGTATGGCAAATTCAAGAATACAATGTATTGGATTTTTACTTGATATAAGAATCCCTAAAACAAAGCAAAACAAAACAAAACAAAAAACAACAAAAATCTTCCAAAGAAAATGCTTCTTTTTCAAGTAGTCTTCATGTATATCATTTGGTAGATGAACAATTTTTGATATAGAAAGATTTTAAGTACAGGGGATTGGGTTTTAATTAAGTAATAGAGTGTCTGCTTGCTACATACAAGGCACTGGTACCTTTTCAAGAATTCATATCTAAATATAACCTGAATTTCTTTTCACTTGGTGTGATCAAACATAGACTTATAATTAAAGAAAAATTATCAGAAGAATTAGAAAAATAATTATAAATGCACATACAAGATACCACAACTTGATGAATTTGTTATATAGATAAATTTAATTAGAATACATTTATTGAGTAAACTACCAAGATATTCTTCCATGCCATATCATTTAAGCTTTACAAATATGCTCTCTCCTTAGAGCATGCTAGTATATTATATACTCATTAAGCATTTTATATGAGAAAACAAGCATTTTGTCTTTATTTTCTATAGCAGATACAAAAATCTATTTAACAAATACATTTCTGAATATAATACAAAGCACACATGCCCAGAAATAGAAAAAAAGTAGCTCAAAGAAAGCAATTCCTTAGCATGTAAAAACTATGCTTCAAATAGTAAAAATCCAAGGTAGTGATATTGAGAAAAATACAGAATGTGAAATTAGTAAGATATAAATTATTATGATAATGAAAACACTGAAACTTCAGTAGAAAAATTAGAGAAGCTGATGTACAACACAATTTCCTCACCTAAGGCTCAGGGATATCACAGAAGATGGGGTGGAAAGACTGTAGCAGTCAGAGGACCAGGCAAACTGCTGTGAAATTGTCTCGTAGAAAGGACAGGGCACCTTCACCAATGATACCTCGGCAATATGGCTGCCTAAACAAGACCAGAAGAAGCACAACATCAATAGACATTGCTAGCACGGAAGGAGGAAATACCCAGAGACCTATCCCTAGACAGGGAACTACAGACGACTAAGGGATGCTGAAACTGAAAGAAAGAGTTCTCCCCAGGGGTGAGCCTTTAGTTGATTATCCAATGCCGATTGGTCAGCCCTGAAATCATGTACTACTGAGTAAACAAGTTGAGAAGACTGTATTCGTAATTTTACACACACACACACACACACACACACACACACACACACACACACACACACCCAAAGCAACTAAAGAATAAGACGCCATGATTTTGAGAGGAAGAATGGTGGGGGATGGGCAGACAAAGGGATAGAGGGAGGAAGGGAAGGGAAAAATGATGTAACTATATTTTATTTTTTGAAAATAGAGAAATAATACAAAGAAAGAATAATTCATTGAAGATATTCAGTCCTGAGGGATGGTTAGGTGGCTCAGTGGGAAAAGAGCTTGCTATAATGAGCATGAGGTCCGAAGTTCAGAACCCAAGTAAAAAAAATCAGGGCAGGCATAGTGGCTGTTTGCCATCCCAGTACTTGGGAAGCAAATTCAAGGGATGTCTGGAGCAAACAAGCTAGTTAGACTAAATGATCAGTGAACTGCTGTGGATATTGTTCTGTGTAAATAAAACACTGATTGGCCAGTGGCCAGGCAGGAAGTATAGGCGAGACAAGGAGAGAGGAGAATTCTGGGAAGTGGAAGGCTGAGACAGGGAGACACTGCCAGCTGCCACCATGACAGCAGCATGTGAAGATGCTGGTAAGTCATGAGCCACATGGCAAGGTATAGATTTATAGAAATGGATTAATTTAAGATGTAAGAGCTAGATAGCTAGAAGTCTACCACGGCCATACAGTTTTTAAGCAGTATAAGTCTCTGTGTTTACTTGGTTGGGTCTGAGCAGCTGTGGGACTAGCAGGTGACAGAGATTTGTCCTGACTGTGGGCCAGGCAGGAAAACTCTAGCTACAGTGAGCTCTGAATTTATTTGAGAGAACCTGCATTAATAAATAAAGTGGAAGGGGTTGAGGACATCACCTTCTGTCAATTCCTGCCTTTCCCCAGACATGGACACCAATGCATGTACACCCTCACATATAGGTGGGCACACACATGAGAAATACATTCACACTCACAACTCATATGTATATACATGCACAAAAATAAGTCCAAGCAACATTCTAAGCCAACATAATTTCATGAAGCCTTGTGAAGAGAGCTGATATACTGTGATACATTATGTTATGATTTATTAATGTGTGTTTTCATCTGAGAATTCTATAGAAAGAAAAATTGGACATTCTACATGTCAAATTACCCTTTGGAGAGTCATAGTGCTTCAAAAGTAGCTTAGAACTCACACATTAATTAGAATGATTTTTCATTATGGTATACACAACATAAAATGTATTTTAAAGCATATGGTTCAACTACACTTAGTACATTAATTCTCTGGTTCCAGCTGTACAGCTTTTCAATCAAAACCTGACTGAATCTATTTCCTTGCAGGAAATGTATTCCACTTTTTAATTGGTGTGTCTAAAGGAGAATATATTCATGGAAAAGCTAATCAAATCTTCTCTTTTTAAAAATTAGAAAAATGTTGAGAGATTAAATGCCTTTCTTAAAATCACATTGGTAGTTAAGACAGCACACATCTTAGCTGGGTTTCCCATTTCTGAGGACAGGGTATTTGGTATTTCAAGAAACTTTCCCTGTTTCCGTTTCTGTTCCTGTTCAGATGATTTAATAAGCTAAGAAGTATATGCTGACATTTTTCATAGAAGAGTTTTAAGATTCAGATAAGCATCTTGGGCTGAGGATATAGCTCAGTCAATAAAATGCTTGCATGGCAACCTTGAGGACCTGAGTTCAACCCCGAGATTCTAGGTAAGAAAGCTGGCCTGGAGCCTGTAATCCTGGTTTCAAGAAAATGGAGTTGGGTCCTGGTCCTCACTGAAGAGCTTAGTAGGTGAGCTCCAGGCCAAAAAGAGACCTTGTCTCAAAGGATAGTGTTCCTAAGGTGGTCCTTAGGCCTCGACACATGTCTGCACATCAGCAGACTCATGCCCACACACTTAAAATAGGCACCTAAGATTTAAAAGTTATACTATGCTTGCTTTATGACTTTATCGTTGTGATTTTCTTATGAGAACTTTCATTGTAATAACTCTAATCACATGATTCTCTTCTTAGGTCTATTTAAGGTCATGGCTGATAAAACTCCATACCTTACAATGGAAGAAATCACAAGAACCATTCAAATCGGACCCAGCAGACTGGGACATCCTTGTTTTTATCACCTGAAGGATATACAACTAGAGAATCTCACCATAAAGCAGGGTGAGCCAATAAGGCTCAACTCAGTGGAAGAGATTGATGGAGAAATACTGGTGAATTGTGGTGTGGTAAGGAGTCATCAGAGTCACTCATTTACTTTGCCATTGTCACAAGAAGGAGAATTCTATGAGTGTGAGGATGAACATATTTATACCCTAAAAGAAATTGTTGAATGGAAGATTCCCAAGAACAGAACACGGACTGTGAAACTTACAAATTTCTCAAATAAGTGGGACTCACCCAATCCATTCCCTGAAGACTTTTATGGGACTTTGATTCTCAAGCCTGTTTATGAAATCCAAGGTGTGCTGAAATGTAAGTATACACTGATAATGATACCCTGGGTGAGTGAGCGTTGTGTGGCTTTGTGCAGAATCCCACAATGGATTTAGAAACTGAAGAATGGGACTCTGTCCCCATCGTTCATTAAGTCTCTTAGATTCTTCATCTGTGCTTAAGAAAACCACAGACAGATCTTTTTTAAGGAGCAAATGAAGTAGTGAGTATGCAGTTTATATTATAAACTGTATAATGCTATTCAAGCCCAGGATGCTGTAACTATCAGCTATAGGTAGACTAAAATGCTAGTTCTCTTTTTTACTGGTTATTAAGAGTTAATTTTTAAAATGAGCATCCAAAAGCAGCTTTCTTGTTTTTTCACACAGTGTCCTTGACTTCTATTTCATGACAACTTTTTTTAAATTTCAGCCTCTTATGACTAGTCACAATTTCTTTTA
Organism: Peromyscus californicus insignis; assembly: GCF_007827085.1. Lineage (NCBI taxonomy): Eukaryota > Metazoa > Chordata > Mammalia > Rodentia > Cricetidae > Peromyscus > Peromyscus californicus. The sequence continues at coordinate 35,982,572 of NW_026294525.1, forward strand.
TCATAGATTCTCTGACTTAAGGAAGAAGGTATGGTAAATTAATTTTCAAACTGTTGTATTTCAATATGCAATCTTCATTGATTTTTTTTATATTTTAAAAGTATCTGCATAAAGCATTGTTACTCCAAAGATATTACTACTTCAAAATTTCAAGCTTATGGTATGTAAATGAGGCAATTAGTGGATTATAGAATTCTGAGCCTGGTTCTAGTCAAGCCTGATAGCATGCCCAATAGTCCTAGCTTCTCTGGAGACAGAGGAAGGAAGATGGCAAGTTCAGGCCTGCCTGGGTGAGTGACACAGAGAGTCCAAGACCATCCTGGTCAACTTAGCAAGACTCTGTCTCAAATAAGAAAAAAGGAGCACAGAATACAGCTGAGGACAATTGCTTAATATAGGTGAGACCCAAGGCTCAATAACTTTCAAAAGGGGAGCTTTGAACGAGTTGTGTTTGCCCCATAAAGTTGTTTCCAAAGTGAAATAAAGTAGTACTGAAGAACTTAAGATAATTAAGCATGTCAAGAGATACCTCCTTAAATGTCTCAAAATTGATTTTTCTCTTCCCTTATTGTTCTTATACACTTACAAAAAGAAATTATGTGAATCTTTTGACAGGTTTTAGAGTTGTGTGTTAAATTCTATCATGCTAAAAGATTTAATTAAAATTTGATCAATTCATTTTGATCTAAAGGTAGGAGAACAGTTTGCATGGTTTGATTTTATAAAATATTGAGACCACTGTAAATTTTAGAACTCATAGTAGTGTTCTGTTAGTAGTCCCAAAACAGGAAACTGAGATGGATGATTGAGTTTTTCTTACTGGTCATGAATAATAGATAGCATTTTCTTATTTTCAAATCAGTGAATTTTCTAAAGTTATCATCTTGTACCTACTACATGCTTATAAATAAGAACAAACCTAGGGGGGCTAGAGAGATGGCTCAGAGGTTAAGAGCACTGACTGCTCTTCCAGAGGTCCTGAGTTCAATTCCTAGCAACCACATGGTGGCTCACAACCATCTTAAATGAGATCTGGTGCCCTCTTCTGGCCTGCAGTCATACATGTTGTACACATAATAAATAAATAAATCTTTAAAAAAAAAAAAAAAAAAAAAAAGAACAAACCTAGAACCCAAACATGTGGACAGAGGGGATAGAACTTTTAATGAATTCGGATTATGAATCAAGGGCTGATAGATGGATGAGAAGTAGTAAAATGATGCAAAGACAAATTTAAAGACCCACTGCAAAGGCAACTTGGAGAGTGGGTAAGCAAGTGAGTGGAAATTCAGCACAGCTTTATGAAAAAAAGAGAGCAGACAGAGATAAACATAAAAATACGAATGGCGAGTGTGTGTGTGTGTGTGTGTGTGTGTGTGTGTGTGTGTGTGTGTGTGTGTAACCATCCACATAAGGTCATGAAGTCTGTCCAAAGAGATAAACTTGAGATTTATTCTAATCAAGAAAGATTGTTAAGCTGGGAGAGGCAGAACATAGGAGCATAGCAATTCCATTAGGAAATTCAGTTGGATTAGAGTTCTGTTCAGTGGACATAGCAATGGGAAAGACAGGAAACACAGATGTGCTGAGTATGTACAAGATGTACCATCTGCAGGGTCTAGAAGTCTATTGGATGGGAACTTGGTCAACTGATCAACCTTATTCTCAGGCTTTGATTTCATCTCCTGGTTGAATGGATATACATTTATTAAATATGGACAGCATAAGAAAAGGGTTTGTTAAAAGAATTGTTTAGGTAGATTATTTTAAATAGAGTTTTCTGCTAACCAAGGAACAACCTTTGGCTAAACATCCTTCATGAAATGTTTTAGCCCTGTTCCTACTATGTATTAGAGTTAAGTTTTCAGGTTCCTTATGCTGGGCCTCTTTTTTGGAAAATATTTCAATGTTACTTCTTAACTATATTGCCAGCTCAGGATATGCACTGTCAGAGACTAGCTTGCATGTATATAGACTGCAGAATATATCATGAAAAAAAGGATGGGAGCCTGCCACAAGTGCCCCATTAAAAAAAGAAACTTTTGTGTGATAGGTGTTTTCCCCTAAATATGACAAGGAAGTGATGCTTTCACTCCATTGTGGCTTTCTTTTGCATTATTTTTTTTTTGATTGAGGTTAGATACTCCTTGAACTCAAGAGACACTGTACAGTTGCTTCTGCTGTGCCTGAGCATCAGTGTAAGCCCCTTAGAATTGAGTGTTTTTCCCCCAAAGTGACAGTTAAAAAAGAACTGGTCTGGGAGGGTTAGGATGTTTTACAGTAACCTTAGAGGAAGATGGAAAATCATGGGACACTAAAGAGCTATGAAATACTGATTTCTTGAAAGAAAAAAAAAAGAACATGGTAAGTACTAAAAAGAGGGAATACAAATATTTTACTCTTAAAGCTGGTCTTTAATATGTTATTAATGTGACAATTTATATCCCAGAGAAAAGAAAAGCAGCAGAAACAATGCAGCAGTTCCCAACCTGTGGGTCACAATCCCTTTGGCTCTCAAATGACTCTTTCACAGGGATCACCTAAGACTATCGGAAAACACAGTTTTTACATTATGATTCATAACAGTAGCAAAATTATAGTTATGAAGTAGCAATGAAAATAATTTTATGCTTGGGGGGGTCACCACAGCATGAGGAACTGTATTAAAGGGTCAGAGCATTAGGAAGGCTGAGAATCGCTGTGTTAAAGGGAAAAACATATTCCTGGTTTCTGGTCAAAATTCCATTCTAGGCCTAATATCTTCCTGGCTACCAGACATGCTCAGAGATTGGTCAAAGTGTTACCATGGTCTCAGGATAAGTAACTATCCCAAATCTGTAACTATTGGTCTCATATAAATAATTTCAATATGTGTGTTTTAGTTAGGGTTTCTCTTGCTGTGAAGCAACACCATGACCATGGCAACTCATAAAGAAAAACATTTCATTGGGGTGGCTTGCTCACAGTTCAGGGGTTTAGACCATTATCATTGTGGCAGGAAGCAAGGCAGCATTTGCAGACATGGTGCTGGAGGAACTGAGGGTTCTTAAATCTTGACCCACAGGCAACAGGAGGTGATCTGGGACACTGGACATGGCTTGAACATATATGAGACCTCAAAGTCCACTCTCCACAGTGACACACTTCCTCAAACAAGGCCATTCCTACTCCGAAAAAGGCACACTTCCTAATAGTGTCACTCCTGTGAACTTATGGAGGCCAACTACATTCAAACTACCACAAAGTGTTTCTGCCTTTGAAAAAAGATATGAAATTCATGTGATTGGGCACATGGAAATTTCAATATTTACAAATTTAAGTTTGCTTTATAAAAAATAGAGGTCTTGAATATTGACTTTGTTAACATTATGTTTTGATGCATGGATTAATAATTAGTTACTTCTTAACTAATGAAATTCAGCATCATACAGATCCCTTTCAGAGAAAAGCTTAATGCTGCTCAAAGCTTGGGGGCTCAGTCTTCATGAAGTTATAGAAAGACATCTACTCATGCAAGAAGCAGATGGTTAAAACCACTAAGTAAAAAGGAGACTCAGAAAGATAGCTTTGGATATTGTATTTTAGATAAGTGAATAGGATAAAAATACTCCCATTTGTGGTTTCCTAAGGCCTTAGGCATCACTATGCAGTTTCCTTTCTTTCTGTCACTTAGTTTTAAAAATACTTTCAACTTTTTATAAAAATCAAAAAGCTGAGTAATACCCAAGAAAGATATGACAAAGTCACATGGAAACCTTATGGCTTTGACGGTTCTCAAATTTCCCCTACCTTCTCCTACTCTGAGGTAACTCTTGTTAGTATTTTCTTCCCTGCTTTCTGGAATTGCTTTCCCATTCCCTAATAATAGGAACATTGATGGTTTTCAAGTCATGGGCCATTTTAGATAGTAATGACTAACTTTCTCATATGGCCATGGGCATGTATCTCCTCTTCTTATTTCCCATTTCCAAGCTCACAGTGCATGGTGTCACATCTCAACACCAGTATTTTTGTTAATATGATTGTGACTCAAGCAGTTTATGATGAGTATTGCTCTTTTCCTGTCATGATGACCTTGTTGTTCCCTGACTGGACTTTTTCAATCCTTCCCTACATCTCCAACCTTTCTGTTGAAAGGGAGAAAAAAGAAACCCAGCCAATGCAATTTCCCAGAGTGAAGATGTCAGTCGATCTCTATTTTTCCCTTGAGGGCATTCCTTCTGGGGTCTCTCATCCTTACTCCCGCCTTAATCTGCTGCCATAGACATATTATATAGGGGCTTCCATTACAAACCATCCGGACAGTGCCTTTCTCTGCCTTGCATTTGTGTTGAATAGTTGTTTCTCTAATCAAATACGGAAATTCCCCTTTATTTTCTGCCCATCCTCTACACACATCCTAAGATAAGTAAAGAAACTGCAGGTTTGAAAATTTTTTATCTCCCATGCCCACACATGTGACAGACAGGTTAGCCACTATAAAATTCTAGGTGGACAACGATTTCCTGAAATCTCTGTTCCTCCCTCTTCCGTGATTGCCTTTGAGAGACTGTGGCATCCTGTGGTCTCCACTGTGGGTTGTGGTGGACTGTTCTTTCATAGTCATGACAATTTTGGATCTGGAAATTTAGGTGTTTCCTTTCTGAAAAGACGTCTTTTGATAATGTCTTCTCGGTAATAAATTCTGTTCTGTCTTTCTTTAACTTCCAATTGCATATTACAGCCCCAACCCCAAACTAAGACTTCTGTTCTGTCTCCTTGACTTGGTTTACCTTCATGGAAATTCTCTTAACCACAGTTCCACCATAATGATGAATTTTAAATTTCAGATCTCGTATCTTTAATTTCTTGGAATTAGTTTATATGTCATTTAAAATAGGCTGGCCCAGTTTAGCTTTAAGAGTGCAGTAAGCTATTTTATTCCAGATAAATATTTATATTTTCCCATAGCTTTGATGCTATTACCTGTATTTTATAGCCTTCCTTTGGTTTCCTGGGGGTTTTGTTGTTGTGGTTGTGTTGTTTTGTTTTTTGTTTGTTTGTTTGTTTTGCTTCAAGTTTAGATAAATCATTCTGATTAAATGACTTCATTAGTGCCTGCTATTTGCCGTGTGTCCTTATTTACATGCAAGACAACTTTAAAAAACTTTCAGCTGGGGTACCATTTATGTACAGTCTCTGTGTTTATGAGTTCTAGGCTTTTCCTTAATAGCTGGCTCATTGGAAATTACTTGCACTGGTTCTATGATTTTTTTTCTATGAAATTTATTTAGTTTCACTGAGATATTGCCCCAGTGTCTTGTGGGGTTATGAAATTATTGAATGGGAGTGACGAGTAGCTGAAGGACTCACCATGGTCCCTATGGTTTTAGACTTCACACTTTTGTTTTCAGACTTACACTTTTTTCCATTACCCCAGATTCTGAGGTTCTTTCCTGTTTCCTGTGCAGAGAAGTAGTAGGGGGGTTTCCCATCATCCCTAGAATAGTGTGGAGACCTGAGTTTAATATTCAGACATTAAAATAAAGTCCTTGGTTTTAACCCCTAGCTTCATTTTCACATTTAAAGGACTTGTATGTCTCAAATTCTAAGCATTTTGGGAATTCTGCAGAACAAGAAAGACATACTTGTACCCACGTCTGTGTCCTCAAGCACATGCTCATTTCTTGGCTTAGTCTACCAAACCATTTCACTTTCCTACAGAAGATCTCTACCTTCCTTTACTTCACTTTGCAGATGTCAAATGCGTTGACTCTAACTCTTTGGATTTTTTTGTTCATGTTTGTTTGTTTGTTTGTATGTTTTCTTTTCTCTCTGTTTTACTATTTTATCCTTGGGGTAAGTTTGAGGTACAAGAAGATTGGAAAGATATATTTTACTCATAAACCTCTTTGCTTACTTAATTAATCTTAGCCCAAAATTTTAGCTAGACCTACTGTAAATTTTGAATGGACTGAATGATATTATTGCAAATATTAATTTGTTTTACATATACAACAGTATTTTAGTAAAATAATTTTTTGTGAATAAGGAAATTTCTAAGGTATTTACATTTATTTTAGAGCTTCCGATACAACAAATGTTCATAAGTACTCAGTAAGTCAAGTACAAGAGTGAGTGATTAAAGCAATAAGATATTGTTTATGAACAAATATTTAAATAACACCTACACCAGATCCTATTTAGGTAACAACATTTTCTTTTCTGACCCAGCATATGTCTATTTGATTTGTTATGATGACATATTTGTGATTTTAATGATTAAAAAGAATGCTAGCTTCATGGCACTGAAGTTGTTATTGTCTATATTCTTACTAAAGGATTATTTTGGTTAGCGGTGCTTTTCTTGATATATCCATGAACATACTGTCATGACGTGATATCACCTGTGAATAGACTAGTTAGCTTCTGTTTCACCAATTTCATTACTGCTAACAGAAGTATCAAAAGGAAAGCAGAAGGTGGTAAATATTTTCTTTATGTGTATATATGTTTTTATACTACCAAATACTAATTTTTTCTGTTAGTATTCTTCAGAGAAATATATATTCACACATATATATACATACTTATACACATATAATTGGTCAGAATACGTAGTATTATTTGTTTATGTAAAAGAATTGACTTTTGCAAATGTGGAACTGATAAGTTCTAAGTCTGCAGGGCAGGCAGACAGGGTCGAAACTCAGGCATCAATTAATGCTGGAACCTTGAGGCAGAATTTCTTTTTTTCTGGGAAACCCTTGATCGAAGGCCTTCAATTGAGTTCAGGTGTTGGTTACGTAGACACGGCATCTTCACAGTCAAACTTAGATTAGGGTTTAATTAAGCAGGAATTCTAGCCTAATCCTGTTTACATGTAAAAATAATCATTGTGAGGTAGGGGTGGGGGGTGGGGAGGTGGGAGTGGGTGGGAGGGGGGAGAACAAGGGAATCCGTGGCTGATATGTAAAATTAAATTAAATTATAAAATAAAAAAAATAAATAATAAATAATCATTGTGTGGCTGCAAAAGGAGACTCTGTCTTAAAAACAAACAAAACAAAAAACCTAAACCAATAGAAAATATACTGAAATATATCATCCAGTATAAAACACATTAATAACATGTTTTTCTCAGATGTGATTAAAAAAAAAGCTCAAAGCATGAAAGGTAAAATAGTGTTGTAAATAAACATGTAGCAAGAACATGTATCTTCGTTTTTAAATGACTTGATTTCTCAATGAGGGTTATGGGATATTTTCTTCAAATCTCAATGTTTAGAACAAATCTATATTTTTTAATGTTTAAAAATATGAACAAGTGTTAGCTGTGCACAGCGGTACCTACTTTTTTATGTGCATTGGTGTTCTGCCTGAATGAGTGTGTCGGGCATCCTGGAACTGAAGTCACAGATAGCTATGTGGGTGTCCACTTTTAATCTGAATACTTGGGAGGCATAGGCAGACAGATCTCTGTGAGTGTTGGGCCAGGCTGGTCTACATAGTGAATTCCAGGATAGCCAGAGTTACATAGTGAGACCTTGTCTTGAAAAATTGAAATATAAACAAACAAATGAATAAATAAATAAAATAAATTTTAAAAACTTTAGAAATTAAATAAATAAAATATGAACATGAGATGTTAGAGGAGACTATCTAGAGAAACACCAGAGTATAACCCTTGTTCACTTGAAATAAATCTGAATAAATTTTAAAAAATCACAAAATAAGTACCAAGAAAATTTGGGTTAAAATAGTTGAGCTAGAAAGTAAATTTTAATTTAAGAGTATGGAAAAATTCAGAACTCAGAAATCACCAGTAAGACTCATAACTGTGGTGTAATAAAGAGGATTATCCATTCCAAGAATGTAACAAAACAAATTCACTGGCTGATATACAGCCACAGAATTTATAAAAGCGCTTTTGTGAAACAAGCAAATATGTACCTTAAAAGGCAATTGACAAAGAAATCAAGCTTACGAAGTGAAACTGCCCAATGAGTAAGTAATGACCCTCCTATTAAATAACAATATAGGAGAAATGTAAGTGGGGAGAAACCATGGCTGTGTAACTTATGAGAACTTGTTTCACGTGGTACTCCCCTGCCTTCATGTTCTCAGTAAGACCACCCAAGCAAATGTTCAGTATTCTACAAGTGAAAATTATGTATCCAAGGAAACATGCATTGCCCAACATCGACCAAGATTAAATGTAATTGTTTGTTTTCTCTTGGAAGATATTTTTTAGTGGCTCCTAAAAACTCAGACTGAGATATGAGGGCCTCTCTGGTGGGTCATGCAGAAAGGCAGAACGCTCTGAATAACGTTTGGAGAGAGGGGGGAGGGAAGGAGAGAGAGAGAAAGAGAGAGAAGGGAAATGACTCAGGCACACACAGAGAGAGGAACCAGTCTTGGTTTGTTAGAGAAAATGGAATCAAATTGCTTTTCATAACAACTCCCTTTGGATAACCTGATACCATACCCGGCCAGAATAATTCATATTTACCCAGAAGGAAAATTTGGGAAGTCTAAACTATGGTTGTCAAGTACATATTGCTTCTGCTTCAGTCTAGTTTCAAACTAGAAAATTTGCAACAAATACCTCCAGGAATGCCTCTCACGCTGAGTTACTGCTGTCTTATCTGTCTGTCATTTTGAAGTCAAAGACAGCGCCTCAGCAAGTGACATTTTCTAACTCAGCTTACATTCTCTCTATATCCTTTTTTATCAGGAAAGAAGATTGCATTTTTCCCATTGTAAAATAACAAGTGCTTCTTAAAAGAACTCATAACACACACAAACACACACATACACAGTTGTACGTGCAAGTGCACATACACATATACACTAAACAACCAGAACTATATTTTACAAAATGTAATTGGGTAATCAAAATGATTTATGAATTTATTTAAAATGTGATTTTCCTTCTCCTACTATGGATATTTTAAATAAAAGCATGAGACACTGTTTTCTGAGAAAGATGAAAGTGCAGGAGTGATCTAGGGGTGATTCTTTGCTGTAACTGTACTCACATAAGAATAGTTACATCCACCCCACATTTAAAACATAGGATGTCAAGTTTTATTCACCTGCTCACCCTTTGTGAGCCTTCTGCTAAAACGGGAAGGTTTCAATTCAGAACAAAGAATTCACATCTTGTTTTCATGCTCTTTGAACACAATATTCTTAGGCAGAGATTTGTGGTATATAATGTCTTTAGCGTTGCCTGTTTCATGAATTTTGGAAGGCATTCTGTTATTTCTAACATCTCTTCTGTTCCCTCTTTCTCTTCTTCTTACTGTTCCCATGTCATGTGTGACACATCTTTTGTAGCTGTCCTACCATTCTTGGCTATTGTATTTCATTCTTTTCAATCCTTCTGCCTTCACTTTAGTACATTTTATTGGCTTATCTTCCAACTTCTCAGTTCTTTCCTTGGCTGTATCTAGTCTACTGTGTAATCCATCAAGTCATTCTTTGTTTCTGTTCCAGTTTCCTTTCCCCCTAGACTTCCTACCTCTCTCTTGCATTACCCATCTTTTTTTTTTTCTTCAATGTGTCTCTTTGCATACCAATCATTCATTAAATACTCGGTCAGATACTTCGAAAATCTCTTCCACATTTGAATTTGGTTTGTTTCCTGACTGCTATTGGTTCGTTGGTAATTAGGGTCTCGTTGGTAATTCAGGCTGGCCTGAAGATGACCATGAACTCCTGATTCTCCTGCCTCCATCTTCCGAGTGTTGGGATTACAGGCACGAATTCAACTTGAATTTGGTTGTGACAGGTGCTTTGTTTCATCAGGTTGCCCTTTGCCTTCTACAACGTACAATTATTCACCATGGGAAGCCAGACAAGATGATTCAAGTGGAAGAAACAAAGTTAAATAGTGACTAGTGAGATGCTTCTATGTTTAGAGAGAAGGTTTTTTTTTTTTTTTTTTTTTTACTGTGGGTGCTGCAGCTGTGTCAAAGGCTAAAATTTCACGTGGTGTCTTTGCTCAGCCCTGCTTGCCTTTCTTTAGAGACTCCTTCATAGCTAGGATCTCAGACATCATTCTTTCATTCAGAATCCTGCTATAGTATAGGACTCGTTAAAACCTTTGGCCAGTGAGGTACTGCATTATCTTATGATTAAGGTTTAGTTACTCAGTGAGTCTGTGTTTCTTGGCTATGGTTTTCACGAGTGTGTCTCAGTGCCGTATGGGGATGACAGTCTCTCTATCCTGAGCTGGAGTTGGGTATTCCCCCTCCCCTATGTGGAAACAGAAGAGGTTGCTGGGTATTTCCCTTTTCCCGTGTAAAACCTGAAGTAAAGTTGACTTCGGTTGGCTAAGTCCTTCCTTCCAGTTGGTTAGGCTTTGGTAAAACCCCACATGCTGGCTAGGCTCTGATAAAATAATTGTCCCTAGACCAGTCCTCCGAGGAGATCAGAGGCTCTGGTAGCAGCTTTTATTCGTCACCTTGCAAAATGCACAAGGGGTTTTTTCTCTAGTCTTCACCTAGAGAACCCGGTGAGTTTTCTGGAAAGAAGGTGCAGGAACGAGTAGGGGCCCTGTGAAGCACGGCCCGTAAAGGTTAGTCTCCAGTTCACACTTGGATTCCAGCAACTAATCAATACCCCTTTAACATTCTTACTAGTGTCTGGACTCCAGCAGAAGTTCTGCTTGCAGTGAACTGTGATTCTGTATCATCTGCACTTTAGTTTTAGGTGTCCTATTTCCCTATGACCCCCATTCTCTGATGGACCTAAAGCATATTGCCTATGCTATTTCCCTGTGTATTTAGGCACATACAAAGTGATTTTGGCCAGTGGGTTTTGTTTTTGTTTTTGTTTTGATGAAAAATAAAGTGTTGGGCCTAAAAGAGTTCCCTTTGCCAATATTTTTAGACTCTTACATCTCTATTATTTTATAGAAATTTGACAAAGGCTCATTTCATAGAGTAGACCATTGAATGAGAGAAATTGCAATTTTAAGGGACTCAACTTAAATGGAGTCTATGTGCTTTGAAAGTAAAACTATTTTTACCTAGTGTAATTTTAAATGGAAGTATACTTTACTTAATCACTACTTTTAGTGTTCACTCAAAGGACAGTAGTATGACATCTGCTTTTCTCTCATTTGATTCTGTATCTCCTATGATGGAGACATCATTCTAGACTGGAATATATTGTTGGGCAAAACAGTGAAAGACTTCTGATCTTGTTTATACATTGTGGCAATTAATAGTAGGAAATGGTCATCATGAAAATGTAAGCTCTGTGAAATGATTGAAAGTAAAGGAAGGCATGGAGGGTGCAGAAACTGAGAAGAGCACAGGGCAGGCACGGGTTATCATTTTAAGCAGGACATTTAGAGTAGATCGCATGGAACAGGCAATGTTTGAGTGGACTTCAAGAGGAAGTGGGGTCTGCCATGAACATATCTAGCCAAAGGACCTACAGGTAGATGAGACAGAGCATGGCAAAGGAAAAGGATTGGTGACATGAGCTCAGAGAGAGGGCAATGAGTTAGGGCAAGGCATCTTAGCAGATGAGATCAAAGTGGTACCGAAGACCAGGTAAGGACTTGGATTTATTTCATACTGTGGTTCTATGAACAGATGGTAGATATAATCATTTTAACACCTAAAAAGAATATCTGGCTACTCTTTTGAAATCTGGCATTATGGAGACTCGTTGGGAAGACTTGCAACTAACCAGGTAAGAAATGATGTGACACAGACAAGAATTGTCTTGATTAGGGTGGGGTTCCTCAGTTAGTTGAAAAAGAGGAAATTTGAAGGTGTCTCTGGGATTGGTAGAATGAAGAAATATAAAGAAGATGGAGAAAGAATTGGATAATGTTTGCTTTGTGGGGAAGGGCAGACTTTACTTCAAGAATTTTAATTTTGAGCCACCTACTATGTGTGCAAATAGAGATCTTAAATAGAGACGTGGAATTGAGGGGAGTTACTTGGCTAGAACAGTAGCAGATAGATGCTATTTAAAGGCATAAACACGTAAGTTATAGAGAACTGTAGGTGAAGGGTGTAAATAGAGAATGACAGCCACGACACTTTAAAAGGCATGTGTATGTGAGCAGTGGGTGGTGTGGAAAGAAAAGAAACAAAAAAAGTGAGAAAAATCATACAAAAAAAAGAGGAAAATAGATCTAAGTGGAAGGAATCAAACTGCTTTGTCCAATGCTGTTGGTATATTATGAAAAATGATACAGACTAGCATCACTTCAGAAGAGTTAGAAATCCAAGGACCAACTCACAGCAACTTTTTATTATACTCACAGATTAGGGCGTCTCGCAACTCTCATCAGAGAAACTTCATTGTGCAGCAGATGGAGACTAACACAGAGACAAGTAACTGGCCCAAGTGTAGAGAACAAGTGACTGTGGAGTCCTCAGCCCTACATAGAGACATCTATATCACACCCCTTCCTCCCATAGCTTGGGGACCATTGCTGAAGAGGATGCAGGAAGACTGTAAGACCCAGAGGCAGTGGGTGGCTACAAGGAAACAGTGCTTTCTGCACACAGTTGGGCAGCTGTCATATGAAGGCACAGCCATTTTGACAGCATGCATACAGCCTGTGCAAACTCAAGCCAACCCAAATCATAACACAGAGATGGAGGGTGAGCATGGAATCTCATCTCTGGCCGAGGAGCTATCAGTAATTGATGGCTGCTGGGAAAGAGAAATTCAGTTTTCTTTTAGCGTTTTGGCTTCTTGCCGCTCTAATATTCTCTACTGGATGGCCATACAGCCAACTATATATAGGCAGCCCTAATTTGACTTGATGGATTTTTTTTTTTTTTTTTTGGTTTTTCGAGACAGGGTTTCTCTGTGTAGCTTTGCGCCTTTTCTGGAACTCACTGGGTAGACCAGGCTGGCCTCGAACTCACAGAGATCTGCCTGCCTCTGCCTCCCGAGTGCTGGGATTAAAGGCGTGTGCCACCACCGCCCGGCGACTTGATGGATTTTTAAAGAAATATATAAGGACACAAAGTTGGCTGGATATGGAATAGGGGATGAGTATGGGAATAGATAGGGGGTTGAACATGATCAAAATGCAATGTATGAAAACCTTGAATTGCTAAACAAAAAAAAAACATTTAAAAAAAGAAATAGAAGTACTGTAGATAGGTGAGTGATTGGACACAGAAAATTTGAACACAGGGGTTAGGCAGCTTGGCCTGAGATTTCTTCAGAGCCTGTGGCAACCTCCAAAAGTAAGAAAGCTACTTTTTGCACACTGCACCCACTATGATGCAACATAGGTAAGGACCTGGCTTGCATTATGGCCCTGATGTTCTGATGCAATAATTCAGAGATACCTCAAAATTCCAAATGACATCTAGTCTACCAATCTCTCGTTGTTTCTGTATTTAAAGAATAGTATGAAACCAAAATGGCCATCTACAGCTTGTTCTAAAATGCTGAAAACTGGCCATTTTTATTTAATTAACAAGGTTTTAGTTTCTAAAACTGCATGGATTTAAGAAGTTCATGACATATATTCTTATAAGCTTTATAAAATGAACTGAAAAATAAGAGAACTTGAGATATATTTTTCCTTAGAGTTCTCCTCTTTGTTATTTCTTGTTTTAAATGAGCCTATAAATTATATAGCACTTAATTATAGAGGTCACCACTGATTTAACTTTTTTGCTTTTAAATAAAACAATATTTTTATGCTATGTCATTATAAACTCTATTATAAAGAATATATGTGATATGACACACATTATATGGGTTGTATTTTCAGAGGCTGAATAAATGGTTAATGATAAAAATAACATGTAATGGTGTACAAGAAAAATATTTTCTAAGCTCTCATGAAAGTATTTTCTAAGCTCTCATGTTTTTAATTTTCAAGAACATAGGTAAAGTGTCTGATGTGGTGTCACATGTCTATAATGTCAGCTCTTGGGTAGAAGAGGTAAGAGGATCATTACATGGTGAGGCCTGTCTGGAATATACAGTGAGTTCCAGGTCATCAGCCTTGGCTACAGAGTTAGGCCCTGTCTTCAAACAAACAAACACCAATAAGAAACCCCATAACACACAGCTCTACCCAATTCCAACTAACCTACTCCCCCTCAAAAAACAATAACTAACTGAACAACCAAACAAGAACACTGACTTACAGTAACTAGAGACAGGGGGGAAACAATATGAATTTAAGAAAATGCTTATAAAACTTGTGTTAGAAAGGTGTCAAAATATATGCTGTTATAAAATCATTTTTAATTTGAGAATATTTGTAATAATATTTTGAGATTACAATCTGGAGAACAATTAGGTACTATGAACACAATGTTCTAAGTGACTCTTAAATCTCAAAGAGTTCTTAGAATAGCAATTCACTTGTTCTCAGTGACACAGTTATGTTTACTATATGTATTTTTTGACTGTGACCCACCCTATAACAGCATTTCTATTTAGGAAAAATATAGCACTGGTGGAAAAAAGTTAACGTTGACATTTAAAAAACATCTGTCTTTAATGCCATGCTTAAAGTATATTACTTTTTGTGGGCTTTTTTGTTATGTTGTTTTACCCTGAAGGATAAGATTTGTATAATGGTTATATTTGGGGCCTTACAAATGAGCTTTGCCTAAATTATCAGACTGGTTCCTATAATAGTTTTACAAATAATTCCTTGGTCTCAAAATCATGACTTAAAATATAATTTTATCAAATAAAAATCAAATAAATAACTTATCAAATAATAAGACTCTCACACATAACTATTTATATGCTTTATATGTATGTATGATACATGTCATAAAGTATATGCACACTTGCAAGAATGAGTAACATTTGAGTCAGGGGAGTGATTACTGTAGCAGGAATCTTAAAAGGTCTTATTAATTAAGTCAAACCTAAGGCCAGTTATTGGGGTGAATGCTGGAAGATCAGAGAAGCAGAACAAGTCACAGCTACCTCCCCTCACAAGTTCCTCAGCTGATCCTGTTTCCTCAGACTGGATGCCCCTGAGTCCTCATCCAGAATGAATCTCAGCTGAACTGCTGCTCAAAAGCCTAAATGCTTAACCAGCCAAATGCTTCTAGTTTCTGGTCTTCACACCTTATGTATCTTTCTGCTTTCTGCCATCACTTCCTGGGATTAAAGGCGTGTGAGTCACCATGCCTAGCTGTTTCCAGTGTGACCTTGAACTCAGAGATCCAAGTGGATCTCTGCCTCTGGAATGCTAGGATTAAAGGCATGAGTGCCATCATTTTCTAGCCTCTGTATCTAGTGGCTGTTCTGTTCTCTGACCCCAGATAAGTTTATTAGGGTGCACAATATTTTGGGGAACACAATACTACCACAGATTACCATTTGTAGTAGTAAGGAGGAAGTGATTTTTGGTAAGGTTTATAGGGGTATAAGAAGGGATTGAATAATGTCTATGATAAAGTTTCAAAACTGAAAAGTCTCACACAAGGAAAATTATATCATGATTATTTGAGTTCTTTTTTCCCCTCCTAAATGAAATTTATCTATGGGAGCAGGAGACCATCTCATAGAAAGCATTTTGAACAAAATGTCAGATTTTTTTTTCTTTTTCATTTTCAGTTCAAAAGGACATAGTGCGGCTTCTCCCCAGTTTAGATGTTGAAGTCAAAGATATTACTGACTCTTATGATGCTAACTGGTTTCTTCAGTTGCTGTCTATAGAAGATCTTTTTGAAATGACCAGCAAAGAGTTTCCTGTAGTAGCTGAAGTCATCGAAGTGTCTCAAGGGAACCAACTGCCCCCAAGTATCTTACAGCCTGGAAAAACCATTGTGATCCACAAAAAGTACCAGGCTTCGAGGATCCTAGCTTCAGAAATTCGAAGCAATTTCCCTAAAAGACACTTCTTGATCCCCAGTAGCTACAAAGGCAAGTTCAAAAGGAGACCCCGGGAGTTCCCAACGGCCTATGACCTGCAGATATCTAAGACTGAGAAGGAAACTCTCCACGTGGTGGCCACCAAAGCCTTCCACACACTTCACAAAGAGCTGTCCTCTGTGTCTGTTGGGGACCAGTTCCTAGTGCATCATTCAGAGACCACAGAAGTCGTCTTTGAGGGAACAACAACAGTGAATGTTCTGGCCTGTGAAAAAATCCTCAATAAGTCCTATGAGGCAGCACGGCTTCCTCTGTACATGGAAGGAGGTTTTGTAGAGGTGATTCATGATAAGAAACAGTACCAACTTTCAGAGCTCTGTACACAGTTCCGCTGGCCCTTCAATGTGAAGGTGTCTGTGAGAGATCTCTTCATTAAAGATGACATTTTGGCAGCTACTCCAGGACTGCAGTTGGAGGAGGATATCACAGACTCTTACCTACTTGTCAGTGACTTTGCCAACCCCAGGGAATGTTGGGAAATTCCTATGGCCCGATTGAATATGACGGTTCAGTTAGTTAGTAGTAGTAATTTGTCTATGGATACAGGACCAACTGAAGTTAGGACTCTGGTAGAAGAGATCACTGAAGAACAATATTACATGATGAGGAGGTATGAAAGTTCTCTCTCACATCCCCCACCTCGCCCTCCCAAGCATCCCTCAGCAGAGGAAATGAAGTTAACCCTGCTCAGTTTCGCAGAAGAAAGAACAGGAGATCTACCCAAGTCTCCCAAGGTAAGACTGTGATTTCACAGATTTTTCTCTACTTGAGACAATAAGTTTCGAGTTGCTTCCGAGTTTGCCTTTTCCCTGCTTTCCTGTTTTTTCTACCAATTAGAAACAAGCCTGTGTAATGCATGCGGGATGAATGAACATCAACAGAGGAGAAACCGTTGCAGCATTTTGTACTCTGATGCTTCACCAGTAGATGTGGCATGAAATCTGTGTTGAGTTAGAAATAGAAGTGAAGACACTTGGCTATGACTGTGAAAGCTGCCATTCCAGTGGGTTTTGACAATTAAACGTGTTAAATCAATCAGATACCTCAGAAGAAATTCCCTTTTATTTTGGAAATGTGGCTCATTTTTCTTAGGTAGAATTATCTTAATACTTCACCCAGGAAATGAGCATACAATAAACTCCCATCATCTGGGGGCGGGTAGGAGTTTACTGGTAACATGCATCTCTTAACACATGTCTTCATTTTGTTTTATGTGCAGAAAGATGTAAAAATATCTTGGCAGAACTGTGTGTGAGAATGTGAGCATCTGCCCACATAAAGCCTCTTAGAATTGTAATCTTTAACAGTTCTACTGAAAAATAAAATCAATAAACCTAGAGGCACCACAGGATCTCTATGGAATTATCAAATCCACAACTGCTTAAGATGGTAGACCATAGTTCAGCATCATTTGTATTCGATGTCATTGAATCTTAAACACTGCCTGCTGGCTACCTGAACTGAGCTTGTCCTTGCCCAGGACATATGTGGATTTTTGTGTGTGTGGCTTAGGTTCTGTGGTATATGGAAGGAGTGTATTCTGTCCCAGCAGATGTTGTGCTAGAAGCACAAGGAAAACAAAACAGTAAAAGAGATACTTCCTGTGCATTCCTCATATTCAGGAACGATGGGAGCATTGAACATCAAGACTCATAGATGGATGTGGATATGCTTGCAGTTGCATATTTCAAAGACTGTTCTAATTGTATGCTAAAAGAATCCTTAAGGATCACCAAACTCATTTTCTTGAAGAAAAAAAAAAAAAGAAAAGATAAAACCAGCAAAAATTTTCTATCTGGAAGAATAATTTTTAAAAAATGACAAAACAAAACAGTTCCAAAATAAAACTGATTAGCTAAAGTGAAGGGTTTCTTTGATTCTTCTACTTTGATACTATCACTGGTGGTCAGGGTGTAGGCCTAGTGTTCCCAGCTTCTTGGCATCTTATTTCAAGAATAAAGAAAAAAAACTCACACATATTTGCAAGAGTAGCAAGAAAACAATATTCAAAGCAAAGCAATAGAACAGATAAAAAAAATACCCTTAGAAGTGATGGAGTGCCACATGAGTGAAGATATTCAAGGGCCCTGTTATTGTTTGGGGCTTTCATTTATTGGTTGTCAACTTGGCATACTTGGAAAGAAGGACACTCAACTGATGGAATGCCTCCATCTTATTGGCCTGTGAGGCATGCCTGTGGTGATTAGGGACATAGTTTGGGTGGTTGTCTACTTCAATGGACAAGCTTACATAGGCTTTGCTTACTGTGTATGACCCTTCTTAGCACGCATCTGATATTAATTATATATAGGCAGAAGGAGAATAGAATATTGCTAGCAGATTACTGTGTACATTGTTCATAGAAGTGTGTGTGTGTGTGTGTGTGTGTGTGTGTATAATATGTGTGGGTTAAAGGTCTCAGGTTGCCAAGTGCCTGATGTGTATGAGGGATGTATGTATAACCAAGCCAAGTAGAGTTCCAAGTGACTAAGCTATTTCCTATTCTTGCCTGCTTCAAAGTGGGAAATAGATGTTTTCCTATTTTTTTTTTGTCAGTGGGCAGTATAATATCACCCACCCAAAGACTAACTTTCCAGAACCTACCAGGATATAACAAGGCATGCCAAAAGAATTTTTCACATATGCTTAAAATCCTGGACCTCGCAATGAGATTATCCTGCAGTATCCAGATAGATCTACTTAAGCACTGAAGTCTGTGGTGATGTTTTGTTTGTGCTCTAACAAACAAAGCTTGCCTGAAGATCAGAGGGTGGAGCTAGCCAATAGTTAACCATAGAGGTCTGGAGGTCTTTACAGAGAGACAGGAAGTGATATGGTTAGGTGGAGAGAGGAATATAAGGTAGGAAGAGATAGGAGCTCAGCCTCTTTTTGGCTAAGGATTTCGTAGAGGTAAGAGCTAGTGGCTGGCTGCTCTGCCTCTCTGATCTTTCAGCTTTCATCCCATAATACATGACTCCAGGTTTTTATTATTAAGACCAATTAGAATTAGTGTTACAGAAGTCTTCACAAAGAACTTTTCCAGTGGAGGACAGCATTATGTGAGATGTGGTTAAAAAAGAATTCCCAAAGAGACAATGTTCCTGTTTTCAAAGAGAGAAGGAGGGAGTTGGGCACAAAGTGATATCTCCAAAGATAGAAAGTACAGACAAACAGGGTCTTCCCTAGATGGTCCAGAAAAAAACAGCTTAGCTGACAATATGCCAGTTTGACCCAATCAGATCTGGGTTGGACCTCTGACTTGCTGGACTCTAAGATAATAAAATTATGTTATTTAAAATAATAAATTTATAGTAACATTATAGCAAGAATAAAAAGACAAAATATGATTTAAAGATGTTTAGGGATTAATAAAAGCCTTGAATAGCTAAATCTCTGTATATGAGCTAGGCCACATACTGCTGGAAAGTGATTTGTTTGTTTGTTTGTGACAGTGATGCTGTATAACCCAGGCTAGCCTCAATCTCATGTTCTTCTTGCCATAGCCTCCTGAATAGCTAAGAGATTTGTACCACAAATAAACCACCTTCAAATCTATAACCCACCTTTCCCTCCCCTCCCTTTCTATCTCTTCCCCAACTGCTCCCCTTCTTTCCTCCCTCCCCCTCTCTTCCTTCCTCACCCTGTCATAGTTAGCTTTGGTTGTCACGTTGATATCCCTGGGAAGAATGACCCTCAGTTGATGGAATGCCTTCATCTGATTGGCCTTTGGGGTATTTTATTAACTGCTAATTGATATAGAAAGGTGCAGCCTACTGTGGGCTGTACCATTTCTAAATAAGGGGTCTGGTGCTATGTAAGAAAGGGAGCTCAAGAAGTAAGAGAAAGTAAGCCTGTAGACAGCAGTGCTCCATGGACTCTGCTTTACTTCCTGCCTTCAGGTTCCTGCCGTGAGCTCCTGTCTTGGTTTCTCTTCATGATGGACTATAACCTGTAAGCCAGATAATACCTCCTAGTTGCTTTTGATCAATGTTTATCACACTAACAGAAGCAAACCAGAATACCCCTTTTCTTTATTTTCTACCTTTTAAATCAATTTTATCGGCTCTTGTGCCCATGGGGAACCTGAGGGCACAACTAAGCTTTAGAACCAGTGGGAGCAGGGATCTTGACAATAGCTAGAGTAATATTTGTTTTTCTTTTTCTATTGGTTTTACTTTCTCCAGCTAGTTTTGTTCGCACACATCACAGGACTTCTAAGAGTTCCTGCGTCATATATTTCAGTTTCAATACTAGAAAAGAATGCTGTCTCATTATCTAGACTGAATTGAAAAAGAGAAAAGACATAAGTTGGACTGACTCAGCCAGTTTACTGGTTGCCTCAACTATAGGCCAAGTTGACGAATGTTTTAGTCTTAAATCCATGACTAGAAGACTTACAAAGAAAACAAATATTCTGGTCTTAGAATTCTGGAGGCTAGGAAGTGCAGCATCAAGTTGCTATTGAGTTTATTCTCCAGTTCCAAGATGGAATCTTGTTCCTGCATCCTCCAGAAAGAAGAGCACCATTTCCTCATAAACTAGAAATTCGGAAGAGGGGAAATTCATCCCTCAAGACTTTTAATAATAAAGTTCTTAAGTACACTTTTGCATGGCTGTATCTTTTGACCTAAGCTCTTTCAATCCATCCCACCTCCTCCTACTATTGCATTAGTGTGAAGTTGCTAGCATGAGCTTTGAAAGAGACAAAAAGCATCCAAACAAACCAAAGCAGTAAAGAAGGCTATCAGGTCTGGCTACCTCAAAAACTAGAGGCAAAAAGTTAAGGTGATATAAAATAACAGATGTCTTCTACCTTCCCAAAATTAAAGATTTAAAAATCCTAAACCAAGAAAACATTCATAGACTAAAGTAGATTAAAATTTTTTAAAATATCTTCTAAAGGTAGAAAATGATTTAGGTGTTTTGTTAGGAGAAAAGTACTTATCTCATGTACTAAAATGACTAAATTGATGTATGCTGATTTCAAGATCTACATAGTAATTTGTTGTTCTCTAACTAGATCCAGGTGAGTTCATGGTGTTGAGACCTGAATCCCGCTCTGAACAATGATGGCTTGGGGTTGGTAAGGAGTTATGAAGTTCTAGAACTACTTTTATTTGAGGAACAAGAGCTGAGTGACAGCTTAAATTTGAAAGACGACACTAGGTGGTATTAGTTATGGTATACATTTAAAGAGCTATTAAAAGCTGGAGAGATGAGACACACCTGTCATTGTATCACTTGGGAGGTAGAGACAGAAGGGTTTCCCTAGACCAGCCTAGGCTGTACAGGGAAATCCCTTCTCAAGATCAACAAATAAAAACAAGTAACTCTTATGTAGCAAGTACAGACTCAGTTCTAATATCTCCAACTTTGGTTGAGCTGAAAGGATTTGATGCAATCCTGTTGTGACAGACTGCATGTGCTAAAAAAAAAAAAAGTTAGAGCAGAAGATAGGGATGTTGTTTGTTTTTGCTCTTTTGTGTGGGGATGCCACCCAGCTCCCAAATAAATCACACATGGAGGCTTATTCTTAATTATGAATGTCCGTCCTTCGCTTGGCTTAGTTTCTAGCCAGCTTTCCTTAACTTAAATTGTCCCATCTACCTTTTGCTTCTGGGCTTTTCCCATTCTCTTACTTCTGTAAATCTTACTCTTACTCCATGGCTTGCTGTGTAGTTGGGTGGCTGACCCCTGGAGTCTTCCTCCTTCTCTGGCTCCTTGATTTTTTCCCCTTCTCCCAGATTTCTCCTTCTGTTTATCCTCTCTGCCTGCCAGCCCCACCTATCCTTTCTCCTGCCTTGCTATTGGCCGGTTCTTTATTAGACCATCAGGTGTTTTACACAGGCACAGTAACACAGCTTCACAGAGTTAAAGAAATTCAACATAAAGTAACACACCTTAAAATATCCTACTACACAGGGATGGTGGATCAGGGGTGGTGTTAGTGGGCTCCTCACCGGCCCATTGAGAAGAATGCATAATTTCTTTGTTTCAGTTAGTTTCATCAATTCTCATGTGCCTAAAAATAAAGCGCTTTTCTCTGAAATCTCTTGAAAACATCACTGACATTACCATTTACATATGTTCAGACCTACTGGTCTCCTCATCTTCAATAATTTTTACCCACCATGAAGATTGGGATTTTCTCAGTGGATCATTGATGGAACACAACAGGTCTGTCAGTTTCTGTGTAACAGACCCAGGAAGTCTTAAAACCAATGGTTTCTTATTATCTCAGTATCACGCTTCCATCTTTTGTATTCCCTGGGATAACTGTAGTAATGCTTTTCTCTCATCTATGCTCTTGAAATAATTGGGTTTAAGATTTTTTAATGTTTAACATCAGGGAGCCACCATTTAAAACAAGTCTGGGAGTCTTGGGGTTTTACATGGGATATTGCTTTAAATTTGGAGAACACTTTGTGAGAGTTATTCAGAGTTTAAATATTCAGACTCATTTAACTCATTAAAATGCCTTTTTATATGCACAGAAAAGATTGCTAGATGCTTCATTATATGGGTTTACTTTTGCTTTCTTAATGGGTCATTAACTAGATCATTTCTTGCAATGCTAAGTACCGTCGAATGTATAGGTAGGCTAAAAGTAAGAATCTAAAATGGATTAAGAATTAGTCAAATCCATCTGTGGTCAGTTAGGAACACTATTAGTTCATCTAAGATGTTTGGAAATTAAGAATATATGGGGACATTTCATAAGAACTAGGTGCAATTAAAGAATTCTTTTCCATGGTAAGTTTACCAACTATTCTCTTGTGTTGGCAATACCCCAGCAAGGACAAAAGAAATGTCAGTAGAAACTTGAAGACTATGACTTAGGTACAGGCAGAAGCATATGAGGGGACACAGGATATTAAGGAAGGACAACTACATCAAGGTCAACATAGTTTTACATGGATTTTACCACTTGCTAGAAACGATATTCATATATGGGTAATAATGTACAGCATCTAAACATAGGTGGAGTGTTGTAGGGGATCTGCACAATTCTTTTATGCTGATGACATAATGTGAAAAAAAATCCTTTAAATTCTATGCAGTTGGAGTTTTAATTAGAAAGATACATGTTACCATGTAGCTGAATAAACAAAACCATGCCGCCACTGTGTCCTGAAGAGGAATGATGTAGGGTAGACTCCTGTCGCAGGTATGGTTTCTGTGTCAGAACTAGTTTCAGGTAGCTTGGAAGAACATAGCCTCGATGGGGTTTTGCTTGTCATGGATATAAATGGCTATAGCTTTTGGGTACCACAAAGGAGAAATGTAACTTCTATATTCTGATGAAAGGACCTATAACCAGAGAGGAAAAACAAACCTTTGGTTGAAAGATGAGATATTCCACATCTTTAGGGACTGTAGCTGGGCCCAGAAATCTTGCATTTCATGAACTCTGTTTGGCCATTTAATGCCCCCTGTGTCCACTTGTTCCTGGAATTTCTAGACTTCCGTGGACAAGAACACCCACAGGAGACGTTAAGGCAAGGAGCCAGGGAGGCAGTGATGGCGAAGTTTTGTGCAACAAGCGAAATAGGAATGCTGCCCCAGAGTGAGAGCTGGGGCTGCAAAAGGCAAGAGAGCCAGGGTTCTGCGCCATGCAGAAAGAACACATGTGCAGCTGCTGCTACTGGCCTGTCACTTCTGAGCTTAGCTGTGACAGTGGAATCTTATTAAAGACATCCAGGCTCCAGGGCTACAAGGAGATGAGTGCGGCAGACACTCAGTCATAACTGACAGGATTCCATCCCAAATACTGTGGTTTTTGTTTTCTTTTGCGTTCCCTGGATGTGCTGTAGGTATTAGGAGTGTTGAAAGAGACGTCATTGTAGAAGCTGTAAATCTTCTTTCTCTCTAAATGGAGAAGATTTTCATTATAGCAGTTTTCAAAGACCACAGGCATTGAGGATGGAAAACAGACATCCTGAAAAACATCCCGTTTGAATCTGTCAAAAAAAAAAAAAAGGCAAATGGAGGAGCCTCTCAGAAAATATGGCCATTTTTTAGTTAGGAGGTACAAGTTTTACACTATACAAAGAAAAAAATCAGATACTTATCTCTTGTTCTTTCAGCATGGCACGGATTAATAAGTCATCATTTTCAAATTGCCTGAGTTTGAAGGGCGACCCATTGGGATGCAAATTACCACATGTAGAAGACAACAATGAAAATTATGGAAAAGGTGGCTGAACATGAATAAAGGAAGTGCTAGGTGGAAAACTGGCCAGACGTGAGCAGTTAAGAGCATTGGTTGCTCCAGGTTCAATTCCCAGAACCCACATGGTCATCCACAACCATCTTTAGCTCCAATTCCAGGCTCTTAACTACTCTCCAGCCCCCATATGCACAAATGTCTTATACATATCAAATGACTTTCAGTGGAATTAATTATTTATATACATTCATTCATGAACTCACTAGAAGTTATATCATAATTTTCTTCTAAAATCTGTTTAAGGCGCTAGAGAGATGGTTCATCAGTTAAAAGTGCTTGCTGCTCTTGTAGAGGAGTGAAGTTTGGTTCCCAGTACTCACACTGGATGGTTCACAACCACCTGTAACTGCAGCTCTAGGGACTCCCAGGCCCTCTTAGGAGTCTGCTTGGTACCCTTCCATATACGCACACAGGCACAGGTACTCAGATATGTAAACAAATGATAAAACGCAAACAATCTGTTTAAATGTGCCCAAAGATCATCCGTTAAAGAAGTCCTATGCCAGAGAAGTACCAAACTAACATGCCTCTACCTGATGTGCAGGGAGTTTGCAACTCCACCTGCGGGATACTTAAAGGTCAAGGAAGTCATCAGGTTGAGGAGACACTTGGTACTGCCACAGAACTCATAAATATGGGTCTGCCATGTTCAGGACTTGCCTTTTTTGGCCCAATGCTGAGAAAAGGGCTTGGGATACTTTGAGTGTTCCCAGAGACAGCAACTGGGTACGAGTGCACAGTATAACAATTACTGTGCCGTCTAAAACAAAGGAAACAACCAGAAAGAGCAAGCACACAAACAAAAAAATCCCTCCTTAACATTCAATCTCCGTTATCAATTTCTCATCTTTGGAAATACCAGCACAATCGATTGACTAGTGTAAAGCACGCATCTGGAAATGGTCTTCTTTTCTTTCTTCTTTCCTCTCAGCAACTATTACTCCTGTTGATCCCACTCCCTTTATGTCTCTTGGACACTGCTGGGATTTCACACTTCCTCAGCACAGGATCCCATCATTTCTGCCTTGCACTTTTGAGTCCAACCTGTAACTACTCTTTTTGTTTCTTTTCATGCCATACTCAAGTTAATTATCCGTCTTACTGACTTCTTTATCATCTTAAGAGATACCTCTATCTGTGTGACTTCCAGCTGACTGTGCTGTAGGCAGTTCTTCTGTTGTGTTTATGATTTACTGCTAACCATTGGTTGTGGCTATATTAGATTTTCTATAATAATTAAGTCTTTTTAATGTTGTTCTTCATATTATTAGTATCCTTAGTTGATAGACAAGAAGACTGAGGCTTATAGGATAATATATATTTATATGCAAATCAATGTAGATATTCATATAGTACAATATGTACAAAGGAGGACAAGTAAGGGTAGATATTAGAACTTAATACAGGAAACGGACATGAGTCATGAAAGAGGGTATAGCGTAGTATTTTTAGTTTTAACTCTGACATGGATTTTTTGGGGGGGTTGTCCTTGGGGGTGCATAAATTCATAAAAATGTATTTGATACTGAAAGTGTAAAATCTAGAGTGAAGCTTCACAGCTTTGGAATGGCTATTCTGTATGGAAGTCCATTGAGGTGTATATACTTTGGGTCTGGTTAATTTTTTTGTTTTCTTTTTGTTTTTCAAAACAGGGTTTCTCTGTGTAGCTTTGGAGCCTGTTCTGGAAATTGCTCTGTAGACCAGAACTGGGATCAGGTTAATTTTAATGTATGATGTTTTTATTTGAAATTTCTTTTAAATAAAGTTTTAATAAATTTAGAAAAAGTATTTTTACTCAAAGAGAATTATCCTTAAGTGTTAAAGCTACAATTATTTGTTTTATTTTTTTACGTGAGTATCTTACTATGTAACCTAGGCTAGCTGTGAACTCTCAGTCCTCCTGCACCTGTCTCCCGAGAACTGTGCATGGGCATGTCTGGCTTAGAACTAGACTTCTAAAACTTCCCTGGCTCTCCTCTACCTCCCCACATGTAACTCAGACCTGTGCTTGGTACTCCTAATTTGGGTTTCTACCACAGATCACACACATTCCTACCACACTTACTGATTTACTATAGATTGCTAAACTGTTCTTTTACCTTTCTATCTCCTCAACTAGATTCTGTGCTTTAGAAGCCTGGAAATACATTTCTTTAAGACTTATCCACATACCAGTCATCAATACATTTCATTGACTCTTTTTACTACAACTGCTTTTCAAAAGAGTTTATTTTGCATATGTGTGAACTTTTTTGGAGTCATATTAAGTTCATACATGCAAACATATATGTGGATATATGTATATATGCAATCTATACATAGAGTGTATATATGTATACTTGTGTGTCTATGCTTTGTGCATGATTGACTTCACTGGTTATTTACTATGGGATTATTTAAAACATATAAATACTATTTATTAACTAATGCTTTGGGTTTTACTATGCTTTACTACATTGTTTTTATGTAAAAATCAATTTACTTATTTTACAAGGGTACTTTATTTACTTATTTTTGACAATGTTAGTATTTCATCTCAGTACCTTATACATGATAGGCAAGCACCCTAAAACTAAGCTATATCCTCAGACTGATCTTCCCTTGCCGGGGGTCAAACTCACAGACTCATGTATGTTAGACAAGCATTTTCTTCTCGTCTCTTCTCTTTCTCTCTCTCTCTCTCTCTCTCTCTCTCTCTCTCTCTCTCTCTCTCTCTCTCTCTCTCTCCCCTTCTCTCTTTCCTCACCCACCTTCCCCCTTTTCCTCTCTCTCTTCTTTCCTGTCTGTGCTGGGAATCAAACTCAAGGACTCATGTACGCTAAGTAAGCACTCTATCACTCAGCCATACCCCAGCACTGGCATTTTAAACTAAGACCATAGCTTCAATGAATATTCATTATTATGTGTTCATATGTTGGTATGTGCTTCTATGAATTTTATATGAAGGCATGTCTTATTCATTAGACAATAAATAAAAACAAGTTAAGATCAGCAGCAGCTTTATAAAATTAATATTTTGTTCTATCAATTTTATATTTCCACCATTCATGCATATATGGGTTCAGGCACAAATATATGCATGATTCCATATTAGCTGTCCCTGCAATAAAATTAAACAGAGAAAACCCGCACTTCTAGAAATGTCACAGTGATGATGTAGGTTCTCTGGAGTGAAGATGTGAACTTGAGAGAGGAGAAAGAACTTTGTTTAGTAGCTTCATTTTCTGGAGCAGATGAGCTGAGGGTGGACACATGTATAGGTATATACATGTATATAACCTAATATATAGCTCTAGAATCATACTGATGGCCCCAAACCTAAGAACAAAATGCAGCTTCATGCATTTAAAAGTGGGTTTCTGGACTAGGCAGGACTTAGAATCTATAGTGATGTCCAGCACTATTAGCCAGTCTCCCATCTTGACACAGGAGCAACCATCTTTAAAGTGGTAAAGACTTTAAAGTCTTCTTCTCAGCTCAGACCTAGTAAGAAAATGGTGGAGAAGTTAGCAGAGCAGGAGAGAATATCATTTTGCAGGAGTTTGCTGACTACATTTTTAATAATATTATGCTGAACATTATAGGTAAAGGAAGTTGAGTCTTCATCTCTGGTCCTCTGGTGCTAAGTTATGTGGCTTCATGTGATCTATTTGGGGCCTTCCCATTGGGCCATGGAAATTTGAGGATAATAGGAACTTGTACTTGACCCATTTCTAAAAAGTCTGAAGAGTCTGTGCCTGGAGCTTTCCCCTGCCTGGCAAGGATTAAACAGAGAAAACCCGCACTTCTAGAAATGTCACAGTGATGATGTAGGTAGGTTCTCTGGAGTGAAGATGTGAACTTGAGAGAGGAGAAAGAACTTTGTTTAGTAGCTTCATTTTCTGGAGCAGATGAGCTGAGGGTGGTAGCTAGAGGTGTTGGCCTTAATTAGTAGGCTTCAGCTCAAAAGTACAGTTGCCAAGTAATGTGCAGAAATTTCCCATGAAGAAAGGGCATGGTTGAATCCTTCTATATATATGAATATACAACAATGGCCTGAGAATATGTGCTCTTTGTCCTTATTCTCCTTTTTACCTTAGCTCTGTGCTGAGAGTCAAAATAAGATTTAATGAATAAAGAAATACTACTGAGAAATTAAACATCCTTACTTTTTTGTTATAGACGAGAAGATGTAAGGATGGAGTCTGAGCTTTATTGGACTAAAGTGAGCCAAAGTTATGTATCTGTTGCATGGTAAATGTTGATGGGTATGTGGTGCATGTATGTGGTATGTGCTAGTGTGAGTACACATGTCTATGTGCTAGTATGAGGACAACACAGAAAGATACCAGGTGTCCTCCTCTATCACTGTCCCTCTCATTGTCTTTAGAGAGAATCTCTCACTGTACCAGAGCTTGTCAGTTTTGGATAGACTGACTGGCCAGAGCAGCTGGGCTCCAAGCCCCAATACTTCAGTTCTAGGCTTGTGCAGACATGCTTGCATATTTATATGCATGCTTTGATTTCAAACTCAGGTCATTATTCTTGGAAAGCAAGCACTTCACATTTTACACACTGAACACTCTCTTTCGCCCAACAAATGTTAATTTTTAAAAACTCTTTGTTGACTAACAATTCCCTCAAAAGGTCTTTCAAAGTTATTACAATATTAATTTGAAGTGACACACAAAAGCAAGATTCGAATTGTTTCTGGATAAACTTTATGCGTTTGCTCAGTATGTCCCTTAGGAGCATGTGTGTTTGTGTTGGTGAAGAACCATATACTTTGCATTTATCTGCGTATTCATTCATATGTGAGCTGGCATGCTCAACGCCATTATTCCCATTCATGTTTCTGTATGTCAAGGCTTTTAAAAACTGCTAATGAAAAACATCAGCCCTCAATTTCAAATTGTTTTTGGCACTCTGTAATTCCCAAAAATGTATGTGGAAACTTAATTTGTGTTCCTTGTTGGCATCCTTTGATGTCTTACTCCTTTTCTTCTTGTTTAATTTTCAGTCAGCTTAGGATATTTCCATGTAGATATGACAGCCACGACAGGTTTTCCTAATCTTAAACTTCAAAAGCTATGAAATGAAATCTGTTCTGGTACTTTTAAAGGAACCATTGGTAGTGCACTTGGGAATAAACGTGGATGTATTTAAGTCTGGTGACAGCTATGTAAGCAAATTTCTTTTTTTTTTTTTTTTTTTTTTTTTGGTTTTTCGAGACAGGGTTTCTCCATGTAGCTTTGCACCTTTCCTGGAACTCACTTGGTAGCCCAGGCTGGCCTCGAACTCACAGAGATCCGCCTGGCTCTGCCTCCCGAGTGCTGGGATTAAAGGCGTATGCCACCACTGCCCGTCTAACAAATTTCTAAAAGGTGTTAATAAGTAAAGAACACGGAGCCAGATATGGGGGTGAAAACCTAAGAGATCAGGGAAATAAGGAATTAGGAAATCAGCTAACCTTACCTCACCAACTCCCTAGCTTCCAAATGCGAGTTACTTCCTGTCTACCCACGCCTATATGCCTTGCTGTTCCGCCATCTGATTTGCTTTCTCTGTCCAGCTACATCACTTCCTCTTCCTGCCCAGTTCTGTCACTTTCTGTCTGTCTGTACAGACCTCCAGACCTCCATGGTTAACTCGTGTTGGAATTTAAGACATGTGTCACCACACCTGGCTCTGTTTCCAGTGTGGCCTTGAACTCACATAGATCCAGACAGATCCCTGCCTCCCAAGTGATAGGATTAAGGGCGTGTACTAACACCGCATGACTTTTGTATTTACTTATAGTGGCTGGCCTTTTCCTCTGATCTCCAGGCAAGCTTTATTTATTAGAGCACAAATAAAATATCACCACACAGCTATGAACAGGAAATGAATGTTCTGCACTCTGATGGTCATCAATATCTGAATCTGAACCCTCTCTGAGTACTATTTCTTTGAATCTAACAGAAATCAACACTTTTAGACCCAGAATCACCGCACATTTTCTTGATTTAATTTACCAACTCTGTATTATACAGGTATAAGAAACTTATAATGTAGCAGGTCTATTATGTCATTCATATGTATATATATATACATAATTATGTGTATATGTGTGTATGCATAGTCTTCTCTTTCTCATTTTTTCAGTCGCAATGTAGACTCTTAGTTACCTCATTCTGCTTAATGAACTTCTCAAAGGACCTCATTGATTTAAAACAAAACAAATACTTTGTGATAATTTGATTAAAATGAAATTAAATGATCATTTGGAGAATCTGAACTTTTATATTTGATTTTCCATCCTGTTAAGTGGTTTGACAGTCCATTCAGCTGAATCTTCTCAGTAACGACGTGTGAATCTCTTTGGTAATTTCTGACAACTCTTCAAGTTTAGAATGGAGGGAACGTAAGCTGAAATGAAGCAGGAGAAGACTGTGCTGTGTGGGTCTGTATATAGTTGTCACAGTGGGTTAACACTGTGAGATGTGAAGTCGATGGAGGGTTGAATGGGGGAGTGTTGTGAACCAACTCTCCTTTTATAGGTCTCGTTCTGGTGTGGGGCTGTGATTAGACCATGGTAGTAGGATCAAGGATAGAGAAAGAAATGTCAATCAAGGGGATACTGTGGCACCCGATGCTGCCAGGGACCAGGTGGATAGTGATGAAGGCCATAAGTAGCAGCTAAGACCATGTCTATTTGAGTACAAAACCAAAAAATGTCTCTCCCTGGCTGCATTTCCTCTCCTACTTTTAATAAAGAATCTTCATTTCATAACTTGACTGCTGACCTTTAAAATTTAGCTTATTCCCACCTGAGTTCTTTTATTAACAGAACTGTCTTTTCTTAGGCTTTAAACAAACTGAAGTCTTTGTGGAAAATATTGAACATTTCATCTGAGTTTAGGTAACTATGGTTTAAAACAATATTCTGAAAAATTAAGAGAATATGGGTTTTGCCCTGTATTTGTTACTCATTTGCAGTGGGATCTGGGATGATGACAGTATCCTGGACTATAAATTTAGGTTACAGTGAATGACTAGAACCCTTTCATCTAGCTTACACTTTGCACACACTTACGATTCTGTATTTACACACTATATATTAAAAAATTGAGATTAAAACTGTTTCTGTGAATATCTTAAAATATCAACAGGATGCCTTGTTGTAGATGAAAACCTCTAAAGAGACAAAACAGGGAGAGTCTCCAGACTTCCTTCTTGTATGTTGGATGATAGTGGTTTTTCTGGCCATGTACTATAAATTTCTGTCTGTGGCACCCAAAGTGGATGATGTGATGCCTGATTTAATGGGGCCTGATTTTCCATACAGTGGGAGCTTGGCTTCTATTTTTGTCTTCCTCTGTTTGGAACCAACCCCACCCCCATCTCAGTTCTGCATCCCAGAAACCTGATTGCCAGGTTGGCATCATCCTTCCCCTAGCTCTGCAGGGCACTATCTCTGCCTGACTTCCATCCATTTGACATGAGCACTCCCTTAATAGGCATCCTTGCTAGTTCTTCTTAAGTGGCCTCTCTTTGGCTAACCATTTGGTACCCATGTTCATCCATGAAGTGCCATTCCTCACGTGAAACCTGTCCCTCTTGCCTCCTGCATTACACAACCCATCAACGCACCAATTCCATGTGGTGGGGCCGACTACTCCTGCCTGAAACTAACCGAATTTGCTTGCAAATAAACATAGCAATATTGTTTTCCCCATCTCAAGGGTGTTATATTTATGACTCTATTTGCCGTAGAGAGAGAAGAATTAAGATACCAAGAGGCTGTGCAGGGAGAGGTAGGAATAGCTTGTTCTTGCAAATGGAAAGAAATTTAGCCTCATTTAGCTAAAAGCACAAGACCTTTCTAATCACGCATTTGACATCATGACCAGGCCAGGGGGAAAATGTACCTGCTCTATTATAATTGGCTCTGCTCACAGAAATGGATTTCTCATTGTCTGTGCAGCTACAGGAAATATAGCTAATAAAAGCACATGTCAGCCTGAGTGAAGCTGTTCTGTAAAGCTTGGCCAGACCACTCTGCGAAACTGTTATTTCCTATTCTGAAAACTAAATCTCGAATCACAGTTAAAAGATAATCAGTCTTCGGGAGGGTTGTCTTTTAGAGGGAAGCGGTAATTCTGGTTTGATTGGTGACATGGGCTTTTCAGAGAACCGTTTCAAAATGGAACAGTTGGAGAGAAGCAAACACATGCCAAATGGACATTTCCCAGAATTTTTAGGACATCAGGCTATATTGATAAGTATATTGCATTTTTTTTTAAAAAAGTGTCTTTTCTAAACAATACTGGTAAAACGCTATAGCTTTTTAGACTTCACTGCTTTGACCCACTGTGACATAACCAGCTCTCCAGCCTCTGGCCTGCAGAACCATGATACGGATTGGAAAGGTGATGTGTGAGCATCAGTTTCAATGCTTTTTCTCTTGTGTTCTTTTCGTGGGCACCGAGCTTGCTTCTGCCATTGGTAATACAGTATCATCTCCCTTCTTGCATGATTGGAAAGAGAAAATCATAAGAAATAGCACACTCATCTATATGTGTGTATTCCAAAATATATATTGCTCATTTCTACACATACACACACACACACACACACACACACACACACACACACACACACACACACACACACACACACACGGAATTAATATGGCCTCACCAAAGAGAAAAGTTTATACATTTAACTTACACATTTCATAATTCAAAATGAAGTTGTTTGTTTTAGATGAAGGATATTGGGCTTAGAAACTGTAACAAACTTAGAAACAAGTATACATTTTTTTGCATGCAAAATAAAATTGTGTAATATTTTTGGGAAAACTGTGTTTTGTACCATTTCCTAGCAGATTTGAGGCTGTGTGTGCTGAGCAGGACCACCGCTCTGCATGAGCCAGTATAGATTCCTCTTTACCTGCTTGGTTCCCTCTAAGTGTACTGACAATTCTGGATAATTCTCACTGCCTTGAGGAGAATTTTACAGAGGACAATTTGAATCAATGAACCAAGGGAAAATGACCACTGTTTCATTGGATTTCCTTAGCAATTTCCTTTTTTCCTTTTGATGATTTATTTGATAGTATTATTATCCATATACATGTCTTATCTGAGATCTAAGATACTTTGCACAGCAAATACTGTATTCTGAACATGCGTATAACTGTTCTTAAGGGATGCTTAATTAGTCTTGGTCTAGTATCGGACAAGAGAATGAATTTTCATGTTGTAAAAAATCTTGCACTGGAAATATTTTAATTATCCACATGATTCACACAATTTGGTGCAAAACTAAACCTCTCTCAGACATCTTTCTCTCCTGCATACTAATCATACTTGGTTTGTTGGAATATGTAGACACAGCTAACCAAACTAAACAGAACAATGGTCCCTAGGCTACATAGAGTTATCACAGGCCACCAGAAGGACTATTGTTTTTTCCTAAAAACTGGAAGCCTTCAAAGGCTTTGGAGCCAATCAGTGATATGACTACTGCCTTAAGAATCACCAAGACTCTAAGACATTCTTAAACTATTAACACTGGCAATGTGGTTTTGTTCCTACAGGTTTATCTGAGCATTAATGCCATTTTCTTTTGCTTTTGAAATTTATTTGAAAATATTAAGACTCCTTTAAAGTAAATACATTTCATTTCTCTAATATTTCATTACTTTGGGCGAGAAAACAGGAATTAATAAGGATCAAATAAAATGGCCCTGTCTAAGCAGAATTTATAAATTATTAAAATGTATTGTATGATCACACTAAATAGAGGATCTCCACTGGGGTCATTATATTTTTGGATCTCTTAAAGAAAATGTTCAGGGCTAAATTTTTTAAAGGACTTATTTTCAAGTAGAATGCCACAATCTGGAAATGCATTTTAATGCCTTGTAATTACCAGTAAATTGTTACCTTTAAAGGTCTGGGTAGTTGGGAATAAGGCAATAACTATGAATCTCATCCATAGATTAAATGAAAATGTTAACAGTGAGAAAGGAAATAGTTTTCATTTTTTTCTTGTGGAATAGGGATTAGAATTTATATTGTACCTCTGACTTCCTGTTATTCAGTAACAGAAAGTTACTGAGTATGGATAGGAGAGATGGCTCAGTGGTCTAGAGAGCTTGGTGCTCTTCCTAAGGACCTGAGTTCAATTTTTTCTAGTTCCATCCATTTGCCTGAAAATGTTATGACGTCATGTTTTAACCACTGAGCAATACTCCATTGTGTAAATATATCACATTTTCTTTATCCATTCCTTGGTTGAGGGTCATCTAGGTTGTTTCCAGGCCCTGACTATTACAAATAAATCTATCTATCTATCTATCTATCTATCTATCTATCTATCTATCTATCTATCTATCTATAGATATATATCTTTCTTTTCAATAAATTTATCAATTATTTAGTCTAGTTACAGATAATCTATTACCTAACTACCCATCTATTAGTATTCCATCATTTCCCCTTTATAAACACTTGCTAGAGTGTTACAATTTTGTTTCTAGAGATTGGAAAGATGATTTTGATGAATTTTGTTAGTCTGTGTTTTTACGAAGGATTGGATTGTTTTTTATTTAGTCATAGTAAGTGTTAATTTTAGGTCAAGCACTTAGCTCCCTTTTCCTCAATTTTCTGATTCCAAAAACAAAGATAAATAATAAGCTTTAGAGAGCTTCTGTGAGGATTAAGCAAGTACATTTAGGAAAAATGCTTAGAATATCACCTAGAATATAATCCACTCCTACCAGTCATGTGACCCAGGCAAATTCATTTTAAATACTTAAGTTCAAATAGATAAATGGAGTAACAGTGAACTGAAACTCTTCTACACAACAAATAAGACAACCAAATGAAGAGACAACCTATAGAATGGGAGAAAATATTTACCAACTGTGCATCCAAAGGCACTATTTCGCAGTTCCATCTGTAAGGAACTCTTAGCAATTTAGTAGCCACAACAACAAAAAAGCAACTAAAAAGGAGAATCAACTAAGAAATAGTAAGTGTATGCAGGACTTGAATAAAAGGAGAGTTTTTTTTTTACATACTGTTGATGGGATGCAAATTATTTCCATAAACGAAATTAGTGTGGAGCTTTCCCCAATAAGTTAAAAATGGAATGCTCCTATGATCAAATAATCTTTCTACTGGGTGTTTGCTCTGAGGAAATGTTGCTGAAGAGATGCCTGCCTTCCAGTGTTCACTGCAGCATTCTTCACAGCTTCCAGCATTCATAAGCAACCCAAGCATCTGTCAGCTGATGAGTGGATTAAAAATGTTGTACGGATATACAATGGAGTATTATTCGGCCATAGAAGAGCTAAATCCTGCCCTTTGTGATACTGTAGCTGGGACTGGAAAAACAAACGTCAGCCACAAGCTGTCATTTTTTGTATCTTGTATGTATGACCTCACTTGTATCCAGAACCTAAAAAGTCGTCTCTTAGGATTTGGCAGTGAAGTGGTTGTTTTAAGGGGAGGATGAGAAGGCTGAGGAAGATTAACAAAGAAACAAAGGTACAGTTAGTTATACAGAAGCAAGCAATTCTGGTGCATTTTTGCACAGTAAAATAACTACGATGAAATAAAGAACTATACATGGCTGGGACTGAAAAGGAAGAGTTTTGGAAGGTTTTCCATGGGAAATGATATATATTTGAAGATAAAAGTATGTAATCTAATATAAATATATATAATGTGTACATGTGTCAAAACAACATATGTGTAACACTGATATTTTTATGTACTAGTTGAAAATAAATGCTAAAATACATTAATGAGCTTAAATATTAATAAGCCTATCCTTTTTCTAAATACTGGTTTTATATTCATAAAGTTTTGTTGTGTTTTCTGATTGCTTCAAAGAGTCCTCACAGCAGTTGATAATGTTGTTTACATTCCATTCCACTGAATATTCCCTGAAGCTTCTTGAAGCGAGAACAGACGGCCAAGCTGTTGGAGGGATGGTGATCCTATTTACTTCTCAGATCTGTAGGCTGCAAAGCATACATTACAGACTACTTCAGCCCTTTGTTACCTCAAAAAAGGGAATGTTATTTTTTCAGTGTTATGTATAGAAGTGCACTTTAGAGATGGTCCTCTTAGGGTACAAATAAAAATGTGAAGTGTCTTATGGGATACTTACAGCTGTCAGAGTTGTTGATGTTCTCTTGGAATGTCTGCATCTTATTGACAAAGCTGTTTCTCAAGAGACCCTACCCTCACCAAGGGCATTTGGGCAGTAGAATATAGGACTTCTTCAATGCCTTCAATATTTACAAACCCAAGCCAGTTAATGATTTCCATGATGGGCTTAGTACCCAATTACAAAGGATGGTTGAGAATATGTAGTGAAACATTAGTTATGACAGAGAGTCATTCATCTTCTCCTATAAAAATGACAATATGTATAATATTTACCTAACTGTTATATCTTTGTTACTATTTTTAAGGCACTGATATTTGAGTAAGTGAGAGAAGACTGGGGCCAGCTCTCTGGTTGTAATTGTTCATTTATAAGAGTTAGCAGAAACATTGTAGATTTGGTTTCTAAAATCCTTTCATGTGGTATATATCACACCATGTCAGATTTGAAAAAAAGCAAAATTGGCTAGTATAAGATTGCTTACCTGTAATCCTCCACAATCTGAAGCAGGAGAATTGTTGAGTTTGGTGTTAGCCTGGGCTAAGTGATAAGGTTGCAAGTTCAAGGCTATCTATCATAGGGCTCCAGAGTAAGGTACTGACTCAAAAAGAAACGAGAAAGCAGATGTTGGGGAGCAAGAGTGAGAGAGCCAGGGGGAAAGCCTGTGAGAAAGATCACAAAAGGTTTGCCTTAAGATGTGCAGAGGTATAAATCTGGAGAAACAGTTTCTTCCTTAATAACCAAAGATTTGACAGAATTGCATATAATTTTTACATGTACTATAGATAGTACAAAGAGATAGATAGCTAAAATGACAATAGAGTGACTGGCTTTCTAATTTGATGATCTAAAAATCTCATCCCAACCTGGGTGAAGTAATAACAATATCATATACAATCTGAGAAGACAACAGAGCACTGGGTGGAGGCTAATTCCAGTATAGATCTGACTCTACTTCCGGGAGGAAATTTCCCGGTGCTACCACAGTTCTTTCTTAAGAGTCACTTATTAGCGTCATTTGGATAGTCAGGCAAAGATTTCCGCTTCAAACTAACAGAACTGAGTTTCATGGTCACTGATTAGCCTGTTTTGGGTCACATAGGAATCCCTGAGGAGTGACTGTAAGTGTGCAAATAAATGTGTGTGTGAGAGAGAGAGTATATGTGTATATGTGTGTATGAGCACCTGTATGCTGTGTTAGAGTGTGTGTGTGTGTGTGTGTGTGAGAGAGAGAGAGAGAGAGAGAGAGAGAATATATATGTATATGAGCACCTGTGTGCTGTGTTAGTGTGTGTATGCATGTGTGTGTGTGTGTGTGTGTGTGTGTGTGTGTGTGTGTGTGTGTGACTATATGGGTCTCTGTGTGAAAGTGTATGTGTGTGTGCATTGTTGTGAGCCAGTGACTGTGTTTCTATGTAAGGTGAGTGTATGTGTGTGAGTGGGTGGTTGTGTGGGTACACATGTGCTGTGTGTGTTATGGGGAAGAGACTGTAGTACGCTGATTGACAAGTCAGCACCACACATTCTGCTCTGCAGACAATACCTGGACTGAGTAGAAGGATGTACCCTATATGAGAGTGGGGTCATTGCTTGAAAAAGCAAAATGGGATCTGGGGAGACAAATTTCTAATAGAGAATGTTACCATGAGGGAAGTATTGTTTTTATCTTAATTTTGTGTATGGGTGTTTTGCATGCATGTATGCGTGTGTCACTTGGATGCCTGGTACACTCACAGGCCAGAAGAGGATGTCAGATACCCTGAGACTGGAATTACAGACAGTTATGAATTGCCAGGTGAATACTAGGAACCAAACCCCTGTCATCTGGACAAGCAACCAGTGCTCTTAACTGCTGAACCATCTCTAGGCTCCAGGAAATATTCTTTTATAACAGTTCCTTATGGAAGTCCTTCTTTTGAGAAGTAAAGCTATACAGAGTAGTATCTTTAAGGGCATTAAGTTTTAAAAAAGTGGCCTCTTCTAAGTGTCTGTCATCAGTGGAGCAACCAGAGGCCAGAGAGGTCACAAGATTGGTCCTACATCAAACAGTTTCACCTGATTTAGCCTCAGTTTGACAGGCTTACTTTTTTTTTCTTCTTTTTTTTTGAGAAAGGTAAATTATAGGCATCTATTCAGACTTTTATTACATCTTACCATACTGCATTAGAAATACTATCTTTCATCTGAGTCCTTCAAGGCAGGTGTTTTATTCTTCAAAGTATGGCATATCTTTTCTCTGTGATTTAGATTTTATTTGCTAAGTAAATGAGCAAAGCAAAATGAATGAAGAGGTGATTGATGATTGACTCCATGCCACTGGAAATCCAAAAGACTATGCTAATCTCATTATCCCAATATTGATTTGAACAAGCTGCCTGTATGTCTCCATTCCGGGAGGTAATGTGCACTTCAGGAACAGTTCAAAACTTAAGTCACTGAGAGACTGGAGGTAGGAATGCTGTTACAGGGAATGTCTCTGAAGTGAACCTCCACTTAAAGGTGCAGTTTATCATTCTTTAATGCATAGAGAAAAATCAGTCTGGGAGAAGGGCTTTCAGTGCCTTCTAAAAGATGATGAAGTTGTGAGCAAGAGCGATGGAGCACTTAGAGGAATTTGCTGAACCCCGAGAGTGCTCAGTAACTATCATTTTGACGATAGACTGATCAGATGGAGGATGTCTGTACTTTTGGCTCTCTGTAGAAATTTTGTCTCACACAATCCTTGTCTTTGTTTCACAGGGGAGAGAGGATTTTGTCATTATTCTGTAGGAACCTTCTGTGTATGTGTAATAGGAAGTGGCACCTAAGTTAGATAAATCTGCTTCTGTGCAAGATTAAAAACAATTGACTCCATAAATGGAAATTTAGGTTCAAGCAACTCAGTAGGTATTATTTCTTTTTTTCTTTTCTTTCTATCCTTTTTTTCTTATCAACAAATGTTGATATGTTGTTATCAACCTATGTCCACAAGTTTATTTCAGCATTTTCTGTGGGTCACTTGTAACAGTGGCCTTGGATCACACCTTATACACACATACATTGTTGTTGTAGGATATTATTTTAAGGTGTGCTACTTTTGTTTATGTTGCATTTTTAACTCTGTGAAGCTGTGTTACTGTGCCTGTCTAGAACACCTGACAGTCTAATAAAGAGCTACATGGCCAATAGCAAGGCAGGAGAAAGGATGGGCCGAGTTGGCAGGCAGAGAGACTGTATAGGAGAAATCTGGGAAGAAGAAGTAGCGAGAGAATGAGGATGCTAGGGGCCAGCCACACAGCCACATAGCAAGCCACAGGGTACGAGTGAAAGAAAGAAAAGGAAAAAGCCCAGAAGCAAAAGGTAGATGGGATAATTTAAGTTAAGAAAACCTGGCTAGAAACTAAGCCAAGTTAAGGCTGGGCATTCATAATTAAGAATAAGCCTTCTCCATGTGTGATTTATTTGGGAGCTGGGTGGCGGGTCCCCCAAAAGAGCAAAAACAAACGACACATTGTCCTTAGTCTGTGGCACAAAGTGTCACAAGGGAGACGTGTACATTATTCTGTATCAGGGACTTGGAGTGGTTGTGAGGAGAAATAAGGAATGAGTTTAAGATCAAATCTACGTGGTCAGCCTCACTTGTAAAAGTTGTTTTCATGGGGAGTCCAAAGTATATTAAGATTCATTACCTTGTTTTCTTAAAGGTAAGTTATATTTAAATAAGCTGAGTACACAGTGTATAGTTTTAAATGATCTCAAAGCATAGGATTAGCTTGGCTGCAAGGTTGAGTGAAAGTTCTATTTGTGAAGGCAAGCTACAAGAGGCGTTCCAGAAAAACATCATTCTCATACCCCCTAAATCATGAAATGGATAACAATTTCGACAATAACAAAAGAACTAATGGTAATATTGAGAAGTCATGGATAGTAATTGGGACAACACATAATTTGTATGTGTCAATTTTATATCTCATTTACCTGAGTAGTTGAAAAGTCAACCAATTGCAAAAATGGGCAGGTTTTTTTTTTTTCCTAACGCGTGTAAGGACACATAAGTAATACTTAAGCAGCCATCAAAATCAGTGATCTTTAGCAACTGGCAGGTGAGTATAAGAGCAAGGACTCCCTCATCGGTGACACTGCAACATCCTTTCAAAGAAATTTCAAGAAGGTCCAGATAGGAAGAAGCCACAGCATTTACTCCTTCTGAAGTTATGCCATATCTATAACCTCTGGAGGATGCTGGATTTCATGCCTTCAGTTTTCAAACTTATGTAGGGGCCAGAAAGCCATGTCTGAATATCACAGCTCCTCGGTTCTAGCTTTTGGACTTAAGGATGTGATGCCTAACTTACATTGGAATCTACTATATGCTCCCAAATGCTCATTATTTCAATCTTGTATCTTTGATGTTTGAAGGCAAATATTTAGTGTCTGGGAAAAATGTAGAAGTTGATTATTAGGCCCCAAAGACAGTTCCAGGAGTTGACAGACTTGGTCGTTGACAAAGGCATCATGGCCACCCTCTGAAGGGTATTATTTTTTATTCTCCCTTCCTTTCACTTCAACCATTTAAAAGAAAGGGTTTTTTTTCCATCTGAATGGCTTTTAGGACCAGGCTTTAATAAACACTTCAAAGTAGTCTGGCTGGATGAAATACTATCATACGTCACTTACTAAAAATAAGATGCAAAACTGCACACATAAAGAAAATGAAGCATTATGCTCTGGTGGCTTCCTTTTAATGAAAAAATGGTTTATATATGACAAACGGGATTACCGTCATACATATCTTCAATATTCTGGTGTCTCTAAGGGACTGTAATTTTTAAAAGGTTAAACAACTGAAAAACATTCAAAGTTCAGCTGATAACTAGATTCCCCAGAAAGCATCTATAATCACAGTAAATAGAAATGAGTAAACAGTTACTAAATGCCAAAATCAGAAAAAACCAAGTGTATGCTCCTTGTAGACAATCAATTTTAAGTATAATGATACAGGTTAAATGTAAAAGAACAGAAAGACACCCATTGTTTCTACATATATCTGCCATTGAGGAGGAGGAGTTTTAAAAAATGAAAAGTAATTTTCATTTTGTAAATCCAATTTTAGTCCCAATATCATTTACCTTGTGCTGTAGAGAAGTTGGTTAGAGGCCTTTTCTTTCATATTTGAATGGCTTTCTGTTCTGATTATTGGCTTACACACATACACACACACACACACACACACCAGAGACTATGACAGAGAAACATATGTATACATGTATACACATGCTTTTTATTTCATTAGTTTATTAGCCCTTCCAGCTTTGAGAATGCTTTGAAATTTCTTTATTTCAATTGACAAAACTCCAGAAAACCACCCAGAAGTATTTTGCATTTGTCAGATTCCAGCCTCAGTAATCGCAAGTCGCACAGCATTGCTATGATCTTCGTTATACAAAGAGCCATTTCTGGTGAATCCTGTGGTAGGAAAACTACTTGTTCCTTCTGAGAAAACTCTAAAATTCCAGCCGTCATGGTCATTTCATACACACCTTGAAGTGAAAATGTACTCA
Organism: Peromyscus californicus insignis; assembly: GCF_007827085.1. Classification (NCBI taxonomy): domain Eukaryota; kingdom Metazoa; phylum Chordata; class Mammalia; order Rodentia; family Cricetidae; genus Peromyscus; species Peromyscus californicus. The sequence continues at coordinate 36,024,374 of NW_026294525.1, forward strand.
CTGGCAAGTAATCCTGTTTAGAAAGCCCAAGGGATGTTTGGAATATGAAAAATACCCGCTCCTTTTATCAACCAAACAATTCCCAATTGATAATGGAAACATCAAACAGACTGAAAGTAACAGAGCTCACACAGCAATGCTGCTGAGCCCCCGTCTCACTCACCACACAGGTAATTCATTGTTTTCCAGTTCTTCATCCAGGACTTACATTTTTATTTTGTGTTAGTGCGTGTTCATGTTTGTGTGTGTGTACATGTGTGTGCAGGTCAGTGGTTGACAATGGATGTCCTCTATCTCTCTCTACCATATTCTGAACCTGACTTCATTGGTTGGATAGCCTGATTGGTCAACAAGCTCCGGGACCTAGCTCTCTTTGTTCCCCCCAGTGCCAGGCTTGCAGCTGTGCCTGGTTTTTTAAGAGGATGTAAAGGGTCCAAACACAGATTAGGCCCTATACCAACAAATGTAGCAAAAATCTTAAAGGTCTTATTAATAAAAACAAACCCGGAGCCAGGTATTGGGGTGAACGCTGAAAGATCAGAGAGACAGAGCAGGCCACAGCTTCCTCACCTTGTCAACTCCTCAGCTGATCCTGTTTTCTCAAACTGAATAGATCATCAGAATAGATTTCATCTGATCTGCTGCTAAAAGCCTAAAAGCTTAACCAGGCTCTATTTCTTGGTCCTCACACCTTATATACCTTTCTGCTTCCTGCCATCACTTCCTGGGATTAAGGACATGTGTCACCATGCCTGGCTGTTTCTAGTGTGGCTTTAAACTCACAGAGATCCGAATGGATCTCTACCTCCAGAATGTTAGGAGTAAAGGTGTGAGTGCTGTAGCTGGAGAATTTTTCTCCAGCTCCCACCACCAAGTCCCGCCAGTCCCAGAGCCCACTTATAAAACAAACACACAGACTCTTACATTATTTAAACTGCTTGGCCATAGCTCAGGCCTATCATTGTCTAGTTTTCACTCTTATATTCAGCCCATTTCTATTAATCTTTACTTTGCCATGTGGTTCGTGGCTTACCGGTACTTTACATCTTCCTTGTCTTGGCGGTGGCTCCACTGGTCTCTCTTTCCTTCCTCCTTCCTCAATTCTCCTCTCTCCTTGTCCCGCCTATACTTCCTGCCTGGTCACTGGCCAATCAGTGCTTTATTTATATAGAGCAATATCCACAGCAGAGTGCCACCATTTTCTGGCCTCTATATCTAGTGGCTGTTCTGTTCTCTGACCCCAGATAAGTTTATTAAGGTACACAATACATTGGGGGACACAATATCACCACAAAGACATCTCCCCAGCCCCTGAAATATTTGGCTATCGTCCAAAATAATAATATAGTTGGCATATTATTTCCAAATGGCAACGTGGTTTTCATTTTAAGTGCAATTATTTGAATAAAAATTTAGTCTTTCTTAGCCTATACTTACATGCAACAACCTTTTGTTTCTTTTGATATTTTGAGTACTGAAAGTTTCAGCTGAAAATATGTTTTCCTGTTCATACTGTCTCAGGTCTTATTATGAAGACTATCCCATAGGTCAAAAGTGCCATAATATCAGTTGATCACCCTGTCACAGGTAGGCATTATAAACTGTAAACTTTTGAAAATAAAAGGAGGAAGTGGGGGCAAATAATCTAATTTTAGAGGTAAAGCAAACCCTGAAAGTATTTGTGATCAACGAAAGGCAAGAAATAAGGGACAACAAGAACAAAAAGAACAATTTTGAAAATGTTGTACATTTGAACTCCATCACTTCTGCAAACACTTTAACGCACGTGGGTAGGTAGGTACTCCGTCTCCAGCACAAGACCATTAGACTAAGTAAACAAATGAAATTTCACATATGTTGCCTACAGAAAACACATGGGAAGCATAAAGGCACAGTTTCAAATTCAAAGAATGAGAATGGTAAGTACTGTTAAAATAGGATCAAATACTATTCAAGCCGGGCGGTGGTGGTGCACGCCTTTAATCCCAGCACTCGGGAGACAGAGACAGGGCGATCTCTGTGAGTTCGAGGCCAGCCTGGTCTACAGAGCTAGTTCAGGACAGGCACCAAAACTACAGAGAAACCCTGTCTCAAAAAACAAAAAACAACAACAACAAAAACTGTTCAAAAGAAAGCTTAGAAACTGCACATGACAAATAAGATATCACAGCCAGGAATATAGCTGAGCATAGAAAAAGAAATTTCATCCTGAGGAAATCATTTCTTTAGGAAGATACCATGGTTTTAATGTATATGTACTCAATAGTTTGAAACATGTAAAATAAAAATCTGTTAGAGGAAAATAGGTAAATTCACAGTTATAGCTGGAAATTAGAACATGCCTGTAACAGCAACTGAAAAAAAAAAGGGAGTGTGGTGTTTTGAATAAAAATGCCCCCCATTGGCCCATATATTTAAATGCTTAATTGTCAGGGAGTGGCACTGTTGGAGAAGGGTTGGAAGGATTAGGAGGTCTGGCCTTGTTGGCGGTGGCGGTGGCGGTGGCGGTGGTGGTGGGCTTTGAAGTTTCAAAGGCCCATGCCTGTAGTTGGTTGTTTTCCCTTTTCCTCTTTGCTCTTTGGGGCCCTGCCACCCAATTCCCAAATAAATGCACATGGAGTCTTATTCTTTCTTATGAATGCCTGGCCTTAGCTTGGCTTGTTTCTAGCCAGCTTTTATAACAAATTATCACATCTATCTCTTGCCTCTGGGCTTTACTCTTTCTCTATTTCTATATACCTTTCTTTGCTTCTCACTCCATGGCTTGCTGTGTGGCTGGGTGGCTGGCCCCTGATGTCCTCCTCCTTTTCTTGCTCCTCATTTATTCTCTTCCCAGATTTCTCCTCCTATTTATTCTCTGCCCTCCAGCCCTGCCTATCCTTTCTCCTGCCTTGCTATTAGCTGTTCAGCTCTTTACTAGGCCAATCATGTTTTAGATAAGCGCAGTAACACAGCTTTGTAGAGTTAAACAAATGCAACATAAAAGAATGCAACACATCTTTGCCTCATTAAGCAAATATTCTACAGCATAAACAAATGTAACACATCTATAACTAATATTCCAAAACACATGACAGGCCCAGTTCCTCTCTCTCTCTGTCTCTCTCTGTCTCTCTCTGTCTCTGTGTTTCTGTCTCTCTGTCTCTGTCTCTCTCTCTCTCTCTCTCTCTCTCTCTCTCTCTCTCTCTCTCTCTCTCTCTTGGCCTGGAGATCCGAATGTAACTCAGCTACTGCTTCAGCCCTATGACTGCCCCCATGTCCCCACCTTGCTCCCTGCCATGATAACAAACTGAACCTTAAACTGAAGCAAGCCCCCAGTGCAATATTTTCCTTTATAAGAGTTGCATTGTTGATGATGTCTCTTCAGAGCAATAGAACAGTGACCAACACAGAGAGAAAGTGAGAAAAGAGTTTGCTTATAGGAAAAATTTAAAAGGTGGATCTAAATTGGTTGCATTTATTTTTATTAAACATCCTACTTCAAAAGCATGCTTACTTTGTAAGTCCTAGAATATTCACTGAGAAATATAACTAGCATCCATAGTAGTTATCTATTTTTGACAAAAAAAATATACCAATAGACATTACATGGACAGAAGCATATTCATTATTCCACAGTTCCTGTGAGTCCAAGAATTCAGGCACTTAGGTGGACAGTCTGGCTCAGGATCTCTTATGATTCTCAGTTAAGGCCCCAGCTAAGGTTTCCCTCAACTGATGATTTGCTTCCTGTCATTGTGTCCAAAGCCAGGTCACTGGGGCTCCTCACAGAGCTGTCAACTGATTAGCAGCTGGCAAGGAGATGAAGCCTCTTTATAAACTAGTTCCAGCAAACACATCCTCCCAGGGCTGCTTTATTCTGCTAGTAAAAACTGGTTCTTAAAATCCGCCCACTTTCAAAGTCGGGGAATTCCATGAGAGAATCAGTACAGGAGGGATTGATGGCTGAGGGTTAAGTTTATCACTTTAAAGGCTAGAACATTGAAGACTGTTTGCAGATTTAGACAATGAGGAGACAAACCATAGGTAGTAAATTCTTTGATTACAATGGGATTAACTGAAATCAATAACAAAAATTTTAGAAAAACACCTGATAATTTGGCTCACAAGGGCAACTTCTAAAGAATTCATGTATCAAAGACAGAAATTACAAAGGAAATCAGAAAATAATTTGAAGTTTTATAAAACGAAGTACAACATTAAAATTCTATAGTACAATTAGTATGATGTTTTACATACATTCATGGCTTTAATTCCTTATCACAATAATGTCTTCTACCTTAAGAATTCAGTAGAAGAGAAAAGAGTAAAAAAAAAAAAAGAATTAAGAAATAAAGATAACAGCTAAAATAAAAAAAATACAAAGCAATCAATGAAGCCAGGTTTTGAGATTCTGAAAAAAACAGAATAATTAAAATTTTTTTAAAAGGCCAAATTAATAGAAAAACATACACAATCATGGATCACAAGATTCAGTGTTGTTGAATGTTGATTATCTATCTCTCAACTTAATCCATGTATTCATTGTAATTCAAATAAAAATTCCAGTTGAATTCTTAGTATTAGCAGTTGACAAATTAATACTACATGTAAATGGCAACATAAATAACCTTAAATAGTGAAAGTAATTCTGTAAAAGGAAGTAATGTATCGGGAAAATAATATCATGAATAAATGTACAGTAATCAAAACAGTGTGGCACTGGCATAAGAAGAAAAATGAGATGGTGCCAGAAGACACTGAAACAAGCCCACTCATGCATGCCAACAGGCTTTCTGCAAAAAAAAAAAAAAAAAAAAAAAAAAAATGTCCTTGTGATTCAATGGGCAAATCCATTCTTTTTATTAAAAGTTGCAGGCCGGGCGGTGGTGGCGCACGCCTTTAATCCCAGCACTCGGGAGGCAGAGCCAGGCGGATCTCTGTGACTTCGAGGCCAGCCTGGGCTACCAAGTGAGTTCCAGGAAAGGCTCAAAGCTACACAGAGAAACCCTGTCTCGAAAAACCAAAAAAAAAAAAAAAAAAGTTGCTTGGGGCTGTAGAAACAGTTCAGAATGCTTGCTGACCTTAGAGGGCACCCAAATTTGGTGTCTAGCACCCATACTAAGCAACTCATAACTACCTGTAACTTCATTTCCAGAGAATTAATGCCCTCTGTTGGCCTCTGAGCAGTGCAGATGTGGCATACTGCCTTTCTCTCTCTCTCTCTCTCTCTCTCTCTCTCTTTCTCTCTCTCTCTCTCTCTCTCACACACACACACACACACACACACACACACACACACACACACACACACACATTAAAATAAAAGGGTAGTCATTTATTTATAAATCAGATTCTAAGGGAAGCAACTCATCTATTGTTTGAAAAATGCAGTTTATTTTCATGGATTTGGTTTACATGAAGACATGAAGAGACCCTGGACTCAAGGCATGATCTGGATGGAGACAGGCCTTTGGGGGTTTAGGAAGGCTGGTGAGTATATCTTGAAAGTGGGAGGAACAGGAATCATCTTTGGCTAGAGGCGACACTCTGTGGTAGCTAGTCTCCAAAACTAGTCCCCTGCCCTGCCATATTTGAAACCCTTCTATTGTTTACTCCTGTAGTTTAGATGTGAAATATCCCCCTTAGGCTCATATATTTCAACAGTTGTTTCTCAGGTTCTGGTGATGTTTGGCTCGATTGTGGAGCCTGGCTGGAGAAAGAGGGTTCGTAAGGGAGGACTTTGAGGCTTTATAGCTCGCTCCCCCTTCCTGCTGCCCATTCTCTGCTTTCTAACTGTGCATATGATGTGACTAGTCAGTCTCCTGCTCCAGCTAGGATGCTTTCCCTGTGATGGTGGAATTTATCCCCTTGAACTGTAAACCAGAATAAACTCCACCTTCCTTAGATCAATTCTCGTCTTTTTGTCGTACAATGAAAAAAGTAACGAATACACCTTCCCCGTTGGGTCTGCACTTTCCCTGGGATTGCTTCGGCCAACTGAACTGCAGTGAAAGCATCATTGGTCCAGGACTCTTGCTGAACCATACGAGGTCAGTTTTTCCTGTGCTCTCTAAGATAGGCCTGGTCAGCCAGTCACAAGAGTTGGCTTTGGGTTGAAAAGATGTTTGGGATACTCAATTGTCAGACCATCCTAGCAGAGCCTATGTGTCTTCACCATATTGTCAGGCTGAGGACGAGACATCACGGATGAAGCGCCCCAGAGGATATCCACCGGAGCTGGGCCTGGTTGCTTCAGAGTGGTGCAAATAACAAAATAGCATTGTGCAAAGTCCCTAGATCTTGGGGTGATTTGTTACTCGGCAACACTTAACTGAGCTATTTAAGTCACTGGCTATATAAGAACACGGAATGATATAGATTAAAAATGAATATATGTGATCATTATGAGTGTCTTACTTTAAACTTTAGTTCACCTTAAATATTTTTCTATAGCATATAGTGAGTGATATGGCAGCTGGTATTAGAGCCACACAGAGTCATTGCTGTATTAATTATGCTTCAGGTTTTCTGGCTTCTTTAATAAGATGGGTTTTTTTTTTTTACAGAGTGATACTTGAAGCCATTTATAGATCTTGGCAGGCAAAAAGATACCAGATGTCATGCCTGTGATGAAAATACTCATAATCTGCCTGTTGTCATGAAAGGGTATTTTAAAAATCTTAAAGCGGAAGTTTAGAATTGTAGAAACGTATCGGTCATAGAAAGATAAATATTTCTTAAATAAATATTTTTTAAATCTCTGAATATTTTTAACAGTATTCCAATTTTAATGACAAAAAATGAGATAAAGAGGTTCAACATACTCTAAAAATGTAAATCCTTCTTTTGGAAGAGTCAAGTGTTAGAACTTGGCAGCTAGTGGGATGTCAGGGATATGTCTGGTGATCAGAAACATAAGACACTACTCCAAAAGCTAGCCAGTAGGTCTCAGTGCCTTCACATTGGCTTCCTTGTGTGAAACTGTTCTAAAAATCTACATTCTTTGTCTTAGACCCCAAGGAAGTATACTGCAGGCCAAAGTTCTTATTCTTTTACTGCAAAATCTTGAAATCATCACTAGCTTCTTAATTATATTTTAACCATACAAATCATGGTTACTTATACAAAGTTACTTATGGGCTTCAAATACTTACTTGGAGTTAGTATATCTTTATATTCAAACTGACATTGAACTCTGGAACTTACCCAGCACTATCACATCAATTTAACTTAACTTTGGTAACTTTTTTCTAAGTATATCATGATTGACGCAGCCAGGAGGGGGCTAACAAATTTCGACTGCCTGTAGAGTAAGAATTCCTTCTCGACTGAGCTGAACTTCTCCCCCTGCTTCTAGTGAGCCAGATAATTGAAGGAATCAGATCTTTACCAATCAGGAGACCTTCTCACAGGTTTAGACTTCTCTGAGAGTGTGAACATTTTAATGATTTGGACTTGAAAGATAGAATGGCTGTTTTCAAGGAATAGCCATGTTAAGAGTCTGTTAGCAGGTGCATTGGCACATAGAAAGAATCTTCATAATGACATCACAAGAGTGAATCTGGCTGTACATGTACCAAGTGCTACAGCCACGGTATTCCAGAGGCTGACCTCAAGAGCTTGATCATTAAGCAGGAAAACAAAAAAGAAGCCATGGGCCTAGCTACAGGAACTTTTCCTTAAAGAGCCTCAGTAAGCCAATGAAGGTTTTCTTTGCAGTATGGGCCCATGAACCTATTTCCCCTTGTAAGTTGGGGAGGAAAACTCAAACAATTAGAAACTTCCCGAAATGTGAATCATCAATAATGTGTGAAATACACCTAATCTCATGGAAAATCAAGAATATGCAAATTTTTACATGAGAAATTTGAATTCACTCAAGACAAAATGAAAATAAAGGTGAGGCTTAAACACCCAGCGTATGAGGACACAGATTCTTGAATGACTTACCTGTGTGCATTTGAGCCTGGCAGTCTCATTAATCAGTTATTTGTATTATAGAAACTGTAACTTACATGTTCATAAGAAAATCATTTTTAGATTGCTGTAAATACTGAAGGTATTGAAGTAATCCAGATGTTTATTGAATGAAGAAAAGTTAGATATGCCACAGAAGGTTATACTATGAAGCTTCTTCTAAATACTAATGCAGGTACAGGTATATTTTAAAATAGGGCTCAACACAACATAGTAAGTGAAAATAGCAAATTGTGAGGCAAAATATGCATTATTTTACCATTTATTACAAATCACAGACAAAATTACACGTTTGAATATGATCATGTACATCTCTACATGATGTGATGCACACACACACACACACACACACACACACACACACACACACACACACACACACTGTTATTTGAAGTTTCCCTGGGGAAGGAGGAGAGAGAATAGAGATGTAAGGGTTATGAATATATGAATTTTTTAATTGTGAAAAAGTAAAAAATAATGGAAAAAAATCTATAGTGTAACTTAAAAGAAGTCCATTCTTGTCTCAAGTGATGCTAAAGTAAATTGTAAATAAGGACTTTCATAGTTTCAACATCCAATGTGAGGTTAGTGACTGCTATGGAATTTAAAGTTAATGTCTAAGGACCTTTATTTAATGGAGCAGAGAAAAACCTTAAGTGTGTGCAATAAGCATGCTGGGCAGTAGAGGGCAATGCCTGAGTAGGTGAACTGTAGGCTGTTGGGCATGTTGGACCGCCTCTGTGCTTCTTCTCTACATGTGAAACTAGATACGATCTATCTAGCAAGCTTGTAGGGGAATGCAAGAAAGATATAGGACAGCATTTCAGACACAGCCAAGCAAATGGCAGGTCCCCCTTTTGATATTAATTTTCATTCATTTTATTCATAGCGAGTACAACGTCAAGAGTTTAAAACAACTTTTTTCTCTGTTTAATGTAAAGAAAGCAAAGAACCGCTAACTCAAAGCATTTGACCAGTTCTGTGAGATCCTTAAAAATACATGTTTTGCCTGGTGGTGCTGGCACACACCTTTAATCCCAACACTCAGGAGGCAGAGGCAGGGAAATCTCTATGAGTTTGAGGTCAGCCTGCTCTACAAAGAGAGTTTCAGGACAGCCAGGGCTGTTGCACAGAGAAATCTTGTCTTGAAAAACAACAAAAACAAAAACTCAAACAAACAAAATAAAACAAAAATAAATATATTTTACTTACAAACATTTTATATATTTTGTTCCTTATTACAACCTTCATTTGATGTATCAGCTTAAGAAATGAAACAATTACCTAAGTATGATTATAGTTTTCATTTTCCTCTTGAGGTAGAAGTCAACTAGAATTTAGAAAGCAACTTGGACACAGACGTTTGCAAAGTGAATTGGAATCCACATTATTTTTTGATGGTGTGTGTCTGAAGCCCTGAACATTTACATTTCAAACAGAGCACAGCCTTATTCTATTTCAAATGGAAAGACTCCTCAGAACTGACCACCTGTTAAGCAAGGAAGTCTGCCGATGTGCTAGGAGCTAAGTCTCAGGCTGCCAAATGGGTGGAATTTTCCAGAAGAAAGAGAAGCAATAGGAATAAAACTTTAGCATTCATCATCAGGTTACTGCAAACAAAATGAGTAACTTGGGAACTTCTGTTTCAAAACATTCTAATATTTTTGGACCTTTTAGATTTCTGATCTGAATAATCATATAAATATATAAATAATCCGGGTAATTGTGTCATTTTTAATCAAGTTGGATTTTAAAATATGATTAATACTCTTTGAAGGCGTCATTCTCAGTCTGCCTGTATTCTTTCGTAAAAGAAATTCCCCCTAGTCTTTTTTAAAAATGAAATACATATTCTGAAAGGAAGCATTGATTAGCGTCTCTATTTTATTGTTTTCTTTGCAAAATATGGCTTCTTTTTAGGTAAGCCAAAGCTCCCTCTAGACTGCCAAACTGATGATGAAGCAAAAAATATTTGCACTTTGAAGTCAGGGGGAACAGCTTGCTGGGCTGACAGAGGCAAGGAGGAGAGAAATGTGCCTGGAGTCACTAACGAATCCGGAAACACAGCATGGCATTTAAGTAAGTTAGAGGGCATGGGAGATGAAGCCCTGGAATATAAATAATGTTAGTTACCATTTGTTTCACTCTGAAAATACACTTCTTCCATTAAAGGAGAAAAGAATAATCTGTGTCGATGGAAACATCATTAACTATCTACACTGAGGAGCAGAGTAGCGTGTGCATTTGTGTGCCTCTTTGTGCTGTTTTCCAGACAAAGGTTCTAAAAACAATGGAAAATATATCTCTAAATTTGGGGAAACTCCCTCTTAAACTGTCTTTGCTATTGCAGTGACAAAATACCACGACCGAGACAACTCATAAAAGAAAGCATTTAGTTGGATTGACCACTTCAGAGGGTTAGAGTCCAAAGAAAAACAAAGGAATGATCGCAAGAAGGGCTAAGAGCTCACATCTTGATCTTCCAGCAGTAGACAGAAGGAGCCACACTGGGCATGACAGGGATCTTTTGACACCACAAAGTCCACCCCCAGTGACACGATACCTCCAAACACGTCATACCCTTGAATCATTCCCAAAGAGTTCTACTAGCTGGAGGCCAAGTACACTGGTGTGTGAGGCTATGGAGCCATTCTCATTCAAACCGCCACATAAACCATCAGCAAGTTCCAGTTATTCTAGTGGACCTGTTGAACATATCTTACACACTTTAGTTATCTGAAGAAAGGAAAAAACTTTCTTAGTATTTGAGATGAAATAGAAAAGATGTTGACTCTGTGTTCAATTACAAGCTATTTTTAGCTCATCATTGTTAAAGTGAGTGTTTTAAAACAAAGATAAGTGTTACTTAATAATTCTTGATCCATTTTATATTTACGAAACACTGTTAGTTACTGTATCAAACAAACAAGTCAAAAGGTACATGAAGTGTGTAAAATTCCACTGGAAATTTCTTGTGGTCATCATACACACATAAGTGGTTATTAGAAGAGCTAAGGATGAAATATAATGGGCCTATAGAAAGATAACTGAAAATTTGTTAGACTTCTCATATCAAGATATCATAGAAAAAATTAAACTGATTTTAAATATGTTTCACAGATTAAAAGTCATCAGGCCTGATGATCTGCCTTTGGGAAGCTAAATTTTAATCTCTGTGGCTCTATGCTGCTTTTGGTCACTTGACAAAGCTTAGTCCTGGATGGGTAGCAATGAAAATTTATTTGAGAATATTTGGAGGTTTCTCTGCAAGTGGGTTTTCATTGGTAAGCTAGCATTCAAGTATACAGGGTGCTTTTCCATACCTTCTACGTAAGTTGAGAAGCAGTTCCTCACATTTGGAATTAGAAAAATGTCTTCATTGTTTAGAAATGGTCTTCAAGTTCAATAGTATGCCATCACTTGCCACCATTGTAGTTGACCCTCTTGTGCCTCAAAATTGGTCAATGAGGTCAGCATCCGCATTCTTGTTCATGTTTGACAACCCACCCCGCCTTGCTCCTTTATTATTCACTCTGATTTTCTTTTTGTTATACTCATGGTATGATGAAAACTTTGTTGCTTTGATATTTCCTGGAAAATAGTTAACAGATAAAGTCATTGAGTAATAAAGAGATGTAGGAAAGCTGTGATTGTTTTCTCTACAATAGTTTTACATGTGAATTTAGTCTTGAGTCTACAGAAATGCTGAGAGCTTGAAGAGACCACTTATGTTTGTTCATTTGCCTTACTGAAGTTTTGAGGCAAACAGTATAAGTTTTAACTGTATTCTTCACTTGGAGAGTTCTTGAAAACCTCAGTAGATGTCCCATTGGCATACTGGAGCATCCTGTAATTAGATGTATGGGGGTTCTTGGAGTTGGTCTGAAGCTTTGCTATCTACAGTAAAAGGAGCTTCTTTAGTAGAAGCCTTTACAAATGAAGACATCAGAACAAAATAAAATATACACTCCTGCTGTCATTGGAGGTGGCTCCAATTATTCATAAAAGTAACTTCACAAACAATTTCTGAAAATCTTAAATGTGCAAGAAAATAGTATGCTCAAAAGCTAATGACAGAGTTGGAGGAGTATTGGGAAGATACAGGGAGACACACCCATTAACAAGGAGTGCTGTTGTCTTGGCTGACACCAGCATTCAGCACTTTCCCATAAGAGGCTACCTTGGATGAAGGGCATTCCCAAGAGTGTGTTTTAGGGAGCATTTGCACCAGACAAACAGTGAATCTGGGCAAATGTCTGGGGATGTGTAACCCACTCACACTAACTTTGAGGTGACAATTATTCAGGAGACAGTTAAGAAGTATATCTTTGCAGTCTAATCACATAAATCATAGGCTCTTCTGAATCATACACACCTTCAAAACTACTCCTTTTTAATGTTTCTTGCCCCAAATTAAAGGGAAGTTAGGAAGTTTTAATCTTCCAAAGAAATGAAAAGGGAAGACAAGTCAAATGTTGGTAAGCGGCTATAGGAAAACAGGATATGGATTTGATCCTGATGTACCCCTTAAATCTGCTTTTATGTTTAAGTCACAAATGTATCCCTTTTATTGTTATTAAGGTTTTTCTCAATGCTTTCCAGTAACAGGGCATGTTATCTTGTTTAATTCTGCTGTTGCCATGGCTTGAGCCCTGCACATCCCTTTCTCCTCACATTTAAGGGACCCCTTCTGTATGTGACCACACACTCATCATCATTACACATATTGGGCTGGATCTGCTCCCACATCTTCTTCCTAGGATTCAGCTCCTTTTCAGGCTCCAGGCATTGTACTAGAGATAATTATTCTCCAGAATGGACCCATTAGAAGAAGCTGAATTTCCCCTCTCTCTGGTGAACTCACACACCATTCTTGGCTTGAGACAGTACTCCTGCATTGTGGCAGATTCCAAAGCGAAATCATCTTCCTATTCTGTGACGGTTCTAGAGGAACATGACTCACCATTCCACTGAAAATGGTCCTTGGGGATGGTTCTTTATTGTCTGTTTCTTCTACATTCTAAGAACCTGCATCAGCTTCTCTGGCAGTAATGGCACAACTGATTTGAAGATCCAGAGACGAAACATCTATTGATTTGGTCAAGTCAGCACTTGTTACAAATGATTACTGCATTTTTTTCTTATTCCTCTTACTCCTTTTTTTTTTCTTTCTACAAAAATATTTGTTTCTATCTTAAGTACATGAGTGTTTTGTCTGCATGTATGTGTATGCACCGCATGTGTGCCCGAGAGGCCAGAAGGGGGCGTTCAGAATCCCTGGAAGGGGAATTGCAGATGGTTCTGAGCTGGCAGCACTTTCTTCCTCCCTCTTTTCGATTTTCTCTCTCACCTTATCTCTTTTCCTCTCTTCCTTCTTTCATGTTTCTCCTCTGTACCAGAAGAGATGGCCGTCCCTGCTGTGGGTTGTATCGTATTTTCAGGAACTTTAGAGTTAGCTTGCCCAGGAGTGCCAGATGGAAATGGTATTTGTTTCACTCCATTTTGAATTTCTGCCTGAATTAGCTCCTGTTCAGTCCTTCGGTTTCTTTCTCTAGTTTAGCATTTTCAGTGTGAAGCTTCTTCCTTCTCTCCAAGTTGCCTGCAGAATTGCATTCTCCACCAGAAGAGCAGCTGGCTACCGAAGATGTTTGACACTTCGGTTGACTTCTGCACTCTACAGCCTTTGACGCTTCTCAATCGCGCCATTAGCTGCCATTTTGCCAAGAACCATCAGAGAAACACAAAGCAGTGGAGAGCAGCTTTAGAGCAGACCCACCCAGATTTAGGCAGAGACCTACCTCAGGGATTTTATAATTATTAAATGAGATAGAGTACATGCTATGTTAGGTACCCAGTAAGCACTCAGTTAAAATTCACCAATTGTAAAAGTTTTTAATTGTCGGACTTACCACAGGGATTATTCTTCCCACTTCCCTGTTTTTCTAAACTAGTGAAGGTCTTCCTTATTTCTGTGTACTCAACCTAGTTTCTTGTGGTGTGTAGGACTTGTGTAACTGTGTCTCTTTTCAGAACTTTCTAGTGGTAGTATGTGGCCTGTGAGTGATGACTTGTATTTTTTTAAAGTTTTACAAGTTCTCTGTATATTATTTTGTACACATATTTCCTCATTCAGAATAGCTGCATATCAAGCCTGTGACCAGTGGGAATATATAAGACAGTGCAGATCTGCGGGAAGAGACAATGAACTAAAGGTGAAGGAAAGAGAGTTTTCTTTTCAGTGACATATTTTTAAACATTTGCAAGCAGAGGTTTTTGGTTTTTTTTCCTTCTCCTTCATATGTCATACATGATAAAGATGGTGGCAAACCTAGGATAAATACTTGGTTTTGGTTTGAAATCACTTTTAATAATAATTTAGTTTACTATGCAGAAAAAAAGTGTTGCTCAGGAACACCTGTCTGGGGGAACCACCACTGATTTTGGGTATTAAAAAGTAACCGCTTTTTGTTTAGGATCATGTTAGTAAGTTAACTCAGTCAAAGACAGAAACAGCAAAAATCTTATTTTTGATGGGCTAACCATAGAGTTTACATGAAAGAATTCAGTAAGCTAGAAAGCACTATATAACTCCTATTAAGGATCAAAAGTAATCTAGTCACAAGGTTTCATTGATTCCAAGACTCACTTCCCTCAGTGCCCTTAAATGACACCCCTCTGTGTTTTCCCTTTAAGAGAATAAAAATTCTTGCTTTCTCAAACCATTTTAAAATCTATGCAAAAAATAGATACTTCTATTACAATATCACAGAAAGTTTTACATGGAAATTTTGTTATGGAATGAAAGAATGTTCTTTGGACTTGAAGTATAGATATTTTTATTTCCCACTTTTCTTTTTTAAAATAAGATGATTCTTTTTATGGTGGTGTTAGGTTTTCATTACTTTGGCTGCAAAATAATCACAAACTGACAGAAAAGTTCTAATGGAAAAATGTCTTGTTTGAAAAGTTGTGGCATGTTATAGACTTACCACCGCCACCCCAAAAAATATTCCAAGATTAATTGTGATAGTATTTTCTATCGGGACATAAGTAATTGGATTGCAGAGCGGCGCATTTTGGAGTTCAAAGTGATATTACTGTTTCCTTGTAAAAGCTCAGCAAGGAGATGCTCTCATGTAACTCACTTAAGAAATAAATTTGATTAGTATATTAAAATGCTGTACAATATACTATCAATTCTAGTTTTCCCCTTCAAGCTGAATAAAGCAACTGTCATATTAGTAAATAATTAATTAACAAAAGACATGAGACTATGTGGTTGAGTGACAGAGGACTTGAAAGGAAAAAGTCACAACTTCCTCTAAAAGTGCTGGAAATTTTGCTGAAATGTTTTGTATACTGATCATTCCGGGCTCTTCATTTTTATTATCATCTTGTCACACGTAGCCATTAGCGGCTCCTGGCAGACAGCCATCTTGAGTAAAGTTGAAGTTGGTCATGGAGCCATTGTGCAGGAGACTGTCACATAATAGCTCCCATCTTTCATGCTACTGCAAAAGTGACGTTGATGAGAAATAACCTTGTGGTATAATTTAGAATTATAGTGGGATTTGTCAACGGTTTTAGAGTTGTGTTTCTGGCATTGATCTTCAAGTTAACAAACTGTTTCTGTGCTACTGTTTTTAACTGGCAGCAGCTTTGTTCACTGGTGCTCGGGCAGTCATGCAAATGAGTCCTTGCTGGCATATTGATACTTCCACGTGTGGACGTTTAGAAAGTGAACCTGGATAGTGTGGGAATGAAATTCATAAACTTTAGACACTGATGTCCTTAATTTTTTAGGTGAGATCATGACAAAGACCAATATGCTAGTTTAACCGTCAACTCAACACAACCTAGGATCACCTAGAAAGAGACTCTTAATGAGGTATTATACAGACCAGGTTGGTCAGTGGGCACGTCTGGGGGGCAGGCAGGGGTGATTGGTTATTAACTGATGTAAAGATTCAGGTCGCTTCCAGCAGCAGCATTCCCTAGGCAGGGGGTCATGGACAGCCTAAGAGAGAAAGCTGAAAGCAAGCAAGCAAGAAGCCATGTGTCATTCTTTCTCTGTCCTTATCTTCCCACAGTAATAGATTTTAACCTGAAACTATGAGGCCAGTGAGCCCTTGAAGTGCGTTTCGTGAGAGTATTTTCTCCCAACAACAGAAATGAAACCGAGAGGCCATCAACTTTCTGTATTCCCTTCCTTCCCTTCTCTTTCTTTTCCTAGAGGGCCATTTGGTGGCTTATCTTGCTTACATGCCATGAATCCTTTATTGTACTTAGATTACTGTTGGCCATCTATTACTCAATTACAATGTACAGAATGAGGGTATTTCTGTTTTCCAATATTATCTTATGGGACCCATTTCTGTATCACACAAAAACTATGGTTAAGGTGGCACCAAGATTTAAAACATCCAGAAGATGGTATCCTGATATGCCAGATGGTTTTCTCCAGCATCCTATGGAACTTCAGAAAACACTGTGGATGCAACTGTGAAATAGTAAACACTATATTGGAAACATCACAATTCTTGTTCTATGACCCATTTCCTCTCAGTAGCAACCAAGGTGTGCTTAGGCCGAGAAACCAGGCTAATCAGTCCCTTCTTTTTTGTTTGTTTGTTTTTTTAAAAAAAAACTTAACAACTTAACAATTATTCCTATTGTTATCGTTTTGTATGTGTTGCGGGTACACACTTGTGATCCAGTGTGTGATTGGAGGCAGAGGGCAACTTCCAGGAGTTGGGTCTCTCCTTCTACCATGGGTTTCAGAGATAGAATGCAGGTCATCATGCTTACACAACAACTGTTTTTACCCACTGAGCCATCTCCCTGGCTCAATAAAATCTTTAATTTGAAAAAAATTGGGGAATTTTGTAGTTAGAAGCCCAATGCCTATCACAATTACCACAAGGTTTGCCTCCTAAGAGATGATGCACTACAAGTCCATCTTGATGCAGGCTTCTGAGCCCTTTAACGTATTATTGTATATATACTTTGCTAATATTTTGTTGGGAACATCTGGATCTACATTAGGGAAACTGGCCTGGAGTATTCTTATGCTCCTGTATCCTTCTTGGGCTTAGGTGGCAGGAAATCCTGGCTTTGTAAAATAAGTTTATAATTATGCTTTCCTCTCAAATATTTTGAAAGAATCTAAAGAAAATCAGCATTATTCTTCCTTAAATGTCTGATAGAATTTACCAGTGAAAGTCTTGGACTTTTCTTTAGCGAGAAGTGTTTAATTATTGATGAGTATTAATCACCGGCCAGGTCAGCCTTCCTATTTTCTCATGATTCAGTCACAATAGGTTGAATGTGTCTATGTCTAACTCTGTACCAATTCCTTCTGGCTTTCCAGTTGTTATAATTGTTCATGGTGATTCATCATGATGCGTTGTGTTTCTGTGTTATCCCTTAAGATATCCTTTTATTTATTATATTTATTTGGGTCTTCCTTTTTTAGTCTCTCATCCAGGTACAGTTTGTTCATTTTTTTCTTTGAAGAACAGTTTTCAGTTTAATTGATTTGTCCTTTTACTTCTCTAGCCCTGATTTCGGTTGTTTCTATTCTGACAGGGTTTCTCTTTGTTAACTTCGGGTTTAGTTGATTTTTTGAGATGTAAAGGAAGGCTGTACACTTGACATTGCTCTCTTTATTTTTACATCATTCTTCTGTGTGTGGGGTGTGATGGGGCTTTATTATTAGTCTGAAACTAGTTGTGTAGACTCCTCTGTTCAGGGTCCTTCTGCCTGTGGCTTCTAAGTGCTGAATTAATAAGCATTGGCCACCACATCTCCCATGTTATCTTTCTTAATGCAGACATTTATGACTATAAACTTTTACCTTAATACTAATTTTGCTTCAATTCATAAATTTTGATGTGCTGCATTTTCATTTTCTGTTGTTTCAAGATTGTGATGATAACCTTTTTATTTCGTCTTTGGTCCATTTTTATCTAAGAATGTTAATTTTTCTTTCTGCTTCTAGTTTAATACTAGGTACTTAGGAAACAGTCTTGACATAGTTTCAATCTTCTCAGGAGTTTTTTTAAGTGCTGGGAATTAAACCCAAATCCTTATACCTCAGGCTAGTATGGTATCCCTAAGCTTCTTCTCTCACCTTCAAACTTCTTAAATGTTATGCAAATGTTTTGTGGCCTCATATGATCCATTCTGGAGAATGTTTGCTTCAGAAGAATGTGTATTCTGACATTTTGAGATATACTGTTATATTTGTGTCTCTTCAGTACACTTGGTTTCTATGATGGTTCAATATACTATTTCCAAACTGATTCTATGAGTAGATGAATAGTCCATGTTGATAGCACAGGACTAAATCTTCCTTCTGTTATTGACTGTTGTCTATCTGCTAAGTTCTCTTAATATCTGTTTTGTATATTTAAGAGCTCCAGTATTGTGTGAGTGTATATATAAAATTATTACAGCCTTTTGATGAATTATGCAATGACCTTGTTTCCCTCCCGTGACAAATTTTAAGTTTAAAGTTATTTTGTAAAATATAAGCATTACCATCTCTGCTCTAGTTTGGTTAGTCTTCATAGAATGTTTTTTTTATCATCTCTAAACATTCAGCCAGTATTTTTCTTTGCAGTTTAAGTAAAATTTCTTTGTTCTTTTCTCCCTGTCTTCCTTTGTGACTAGATAATTTTCGTAGTGATATGCTTTGATTCTTTCTTCTACCTAGTATAGACATGTTCTTTGGGTTTACCAAGCCTTACATAAAATATTTCATAATCATAACAGAGTATTTTAAGCTGACAGCAATTAACTTGAATCACATACAAAAACCCTATTCTTATTCTTCCTGGGAGCACATCTTGTTATTGATGTCACTATTTACAACTTTTTATAGTGCCCACTAACAGATTATTGTAGCTATGGCTATTTTAAATCTTTTGTCACTTACCTTTTAGATCAGAGTTAAAAGCAATTGATCCACCTTTTTGGTGGTCGGAGAGTATTTCGCAATTAGATCTTAGTGGTTTTACCTAGAATTTTTTTCATTTCTACTCTCATTTCTTATAAGGTGGGTGTAGAGATGTTTAATTCTCTCAGTCAGCCTTTGCTTGTCTGGAAAGTGCTTTTTTCTCCCTGTATTTCTAAAGGACTGCATTGTCTGAGAAAACACACATAGTTGGCAGGTTTTTTTGGTTTTATTTGGGGGGGGGGGTTCTTGTTTGTTTGTTTTCTCTTTGGCACCTCTAATGTACCACCCCCACAGTCTTCTGACCTGCATGGTTTCTGCTGATACACACACTACTCAGACTTCAGGAGTCATTTCATGTTCTAATAAAACCTGCAAATCAATTTGTGCATTCTGTAATACTTGTTACTGAGATCAAAGGCACTGGCAGCAGTTCTCATCGTCTACTATAGTTTAATTAACTTTCTATTCAGCAGTGTATCTGGGGGTAAGGCCCATTTTACAGTTTAAATTTTATCTTCAATCTTTAAGCCTGTAGTCTAGTCATGCTTGGCCAGGGCTTCAGCAAATAAGGTGACTTAATTGGCATCCTAACCTTATTTCACAAATTTTCCAAAATTCCTCATCTTGTCACAGCGTGTTTTTCACTTACCTGTAAGTCTACCACCTTATTAGCAATGTCATGTCTCGTTAAGATATATGGCACACACAGCAAAATCCCTATGGGGGGAACTGAGAGTGAGGTGGAGATTCTTTCTGAATGTCTTTGCTGTTGACATCTTTCCTTCAGAATAAACTGATGCTGCTACACGGTTCATCATAAATGACTTCATGATGACTTTGCTTCTCTATCAGCTCTACACAGTGCACATCCATCTTCGGTCTGAGTAAATACCAAGCACAGTCGCTTTGCTTGAGGTTGGACTTGTCAGATCTGAACTACGGATACCAAGGAAGGTATCAGCTCTGTGCAGTGCAGAGGCTGGACAATCCCATGCTTTTTCTGTTGAATGAAGCAGACCTCTCTCCATGGTGATCCCTAGATTTGGAACTCACAGCAGCTCAGGACAGGATCAAGTATTGCTAGAAGGAGATTTTTACTAAAAGTAATAATCTAGGATATGGATTTGCCACAAAAGCCAAATTCAAAGGATGCTAACTAACCAGAATGAGATTTAGCATTTGTTACACTTCTTTCTGTTCACACTTCTTCATTTGCAGATGGACTTTTAGCTCTCAGGACATCACCTAATAGGAGTAAAACATCTGGAGTGGAACTGAGCCTGGACACTGAAATCTGACCTCTTGTGTATTTCAGTCTGGCTTTTGATTCAAATGTTTCAGTATGAAAGAATTTTGTGTGTGAACTTTCTGAATATCAAATTTTCAGTCAAGAAAGCATCAACACATTACACAGTCAAGTTATTAAAGGTCTACTTAGAGGTTCATTTTATGAGAAACTGTGGCTTTCTGTGAAAGCTGTCTTCATAATGTGGCATTTTAAAGGTTCCTTTGGTTTATGCAATTGCTTTTGTTTGCCCTTGAGGTTTATTATTTTTATATCTTACTTCATTTTAGCTCCCTAGCTAGCTAGCACTTGGTGCAGTGTTTGTATGGTGTGCGTGCTGGGGTGTGCCATAGGCATGTCTGATAAAAAGAAAATCTAAGAGAGATTAAGAGAAAAGTATAGAAATACATCCTACAGAAAGTATGAAGGTGAAAGTCTCTTGGGTCCCTCTGGTTTCCTTTAGTGTGAATGTAAAGAACACACTTTGCATTCAGTGTAGACTATGAGCATTAACCTCTTTTGAGGCTCCTGTTACATAATCCAGGGTAATTTTTGTTTTTATATATTTAGTTTTGCAGCTCTGATGATTGAACTCAGGACCTTGTAGATGCTAAGCAAGCACTTTACCTCTGAACCATACCCCTAGCCTTTCCCATATAACTTAATATTTTACTTATTCTTTGAGACTTTCTCAAAGAAAAATCCAACCCAGACCCTCTTTTCCAGCTTGTCTCACACTCCTTTCACTAAATTAATGTAATTATAAAACATAACTATCCTATGAGTAATTTATATGCATAAATGAATATTACATAAAATATATTTAAAGAGAAACAGAACAATGTGAAATAAAGATGCCTAGTTCAAAGCATGATTAATTTTGACAAATCTCTATTTTCCTTACCCCTGCTCAATATGATTCATAACTAAATTCTTTTACCTTATCCCTGCTCAACTTGATTCATAACTAATTCTTTTAGGTTAATATCTTATACAACTAACATTTTCTATGCACATTATATGTCCTGGGTGGATAATAAATCTTCTATTATTTGCCATTTATTGCTAAATCTGGTACCGTTTTTCATTTATTGCTAGTAATTTTTTAGCATAAGGCTGTATCTATATGCAATATATCCTTATTAGCTCCTTTAGCATATTTTTTATAAGTAGACTGGATAATGCTTAGTGAACATGACTAGAATTGGCATTTCTAGATCATATTCTAAATTGGTGGTTGATCTTACTTCATCTGAGCCAAATTGTAAAGACAAAATTTCTCAAACATTTCTTTGAAATGGAATCATTATTATTATTGTGTGTATATGATGTGTGCACTGGTTCCATGGTGTGTGTGTGTGTGTGTGGATGCCACAGGATGATTTTCAAGAGTCAGTTCTCCACTTCCATGGTGGGTTCTGTGGATTGGTCTTAGGTCCTCAGACTTGTTCAGTATGCACTTATACTCACATCTCACATCTTTCTGTCTGCTATGCCATCTCACTGGCCCCCACAGATGTTTCGCAGCACTGTGCTATATTGAAGAGTGATGGTTGTGCTAAAATATTAATTTCCAGTTGTCCATTTGGTTCTGACTTCCTCCCTAATAAGATAGAATTCATTTTTTAACATGGCTTCTAATATAAACGCTATCTTTCCCAGTACTTCTTACATGTATGTTGGTTGGAGGACAAAGTGTGAAATGCTGTATGTAAATTCCAAGATTTGTTCCTGAGGGAGGCTAACATGGAAGGCGAGTGAGTCACTGGAGGAAGCAGGATGCACAGAACTACAAAAGCCATCTTGGCCAAAGGGGAACCAGTGTTTTGTGGAGGTTATGAATAGAAAAAGAAAGAGAGTTCAAGCTGTGTCCCTAAGATGCTACAGTTCACGTCAATGACGGGCAGCCAATCTCTACTGTACTACCATGTGAAAAAGAAAAATGTCTCTTCATTGTACCACTAATATCTTGAGGTTTTCTTTCACATGTAGTTATTAATTGAAAGTTAAATATTCAGGAAAAAATGAAAAAAAACTGGTTATATACTGAGTGTGGACAAGTCATTTCAATGTTGTTATTTGTAATAATTTCAGGAATATATACTTCTAAATTTTATGTTAGTAATTCGGCAAATCTTTGAAAAATCTACCCATATTAGTTTGAGGGGATCTAGGTCTAAGCACTGTCATATTTTTTTAAATAAATGTCATTTGTTAAATTCTTTACCTCAATGCAGAATTCAAGTATAAAATTCTTATTTTAATGCTATTAACTGCATCTCTGTAAATGCATGTGTCCTGTGTAATAGCTTTAGTTTTGCATGCAGGTAGTGCACAATGATTATCATCTATGACCCACTAACTATAAATGAAAAATAGGAACACTAAATGACTCAATAAAAAAGGAGATTGAATTTGCTTACATTTTTTTCTTTTATCAAAACAAACAAGCAAAAACCCATAGTATCATTCCTTCTGCTCCCCACCTGCTGAACTGGATAGTGTGTAGTTGAACAGGTAGAATTAGAATTTAAAATTGAATCCATCTTAAGAGTACAGTGTTAACATACAATGTTAATACTGCATACCAGCCCTTGAAGTTTGCAGAGTAGAATGGATGTATCCTATTATCATACCAACATTGCCATTGGTTTCATTTGCATAAAATTATAGCATCCAGATTTCACAAACATTAAAGACTGTTTTTTAAGTTGTTTCAAAACTGCTTTATATAACCGAGCATGGTAGTACAAGCTTGTGATCCCAACTACTTAATAGGCCTAGACAAATGGAACATTGGAGTATACTAGTTCAGACTCATCTGGTCGGCATAGGGAGAGCACGTTTCAAAGAAAACAAACAGATAAGCAGTACACTTGGTGGATTCACTATCATTCCCTACAAATTATTTCATACTTAAGATCTGTTTCTTGTGTACATTTTTTATAAAGAGAATTATCAGTCAAGGTTATAGTCATACTAAAGACTTGGATGCATTTTAACAAATTGTTGCCCCTCGGTGAGAGGGCAAGTTGTCTGGAGTTAGATGTTTTTGAGTCATTTTTGAATAAGTGTTCCTTTTTGTGTGTGTGTGTCGCTAAGCAGAAGACTCAGTTTAAATATCTCCAAACTCAGAAGTCCCTTTGACATAAGTTCTACTAGTTATACTATTATTTAGTATAATTTCTTTGTTTTTTATGTTCTTAAAACCATAATATACAAGCAAAAGATCAGTAAGATTTTTTTAAATGCCCAAAGCAATATAAAACAAAAAAAAATCTACAAAAACACCATTGAGTTTGTTTTGTTTTGGTCATCTACTGTTGGAAATGGGGCCCACCCTGAGGTGTGGCTTATATACCCAGTGAGGTTCCATTGCAACATAATTTCTATGCAGTGAAATGGCATGTGTTTAACATACACACTTTGATGATTTTGGACACATGTAAAGACCTATGAAACATAAAACCAATTACCGTGATCAAGATAATCAGTATACCTAGGGCTGTCAACACTTTCTTACATCCTTTTGCAATTACAATTTCTCTCCTCTTTCTAATTTTTTAAACTTTTTTGTTTACGTTTGTGAGTGTTTTGTCTGCGTATGTTTCTGTTCACTACATGTGTACCTGGTGGCTATGGAGGTCAGAAAGGTGTTTGGATCCCCTGGAACTGGAATACAGACAGTTATGAGCTGCTGAGTGGGTGCTGGGACTTGAACCTGGGTCTTCTCCAAGAGCAGCAAATACTCTCAGCTGCCAAACCATCACTCCAACTCCAAGTTTGAGTTGTTTTTGATGCCTCACATAAGTAGAATCATACAGCAATCACTTCACTTACTTATGGTGGACATTGAATTTACCATGATACCTTCTGGATTCCTTAGTTATGCTGCAAATTAAAGAAAAAACAAAACAAAACAAAACAAAAAACCCTCCTTTTTAAAAGCTGAAGGCTGAGTAATTTCATCGTGTGTGTGTGTGTGTGTGTGTGTGTGTGTGTGTGTGTGTGTGTGTGTGAGTGTGTGTGTGTTGCTATTTTCTTTATCTACTTATCTATGGATGGACGTTTGGATTGTTTCTACATCTGGTTAGTGTAGCTAATACTGCAATGAACATATGAATGCAGATATCACTGTGTCCATCTGTCCCCCTCCTACATTGGATTAAATGCAGTTTGAAGTGTCCAAGAGAAGTGGATATCAGAAGAGGTTGCAAAATCAATAGAATCAGAAGAGACAACAGACAAAATTTGTTTCCACTGAAAATTTTCAAAGGGCGAAACCTTTTGAACTTCCTGAGTAAATAACCAGATGATTCTGACAACCAAAGGAACAAGATGGGGCTTCCATTATTTGTGAGGAGGCAATTTTCCAGGCAATCTATATATAGTGTGTTTCATGGGCAACCCTGGGCTTTTCACCTGATATCACACATTGGAACATTCATGATTGAGTTCAAGAATTTAACAAAAGTTCTATATCTAGATCTCAATTATTTGTCTTTACTCTTTGGCTCTAGGCCAAAAATGAAATGTCAAGGGATAGCATACTATATCGTTGTAAGCAAAACCTAGTGAATTGTTCCTTTACCCGAGAAAACACCTCCGGGCATCATAGAGAAATGACTCGAATAATATTGAAAGCCATAGGCTTCTTTTCTACAACTTCCACATTGTTCGCAACAGAACTGATTCCAAGTAAAAGATTTGCTTTTTTGAATGCATTGTGCACCTGAGAAATTTGGGCTGAAAATTATGAAAGGCATTGATTTAATCATCCACTTTTTCATCCTTACACGTGTGTCAGGAAGCCTGGGGTACAATAAGATGTCTGTAGTTTTATTTGAATTCAGCATCTGCCCACAGAGTAGCTAAGCAACACTTGTACATTTTCCTTAAGAGACTCTATCTTAGGAACCTTTTATTCTGTCCTTTCCCTTGAAGGAATGAATAGGACATCTCAGAACACTCATTTCACTCTTACCCCTTCTCCTGAAATCTCATTCTTTTGCTCCTCTTAAACACCAAGAATATTTCTAACATGAGCATTTTTACTTCCTTTCATTCTCATCTATTCATTTCTAAATGTCAAGCAGACTTTTTCATTTAGTTTGGCTTGGGGTGGGAGAAAAATTGAGAGGAACGGCATTTCCCCAGGCTCAGACTTTCATCTCTGTGGTTTTGGATGCCCACACGATTAGCAAACAACTGGGAAACTCAAATTTAAAGGGCTCCTATGTAAAACCTTCACTAGAGCTAAGGTATCACCATTTTATCCTGGAGATGGCAGTTAGCTGATGGTGCTTCTTGCCTTTGAATACTTATCGCTGGGCCACTTGGCGTGATGACCTTCATCAGGAAAGCAGCTCGCTTTCCTCCATTAAATTATCTTCCTTGGGCTGTACCATATTAGTAAACTTAATATGTTCCTTTAAACATGTGGCTTTTTACTCACATGTCCCATGAGTTTGGGGGGAAAAATCTAAGAAGAAATATATTTGCATGTTTTAGTTAACTTGATTCATATACGATAGCTTCACACATTCATAGAATATGGTGGGGATGTTGACATGAGGACACCATGTGTTATCAAATCAGGGGCTTGGCATGTCCAGCTCCTCAAACATATAGCATTTTTGGTGTTTTCACGTAGCAATTTTGAAACGGTATAAAGTAAATTGTCATAACTGTGGGGACCCACTGTGCAAAAATAACCCTAGGACTTAATCCTTCTGTGTACTCTAGTACATTCCCACTAATTAACCTGCCTAACCCCTTCCTTGTTACCCTTCCTATCCTCTGGTAACTCCCTTTCTGCCTTTAGTATCATTATTTCACTAGACATCATGCCTTTAATGTTATCTATGTTGCAAGCATACGTCAGAATGTCCTCCCCTTTAAGGTTGGATAATATTTCACCACATGTAAACAACATAATTTATTTACTCAGCCATCCACCAGTGCACACTTGGATCAATTTTATATCTTGAGTGCTATAAGGAGCCTATGAAAGCAGATCTACAAGTGTCTATTCGAATTTCTGCTTTTATTTCTTCGTGTGTGTGTGTGTGTGTGTGTGTGTGTGTGTGTGTGTGTGTATGTGTGTGTGTGTAGTGTGTGTGTGAGCACGGGCATGCACTTGCACATGCACACACATGCTTGCTCACGTGTGTGATTGTGGGCCCACGTGTTCCATCATGAGGATGTGAATGTCAGAGACCAACTTTCCAGTATTGCTTACCTTTTCACCCTATTTGGGACCGGGCAACTTGCTGCTGTTCCAGTCAGGCTAACTGGCCTCTGAGCTTGTGGAATCCGTCTTGCTTGCTCATCTCCCTGTTGGAGTGAACTGGGATTGCAGACACTTGGACTACTGTGTCTGGCTTTTATGTGTGTTCCAGGGATCTGGATTTAGCTTGTCAGGCTTACACAGCAAGTAACTTTACAAACTGAGCCAGTCCACTGCTTTATTCTGAAAAAGATGTTATCGGTTATGCATTGGATTTGGTTGGCTGATACTTTATCAGATATTTATGCACTTAGATCCGTAAACAACTTTGTCTTTAGTTTTCCTTTCTTAGAATGTTCTTGTCAGATTTTAAATTTAATATAATTTAATATTTTTTTGAGACAGATCCATACTGTATAGCCCAGGCTGGGCCAGAATTCACAATCTTCCTGCTTCAGCTTTCTGTGTTGGGATTTTGGACATGCAGCGTAAACTTAACTCAGTTTTCAACGCTACAGAACTATAGTTGGAATCTCAAATCAAATGATAGTTTTCTGGGGAATTTTCTCTTGCTGTCATGGTGGATCACGTCGTTTGTCCATCTTCCATTTTTCCCAGTGCTTGATGTGATTGGTTATACAATTAAATAGCCTTCATTTATTTTTTTCTGTCCTAATTAATTTTTTTGTCATTGTTCAGAAATGCCAGTTTGTTAGTTGCTTGAGAGCAACCAGCATGGATGGATTTCAATGATTTCTCTGTCTTCCTTCTGGCCTGAGCACATCATGTGACCTTGTCCTGATATTGTAACTAGTCAGTACTGCTATTTCCATTTAGAATTTCAAGTTATTATTTCATTGATCAAATGTGTTGGAATAATGAATTCACATAGAAAAGGATTAACTGAGAGGTAGAGTGACCATAATGACATCATGGGTCACTTCAAAAACTGGAACAGTGGTTATACAATAAAGGTTACTAAATTCTTACCTGAATCCTTTCTATTATGCCTTTCGTATACTTCAAGCTGTGAATCTGTCCTCTATCATTAGTTTTCTTGTTTCAATCCATAGTGTGTGTGTGTGTGTGTGTGTGTGTGTGTGTGTGTGTGTGTGTTATATCTATGCATTCCTACGTGTATACATGTTCAATTAGGCATACATATAGGTGAGCATATGTGTGCTTGTGGAGGTCAGAGGTCAATTTCAGTCTCTTCCTCAAAAGCTCTCTATCTTGTTTTTCAAAACAGGCTCTCTCACTGAATCTGGAGCTCATTAATTCAGCTAGGCTGCCTGGCCAGTGAGCATCAGGAATCCACCTGTCTTTGCCTCTCTATCACTAGGATTGCAAATGCAGTATGCCTATCACCAGTTTTACAAATGTGCATGCTTATGTGTCTAAGCTCAGGTCCTCATGCTTGCCCAGGAAGCACTTTACCAAACCAAGCCATTTTCCTAGTCTCTTCACCCCAATTATGCATCTTTATTTTGTTATGCAGTCCAATGCACCCTCTGTCTGGCAGACTCTTCCTTTTTCTTTGATTCTAATTCTGTACTTAAGTGAAATTTGATGAGCAGCATCAAACACTGCTGTTGTATCAGCTACTTCCAAGATCCAAAGAGATACCAAAAGAAATAAAAAATGATATTGTGGTGATATGGTGTGTCCCTCAATATATTGTGTGCCCTAATAAAGCTTATCTGAGGATCAGAGAAAAAGTCAGCCACTATATTAAACATAGAAGTCAGGCATTCGTAGCACACACCTTTAATCCTAGCATTTGGGAGGCAGAGATCCATTCGGATCTCTGTAAGTTCAAGGTCACACTGGAAAACAGAGCCAGGCATGGTGACACACACACACACACACACACACACACACACACACACACACACACCTTTAATCCCAGTACTAACCATAAAGGTCTGGAAGTCTGTATAGACAGACAGGAAGTGGTGTAGCTGGGCAGAGAAAGAAAGTGAGATGCAAAACAAAAAGGCATATAGGCATGGGTTTACAGGAAGCAGGTCTCTCTGGCTGAGGATTTCCTAGTGGTAAGAACGTGGCTGGCTTCTTTCTGCTTTCTGATCTCTCAGTTTTGGCCCAGTATCATGTTTTTGTTGATAAGACCGTTTAGCAATTCATCTTACATGATAGTCCACATTTAAATAAAGGTTAGACCTTACTTGACTCCTAAAGAGGGACATAAAATGCACAAGACGGTGCAGTATTAACTTCCCAGCAAGTGGTAAGCTGGCCTGTGTGATGGTAACTTCTGCTGTGTGCACTGTGCCTATAAACAAGAGGCTGAGAAATAGTAAAGTAGGATTCTGGGTTTTCAGATTTAAAACTGAGTTTTCTACCAAGCTACGGTATTCCTAGGTTTTTATTGTTTTCTCTAAGATGTTATCTATAAAATTTAAGTACTTTTGGAGGTGGGCAAGCAAACAGACCCAATTATCTTTTTATAGGATGGAAGGGAGAGGGAGGAAATATATTCAGGCATGATTACAAAAGCAAAATTCTTAAAGATGTTTTTGAATTTTAGAGCACTTGTTGGAAATATAAGAAAAACATATACCATAGAATTCCCTCTAAATTATCTCTTCCCCCTCCCTTAAAAACATGGTAGTAAAGGATTTATAGTTTATAGTGTGAGGTCCTAGTAACTCGTAGATAGTCTCTGGAGAGGTAACACTATGTCCTACCTAGATTGCTTTAGTCAACAAACTCTCTTCTTTCTCACAGCCATTGGTGACCACACACTAGCTTGGTTTTAAGAAGAACAAAGGAGACGTGGCTGAGTTATTCATGCTGCTGTACCCACCCTAGCAAGTCAGGAAAAAAAAGAGCTGATTTTAGGTTAGGCTAAGAACAGCCCTGGGGGGAACATTTGGATTGGCTATGCAGTTGGATTGGATTAAATCACATTTGCTGCATTTCAAAATGATTCCTGGACAATGACTGTTAACAGTTTGAACTTGACCTTCAATAAGATTTTAGCTATGCGCCAATCAATGAGGGGCTATTTTAGCAGCATTTTTTTTTTTTTTGCCCCCAACAAACCACCTGCTGTCATTTATATGAGGTCACCAACTAACAGTTTTCACTGTAGCATCGGTCACAAACATAGTATTTCCTTTCTCTGTCTGAGCTCCACTTCATGGTCTCTGAACATGTTTGAATTTCCAGCACCTAATATTATAGGTGTTTCAAAGTGATTTTAAAAGTCTTTTATGGTCAGCTCTTCCTACATATCCAGCAAAGACACACAAAGCAGCAGGAAAAAAAACAAAAACAACGACAACAAACTAAGTTTCTCTTGCGGCTACTCTAATTAATTTCCTGCTTCTTTTCCCCGGGAAAATTGTGCCTCTCCCTTTCCAATCCTGTCCTTTCATGCCTCTAGGCATGGCCCACATTGAACTTAGAGAAAATTGCTGTGGATGCTGGCCAATCGGACATGCCTTGTAGAGAATGGATGCTGCTTGCCTGCTCTGTAGCAGCAATAAGTACAAGCTAAACGTGAGCCCTGAAATGCACAATATTTAAAGACACTCTGTGTTTTACCTCCTAGTACAATAGAATCTTAGAGGAAGTGAATTTTGGGAAGGTGTTGGGTGGATGATTCATACAAAATCTTACAGTTCATAGCCTGGGCCCAATGAAGTAGGCTGCCTAGGCTCTTTCTGTCTTAGAGGCCCCTCCTTCTTCAATTTCCTTTCTTCTTTTTTATTCTTTACCCCCGTGTGCGTGCATGTGTGTGTGCGTGTGCATGTGCGTGTGTGTGTGTGTGTGTGTGTGTGTGTGTGTGTGTGTGTGTGTGTGTGTGTACATACGTATGTGAATGTACACGAATGGAAGCCAGGTTATCACAGGTATTATCTTGAGGAAGGCCATCCATCTCCTTTGAGACAGGGTCTCTCCTTCTCCTGGAGGTCTCCAATTCGTCTGGATTGATTGGCCAGTGAGCCCCAGGGATTCTGCTCTCTCTGTGTCTACAACCCTGGGATTACAAGTACATTTCACCACAACCAACTTTTTTTTAAAAAATTAAGCGCTCTCTCTCTCTCTCCCTCTCTCTCTCTCTCTCTCTCTCTCTCTCTCTCTCTCTCTCTCTCTCTCTCTCTCTCGTGTGTGTGTGTGTGTGTGTGTGTGTGTGTGTGTGTGTGTCCCTGTATGTGTGCTGCAGCACCCATGAAGAGGTCAGAGGACAGTCACCGGGAGTCAGACAATTCTCTCTTACTACCATGTGGGTCCTGGGGATTAGACTCAGGTCATCAGGCTCGGAAACAATTCTCTTTATGCTTTATAGGCTTTTTGCTGGTCTGCAGCTTTTTTATGTGGGTTCTGTGGGCTAAACTCGGGTCTTCTTGCTTGCACGGCAATTGAGCTCATTCTCTGAAGCATCCCCTTTCATTCTTAGCCCTGGAGACAGCGATAAGTCATATCTGATAAATGTCCAACCATCATTTGTTTCTTCCTGCTCTTTATTTCCCATTGCTTTCCTTTTTTTTGTAAGGAAAATTCATCCCTTCATTTTTTCCTAGATCCCAAATGATACTCTCTTCATACTCCCCAAATATTCTTGTATATAGAAAGATGAGATTAAGTTAAGGGGAAGAGGTGTGTCATGGGATAACTAGGAGACCCTAAAACTGTTTCCATGAATAGGAGAAGCTGAGGAAGTCAGGACCCAGACCAGCAGGGTGAAATGAACGTGTGAGTAAAGGCAAGGGGTAGAACAGTGTCACCACCATTTTCAACCTTGGGGAATTTCAGAGCATAATATTTTACGCCATTGACTGTGAGATAGCTTGCAGCTGTAGTTAATACAAGCTAATCCAGTGTACCAATACCCAGAACTTCTCCGAACATGTGAACAGGCATGTGTTTCCCAGACATTTTGGAATTTCGCCAAAAATAGCCTAGCCAGAAAACTCCCATGAGTTACTTATTTGATTAATTAATTCGTCACACATGTATTGAGGACTCCATAGAAATTAAAAGTTGGACCAGCAGAAACATTGCCAGGAGCACACGGCCCAGTAGGATGGACTTGAAAGCAGTCAGAGTTGAGGTTTACTGAGCATAGCAGGAGAGGCATTAGGTGGGGTGGCGGAATAATCTTCATGGTTTCCGGCAGAAGTCTGGAATTTGTGTGTGCAGTGGAATAGGAGTTACAGAGGTACTACATAAAGGAGATAAATTGACAACCCTAATTTCATGTGGAAAAACACGACTCCTTGCCACCAAAGTAAGGTGGAACTTGCTATTATCTGGCCTCTCTGTGTTACATTGTTTACCTGAATGATTTGGTCCCCAATTCCCCATCCATATAAAATCGTTCTTTTTCTATGCATGATTATATCCACATATGCTACATTATTTGGAAATTGGATTACAGTCCAGTTCTCTGTGGATGGCTGTGAATTTAGTTCTGGGTAATGAGTATTTTTGTTACTTAAATTTATACTGAATTCCTACACTTGCTTTATATTAGGTATATTAAAAATAGTTTGCATTCTCCAGATGTAGAGCATACTGCATTGTTTTCCATAGGGGTGAGGGGCGGAAAGGGAACAATGCCAGGTAGGACTCGGCCTTAGCTTCGCACTTTTCTCTGCTGGCTAGCGTGAATAGGATAAGCCCAAAGGGAAAAGAGACCACACACACACACACACACACACACACACACACACACACACACACATCACTGTCTTCTCCCCTCTCCCCGGGATGTCACGTTCCTGGAAGCCCAATCCCTTGCTGTGTTCGGTGCCCCTCCCCAAGATGTTCCCCCATCTATTCCCTGTATAAAATACAGACAGCATCTTACGATTATGTGAGTTCCTATACTGAGCACTTCACTAATACTGATTCATGTCAGAAGTAGGCATTTGTTAGAGGTATAAATATGTAAGTTAGAAATTGCGTTCAAGTTCTCTCTTGCAGTGAAGGTAGTCGATGAATTTGCTATTGCTTGTAATTCCCGAATGCAAATGTCAGTGATCACAGTGTTAAGCCTCTAATTCTTGAATTAGTCTGTGATATATTTGTGCCTATGTAGTTAGAGAGCAAAATCCTCACAGCCAGCACATGAGTCATATGTCTTGGGGACATATGCATTTTTTTAAAAAGGTAAAATTAAACGTATTTACATAGCTGTTTGCCAAGAAAATGAAAATGTTTTAAGTAAATATTCTCGGAGCTGAGATAAGAGTACTTGGGATATGGGTGGCATTTGAATATTTCTTACTTGGCTGTGATTTCAGAAATACAATACTCTGAGGCACTCAACGGTGCATTTACCAGCCTCCTGGAGTCCTCACAACCAAGGGAAGGTGCTCCCTGCCCTCCTGGGAGGTTCCAGTGTGGCCTGGAGTTCATGTAAATAGTCTTTGTCCTGAAGGTGTGTGTATGACTGAAAAAAAAATAAGCACCTTTGCCCATGGAAGTCACTTTTCAAATCAAAGACATTTAATCCCAGAGCCAAAGAGTCTTGGCCGATTTCCCACATTCAAATCCAATACACTGATATAATGTCATTGCTTAGTGAGCTGCAAATAGCTAGACATGGTGGGGAAGACTGCCATCTGGTGGTCATATAAAGTTACTACCCAAGTCAGCCTCCTGGTTGGTTGTTTATAGCCTAACTTGAATGTCTGTGTAATTATTGATGTGCGTTATTTGGCTAATTATGAAAACAAACTTTTTTTTTCTGTGACATTCATACACATGCATTCATTGTGCATGATCACACTCACCATCCCTTCTCACACATGGTCCCGCTCCTTCTTCCTAGTATCCAGAACCCCGTGGCAATAACCTAATTTTTAAGGCCAGTGTAAAATTTAAACTTGAATACCACAGAGGTCAAATGAGAAATACCTTATTTTATTTATTCTTTTGAGGCAAAACAACGCATAGAATTTATTTTATTCATGAAGTAACATAAGAAAATATTGTTACTCTTTCCTAACTTTAATCCGTATTCAAAGACTCTAATAATATCTTTTTGCAGTAACCACTTATAGATATGGATGCTAATGTCTCAGAAATATTGTGGTCGTTGATGGACCTTTCACCACTTCTTTCAGCTTGAATTCTGGAAGAACGGAATCACTGTCAATCATCTAGGAGTCTTTGCTTAAATCGGTGGCTCCAGGGGCCTGTTTACCCATATGTATGATGTAGGTGTAGAAAAGGAAGTATATAACCAACTTGTCCCTAGGTTTGTAACCAAGAAGCATGTCAAACTTAGTTCTTTCAAGAAGTCACATCAGGAAACGTAGTTAATTATTTCTTAACTTCAACTATTTTCAGAGGCATGAATAAGTGATTTTCTCATCTTTGTAGTAACCTCTCACAATGAGGATGCCATTACGCCAAAACCATCTGTGCTAATTCATTATTCTTTCTCCACTTCATTTGACTTGGAGTATGGAATGAATATAATTACTGAAGGTCATCCAGGAATTTTGTATCAGGAAGTGGACATTGAAGCCTATTTACTCACAGTAGAAAATGCACGGTGAAGGTGTAATAAAGATGTTACATAATAAACTTATCTGTAGGTCTGTAGTCAAGAAACATGGGATTACTTCCTTACTGAGGTCACATCAGAAAACATTGTTACTTGCTTTCTAACTCTATTTTTTCCTATTTAAAAAAATTACTATTTTTTTCATATATATTTGACCATATCCTTTCCTTTCTCCCAACTCCTCTCAGATTCTCCTCACCTCCTTACCCACCCAAATTCACATTCTTTCTCTCTTAAAGCAAAACAAAAGTAACCCTCCCCCAAACAGGCAAAACAATAAAAACAGAAAACAAAGAAACAACAATCAAAAGACAAAAACCTAAAAACCAAACAAAAAGCACACATACAACAGCAACAAAAACAAGCAAACAAACATGGAGTTCGCTTTGTTGGCCAACTGGGGATGGGGCCTGCTCTGGAGTGTAGCTGATATACCCAGTAACACCTCCTGAGAGAAAACTGATTGTCTCTTCTCCAGTGGGTATCAACTGCAAATAGCTTCTTGGGGATGGGATGTCATATCCGTTTTCCCTTCTCCGTGCTGGGATTTTGTCTGGTTTGAACCTATGCAGGTCCTATGTCCTCTGTCATCTCTGTGACTTCATATATGTGTCAGTCCTGGACCCTGTGTCTGGAAGACACTGTTTCCTTGGACTCATCCATCTCTGCCTCTTAGCAATCTTCCTGCCTACTTTTGTGCACAGATCAATAAACTTTGAGGGGAAGGATTTGTTGATGACATCCCATGTAGGGCTGAGTGCTCTTAAGTCTCTTACTCTCTGCAGACTGTCCACCTCTGAATCTCTTTGTTAATTACTGTCTATTGAAAAAAAAAAAAAAGCTTCTCTGATAAGGGTTAATGATGTGATGCTCTGTTTTACGGGTACAGCCATATGTCATTAGGAATCATTTTACTATGTTCCTTTGGCAGAATAAGAACATTAGGTCTTCCCCTAGGCCCATGACCTATTGAATTTCAGGTTCTTGGCTGCTTTATCAGTGCAGGTACAGGTTCCTTTTTATGAAGTGTGCCTTAAATACACTTTTTTAAAAAAGTGGTTGGTTACTCCTATAATAATTGTGCCACTACTACACCAGTATATCTCGTATATCACAGAGTTTGTAGCTTGGTGAAATTTGTGATAACCATTCTCCTCTAGTAACATGAAAAGTACCTTCCAGCATCATGAACACTAGTTCAGACACTTGAAGCTTATAAAGCATTCTGGAATACAGAAACTGGTACTTGATGAGGAAGCATGTGGTAGTAAAGGGTGTCCTATTATGCAAATTAAAAGGTCCCTCAGATAATAAAATATGTCTCAAAGCGATGTTTGTTCCCTCAGAAGAATAAGTGATAGTGTGTCTGGAGGTGGTGTCCACCTCATCCTTTCGTTCATGTTCCTGAGTTCATCTTTCTTGGTTGATGACATTTCCTGGAAAGAGTTTCGGGATGACTGATGGAGGATCTGCATTGATGCTAATAAGGAGAGCTCTGAGACAGCCTCTGCATGGACTGTTCATCCAGAACCCTCAGTTCAAAGTCATCGGTTCAGCCTTTCAGACATGGGGGCTGCATTTGTCAAACCCCTCCGCTGGAGTACTGATTTCCTTAACGAGGAATATAGTAGTTTAATGGCGTCTTTGAAGTTTAGTAGCTGAAGGTCTTCAGGAGGCACTCATGCTAGCTGACTTCTCCAGCATTCCTTGGGAGAACTGTTGACCTTTCATTAAATAAACTAACACTAGTATTCCAAATCCCAAAGCAAACAATGCAGGGCGCTCCGGTGAAGAATGTTCGCACCCGCTGACACCTGTGGTTTGGAGGAACCGCCCTGGCAATTGTAATTCAGTTCAACTTATGAAGTTGAACTGAATGTGTTTTGGATATGAGAAAGACATGAACCTTTGTGAGGTCATGATGGCATGCTATGATTTCAAAGAGATGTATTCAGATATCCAGTTGACAGGGAGTGAACTTGTGATGGTTAATATGCAGAGGCTCTCAGTCACCATGGCAAATGATCTGTTATTGTCATTCCAGCCCAGAGCCCCTTGATCACAGGGTCCACATGGCGGGCTTGTTCTTCCCAAAGCCTCTCGTGATCTGCAAATGTGAATTCTGAAAACACTGTCTCCCCTTTATTCAAAGGCTTGAAGCTCTAAATGCATTACACACAGCTGGAGAAGGACAGACCTGATTATTTTGAATAAGCGAGTAAAAGGAAAGCAGAAAATTCATTTAGAAACATGACATTTGAGACTGATAAAATGGGATGGCCTCAGTATGTTGAGAATATAAAAGAATTCTTGTGCTATCTGTATTTGAAAAAAAAATCATCTAATGAACAGTCAGTTTTGAAGAAAAACACACACCATGTATTTGTATCACCTGCTGGCCACAGATTTCTTTTTCACTGAGAGGCACTGCTCCCTTCAGATCCAATTTGAAGTTTAAACAAAAAGAAGACAAAGTTACTACAAACAATATTGACTGACATTTTCTCTCAAGATATACACACTTTTGAACAAATTCCATAGCATGTTGTATGGGTCTAACTTGGTAGAACTATAGCCATCTTGGTTATGTTATTTTGCCTTTCAATGACCCTGGCACACATCCAACCCTATATAACAAAGTCATTAAGAAGGTCAGTTGAGCATTTTGTTCCAGGGCTTACATCTTCCTAATTCTGAACATGCTAATCGTTTTTGAGAAGGTATACATACTTGATTGATTATTCACTGCCCACCTCTGCTTAACTTAGCATGTAAACACCTTCTTCTTGATTTGAAATAGACAATTTCCAGTCTTACTTCTTTTTTTTTTTTTTTTTTTTTTTTTTGGTTTTTCAAGACAGGGTTTCTCTGTGTAGCTTTGCGCCTTTCCTGGGACTCACTTGGTAGCCCAGGCTGGCCTCGAACTCACAGAGATCCGCCTGGCTCTGCCTCCCGAGTGCTGGGATTAAAGGCGTGCGCCACCACCGCCCGGCCAGTCTTACTTCTTTTGTCCAGGACATGCTTGGACAGTCCTTGGTCTAGCACCTTTTCTTGGTCTTGCAGCAGAGTTTCATATCTTGGAACTGGGATTTTCTGAAACACATGCTGTCTTGAAATATCTTTTAAATGATTCTTGCTTCGGTCCTGTCTTCCCTTCTATCCCTCCATTCTTCCATTTTGGAATGGGAATGTTTATCCTATCTTAGTATGACACTTATATTTTGATTTTATGGAGGCCCGTAGTTAAGATTTTCATCTTGAGTCTCAGAAGGGACTTTTGTCAATACTGGGACTGTTAAAGACAACAGAGACTTATGAAGTTGGACTGAATATGTTTTGGATATGAGAAAGACATGAACCTTTGTGAGGTCATGATAGCATGCTATGATTTCAAAGAGATGTATTCAGATATCCAGTTGACAGGGAGTGAACTTGTGATGGTTAATATTCTTTGTAATTTGAAGGCATTCGAATTCATCTAAGAGTCACATCTATGGTTGTGTCTGTGAAAGATTTCTCCAAAATGGTTAAATCAAGGAAGAATTATTCATATTGGGTGTGGTGGCACTAAGGTCCCAAGCTAAAAAGGGGGGGGGGGTGATGAACTGAACACCAATATTTATCTTTATCTGCTTTCTAACTACAGATATAATGGTGACCAGCCACCCCACACTCCCACTACCATGCCTTCTTGTTGCAATGGACTATACCCTTCTTAAATTGTGAGAGAATGTAAACCCTTCCTTAAAAAACAAACACCAAGTCCAGCTGTCTAGTTTACAACCTTAGCTCTACCCTTTCTTTGCAAGCTTCCATCCCGTGGCTTCTTTTGTCCTTCTGGAGAAATACTGAGTCATATTCTCTAAGGACATAGACAATCTCGCATTTTCACCCCATCCTTATACTAATCACCAACATTCACCTTAAGAGTTAAGAAACAGTCTGATTGTCCTTTGCTTTATATCTACTATCCACTTATGAGTGAGTACATACCATGTTTGTCCTTCTGAGTCTGGGTTACCTCACTCAGGATGATAGTTTCTAGTTCCATCCATTTTCCTGCAAATTTCATGATGTCATTGTTTTTCTCTGCTGAGTAGTACTCCATTGTGTATATGTGCCACATTTTCTTAATCCATTCTTCAGTTGACGGGCATCTAGGTTGTTTCCAGGTTCTGGCTATTATGAATAATGCTGTTATGAACATAGTTGAGCATGTATCTTTGTGGTATGATTGGACAAAGCAAAGGACAATCAGACTGCAACCCACAGATCCAGGGAGGCTACCTAGCGGGGGGTGGAGAGTGGGGGGTTGGGGAAACCCTAGGATGACTGAGGCTTATAATAAGTTTTGGTTTTGCCCAATCACTGGGCAAGCTTTAGTGAACCATTTCACTATTAGGATAAGAATTTGTACTGTATCAAGCTGATGAAAGAAAATGCTGGCCATACTTTCAGGAGGGGAGGCTAAAATCTTTTTAGATTATGGATTAGCCTATAGAAAAAATATCTGCTGTAAATCAAACAGTGAAGGGGAAAATGAATAGGAATCTCACTTAAGTAAAACATAGCTCTCTGAACAGATTAAGATAGGTCTCTTCTGTATCACAGAATCTAATCGATATTTATATGTATAATCCGGCTATCATTTGGCTTAAAAGGGCTTATTGGAAAATATTATCATTTTTACTATTTTCTACAGAGAAAATATTTTACTGTTTAAAATAACCCTGGACTTTTGAATTATAGCCTGTTTTTATGTTTTTTAAAAAAAAGAGTTAAGAAACAAAATTTTCTGAAATCCAGTAGATGTTTTCGTACATTGTATATAAGTATATTATTGTCTTGATCGCATGTCTTAGGAAAAACTATATAGTTTTTACTTAAAATGGAAAAAAATACACTCCAAAAGTAACTGGAATAGCATGATGAACCTCCACATACTCTCCCCTGACTTCACCAACCATCAGCTGAAAGCCAATTTTGTCCCATCTGTATCCTTTATTCTTTACTGTAACTGGAGTGTATAAGAAATAAATCAGACATCATTTCATTTAGTTTCATTTGTGAATTCTTCTTTTAGGGCTAACTCTAAGAGATAGAGATATTTAAAACAAGCAATTCAATACCACACTTGAAACATTAGGAGTAATTCCTTATCAAAGTCATTATGAATCAGGTAAAGACATAAATTTGCCTAGCTGTCTCACAAAATGTTTCTTATAGTTTAAGTCATGCTCTAAATAATAGTCATATATTGCAATTGACTGGCATATATTTATGTCTTATCATTTTAAATCTTTATTTTGGGGGGAGTGGATCGCATGTGTCACTGTGTACATGGGGAGGTAAAAGGACAGTTTGTGGGAGTTGGTCCTCTCCATCATGTGAGTTCCTGGAATCAAACCTAGGTGTGTGAGTTTGGTAGTGAGAGGCTTTCCACCATCTTACTGGCACCTGATTTTATGTCTTCTCAGATGTGTATTTCCTTCTATTTTTTTTTCTCAGTATGTTGAAGGAAAGAGGATGTTTTCTGTAAAGCAGCCCACAGTGTGGATTTTGTTGGTTGTATTCCTGTGGCTGCAAGTGAACATGATTCAGAATGGCAGTCACACAGTGACTCATGGAGAAACTTGGATTAACTGGTGGGGTGTTTTTTTTTTTAGGACCTTTTTTTTAAATTTTATTTTACAATACAATTCAGTTCTACATATCAGCCACAGATTCCCTTGTTCTCCCCCCTCCCGTGCCCCTCCCCTTCCCCCCAGCCTACCCCCCATTCCCACCTCCTCCAGGGCAAAGCCTCCCCCGAGGACTGAGATCAACCTGGTAGACTCAGTCCAGGCAGGTAGGACCTTTTATTGTTTGCCAAGCATTCTCAATTCCTTCACTTCACTTCTTACTTAGTCTGTCTGCTTCCTTCCTTGCTACCCCAGGTCAGATATCATATACTGAGACAGCATGTATTCAAAGACCTGCTTCTGAGCAAGCGTCTTCACAAAGTGTCTTTGTCTTGTGCATTTCCGTGGGGGATGTAAAATGTCTTGTTTCCTTCTTTCTTTTTTTAAGTTAGCAGCTACTGACTGTTATTTCAAAGTTATAGGAGAGTTCTGGTTACTAGGTTTTGGTTTTGTTTCCAGATAGCCAGGGTCTCTCAAGCCAGGACATAAAATGACATCCTCTTTTGACTTCAAGGAATTACATTTTATTACTGACTCAATGAATCTAATGAAGTAAAGATTATATTTTCTGGTTTAAATGAAATTAAGCCAAATAAAATGAACAAGATTTTTTTCATTTTACATACTAACCACTGTTCCCCTTCCCTCCCCTTCTCCCGTCCCTGCCATGCCCCCCCATCCCACCCCTCATTCACTCCACATAGGGGGTAAGGCCTCCCTTGAGTAGTCAGCACAGGATGACATACCAAGTTGGGGCAGGACTAAACCCACCCCACCCCCACCACATCAAGGCTGACTAAGGAATCTCACCATAACAAATGGACTCTAAAAAGCCAGTTCATGTACCCAGGATTAGCTCCTGGTCCCATTGCCAGGGACCCTACAAATAGATCAAGCCACACAACTGTCACCCACATTCAGAGGGCCTAGTTTGGTCCCATGCAGACTCCCCAGCTGTCAGTTAAGAGTCCATGAGCTCCCACTAGCTTGAGTCAGCTGTCTCTGTGGTTTTTTTCCATCATGATCTTGATCTCCCTTGCTCTTATAGTGACTCCTCTCTCTCAACTGAACTCCAGGATCTTGGCCAAGTGCTTGGCTGTGGGTCTCTGCATCTGCTTCCATCAGTCACTGGATGTAGGTTCTATGATGACAATTAGGGTAATCACCAATCTGAGTACAGAGAAAGGCTAGTTCAGACACCCTCTCCACCATTGCTAGGAGTCTTAGCTGGGGACATCCTTGTGGGGGCCTGGTGATTTCCCTAGCTCTAGGTTAGACAAATAACAACAATTAATAAATGGGACCTCCTGAAACTGAGAAGCTTCTGTAAGGCAAATGACATGGTAAAGAAGACAAAACCACAACCTACAGAATGGGAAAAGATCTTTACCAACCCCCATCTGACAGAGGGCTGACCTCCAAAATATATAAAGAACTCAAGAAACTAAACATCAAAATACCAAATAATCCAATTAAAAAATGGAGTGTAGATCTAAACAGAGAATTCTCAACAGAATCTCAAATGACAGAAAGATATTTAAAGAAGTGCTCAACATCCGTAGCCATCAGGGAAATGCAAATCAAAATGACTCTGAGATACCATCTTATACCTGTCAGAATGGCTAAGATTAAAACACTGCTCACAGCTTATGTTGGAGAGGATGTGGAACAAGGGGAACACTCCTCCACTGCTGGTGGGAGTGCAAACTTGTACAGCCACTCTGGAAATCAGTATGGTGGTTCCTCAGAAAATTTTCAATATCTCTCTATATATAATTTATATTAACCAGTAACAATAACATGGACAGTGTGATAGAAAAAGTGGCCAAGATACTCAACTACTTACTGTACAAATAAGTGTGATATTTAGTTTGGATTGTCACTCTCAGTGTATTGAAACAGTCTAGGAAGTGAGCACAGATGTTTCCAGAGAAGAATAACAGGAGACAATGACCTCCCTTCAGTAGCAATGACGTTTCATTGACTAGGGGCCAGGACAGCATAAAAATGGAAAATTAGGCCGGGCGGCGGTGGTGGTGGTGGTGGTGGTGGTGGTGGTGGTGGTGGTGCACGCCTTTAATCCCAGCCCTCGGGAGGCAGAGCCAGGCAGATCTCTGTGAGTTCTAGGCCAGCCTGGTCTACAAAGTGAGTTCCAGGAAAGGCGCAAAACTGCACAGAGAAACCCTGTCTGGAAAAACCAAAATAATAATAATAATAATAATAATAATAATAATAATAATAATAATAAAATTTCACACCCTCCTCAATGTATTTTTCTAAGAAAATATTTTGCAGCGTCTACCAAGCTGGATGTATATGCACCCATTGAAAACATGTTTGTATTTGTTACTTTGCTCACTGACATGAAAAATAACCATCAGAAAGCAACCCTAAGGAAGGGCACTTTATTTAATTTTTTTAGTCTGAGTGAATAAAATCCATCATGGGGCAGGAATGGCTGTGGGAGGCTGTTTGCTCATATCATGGCACATCAGGAAGCAGAGAAAGGGGACAGCTGGTGCTCAGCTACTTTAATTCTGTCTGGGAGCCCAAGCCATGGGACAATGCCACCCACATTCACAGTGGGTACCCACCTAATCTTCTCTGGAAAACCCCTCACAGAAATGCAAACATGTGTCTTATTGATACTCTGAGTTGATAATTGAACTTCACCATTGTGCATCTTTACAGGAATCTGCATGTATGTTCATCTAACAGAAATGTGTAAAAAAAAAATTAAAAAGAAGCAGAGAAGTATTAAATATTTATAACTATTTATAGACTATCTTTTATAATATCCAAAAGTTAAAATCAATCCAAAAACTCTTTAATTCATGTTTGGTATATTCATTCATGGACTATCCTTTGCTTTACATATACATAATGAAAAAACCCAACCAGAAAATAGAACATACTGTGTGATTCAAAGTGCATGGAGCTCTAAATAGTAATGAAAATAAACCAGGTAAGGGTGATGGTTGGCTTTGGAGAAGAGATTGAAATGCAATTGCATTGAGGCAGGAGAGAAATACCAGGGCCTTAGTACTCTGTTTCCTGAGGTGGTCGTTCCATGGATGAATTTGTATTGAAGTGTGTTACTTTTATTAATTCATTGAAAGTACTATATGCTACAGTCAATAAATTGATAAATTGTACTTATAAGCAAAATAAAGCTTCTTTTAAAAAAAGAAAGAAAAGGTAAAATTAGCAGTTTCCCCACACTTCTGGTATTTTCCTTTCAGTTACATCAAGAGGAAAAAAACATGAATTTATTGTGTTCATCAAGATTTCAGCCAAAATTTGAAGTTATAAAGAAGAATGAAATGAAGTTTTCAAACACCTTTATGTGACAATGAACTTCACCATATTTTATTCTGTGTTACTTGATATTATCCTTTGAGGAAAAAAATAGGTTATTATAATTAATGATATATTTTGAAACTAAGCAATAGCAATATGAAGATAATTGTAATTTTCTATTGTTTAAAATTGTTGTCAGTCCAATGTTTTATTACATTTAAAATTCAGAAAAATAATATTAACTCTTCTGACTTTGAAAATTCAAGTTAAAAATGTCATATATTATTGGGCATGCTGGTGATTCCTAAAAATAAGCACTGTAGTGACAAATTAAGAACATTTGTTTTTTTTTAAAATGTCCTTGATAGATGTTTACAAAATGCTGAAGATCTCACTATGCAAATACTTGTAACAAGCCTAGAATGACATTTAATACTTAATAAGCTCAAAATAAGTGCAAGCCATTATTATTTGTATGAAAATGTAACTCATCAAGGGAGGCTATCTACATAGCAGCATGAAAATCCAGGTTCTTCACTGACAAATCTGTTTCCTGTATGTCTAGATTATATTTCAATAATGAAACACATGAAGAAGTATTTTTTATGCATTATGCCATTATTCTTTCCCTGATGACTTCTTAAGGAAAACATTGCTTTCTGGGTGAACTGAATAAATACAACCACTGTCTAGAATTTTTTAAAATTATACTAAAAGATGACTAAAAATGAGTCTACTTTTGGAATATATTTACAGCTTCATTATAGACAGGTTACTAAGGCAAAGAAATTGTAGCCAGGAATTTCTAAAGTTCTTTCTGCATGGTGTTTTGAATATTATTAATTTACAGAACAAAGCTATAAAATATAGTAGGATCACCTAAATAGGGGGACTGTCTCTAGTATTCATCTGCACCTTTTAAAGATTTGCTCGTTGTCATGATGGCCAAACAGTCTATTTAAAATTACAGATGCATTCTATTAGTGCTCAAACACCTTTCACAAGTTCACCTAATCTATACTAAGTGTCTGCAAGTAGTGAGAATACATATGTACATACTCAAGTTAGCCACTGATGGAAAAGACTAAGAAATTACTGTCATGAAAGAACTGTCCTGCAGAGATCATTTTGAAGACAGATTGTTAGGCCTAGTTCTGATTTTGTGTTCCTTCACTGCTGAAAACAGGGGGTAATCTTTAAAACCTGCGCTATTTCAAACATTAAAAATGTGAAAACCGGCTTGAGGAGGTGATGGAGTCAGCCAGGTGTTTGCTCTGTGAGCCTGAGGAACTGAATCCAGATTCCCAGCCTACACGGAAGCAACCAATGAGACGCTTTTTCTGTTCAGATCCATGTATTTTTGTGAGGACTCATTTCTATTAGGGAAAGTCATTCTTTCTCAGTGTACAAATCATCTGAACTACAAGCAAATAGTTGAATTTATATACTATAAAGTACTAAATTTAGACTTAAAAGTTGATGACAATCTATTATATCCTAAACATATCACTAAGTAAAATAAATCTTTTACTTGGAATGCTTTTGTTTGAACGTTTTTCTTTCAAAG
This sequence comes from Peromyscus californicus insignis, assembly GCF_007827085.1. NCBI lineage: Eukaryota > Metazoa > Chordata > Mammalia > Rodentia > Cricetidae > Peromyscus > Peromyscus californicus. The sequence goes on from NW_026294525.1 coordinate 36,068,901, forward strand.
TTTCAACTGAGTTTTTTAAAAAATGCATGTGGGCTGTTGGTAGAGCAAACACATATACTACATGTTTGTTTGTGGAGAATGTAAATAGAACTTAATGTACAAATATGGGTGCTTTATATTCAAAACTTTCCTTGCAGAGAATATAGAATCAGACTGCCAGGGTGGTGGCTCATGGCTTTTATTTATCCCAACACTTGAGAGGCAGAGGCAGAAGCAGGTGGATCTCTGTGAGTTCAAGACCAACCTGATCTGCCAAGGGAGTTCCAGGACAGCCAGGATTGTTACACAAAGAAACCTGTCTCAAAACAAAACAAAAAACAAAACAAAACAAACAAACAAAAACCAAACAACAAAACAAAAAATATAGACTCAGTGCTGTACAGATGATTGATTTAGAAGTTATTAGAAAAGAAAAACAGAAGAACAACAAAATACATACAAGAAGAGGTTAGTGCACAAGGGTCCAGGTAACAGAAGAGAACAATGTGATGGCAGGCTGAGGGCAAAGGATTTTCAGAATTGATGAGGTGCTTAGCAGGGCCGTGTCCCGCTGAAGGGAGAGGAGGAACCACAAGGTCTTCGAAAAGCCTGTGTGATGTGGAAAGTTACTGGTGAAGGTATAGCTCTCGGTGTAGCCGGCTAGTAGGAAACGGATTATCACTCTGCAGACCCAGGAGAGTGGGAAGGACGGGACAGACGCAGCAAGAGTAGAGTGGTGTTACTGAAGTCAGGACCAAGCCGGTGGGGTGTTAGAGAAGGAGAGTCCGTGGATACAAAACCTGTAAGAGGAGTCATCGATTGGGAAAGTCAGGGTAAGGGAGGAAGGGAAAGGGACCACATTGCTGGGAGGAGGCAGTCACTAAAAAAAGGAAACAGAGCACTTTGTAAGCCAGTAGTTGGGTGTCCTTTCTCTGAGAAATCAACAAAATGTCCGCTGCTCACCCCAGACAAAGCACCCAGGATAGAAATAGAAAGCAATTCTCCTCATGTTAGCTGGGTGAAGTTATGAGTCTTCCGAGGGTTACTTACATGAAGGGGAGCGAGGGATTGTTTGCAGGAACAAGGGCGATTTATGGGCGGCTGCAGGACTGAACGAAAAAGCTCTATCTCTCCAGCAAGAGTTAACTGTCTGTATATTGTTGTGGAGGGTAGAGGTCTTGGGAACACCTCTCCCCTAGTCACCATGAACAATTATAAATCTTGAGGAAGGGACCAGCCTTGAGAGCCCCCACCACCACCTCCCATGACAGAAAGATACTAGGCTCATTTTTGGGCAGAACTCCTTTTAGTATCAGAGCTGCTGACAGTTCAAGAGGCCACGACTGGCCAGAAGACAGATCTACACAACAGTAGAGAAGATAAGAGATGGAGAATAAGGTGGAATTGATTTCAGCTAGCCCCGTCACAGTTGATTAAGTGGTTAGGGAGCTTCATAAGTCCGAGGATTTCTGGACTGCAGAGATCACATGTCTGATAAGAGGAAAGGACCTGACATAAAACAGATCCTGAGATAACTGAGTTGTCAACGGGAACATGAATTTACATCAGAGACAAGCAGTCAATTGCAGAACATTGGGGGTTGGTGAGAGAAAAATTTAGGGGCTGGCAAATAATGGATGAGTGGGAACCGAGGGTCTTGTAACCACCACAATTCAGCTGTTGGCATGTGGCTTCAAAGGGAGTCTGGGAGAAGTGAGGCCAGGAGAAGGCAGATAAGAATGGACGATGGAGGGGCAAGTACAGTGTGAACAGGAGTGTGTAAGAGCAGAGGAGAGCAATAGAGTTGAGATTTTAAGGCTTGGGAGAGTCTAGAAAGCAATAAAGACTACATTTCATAGATAGAAGAGGTTAAAAATGAACAAGAAAAATAGTCGAACAGAGATACCAATGCAGGGTCCTTTCAAATTGCACTGGGAGAAAAACGGGAAAGGACAGTCAAGAGCTGAGGAGGATGTCAGGGACACAGTGCAGGGGTGGCCTGGAGAAGAAAGGTTATGCCTGGGATTCAGCCATAACTCGGAGAAGGTGTTTCATACAGGTGCCTGGCAACCCTTCAAACAACTCACAATATATAACATGTATGGAACATCACATATTATTCTGTCACTATAGACAACTTTTGTGTTTTCCTGTCCATTAGAAATAAATTTCACTTTAAAACATTTATAGATATTATCAAGAATCTGTTTGTAGGGTGGAGATGTTACTCAGTTGGTAGAGTTCTTGCCTAGCCCATAGGAAGCCCCAGGCTGGTCCACAGGACTACAGGAACCAAGCGTTGTGGTGCACGTCCATGATCTAAGCACCTGCAAGATAGAGTCAGGAGGATTGGGAGTTCAAGGTCATCTATGGTTCCATAGTGAATTCAAAACCAGACTGGGATATGTGAAACCCTGTCACACAAACAATGAAGACAATAACAACCACCATGAGCACAAAGCAGTTAGAAGAGCAGCATGTGTTAGGATGTTGTCATGACTGAGTCAGTCTGAGATGACAGACAGCAGCTTGCAAAGACTTTACCCTGGGTTGGCCACTTATTCACAGACACGCAAGCTTTTGGGTTTTGGCAACATTTTGGCGCAAGGATGCTGCTTAACATTTCTATAATGTGGATGCTTGAGTGGGATGAATCATACTCTTCAGAACTGTTCCTAGCTCAAACGACTAAGTGACACTGTTTTAAATCAAGTTGTCATGTTCTCTACTTTTTAAAGGTTCCTGTGAAAGCATGTGTTTTAGTCCTCAGAAAATGGAACTGATGTAAGATGTAACTTTTAAAGAACAAATTCAAAATAATTTTACTGATTACAGACCTCCTGTATAGCACACAGCAGGTCCCATCTGACATCTGCAGTGAGGACAGCTCCTCTGGACCCTGTTTAAACACTCATCATACATGCCCTATTTCAAAACTAATTTCACCAAAACTGTGTCACATTGTTTTCATACCATTGTAGTTTCTGTTTCTTGATTTCTAAATAAAATGATTTGCCTACCCTTTAGCCACCAATTACCCTCCCAGAACCTGAGAGTTATGATTTTTTTCCATTAACACAGAAACTATGAAACTTGTGGACCATAACCATGCAAAGTAATTACTGTAAGGTTTGCAGGATAGCAAAACAAGGAAGAAGGGAAAAGATTTGCCTGTGCACCAAGAGCTATTGCAGTGTTCATGACATCAACATCTTAAGTAAGTCGACCTTGGCATCTGCAGGATAGGTGCTTAACACATTAGCCAGAAAACAGTAAATTCTTTTGCAAGCTTTTCTAATACGTGGTGCGACAGGACAAACATCTTTGAAAACTGCAGGACTTCTAGTTCATCTCCTCAGAATAAAAATTGAATAAATTAGCTATCCATTCTAGTCTCCTTTTACATCAAAAAATATTTTGGTTAAGCAGTGCTTCTAATACTTATACCATCCTCAGCCAATTTCACAGGACTTTAGAGAAGCAAGGAGGAATGAATTGAGGTGGTCAGATCTATAATATACTCTTGAAATATATCTCTGAAAGTGAGGATTTAAAACAGTCTAATAGCAACTTGAAACGTTTTATCCAAGAGAGCGTGGTAAGATGTTTAATATATGATTCATGATAAGGTTTTCTAATCACAGCTTCAATAGAGATGGCTTTGCTTGGATATTGTGGCAGTCAGTGTGAGAGGAAGAGGTGGTTTGGCGGGATGGAATTTGGGCTGTTATCTCTTATTAGGGCAATACCAGTAAGTAGGTCCCTAGATCTTCATTTTCTAAAGATTGACTGTTGATTCTTAGATCCAAGAGAAAGGAGTGGATAGTTAGAAGCTTTATTCATGCCTGACCAAACAGACAATCCGGACTGTCTGTCCAGCAAACTGGGCCCAAGAAGAGCTCAGTGTCAAGATCGATGCAGCCATGGCTGCTGATGACGTTCCTAACTAGGTATGCATCAGAACCCAGCTGGTGTGGTCCAAGTGAGGAGTCCTGGGGAGTGACTGATGGCAGCAGACTGATGGCAGCACAGAGTCCACCTGGGGAAGCTATAAACTGAGGCTATAGGGAAAGGTAGAAATCAGCTTCTGGTGTGCCGATGGAGCAAGGCCTGTAACGTGTGGACCTGAACAGACTTTCCATAACAATATAAGGCAGTGAAGAGCTGAAAGGTTGTTTTTAAAATCAGTAGAAGCAAATGTACCCCTCCTCCACGAATATGAGAAGGGATATATTCTGGGCAGAAAAGGGGTCCTGTGACTCTATGTGGATAACTGTGTGAAACCTTAGAATATTGTCTGGAATCGAGGACAGTAGGAATGGTCAGATTTAGATTCGTTTCACAGTTTGTGTTCTTTCTTGCTTAAGTACTTCCCCTAGAAAAATCAAATTAGAGTCTTATAATGCATAGTGAGAAATTTCTTGCTTTTTTAATCCATTTGGTGATCTAAATTATTTATTGTGCTGAGGCCATGTGACCAAAGAGAACGCACAAATAAAGGCACAGGACAAAGAAGAAAAATTACTTTCAGGACTTCCACATTCTTACTAGTCTGTTTAAATTAATAATATCTCTGATCATTAAATTATTTATCCCTATTCAAGCATAAGTTAAACAAAAAGAAGCCCTCACATACAGGGAATGAAGAAAGTTTGCAATGAGGCCTGCATTCACTTCTCGAAAATTCCATGGCAGTCAGGACATGAACTGCGAGCTCGCTCTCTTGTCGTTGGTTTTGGAGCATTGTAATGCTCAGTCCCAGAATTAGTTAGTGTCACTGTGCTAAGTCCTAGGATTTCTCAGGAAGGTGGTTATACTCTATCAGAGCACAAAGGCTGAGAAACCATGGGAAGAAAGCTAGCAAAGAAATCCCCGAATATCCCTGGACATTTCCTCCAAGTTACCACTTAAATTTACGTTCTGAAGAGAAATAGTTTAGATGTTGGGACAGAGCAGTTGTTTACGAAAGCTGAGAATCTGATTTCTTTAAAAAACAAATCAGGTTGGAAAGGATTGCTCACTGACAAAGTAAAATGTCTAATGCAGGGTACTCCCTGCTGGCCCCTGAGGAGATTGCATGGACCTACAACCTGCCTACATACACACAATTAAAACTAAAAACAAGTCTCTAAAACATACGAAGAATAGCATCAGAAGTGATGTAATGGTCCCTTAATATCATTGGTCAGGATTCTTATGGCTGGTTCACTGGAAATCCCACAGAACAAATTATGTATTTTTGATTATGTAACTATAGCGTTGTAACAAAGGCCTGATGCATGACCTATCCGTCAATTCCAAATTCTATGCATTCCAAATCTGTGTCATTTCATCCATTTTTGCACACATTTTTATTGTATCAGTTTCCTCTGGACCCCCACCTTCAGTTTGAAGGTTCAATGCCCAAGTAGTGCCAAACAGTGACCCCCTGTTTATGTCAGCTATCAGGCAATTTTCTCATGCCCAAGGTTCTGTGTTCACACTCAGTTCTTGATTCTCAGTTTATCTCATAAGATCATAATTTTCACTTATAAATTCTATAGGTAGTAGGCCAGTACAGTTTGAATCAGAGATATATAGGATACTATATAATTATGTCTTCAATAATTTCAATAATTAGTGTATTTAAAAGCACAAGATTTGAAATACATATTTGATGGATAAAATGAATGGCTGTCTGTAGAAAAAAGTTTGAGTGTAATGAGGGAATACAGTTGAGATGTTGAATGAGGTGTTCTTCTAGATGTGAATGTCACCCAGAATTATGTCCACACTAAGACTGGATGGGACAACATCAATCCAGGATTCATGGTAATGACAAATTAGCAGACAAATGATAGCAACAAGCTGTGGGATGGTCTGTATGTCAAACTGCTCTGATTCGTCAATAAATAAAACACTGATTGGCCAGTGGCTAGGCAGGAAGTATAGGCGGGACTAACAAAGAGGAGAAAAGAAAGAACAGGAAGGCGGAAGGAGACACTGCCAGCCACCACCAGGACAAGCAGCATGTAAAGATGCCAGTAAGCCACGAGCCACGTGGCAAGGTATAGATTTACAGAAATGGGTTAATTTAAGATATAAGAACAGTTAGCAAGAAGCCTGCCACAGCCATACAGTTTATAAGTAATATAAGCGTCTGAGTGATTATTTTATACGTGGGTTGTGGGACTGCGGGGCTTGGTGGGACCTGGAGAGAAGCTCTCCAGCAACAGTATATAGCTATATGGTGAGCATAAAAACAAACAGCAAGAAGTAGGGATGCAGTGCCCAGAACTCGGGGCAAGTGGACCATCAAGCCAAGGATAACTGGATTGCAGTTCTCATCATTTACAGTGAGTGGGTCTCCAGTGCCACTTCTAGTCGATGTATGAAGGTAGAAGCAGTGTTCTCAAAGAAAGTTTAATATGTAGTGAAGCTTGCCATCCTTGGAGCAAAAGGGAAATTCCGAGTAGAAGAATTTGAGAGCCATGAGAAGGGAAAGAGAAATGAGAGAGTAGAAGGTTAATGGAAGGCAAGTGGGCAATGAAGAAATAACACCATGGGAATTTTATTGTGGCAGGACATTGGTCATTTATGATATGGGAACCCAGACTCATGGCACCAAAACTCAGTGAAAAGGGATGAGAGGATGTGGTTGGGTCAGTGACTTTAGGGACCTTTGAGGTTAGGTGCTGAGGACAGGACCTGGCTAAGAGTGAAGTAAAGCCTTAGAAAACCCCACAGAGCTCAACCAGAGGATGCCCTGCTTAGGAAGTGCTTCTAGTAGAAGGGAGTTTTAATTTATGAAATGCTAACGTGTTTCTAAAATATCGATTTCTATGAATGCTTGCACCAGGAAACACAGGGCTTTGTCAACACTGGCCCATTATGACTGGGTGACTATTTCCTCCCACTGTGACTTCATGACAAAGGTCTCAAAGTAAGAGTGTCTGAAGTTTCTCCTTTAGAATTTGCAGTATAGTATAGTATTCATAATTTCCACAAACTGCTAGATTTTCACAAATATTTTTAATTTACTCATTTGTTTAAAGAATTGAAGACATTTGTTTATTTGTTTTTTGTGGATGTGAGAGAGGGAGAGGGAATGGATCATACCACAGTGTACACACGGAGGTCAGAAGACAACTTACAGGGATCAGGCTTCCTAGTTCTTTTGTGGTGTGTGGATGAGTCAAATGTAAAGCAGTCAAATATGAGCTTATAGGTCCCAGGGACCAAACTCAGGTCAGCTCATCAGGCTTGGCAGCAAGTGCCTTTATCACTGTCATCTCAGGGGTCCCTCAGTGTTTTGATGTTGTCAGTTGAATTTGGTATGAAAAAAGTCATTAAGCTACCTTTTTCCATTAATCTTGTTTATTTATCACTACTGAGAAACTATGATTTAACATCTATCTTGGCATCCATATATTTTCCAAAAGTATGTAATTAAAAATCAAGAGTCTATGTAGATATTGAATCTTCATCATTTCAAAAACTGTGTGTTGATACTGGCTTGACAACAGATTGAAAATTTCATAATACGTTATTGACATACATTTTGTGGCTTGTGAGTGAATCGAATGTAAACAATGTGATTGTGAATAGTTCCATCTACTATCAATATTCAAAACGATCCTTTGAGTTTTCTCTGGTAGTATTACTAAGTTGCCATCCTTTGATTTTGGGAAGGGGATTTGAGAATTGTCTATAAATGACTTACCACATTATTTTAATCCTCTTCATAAACCTTTTGAGACATTGTATTTCACAGTCCGAGGCTGTCATATATTTACATGGTCACACAGCAGTATCAGGGATAGATGTTTGTTGAATGAAACAGTCATTACCACACAATATTACATGACTACCTGAAAAAACATCATGGCATTGAATTCAAACCACATTTAATGGGTTCATGAAGCTCTAAGGTTGAGCCAACTTGAGTTGGTTTCTGTTGGTCTAAACTGGTGTATACAAAGTATCATGGACTCCTATCTCAGCTTAGGCAGTTTGGTACCCTAACTAAACTGCAGCTCATGGTCAGCTTCCCTCACACTATCCTGCACATATTTTCATCACTTCATGGAAATGCAGGCCTGAACAAATAAACAATAGTGTGGATTGTTCAGCCTCCAGATGTGTCAATAGCCTGTTGGTTCAAAAAGAAGCTGTGTGGGCAAGTCAAAAGTTAAAGCAACAGGGTATTGTAAAATTACATGCAATGGACATTGATTAAAAAGGATGCAACAGATTTGTAGCCTTTAGTGTGATCATTATTCTGTACAGACAGCAGAACAAATCACTTACAGAATGACAACCAGAGTACTGTACTGGTGACCAGCAGTTATAGCCACACCATTTGTTTTGTTAACCTGGATGAATCAGGTCATCATACTGGACTCTTATTTTTTTATATATACTTCCCAAGATGTATAAGCCTTTTGTTCTATAAAACCAAGATTTAATGTGTAAAATTCTATACATAATCTGTATGAGGAACTTTAGAGACAAGTTCATTGTCTTATCCTCAGTGCCAAATTTGCTAATGTAAATGGCCAAAACTAGCTGGCTAATTTTAACCATAAATCTGTTAATGTTTTATAATCACATTCAAACTAGTAAGTTTCTAGTCTGGATTTGATTATAAAACAAAGGGCTGGAGTTTAATTTCCCCCTTAGGTCTTGAGTGTGGGATTATAACTGAAGTATCTTTTGAACTGTGCAATGTGTCAGTATAATGTCAAACATTATGACATGTCCTATGTGAGTTACCAAAGACCATTGATGTGTGCCTTAATAATTCATTGTGATGAATTCATTATGACGAATTATTATTCTCAAATTGGCCAGAGGACTTTGTCAAATTTTCAAACTTCTGATTGAAATGAGTATAAATTTAGAGCAGATATTAAAATTTCTTCTAAATAAAGCATAGAGATAAATGGGGCTGGAAAGATGGCTTAGTTGTTAAGAGCACTTGTTACTCTTCAAGAGAACCTGGGTTTGAAACCCAGAACCCACATAAAATCTCACAACTGTTTGTAACTCTAGTTCCAGGGGATCCAATGCCACCTTCTGGCTTTCTTCAGTACCAGGCATGCAGGTGATATACACACACACACACACACACACACACACACACACACACACACACACAGGCAAAACACTCATACACATAAAATTTTAAAATAAAAATAAATTTTAAAAAAGAGTAAAGCTAATGCAGGATTGATCTGTACTTATGTAATACATGACAGAGTACTGCATTGCCTGGCTATAAAGATAACAACTAGGTAAGAATGTTCTAAATGTAAAGTATTTTATAAACTTCATAAGGAAAATAGTTTCTGAAGATTATTTTCTTATCTAGAGCAACTTTTTTCCCTTTTATTTATTCTTCTCTCATACAATTTACCTGACTGCAGCCTCCCCTCCTATCCCCTCCCACCCCCTCCCACCTTCCCTCTCCCCCATATCCACTCCTCCTGCATTTCGTTCAGAAAACAGCAGCCCAACAATATCTACCAAACACGGCATAACAAGATGTAATAAGAATAGGCAAATACCCTCATATCAAGGCTGGTTGAGGCAACCCAGGAGGAGGAAATGGATCCTAAGAGCAGGCAAAAGAGTCAGAAACACCCTCACTCCCACTGCTAGAAGTCCCACAAAACCCCAAGCTAAATGATCTTTTTATTCTAGTCACTTGGCTACCCCAGAACTCCCACACTTAGATTACTAAAATACATCGAGAAACATCTGATTTATAGCTTGATTTGGCATATAGAATGTTCTCTTTCAGACATACAGAAAGAACTTGCCATGTGATAAATGTTTACCCTTGGTGTATCTCTAGAAGGCAATTATTTGGGACTGATAATTTACTTGTCCTTGCCATTTCAGAGTCACCATGCGGACAGAGCCAAGAAACTTCACCCAGATCAAGGTGGCCCACATTCAAGAATGCCGGTTGGTTTTCGGAAAGATTTGGCTGATGTGGAGAGACCAAAGAGCAAGCATGAGCCACTGCAGTAGCAGGCACCGATGTGACTTCAGGTCAGTTCAATGTACGGTAGTGTTTCAACTACCTCTCTGACAAGGGTACAGTGCACAATTTCTTGCTTCCATATTGTTTGGAATACAGAGCATATGTGTAGAAGTCAGAGGTCAGTGTTGGGAATCTTCCTTGGGGCTCTTCACCTTTCCTTTTTTGAGACATAGCTTGCGAATGAGTGTTTTGCCTGTGTTTATATCTATGTACTACATGCATGCAGTACCCTGGAAGGCTACAAGAAGAAGTCAGATCTTGAAAGATTGGAAATGCAGAGGATAATAATTACCCTGTGGGTACTTAGAGAACCTGAGTCCTCTGTGAGAGCAACACTCAAGTACTCAACCACTGAAAAAAAATCTTTGAAGCTCTCCACTTTATTTTTTTATTTTTTTAATGCCGAATGCCATTTATTGAAGGAGGGAGGAGGTCTTAAATACAGGCTTACAGCACAATGGGACAACTCCAGAGGCCAGAAGTTCGCTACCAATGTTTTACAATCTTGCATCTAAGCTGTTAACGCCCATTATGCAGGATACACAGACAAGGAACTTCCGTTAAGCATTCAGAATGGTGGAACCCAGCAGGGAATTAGCATAGGGAGGATATCAAGGTCAAGGTCAGCAAGCAAGGCAACAGTTACCCAAAAAAGGGGCCAGAGCCCTACAGGTCCCCCTTTTACTAAAAAATGAGCTTCTGACTTAGGTTGCATGGGACGTCAGCAGGTCACCTTACCCATCATGGAGATGCCTGCCCAGGCCACACAGGTGCTCTGTCTTAGGTTGGTGAGTGCCCCCCAGATATTACCTGTCTCTGAATACTCATTATCACACAGGCTCAATCCTGTGTGAGCTGCAGAGTTAACTGCTGCCAAAGATCTCAAAGTGGCGCTGGGCTTGCAATCTGTGTGTTCAACACATAAAAGACCAACAGAAGTCCTAACCCACCCATAGCCAGTAGGCTAAAGGCAACTGAGCCATTCCCTTCCTTAATGAGCCTTACTGCAAATTGGAGTCCTTGTAAGATGGTATTCCACTTTATTTTTTGAGGCAGGGTCTCTCACTAAACCTGGAGCTCATCAATTCAGCCAGGCTGACAGGCTAGCAAGGGACCTTCCTGTCTCTGCCTCCTCCAGCTCTGGAGTTCCTCATGCGGGTCAGTGTTCTTGCCTCTCTATGTAGGTGCCAGGAGTCTAAACTCAGGACCTCGTGCCTCACAGAAGACATTCTTCTGACTCGGCCCTGGCCCTAATCATAATATTTTTATATTTATACTAGATGAATAAGAAAGTTTTAATGGATTTAAAGAGGTTATGATAACTGAGTTTTAACCAGCCCTCAGACCTTATCACAGAGAAGTTTCTTTATTCAGTGGATAATGGTTAACACAGAAACTCATAGTCCAAGTGCAGAGAATAAGTGATTGATAAGTGATTAGCCACAAATGGGATATCTATATCATGTATCCCTACAAAAGAAGCTCAGGGATCATCATGGGAGATGGAGTGTGAGGATGGTAAGACCCAGAGGTTGGGGAGGATCAGAGCTAAACTGTCTTCTGGACATGACAGCATTACTGTGCAAATAAACCCACAGTGGTTGTTGTTGCCTGTACATGCCAGCACAAGACCAAGCTAAGCATCACTTTAGTGGAGTGGGAAGAGGTTCATCGAGCCTTGGACAGATGATAACTTCTGGAGGAGGAAGAGTTAATTTTCTTTACGGGTGTGGCTCCTGGCAGGTCAACCACACTCCAGTGTGTGACTCCACACCCAGGACTGTATGCACAGCACAAATTGGAGTCAATGGATTACTATGCAAATAAATTTAAAAACAGAAAAAACAGGAGGACACCAGTTTGGGGTGAGTAAGGAGGTAGATTTAGGTAGAGATGATCTGTGAAGAATTAAGGGAAAGAATTGTGGGTGAATGTGGTAAAAATATGTAATATAAAATTCATAAAGAATTAATAAAAATATTAAAAAGTACAAGCTAATCAAATGCGGACTTGAATTCTGGTGGTTTAGTTTGTAGAGAAGGTGCTGTGGCATTTTCCATCTCTACTGAAGACAAAACAAGTTCAAATGAACTTGCAGGGGACTGATTAGAATCAATTAAGCTACCAGACTAACTTCCATATGGTGGGAATCTGGCATTCCCTTGCAAGAGAAATGAGGATTTTTCTCTTTTTTGGCAATATTTTAGACACACCAAATCAGCTCAATTCCTGTGACACTTATCTTCAAAACTTCACATTTGGTTTGTAGGAAAATTGAAATTAATTATTCTTAAGCATATGGTTTGTTCCCTCCCCCTCTCCTTATTTGATTTTGTAGTGCATATGATTTTTTTTTTCTCCAAGGACATATAAAAGTCAAAATACTAGATCTAGAGTCTCTGAAGTGCTTCTGCTCCCAACCCTGTCTGTACAATCTGAGTTCTTTCAAGTAGTTAGCTTACTAGCTTCTGACACTTCTATAAAAATATCCCATAGAGCTTTTCTTATTACGTTTTCATTGACTCTCTCCGAGTGATAAAATGAAATTCTGTAAAGGGCTTTGAAAACCATGCATATTGCAATTCCTCCACATTTCAAACACTAATCAAGTGTGACTATAAAAGAACCAACCACTGCAGTGAAAATTGCCGGAGCGGGTTGAGACTCAAGCCATTATTAATTCATTGGAAACTATTTTTTCTTTAAGATTATGGATCCTACAAAGTACCAGATAACACAATTCCTGAGATCAAAGTTTTTTGTTTCAATCACAGGGAACTTGGGTATCTAATCTTCCCAGCGTGTGCATTTCTAGGATAGTACAGCGGCTGCCCCAGCTGTGCCCTGAGTGAATAATGCAGAGTATTTCATAGACCAGGGAAGCACCCAATCTTACACAGTACCCATAATGGATGGCTTTAAGGACAAAAGGAGCCTCGGATTAAAATAATAGGTCTAGACTATTGAGACTTCTTAGCTTCCTACAAGAGAGTAAAGTGAAATTTCCCTTTGTAGGTTAATTTCAACATGTATCAGCTTGAAAATTACCCACTATGAGTGTCCACAGAGTATTTTTATTTGCTTTCCCATCTTCAAAGACAATCAGGTTAGAATCTTCAGTATGAGCTATCATGGCCTGACAGTCCTATACATAAAAATAAAGGAGCAAAGTAGAGCAGAAAGAAAATTTTGCCAACTTTGTTTTATTTCATGTAGTATATAGAGCTTTATTTAAAAAAAAATAAACTGGTGAATTTGACTCGCACTCACTATGCTTGGTATGGAATGCTTTTTTTTTTTGAATATCCAGTAGCCTCCTCTTGAGTTCAAGAGGAGCAAATGAAACCCTTCCTAAGCTGTTTTCCCAACTCCTTTTTCTTTGAGACAGGATCTTGCTATATAGCCCAGGCTGGCTTTGAACTTACAAAAACCTTTTGCCTCACCACTCCAGTCCTAGAACTATAAATATGAACTACCACAGTGACTTCTTCCCCCAAATACCTAGATATTTGTTAATAAATTCCTAGCTTCTTTTGTGTGTGAATGTGGTAGCTGTTGAACTGTTTAGCATATCTCAGGTGAAAAATTACAAGTCATCATTAGGACAGAGGTGCTACTTTTCTGATTTTGTGTCTCCAGAATACCCAGCTTTGTTCATCAGATGTAGGAGATGGAACCTTTACTGATACATATCTGATGATAAAAGTGTAGAAAATTATTGAGCTAGTCAGTCATTGTAAATAGAGAGATTTTGCTAAGAAGCCAAACAGAAACTAGGCAATGGCAATGGGATCTACCATAGTCAGATTCAGAGAAACTAACTCTGAACAGTATTGCCAGCCCCATTTCTTTTCTCTAAGACACTGCTGAAGGCATTTCACTGACCCCATAGATGACCTTCCATGGGCCCTTAATTTGCTCTAATAGCTTGATGATTCTCACGTCATCTTTTAGTAACATCATCATTAACTCTGCATGTTTTGTCTATAAATAAGAGCACAGCTCTCTGAAAGTGCCATATGTATGTGGTATGAGGGTAAAGTTCAGACCTCTGCAGTCTTAGTGATGACTGCTCGTTTTAAAAACTTGCTCCTCCACTTGCTCATAGTGTGCCATGAGCAATTTGTTAAATTCTCTGTATTTGTCAAATTGGATCCATAAGAGCGCTACACCATAGGCTGAAAGTTAATTTAACACATAGTAGACTCCAACTATGTCTTGAGGTTGTGGCTCTTGTGGGCATTGAGGCTTAGTTTGCATTTTTTTTTTCCTTTGAGAATTGTGCCATCTTGGGATTTTTATAGCTATGGACAAGGGAGGGGATGAGAATCCCTCCTTGGCTAAGTCACTAGTTCCTGAGTCTAAAAAGCATTGCTACCATGGCATTGCCTGGGTGATCTGATCCCAGTGTTGTCCTCTTCCTCCTTGGCAATGATGAGTAAACAAGAGTACAGTGCCCCGCTGTTCAATCAGCTCAAGAGCTATTTAAAGTAGCTGACAGGTGTTAAGCGGAAATATTTGCATTAAGCAGGGTTTTTTTTTTTTTTTTTACACCCAGATCCCTGGGTTGATTTGCACAATGCAAGTTGATTGGGAAGTGATCTCAGGAAAAATACCCCAGGCGGGGGACTCAAAACAGGCTTGGGCAGAGGGAGAAGATGAGTTCTGATACAATCATACAATCACTAAAAGGCTTCAGGGAATGTCTCAGGGAGCTCGGGAATGGGCGTGACTCTTTGAAGGTGCCCTGAGTTGGGGCAGTCATCTGTCCTTCCTGTACCCACCAGTCATTGCATGCAGCTGTCCCTGCCACTGGCTGTGACTATGGATAAGGAGGCTTCTTTGGGCCCAAAGCAAAGTCATTCAGGATAAGAGAATTAATATTTATCTGGGAGAAAGGACTTATTATGTGCATTACTCGTTAATTACTATGATTGCTTCTGGTGAATTCCCTGGATAAACAGGGATCTACTTCCCCCTTCCTCCTTATGTGTCCCTCTGGGAGCTGAAATCTTTGTCAGAATACATAGGTGTTACCTGTTAAATAAATGTTATACTTTCTCGATTCATGATCTCTAATGGATTTTTTTCCTTTTTATTCCTCAGCTATGTTCCTTGTATTATCCCAAATGTTTAGACAAAATCTGCCATCACTTGCCCTTTATAAATTAGACTAGTTGAACCAGTGAGAGGAGTACTAAGCCAGAAAACAAAATCTGAGTGCTTTGCTTTCTCGTCTAAGCCTCTCCCAAACCTAAATGAATAGCTTGTATATGTGGTAGTTCCTGTCTCTGAGTTTCACTTTCTTCGTCAACCTAGAAGGCAACCTTCATTCCTGTCAGTTCTGAGATATTCTGATGCAATGCCCCCTCCTGATAGAACGTTGAGGTGGTTGGTCCTAAAGAGTCCCATATCTGAGGAAGACTCATTTAGGTTGTTCCTTACATCTAGTTCTCACTTTCGTGGGTGAAAAAAAAAATGATGCCCTATGGGAAAGTTTTCCTCCAAAGCCAAGGTGGAACCGAAAGAATAGACAGGACAAGAAAAAATCTAAAGCAGTGTTTTTATGGAGTTTAGTTTGACCTAAATGTGCAGCCTAAACTAAGTTTCCCTTGTATGATGAGAAATAGGGCATAAATGAGTTCCTCATAAGGATTATTTTAAGGGCTGGGTAAAGTAGGGGTTCTATATTTAAAACCTTGATTGACCACTTGGTTATACTATGTCTGAAGGTGTTACTTCAGCTATTACCATCATGAAACATATTTTTTATACTTAGTTATTTGTTTTACATCCTGACCACAGTTTCCCCCCTCCTTTTCTCCCAGTCCCTCCCTCACCTCCCCTCTGCCCTTCCATCCACTCCTCCTGTGATGAAATGTATTTTTGTTTTTTAATTCTAATAAAAGATCAGCTCTGTGATTCAGTGCTGCTCAAGAGTGTTCTAAGCTCAGTAAGAGTGTTTAATCCCCAAACTATAAAACCTATCATTTAAAATATTAGATCATTTAAAACTGGCAAACAACATCTAGTTCCTCTTATTGCTGGGTTGTATGCTAAATACAATTCTATTTTTACTTGTTTAAAGTCTTATAGACATGATCATAGGTACAGTGTGGTATTTCAGTACAGGCACACACATAGTGATTAAACCAGAATAACTAGCCTTTGCTACCTTATCCTTTTTATGCTTTAAGCCTTCAACCTCTTCACGTCATATTCTACATAAACTATTATAAAAGATTGGCATTTCACTTTATGCTTAATCTTAAAGGAAAGTTATCATCAAAATGCAAACAAAACCACAATATTGTCAAAACTCCCCCCATAGTTCTGAGAAATGATCTTTTACTTTGAAAGCATAAACATGGTAGAGTGTTGTAAGATTCTTCACTTGGTGATTGTTTGAATTCCAATTTAAATGTTTATGGGTGTGCCAGGAGGAAAAGCAGAGTCATTTCATCCTTTGACAAATTCTGAGATATCATTTGCTATTAGCAGTTGGTGAGCACTGACCACCTTGCCCCTCTTCCCGCCTAGAGATGAATTTATTTTCTGCAGGGCTTGCTCTTTGTAGAGAGTTTCACTCGTCTGCCCTCACCAATGGGGATTTCTCATCAGCAGACTGGTAATTACCAGAGCAGCACCATGTACTGTATGGGTAAGAAACAACAGCTTTCTAGGCAAAGCAATGTTTTTCTTTCACTTTCACTTTACCTCCTCCTTCGCCCATGTCTGCACAAGACCAAGAACTACTAACAAAATAGTCCTCATAATAGTGGAGTATTGTGGAAAGCGAGCAGGCTTTGCAAACAGAGTAGAACTCTACCTGAAAGAATGCCATGTCTTCACCTCTAATATCTAAATTTACATATAAATGCCCATATCACATGAATACTCTTATGCACAAAGGAAGTCACTTACATGAACATTGAAATATAGATGCAGGGCATCTATTCTGGAAAGCACAATTGGCAAACTATGGCCTGTGGGTGAGATCTATCCTAATGCCTGTTTCTGTGTAGCTCAGGAATTAACAAATGTTTGTTCTCACTTCTAAGACCTTAAAAATGAAAGCCAAGATAGAATTTTCTGGCATGGTAAAAAATAAAATGAAATTGAAATTTTAATGCCTATAAGTAAAATTGTATTAAAACATAGCCACATTGGTACGTTTATATGTGGTCTATGGCAGCTTTGGTGTTATATGAGCAAAGCCAAGTAGCTGTGACAGATATTTACTATCTGACATTATAGAGAAAAGATTACCTAATCTGTGTAGTTGATTTTTTTTAAACTCTTTTTAATCTTCACTCATTGGGAGCCTGCCACCTAGCTCCCAAATAATCACACAAAGACTTATTCTTTCTTACATGAATGCCTGCCCTTAGGTTGACTTGTTTTTAGCCAGCTTTTCTTAACCCAACTTATCCCATCTACCTTCTGCCTCTGTGCTTCCAGCCTTTTCTATTCTGTATACCTTTCTTTACTTCTTGTTCCATGGCTGGCTGTGTAGCTGGGTGGCTGACGCTAGATGTCCTCCTTTCATTCTCCTGTTTCTCCTCCCTCTTCTCTTCTTCTCCTTCTACTTATTCTCTCTGCCTGCCAGCCCCACCTATCCTTTTCCTGCCTCGCTATTGGCCGTTCAGCTCTTTATTAGACCATCAGGTGTTTTATACAGGCAAAGTAACACAGCTTCACAGAGTTACACAAGTGCAACATAAAAGAATGCAACACATATTTGCATCATTAAACAGACGTTCCACAGCATAAATGAATGTAACACATCTTCAACTAATATGCCACAACATTTTCCCCTTTTCGTCTAAATAAAAATGAAAGGTTTTAACTTTAACATAGTAAAACTTTATACAACAAAAACAGTTACCAATTAAGAATTACATTTACAATATTCAATCCATTTATATTTAGCAAATTCATGGAAAATACTCCATTATCTATCCTATCTTAGTGAATCCAAAGTTTTATACATAATTTACTTTCTATCATAGCTAAGGAAAAATTAACTCTATTTAGTCTTTAACTCCATCAAAGACTCCAGGAGGATGTAATATTACTTAATAACAGGGACATCTGGCTGCCTGAACATTCACCCAAAGTTCCTCTGCAACATTGGGGTATTCATTTTCAGCCTATAGGCCTAGAGTTTCTGGGAGACTCTTCTATGAAACAGGAAATTTGAAGGACTGTCCCACCTTGTACTGACAAAGTTCATCAGTCACATTCCTCTGTGTCCTACAAAATATCAGGCAGACTCTTCTGTGGTACAAGAATATGAAAGAACTGTCCTGCCTTGTCTTGGCAAAGTTCAACAGTCTATTCCTTGTGTCCTGCTTGTGCAGTCTGTATAGCATACTGTCAAGCAGTCCAGGCAAGAGCAGTTTCTTGCCCAAATGGCTGGCTTTGCTACAATGAAAGTAAACTCCATTTGTAGTTTCTTCAATGCCCATCATCCTTTAATGAGGGAAATTGATGCTGCCAGGAGCAGATGTGCATCACAGTCATGAACATGTTAGGTTATTAAACATCTTAAGTGCCATATTCTGTAGGTCTTTGAAGTGTTTGAAAACCATCTATCTATCTAAAATATACCTTGTTTAACCTTGAAAACATACCTAATGTGACTCTAAATTTGACTATTACAGATTAACTACTAACCTCATTTCTTAATTATACATTGCATTTTTAAGTGTGTTTCATAAACACAATACCCCAAACAAGAGTAGAAATACATATACAGTGTGACAAAAATAACTTTAAATTTGTATCAATATACCAAAATCCATGCTAATGCAAAACACCTGAGACTAATAGTTGTCTTTTTATTCTATGTTCCTATGTTCCCCTTAAGGATAACAAATATCCATAACCCACCAAATAACCAAAGACCATCAACTCCATCTCTTGGGAATTTGGGCGTCATGTTCTCCAGACTGCTTCCTGTTGTCTGTGGGCAAAGGCAACTTTAAGGGTCACTAAGAAAACTGAGATAATAGCCAGGTCCTGGGAAGACCAGCTACAACCATTGTTGATATAGATCACCTGTCAAGATTCAGTAGATCTTCCCTAATCAAACCTGATCCACATCAATCCTAAAAGAATCCACAGCCTCTTGTCTCCTGTAGGAACAAAAGCAAAACCTCTTCTCCAAAGCAATGCATTTTTAGAGTTTCATTTTAAACTTAAGGCATTCTTAAAATATCTAGGTTGGTTTATTTCATCAGTCCCTCTTTTAATTACAGGTCTTTTAGCAGCAATCACAAAATTCAAAATCAACACAATACTATAGAGGATTCGAACTCCCTGAGTATTTCCCACCATTACATGGCATTTTTTATATTACTTTTCTTCTCTTTTTAAAGACTTTGCCTTATTATTTTTAAACTATTTATTTCTTACTATGACTGTCTATAACATTTTTCTTTCTTTCTTAAGCCTATGTACATTATAAAACACACTGGAACCTATTTAGAGTTTTTTCCATCTGGACCTCTTTTACTGCATATCTTTTAGCCTTTTTTGACCATGTGAGCAAATTTTAAACTGCTAAGCTACAGCTGAGTCCTTCACACAGCTCTATCAGCTGACTCTGCCCCCTTCTGCGATTGTGAAAGCCGAGGTCTAAAGCTTTCAGCCTGGTTGGAGGTACATTTGACCAGGAACTGCAGTCAACCCCCTGTGCTCTAGAATGCTGATGTTTGTGCTACAGAAGGTGTTTTTGACTTTTTTTTTTTCTACTTCATGTATGAGCTGCTCAAGGGCTTGCAGTAAAGCAGAAACTTTTAATGGAGCTGTGTCTGGTTTTCATTTATTTATTTATTTATTTATTTATTTATTTATTTATTTAGCTTTCTTAGGCCCTATGGAAGTTTGAACCTCACAATGGTACACCAAAATATTGTTGGTTATTTTTTTTAACTCTTTACTTTTTGGGGGGCCCACCACTAAGCTCCCAAATAATCACACAAAGACTTACTTTTTCTTATGAATGTCTGGCCTTAACTTGGTTTGTTTCTAGCCAGCTTTTTTTTTTTAACTTAAATTATCCAATCTACCTTTTGCCTCTGTGCTTTTATCTTTTATCTTATATCTATTCTATATTTTTTACTTCTTACTCTGTGGCTTGCTGTGTAGCTGTGTGGCTGGTCCCTGGTGACCCCTTTACTTCTCCTCTTGTTCTTGCTCCTCTGTCTTCTCTTCCTAGATTTTTCCTCCTAGTTTTTTCTCTCTGTCTGCCAGCCCTGCCTATCCCTCTCCTACCTAGCTATTGGCCATTCAGCTCTTTATTAGACCAATCAGGTGTTTTATACAAGCAAAGTGACACCACTTCACAGAGTTAAACAAATGTAAAGTAAAGGAATGCAACTCATATTTGCATCATTAAACAAATGTTCCACAGCATAAACAAATGTAAAATATCTTCAACTAATATTCTATAACTTATCTGTGCAGTAGAAAAAGAATTATTGGTTCTTGGTTATATCAATAATCCACTGAAACACATTTTTTCTGGTGATTCTTTTGTAGGAGATGTTTAGGAACCACATTTTAAACAGAGACACAGAAGAAAAACTGAGAAAAGTAGTTTCCTTATTCTCATTCATTTATCATACCTACAGTATCAGCAAATTCTATTGGTCTTATCTTTAGTCTCTGGAATATCACTACTTCTCTTCTATAGCTGTTGTTATCATGTTAGTCCAAATATCTGCTATTATCAATCATTGTTTCAGGACTTTTTTCCTTCTGAAATAGTGTCTTACTAGATTGTCCAGGCTGGCCTTGAACTCATAATCCTTCAGTCTGTGTCTACTGAGGGCTGGAATTGAAGGCATATCAATTGGTGGTCCACACGGACCACTGTGATTCTTGAATAGGCTAACTAACTCATATTCTTCTACCATTTTTCCATGATGCTTATTCTCAAACCAATAGGCAGGTGTAAGGTGCCGAACGCTATGCCAATCCCAGAAACCCTGTCCAGAATATCCCACAATGATGTCCCATTTTACTCCTCTCCATGTTCAAGCTCCATTGAATTCCTGTTTCTCAAAGACTCAAGAGGAATTCCAGTCATATTCTTTGTTCCAGAGATTACCATGGCCCTCCCTGTTACCTCCTATAGACCAGCCTTGAGCTATTTTGGTGGTCTCTTCTATACCACCTTGCCTGAAATGATAACCTCTTAGCTGACACTGCTTCTTTCTTTCGGATAAAATAACATATGCTTTCCTTTTAAATTTTGATTATTAGCTACCTGCACCACAGATGAGTACCATGATTACAGGGATTTTTTTTATACAATTCCACTTTGTTCTAATTTTAGACACTAAGAAACTACTGGGTGTGTGATGAACTCTTGATAAATATTTCTTGAATAAAGAAATGACCTACAGATGGCTGTTCCATACTTCATAGACAATGTGTGGCACCTCTCAAACATTTCCTCTAGGTAAAAACATCCTCCAAGAGCGTAAACATAAGCCTTATCTCTGAAAAATAATGGATGATGAATTAATCACCACAAATGAGAGAGATGCAGCAGCTATTTACATGTCATTTGGTACTTGGTTTTTCAGCCCATAGTTAAATTTCAAAATGGGCCAAAGAAAGGAGAGCAAAAAAATTGGCACATAATTGAAAATAGGGATGAAAATCCAGTTGAAAATGTTCAGGAGGGATTCCATAGAAGACTCAGAGAGACTGAAGCCGTGATGAGACTCCTCCCTAAAAGATGCTCACTGACAATTTGGCTGCTCAGCTTCAGACTTGGTGTTAGGACGTTGTCTCTCAGTTCTCAAGGAAAGTGGGGTGTATATAGTCTTGATTTAAATGACTGCTTTAGGAAATTTCAGTTTTATAAAAGAATGTGAATCAGTTTTAGATATATTTGAGCCTGATTTCTGTAAAATATGAAAAAATGGAGATTTTCCTTCATTTTAATCTTCTTGTTCAAAGAGTTGCTTGTCCAACTTTCTGGCTTTATCTTTATTTTTTTAGCTGGAATGGCAGGTTAGTTTTGGAGATGTGTATTCCTTCTAGTGAAGGTCATTTGCTTAGTTTATGCCTTTTAGAAAGAAAAATGTCTGTTCAAATGATGAATGATTTGTTTTACCCTCCAAGGAACTTCCTTTGTATGAGTCCAAATTCCTCAGTTCATTTCATCAGCTAAACAATTGGCTCAGCGGATCTTCAATTCAATGTAAAAACAATCCCCTCTGCATTAATAAGAATTTTTATTTCTAAAAGAATGGGTGATAAATGCCTCAAAGTAAATGTTTTCATATCAATTTGCATTCTAATGCCTAAGTAATTTTCAGAAAACAAAATGGTTCCTGTACACTTTCAGATTTCTGGAAAGTGAGAGTGTGATAGGAACAGACTTCTGTTCAATGTGAACTCATCTCTGTCCACTAGAGTTCTCACCAGAGTGGTGAGCCGGGGCAAGAATGAATGAGATCAGGCTGTCTGAAGTGACCTAGCAAGTCCCTTTGAAATGAACCTGACTTACAGTCATTATTTCAGTTTGAGATAATGTAATTATTCTAATAGCCTCACCCCCCACTTTTCTGCTTTACGATGTACTACCTTAAATCAGTTTATTGACAGGGGAGAGTGAGACAAATCCCTGTCAAGACGATAGACTGAATTCCCCCACCACAGACTTGTGATCATTTTATGTGACGATAGGACTGTAATAGCGGATAATATTTCTATTGCATTTTATGTTTTACAAAGCCCTTGAGACACATTATTTCATTTGATATTTCTCAACTCTATGTCTCAGCAATTATCATCAAAAATCATTCACTGATAAGGAAATAGAATATAAAGTTTTGTCAAGACATGCAGCCCGTAGTTGTATTCTCAGAGCTCAGGCTTAACTCTTCAGTCTCCATCCTTTCTGTAGTATAATTATTTAATTTTACTTTTTCTCCACCACCATGAAAAGAAACACTAGGAGGGAGAAATAATGTTGCTAACCCTTTTTTGAGATAATGTCTGAAAGGTAGTAAGTGATGGGAGTGGACATTAAATCTGGGCATACAGGCTAAAAACTTTAATGCATATTCTACAGGGGGTGATATGTTGCTATTCGTGATATGAGAAAGATCAAAGAGTCTAAAGGCTGCTCATGGGGACTACAGTTGATGAGGAAGAGAGGGAATAATACCCAAGAGAATATGGGACATTGGCACATTCTGCATCAGGACACTTACTATCGCATCCACCAGTCCATGCCAGCACTGAATGGAGATATTAACCAAAGGAAACACTTTTGAACCATTATGGGAAGTAACATGATGTGTAGAGAAATTGTATAACTTTCTAATTTGAAATCCTGTTTCTCTCCCAATCAAACTGCAAACTCCTTAGAGGTCAGGAAACTGTAGGTTTTGTCTTTCTGTTCCACTCACATTATAAACATTGGTAACAACCGATGAGACAGTTTTAGGTTCTTGATAGTCGCTCATTTAATTTTTGTTAAGAATCCTGTACAATTGTATTATTGTATCTCACTCCCTCTTGTTTTTACAGATGAAGAAATGATCCCATAAATTAGGAAATGACAGAAAGGGACTCTAAGAACGGGAAGAAGGAAAGGAGTGGGAGGAGGGGAAAAAGAGGGGGAGTTTGAGAGAGAGAGAGAAGGGAAGGAACAAAAGGAGGAAATAGGAAGACAAAGGAGGTGAGGAGGGAGAAGAGACACCACAGGATAATGACCACTCAGGAGCAAAAGCCTACTTAGGGTTCTGTCCAGATCTAGCGATTAATTTAAGATTGTACCTACAATCTGGGCACAAGCAAGCCGGAGGAATTTGGGATTTGGGTAACTCTTGACCATTTTAGTGCAGCACTCCCTACTTCCTGTTTTTTGGTTTTGTCTGTTTTTGTTTGGTTGGTTGTTTGTTTGGCTAGTCATCCTATCTCTCACATTTAACACGGCATTAGTGGGAAGGAATGACATATCTTGTCTGAGAACAGACAGTTCTCTCTCTCTCTCTCTGCTTTTCTTTGGAGTTTGGTAGGATGTTGTGCCAACCTGGGCTTGTTTACATGTGAATTGGAGCATTAGGTCGTCTGGCTGTTCCTTGAGAACTGTAGTATTTGTTTCAGTTTAAGGTCTGCAGGTGCCCCTTTACTCTTTGAATGACACTCTGCTTGTGTTCTGTCCTGTAGGGTGAGTTCCACAGTCAAAGAAGACTGGATCTAGAATCCCGTGTCTAGTTGTCCAGGCCATAACTTTACTATGGCCTTAGTTTCCCACTTTATGTTGTCCTAAAATAGATGTGTTATGATGCTGAAAAAAATTGTATGCGAAACCATGTTTTTCAACTGCAAGCACATTACGAATCTGCAGTATTGTATTCTGTATCATAAACCTCGACTTTGTTCTTGAATAATTTACATGTTTTCTATTTATTTTACTTTGTGGTTCTTCTTGCTTTGCCCCACCTCCACCCATTATTTCTCAAAAGAAATAGGTATGCAGGGATCCTATAAATAGTATTTGCAAGCAGGCTGCCTCCTGATAGATTCCTCTTACTTTTTTCTTCACTTATAGAACTCTTCAAAACTGAAAAACATCAAAAGTAACAAGACATGATGGAAGCCACTGGGAGAGTGAACATAAATGTTGCAATGGAAAAGGAAACGTAGCCTTCTAGCTGAAAAACAACAATTCCCCAACGGACTCTAGAAGCATCTGGACTGGCCACTGCAAAGACAAAAACAACCTTAGAAGTTTTAACACATAAAGCTCAAAGGGAGACCCATGATATGGAATTGAAATTTTCTGTTTCCTAAAACCCACACGTGCTGTCTCCTTTTTGTTTAAGACATATTTATTTAATGTGAATATTTTTATGTCTCTTACTTTTGCTATCAGTAATTAACAATTGGAAATAATTTTACACTTCAATTATTAAGCAAAATCCTATTTTACAAGTCTAAACTCTCACTGAATTTTCACCTTTTTTTCTAGCGATTTTCTTCCCATTTTTCTAGTGTTATCATCATTTCTACTAAGACTCAAGGAAAATTAATTACATCTGAGAATGACTTAGAGTGCCCAAGTTTCTTCTCGGGTTCCCTGGGAACTGCGAAATGAGTTTGACCTCACATTTTCAATTTGTTTTATAAATACACTGTAAATAAATGTCAGATCTCAGCAGCCAAAGCCATCATGAATCACAGAACCTTTTCTGACCTCCTCCTTCTACTTCTAAAAGGAAGAGTCCCTGACTGAAGTATCACCCAGGTTCTAGTAATCTACCTTGTATTTTATGAACTATATTCTTGACAATGCTTTAAATGGATGCTTATTAAGATTGTAGCAAACCATTTAGTTAACCATAATATTTGATGGGAAGAAAAAGGCAATATAATTGTAATGAGCCATATAAATATAGTTGACAGAAGCCAAAATGATTCTTAATGAATAAATAATAGAATAGTACTTATAGTTATATGTCTGTAAGAATTAAGGGCAAACACATTTTTATAAGTTTTCTTATTATGTATTAAACATACAGGAATAATATTACTTTGTCTCTAACAACACAAAGAGATTGAGAATTTTTCTAGTTAGGTTACAGAGAGAATAGTGAGAAGTCTTAGGTTTTGTTCATAGGTCAGACTTTTTGCAGAACTTGATTCTGGTCTCATAATTAATTTATAAGTTGGGAGAACTTAACTTGATGATTTAGTACTTAAGAGTCTCTAAAAATAATAAATCATGAGGTAATTTTCATTATATAAATAATCGAAGCTAGAGATCTTTCATACAATGTTTATATTTTGATTTCTTATCTCCTCTTTTTTCTCTTTAAGTAATAACAAATGCTGGTTTCAGTGCTTTGAAGATTGCTTAATGATTTAATAATAATAATAATGTTATAATATCGTGTGTTGTCTGCAATTTCTAAAATTTTAGGAGATTGTTTAACTTTTACCTGTTTTTTCCAGTTTATACCTGTTTGAGCAGGAAAATTATAAAGTTTATGTCTCTTCATTTTAGTATTTGAAAATCATAGAGAATCACACAGTCTGGGAAAGCTATACTATGGGTGATCTGGGACCAATAAAATTTGTCATTTTTCAGGTAACATTGAGCACTGAATATTTTGTTTGATATATGAGCACAATTGAACTTGTACTTTTTGTAAGTCCATGTGTTTGACTAAAATAAGAAAATGAACTCTCTTCCTTTGGTTGTGAATCATCGAGGGCTTTCCACTGGAAATCATGTCTAACATTTCTAACTTAATGTAAGTCCCTCTGCAAACTCTGCTTCTAGTTGTTCTGATATCAAAAATGTAATAAACTTTATGACCTGTCCATGACCTTGAAAAGTTGGAAATAAAATTTCTGTTTTTTAACTTGTACGTGTTTCTGGCCATGATTAACTGTGAAACAACTTACCTTCTCCAACAATTAAGCAAAAATATTCTTTAACTAGAACTGAAACCAGTTTTTCACCACTGAGGGGGCTGCCTGTTTTAAAGAAGTCGGGAAGAAAGAGTTCCCCCTACATTCCTACCCACTGTGGGTTTGCAATGTTGGGCCCAGTCGTGATGACCTAATTTCACAGCATAGTCATGTTGCAAAAATAGGTGTCAGAGCTCCTAGTTACTAATCCTACTAGTTAAAAAGCTGCCTTCCCTAATATTGAATCATTTTCAATATTGAAATTTGAAATGTTTGAGGGATGGTGTCTCAGTTAGGGCTACTACTGCTCTGATAAAACACCATGACTAAAAGCAACTTGAAGAGGAAAGCGTTTATTTCACTCACAGCTCCATATAACAGTTTATCATCAAAAGCAGCGAGGGCAGAAACTCAGGCAGGGCAGGAACCTGGAAGCAGGAGCTGATACAGAGGCCACGGAGGGGTGCTGCTTACTGACTTGCTCCCCGTGGCTTGCTCACCTTGCTTTCTTAGAGAACCCAGGACCACCAGCCCAAGGGAGGCATCACTCATAATGGGCTACCCTCTACCCTATCAGTCGGTAATTAAGAAAATGCCTTACAAATGGATCCTACGGGAGCATTTTCTCTCAATTGAGGTTCCCTACTTTCAAATGACTCTGACTTGTCTCAAGTTGACATAAAACTAGACAGAACAGATGGCACCTAAGAAGGCTAGTGTTGAGTAGCCAGGACAGATGGCACCTGGGAAGGTTAGTGTTGAGTAGCCAGGACAGATGGCACCTGGGAAGGTTAGTCTTGACTTGTCCACTTGACATGATCTAGAATCACCTGGGAGACAAGCCGCTGGTAACACCTGTGAGGGATTGTTTAGACCAGGTTAGCCTCTGAGCAAGCCTGTGAGGGATTGTGTTGATTGGGTTGATGGAGGTGAGAATGACCACCTTAAAGGGAGGCAATAACATCCCCTGAGCTTGGATGCAAATAAGGAGGGAGCTAGCCGAGCACCAGCATGCAACTCCTGCTGCTTCCTGACTGCAGGTGCAGTGGGACCAAGAGCCTCACTGCTCCAACGCTGCACCCCACAACTTCCCTGACTTCAGGAACTACACCTGGAACCTGTGCCCAAATAAACCCATCCTTCCTTACACTGATTTTTTTAAGGGAGGTTTTTTTTTTGTTTTTTTGTTTTTCATAGCAACAGAAAAAATACCTAAGACAGAAAGGAACTATGAAGGTGAAAAAAAAAAAAAAAAAAAAAAAAGAAAAGAAATTTCTTTGAAACAGACTGGCTAGATTCTCACAACAAGACTTTACTGTAAAAATTGTTTTAAGCTGAAAGTCAACATTTAATGTG
Organism: Peromyscus californicus insignis; assembly: GCF_007827085.1. Classification (NCBI taxonomy): domain Eukaryota; kingdom Metazoa; phylum Chordata; class Mammalia; order Rodentia; family Cricetidae; genus Peromyscus; species Peromyscus californicus. The sequence continues at coordinate 36,096,718 of NW_026294525.1, forward strand.
TCTTTTGGGTTGTTACATCACAGTGTAGTGAAGTGGCTGCTAAATTGGAGAGAATGTATGAATTTGTGGGAAGAAAGACCTGGAACTAGACTATACATGGACCTTGATAATTTAGAATACTAAAATTGGAATCCAAGAGATTGAATATATTTTTTAAAGTTTTACCATCAAAATATTTGTAGGATTTTTACCACTTTCTGCTTCCACTTCTGTTATCATTATTCAAATGTCAACCGACTCCTTTGGTCTATTTTGATAACCCTGCAATATCCTCCCCATTCTTGTTCTTGATACAGATCAAGCTGTTCCACTGCAGTATTCGGAACAGGCATATCACACCATGTGTCACACAAGCTTCCCACTTCACTCAGAATAAAAGTCAAAATGTCTAAAATTATTTACACTGTCGCCCATGGTCTAGTCCCTTATACTTCTCTGATACTTTTCTCACCTGCCTGCGAGTATCCCTCTAGCCTTCCCATGGTCCATCAGCTATGCCAAGACCAGCCCTGGCTTGAGACCTGTCTTAGTTAACGGTTTCTATTGCTATGAAGAGACACCATGATCACGGCAACTCTTATAAAGAAAACATTTCATTGTGGTGGCTTGTTTATAGTTTCAGAGGTTCAGTCCACTATCATTATGGTGGTAAATGGCAGTGTGTAGGCAGACATGGTGCCAGAGAGGCAGCTGAGAGTTCTATATCTTGCAGAGGCAACAGGAAGTGGTCTGTCACACTGAGTGGTATCTTGAGCATATAGGAGACCTCAAAATCCACCTCCACAGTGAGTGACAGAGTTCCTCCAACAAGACCACACCCATTTCAACAAGGCTACACCTCCTAATATTGCCACTCCCTTTGGGGGCCATTTTCTTTCAAATCACCACAAAGCCTTTGTGGTTGTTCTTCTCCCTGTTTTGAAAGTCTTCTACTCAGCTCTCCATGAAGGTCACTACCTCACTTCTTTAAGTTTCTATCTGCCTATGACATTCTCTCTGCAGCCTTCCCCATCACTTGTCTGAGATTTTACCCTCAACTCATCCTGGCCCTTCCCATTTTCTTCCCTGTTTTAGTTTTTCCATAATTGGGTCTACCTGTTACCTATTTCATACATCCAGTTTATTTTAATCTCCCTGGCACACAAATGTAAACTTCAAGAGGACAGGAATTTCTGTTTTGTTTGTGAACCACTAACTAAATACTTAAAAGGAGTATTTGGTTCTCAATGTATTTTTACTGAAGGAATTGATGAAAATTAAGAAATGAGATCAGTGCCCAAGTGTAATCTTACATATTTTCCCCAAATTGAATTAATATTTCACATGTTATTTGCTGGGGGAAGTCTTTCTGTACACTGCAAATATGTGTTGTTCCCATGGGTTAATAAATAAGCTGCTTTGGACTATGGCAAGGCAGCTTAGAGGCAGGCGGGAAATCCAAAGAGAGACAGGAAAGAAAAAGGCAGAGTGAGGGAGGCTCCAGTTGTCCTAGGAGCAACATGTAATGGGATGCAGGTAAAGTCACAGAACATGTGGTGATACATAGATTAATAGTTATGGGTTGAGTTAAACTATAATAGCTAGCTAGCAAGAGGCCACACAGCTGATAATTATATCAAGCCTCTAAATAATTATTTTATAAGTGGCTGAGGAACATGGGACCACTGGGCCAGGTGAGACCTGAGAAAACTTATGGCTACAGTTATTTGAACTAATATGTGTGTGTCAGTGCATGTGTGTGTGTATATATTTACATTTTATTACATGTATATATGCATATATTACATGTATATGTGTGTGTATATATATATACATATATATTCTGAAAGCATAACAGATAAAGTTAATGAGTTCATTCCTATTTGAGAAAGCTTTAAGCAGTTTATGTGTATTAAAAGCCTATAATAAAGATTTTATTTCAAACCATGTTTTACCTGCAAAGGACTCTGAAACAGAAAGAGATAAATAAACTTACCTGAATTTATTCACATTCTTACTGTAGATAATTTTTCTCTGTGGCCAGACCTGACAAGAGTATACTGGTTAATGCCTGGAGCTTTGCCCACTGGGAGGATTTCTCCTTACCATTGCCTTTCAGGTTCACCTCCAATGGGAAATTAGGGTATCAATAATCCACTTAGGGCCTCTATTAATCTAGCATGTTTACTGATCCATATAACAGTGTGATTCATTTTATTAGTTGCTTAGAGAGAATTTCCTCATGAGCTGAGCGGGAGTATGGACACATGGTAAAAGTCTGGATCCCCCGTTCATACAGCTCACTTGCATCATTTTGGCTCATTCACTTCTAAGCTCATATGTACCTCATGTACCACTTGTATCTTATGGTAGATTGCAGTTAGGCTTACCTGATTTTTATGAATTGGTGTGTATGGCAACAACCATGAAGTCTTCTTCAGTCAGACATAACTCAATGCACTGTTGTCATATACTCGGTGTCTCTCATAGCTCAGTAGCATGGTGACAACTGCTTTCAAATAACGCACAGTTCTGTCATGAAATGTTGTGACCGTGTTCCAGGGACTCTACAGGGATTTGTCTATTAGGACTTACTGAAGACTCCATGTGCTCTCTCTATTTGCCACAGAGAGTTTTAGTACCACAGAGTTGTCAGTCACATACTAGAAATGGAATTCTGCTAACCACACACCTGATCTGAAAATTACCCAGTCCAAGGTAGCTTATGTCGCATCCCAGGATGAACTAACTAACAGTCCAATACCTAATTGTTTTCCCTTAGAGGACGTGGAGGTTTGAATGAATATGGACGCTATAGGCTCACAGTGGTGCTACCTGACAGGGATTAGGAGATGTGGCCTTTGAGGAAATGTGTCACTGGGGGAGAGCTTCGAGGATTCAAATGTTTAACCCAGGCCCAGTGTCACTGTCTCTTCCTGCTGCCCACGATCCAGATGTAGACTTCTCAAGTACCTTTCCAGCTCCATGTCTGTCTGAATCCTACCATGCTTCCCTCTGTGACAATAATGGACTAAACTTCTGAACTATAAGCCAGCCCCAATTAAATGTTTTCCTTTATAAGCATTACCATGGTCATGGTGTCTCTGCACAGCAATAAAACCCTAAGAAAGAGGAGGTTCCCTGGCATTCCCAGATCATAGGAAACTTAAAATCCTGATAAGCAGCACTTTGGACCGCTGTAGATTGATTGAATCAACCAGTACCCAAATTGTATATATCTTATCATGGAATCCACTTTTAAAATCATGTTAAATAGTATATTTTCCAAATAGTGGACTACTGTGATATTTCTGGGTGGTTATGGCTGTTTGGACTCTGTTATGACAAAAAGGAGGAAAGTCAGTGTTTTCCTGGTGGTAAAACTGGCAGACGTGTTTTCATCTTTCCTTAGGTGCTAAAATTTATGTATTCACCAGATCAAAGTTCACATAGTAAATAATAAAGATTTGGAAAGCTGGTCTAATAAAGATATAGTGGCCATAATTAGGATTGCTGTATGACCTAGTTCATTGCCAGAGACCTCTCTATTGTGGGGATGGAACTGGTAAATAAATAATATATTATAGAGACTCCATACCCTATATTCTTCGAGTCTCTAAAGTAGCATGGATTTATGCCAATACACATAGATTGTGATATTATTTTATGTTTCTTATCTTGGTCAGAGATAAATGAACAGAGTTTCAGGGGATTCGCTTTAGCTTATCCTGCAGTAACGTAGTGTGGGAAAAAACATGGAGGTATTTTAAATTATAAATATAATAACTGAAAACAAACCAACCCAGGTTAGGCATAGTAAGCTAAAGTTTATGACCTAGGAGACTTATGTAGTTGTTCAGCATGTAATAAAGAAAGATGGAACTTTGAGAAATACACAAGAAACATGGGAAGACATTAAGGAGACTGTATGAAAGCCTGTAATGTGTTTAGTTCGAGTTTGTGGGAGAAACTGGAGAGATAGTAGAAGTAGAGGCAAAGCAGTTTCAAAAGAATGATGCCTGGGAACATTTAGAAACACAAGCATATGTCAGGAAATGTGAAAAAGTCATCCCCCCACCATGTCAGTGAGATTGGAGAAGACAGACACAAAGGTAAAACTAGGGTATCAGCTGGGCACACAAGATGTTTTCCTTAACTCACAACAAAAGCTAGGTGCTGTGTGATATTTTGTTTGTGTTCTGACAAGTAAAGCTTGCCGGGATATCACAGAAGCGGAGCAGTCAGCCACTGAAGACTTCTTACCTCTACAAAATCTCACACCAAATGGTGGATCCTGTCTCTACCAATCCTCAGACTGAATGGGCAGAGATCCTGTCTCCACCTCCTTTATATACCTGTCTCTACCTCCCTAGTGCTGGGATTAAGGGCATGAGCCTTCCACGTGCTAGGATCAAAGGCAGGATCCTCCCAAGTGCTGGGATTAAAGGTGTAAGCCACCACCAACTGGCCGTTTCTCTTTTAGACTGGTTCAATCTCATGTAACCCAGGGTGGCCTTGGCCTCCTAATCTTCCTGCTTCCTCCTCCCAAGTGCTGGGATTAAAGGTGTGTGCCACCACTGCCTGCCCTCTATGGTTAATTAGTGGCTAGCTCTGCCCTCTGATCTCCAGGCAAGCTTTATTTGTCAGAACACAAGCAAAATATACAACATCTGGGGGTCTGTGTGCTGGGGAAATCTCAAGTGGGAACTGTGACTCCCATTAAATAATCTTCAAAAATGGGAATAAAAAAGCTTTGTTAATAAGCAAAAAAAAAAAAAAAACACAGTTTACAATCAGTTAAAACTTCTTAGTACAAAAGTATCTAGCACATGTACTCTAAAAAAAAATAAATCTAGCAATGATTTGAGAATTGAAAAGGAACAGGGTATTGAAATAGGACTCACTGACTAGGAGAAGGCATTTGTAATACAGAATTCAAGCAAACAATTTTATCTAGAATATGTAAGAAAAACTCATAGATTGTAAGTTAATTCTGATAGATTGTTAATTGCAGACAAGCTAATTTTAAGAAAGGACAAAGGGCTTATGCAGCCACTTCGCCAATGATTCTATCGAAACAATGAAAATGAACATATGAGAATGTAATAGAAAAAATGGAATCTACCTCAAGGTGGAGGTATGCTCTTGTCTCACCGCTTAAGAGTTAATTCAGTTGGGCAGGTCAAGGACCTGGCTAAGGGACCTAGAAAAGTGGGTTCACCTTCAGATAATGTGCTTTTCCTTCCCAGGATTCCAACTCACCATTGCAGTCCCTTTAAGCCACTGGGAGATTCCGTCTTTCTGAATCCACAGAACCTTCCTGTTTTCCTCTCTTCTGTCCTATTCTCTCCGATTCTGTCCAGAACCTAAGTAAGCAGTAAATTCTTCAACACTTTGTACTTCTTTGTCCTTTCTCTAAAAATTCCTTTCCTGTTGTAGTTGGTCTCCATGCTGGTTTATTTTCTCCATTCTCCTCCAGATTGACAGCTTGCCTGCCCTGGGGTTTTATTCTTTCTTTCACTTTTTTATTTTATAAAAGATTATTCAAGAATAATTAATAGAACCCATATACAAAGATTAATAGCTCTCTACTAATATAAATTCTTTGACAACATTCTATATTAGTGTTGCACTGACTCACTCCCATCTCCCCAACCTCCTTGACTCCTCCATTCTTTAAATGTGTATGTATACACACATACACATACATAATACATATATTCATACATACATACATACATAACATACAAGTACATACACACACTCACACACATACACACACACATAATATAAACTTACTGAGTCTGTTTAGCTTTGCTTATATGTTAATGTGTCTATGGCTAACCACTTGGGATTGGACAGTCTATATGGGAGTTCATCCAGGAGAATGCTGACTCCATACCTCTCTGTAGGTGTTGACCACCTCTAGATTTTCATCTAAGAGTGGAACCATGTGGAATTTGTTCAAACCCTACACATCAGGCTCAGATGTGGGTGTTAGGATTCTGCCACTCCTCCAGCTGTGTGACCGTACATGCGCAGTTCAGTAGCTAAGTAAGGGGTCTTACGTCTTACGTCATCAGTCTGCTGCTGCGTGATCGAGCAAATGCACAGCAGCACAGTCACACAATCAGTGCATGTGTGGCATAGCTCTGTAAACCCACCTACACATGTGCAGGGGAATCCTTAAAAATCTGGACACAGACTCCTCTCCTTTCTTCTCTCTGTTCTCTCCTCCCCCCACTCTCTCTCTCTCCTGCATGTATGTCTCCCCCAGGCCTGGCTACAATTTCTTCTGTCCCTCCTACTTCCTCCTAACAAAGCTCTGATACTGGGTTTTGTCGTGTCTTATGACCTTTTCACCCGGTAACAGAGCCACTTATATTTTTAAAACGACAGTGGGGAGCAGAGGAAGCATTGAGTGAATGACATCCCAAGTAAATATTTGTGTACTTGTTGGCATGGAGATGACCACATCAAAGACCTCAGAGCCTCAGACCCATGAAAGAATGGAAATGCATTCTCCCCCAATGTGGCTTAGAGGAAAATGGCAACACCTTCCTCTGGTCCATGTGTGTATGTTAATAGTGTGTACAGAAAACATCCACCATAGCTTTCACCACCTCTGTGATGCTTACTGCCTGAAGATTGCTCTCCTACACAACTGTTTGATGGATATTAGCTAAACCTGTTCCATTGATCCAGCTGTATACCATAACCTCTGCCTGCCTGCTTATTTGTATGTGATAACCCCACCTCCTTGTTCAGCAATATGTGATGACCCTAGCTCTCTGTTCAACTCTGTATAATGAACAACCTGAGCTTCCCGGGTGCTGTGGTTTCTCTATCAGGGAGCCCAGACCACCTGCTGCCAGCCTTCTCTCTGTGTGTATGTGTGTCTATTTTCTTCATTCTCTTTCTTCCCCAGCTAGGCCACGTTCCTGTGAGCTGTGAAAAGGACTTGGCGCTCACAGAAAGTCACAGAAGAGGGAGAAGAAAGATTGTCATGGCCAGAAGACCAGGAAGTCTGCAGTGAGGTAGTGTCCTCTATATGAAAGGGAAGCCTCAGCTACGACTCTCAACAACATGCCTGAACAAGATTAGCATAATGATACAAATTGACATGTCACTATAGACAGGATTTTTCTTTTAAACTCAAACTGAGCTTCCATTTGAGTCTGTTTATTATGGTTTTCATTAATGACAGAGAGACCACCAAGAGTGTCTCCAATTTCTTCCCTGGTATGGAGGAGTATGGTGGCTCTGCTGGGACATCCCAAGATTTAGGGAAACACCTCTTTCTTGCTTTATAAGTTTTTAGCTGGTGGAGAAAACAAACCCATTCTGCACCCCTAGATGGCAGCAACAATGTATTCAGAGTCAAAGGCAGTCTAAGGAACCGCAGATTAAAACCACAGTGAGATACAGCATTGCGAGACCAGCAGACAGCTTAAATTTAAAGAAGAAGGAAAAGATATGGATAAGTTTGGAAGAAAGTAAGGAGCAACCAGATAGATCAAGTGTTCCTGAGAGGAGTTTAAATATAGATCTATTACTGTAGGTATAGATATACTGAAGCTAAATATAGACCTGTATTATGGCCCCAATTTTTACTCCAGAAATTCGATTTTTTTTAAAAGCAGTGCCCTTGAAAACTATGAAGGAATATGTTTTTAGACACGTTATTTAAAACATCTCCAAACTGCAAATAGCCCATGCCTCAGAGCAATGTAATCGACAAGGGAAGTGTAGTGAAATCACACAATGGTTAGGATGCAGCAGTGAAGGGTAAACCACCGAGATATGCAGCAACTTGAGTATATTTCAGACCTATAGGTGTCAATGATAGAAATGGACAGAACAACAACACATGACAGGTGACTGGATGCAGGTGAATTTGGGGAGCAGATAACACCGCTTCAAGGTGAAAACCGGGGTATGCTCTTTACTTGTTCTGGTACTGTGAGAGGGCACCCTAGTGCTTCCTGGTGGGCTGGTAATGCCACTTACTAGTCCTTGCTATGGTTCTATGGAAACAGATTTAAATTCATTCAACTTTAACCTTTAGAATAGTGAACATCACTGCGTGTATGTGATAAAGCAAAAACATGGGGGACACAAATCTCAGACTAGAATTCACCTGATGTAAAGGGAAAAGAGAGGTTGGTTAGGGAGCCTATGGGACTAACAGTGAATTAACAGTGTTTTGTTTCTTATTTATTGTATATGGATGATGTTTTGTGCATGTGAATTATGTCATAATGGGGGAAAACAATGACACAAGAATAGCATTATTATTTGCCCTGATTAACAGAGGGGCCAATGTTCCACAAACCTGCAAAATACAAAATAGAGTCCTTTGTATACAATTTATTTGAACACATTCTAACATTTTCTGGCATAGTCTGTTGCTCTCCTCTGGCTGAGATGTATTTTTCCACTAGGATGATCTCATAAATATTTTCTTGTATTTATCCCACATGCTAATGAAAGATAAGGAGTACATTTTCTTCAGCATGTTCCTTAAAATGTCTGAAATATTTTGTTGAAAATAAATGTTTTCCACACTGTATGTCAAAAATCTTATCTTCTTTAGTATTGAAGAGCAAAAACTATACTCTTCAGTCAGTACAATCAAAGTACTCATGGTACTTAATGTACATGATATTTATACACAAGTTGGAGGTAACTTTGAGCCTTTTTTAAAATTGCCTTTGTGCATTTTGAGAAAGCACCAAACTTGGTGTGAGTTTTTCTAATGCATGAAAAGGTACAAGTAGAGTTGTTTTTCTATGTTAAAGATTCATAGTAAGTTCGTAGGAAGAGGCCCCAAGCATCCACCTGCTTGATTATAGAATAGTATAGTATCAGAGGAGCTCTTCTATATCTCCCTCCCTCAAACATGGAGAGTTCTGGTTTATAGTTGAAAAGTATTGTGCAAAGTGCACCCACATGAATCTCACATTTAAATTACAAAACTTAAAAATAAATTTACTTTAGAACAGTCCATGAAAAATAAGTTTCTTTTATAAAAAGTAGAAAATAGACCACATATGTTAATCACATTTCTCTTGTTCACATGTATATTGTGGCATATACTTGAATAACTTATTCAGTTTTTGTCATATGTATAAAAGATGTACAATCTTCCTGTGGTATCTATAGAAGATTGCCTTTAGGACCCATGAGAATGTCAATATCCATGATGTGCAAGTCCTTTAAATAAAATGGTATTATTTTTTACAGAAGAACTCTCTGTGCTCTAGGTTATACTTTAAATAATCTATTATTTATAAAACTAAATACAATATTAATGCTATGTAAACATTTAGTATTTATTATGCTTTCTTGTTTGGTGAATAATGGCAATAGAAAAGAATAGAAAATGTTCAGTAGAGACATAATTGAAAACAGTTTTGAGATAGGTTCAAGCCAGTGGTACACAGGGCCAGTTGTACTCAAAATAATAATGTAACCCATCCCCACAACAATTTTCCTGTAAAGAGAACCTTAGACAGGGTGACAGTGTCCTGGAACAGAAGGGTGTTTGGGTCCAATAGAAACCTAATTCCAGAACACTAAGAATCAATTAGATTTAATTAGAAGCAAAAGTAGACTTTAAGTTAATTTAGAAGTCGATGACTGCTAAAGTGAACAATAAATAAAAATTGCTAAAATTTGTTCTCAAATTTCTCAAAGATAGTAAGACTGGGGATTTCAGCATTAAAAAAAATTAGAATTTCTGAGAAGTCTCGGGAGTTCCTCAAATCAGAATTATTTCTCACTTTTTTATTCCTCCCAAATTTATTTATAGTTGAGATATAAAAGCTATACACTTAAGGATATATGTATCCAAGATCAGGCTAACTAACAAGTCTTCACATCATGTAAGTATCTGTTTTTCTAAAGTAAGAACATTTTAGACCCACTTGCTGCTGGCAGTTTTCAGATGTCCGGTGCATGATCTTCAGCTCAGCCTCCCATGCTGTACATTGGCCTGATCTCCAGAGATGTTCACTGGGTTGTGGAAATGTTAAATCCACAGATCAAAATCCCCCCACCCTGCCTGCTGTGCACCAACTACCTTTCTCCTCCCTGCTTCTGAGTTTGAAAAACAAACGATTTGTCGATTTGTCGGTCTGACCTACAGGTAGGGTGGAGGCAGGACTGGGCCAGCCAGTCTCTCCCTGGGGCTGAGCGGGATGATGAGTTCAAGCCTCCTCCTGTCCGCCGGAGAGAAACACACTGGGCCAGGAGTCTTGTGGAAGCAGGAACTCGCTTTATTGTATCAGGAGTGAACTTATATAGGTTGGGGTGATGGGGGATGGGGTGAGGATAGCGGGCCAATGAGATGATGCTATCTCAGCAGTTACTAAGCAGAGGCCGATTCTAGGTCAGGTAGTGCTGAGTCACTCATGCGGACGTCATGTCCCAGGACAGGTCACCAAACTCGAGTGAGGCTTGGGAAGTTACACTGGGCCTCATGCCTGGGCCTTATGGGGGCCCAATAATGATTAACATAAACAGTAAAATAAACTGGGTGTGGTGGTGTACACCTTTCATTCCAGTACCGAGGAAGCAGAGGCAGGAGTATTTCTGTGAGTTTGAGGCCAGTCTGCTATGTAGATAGCAAGTTCCAGGCCAGGCAAGGTTGCACAGTGAGATCTTTTGTCTAAATAAATAAATAGTGAAGGAAAAAATTGGCAAATTATGTAAACTCATAAGCTAGAAGCATATTATACGAACATTCGAATACCACCTTTCACCTATTGCAAAGGCATAGATTTATTTTTTGAATTACGTATGTGTGTGTCTGTGTGTAGATATGCGCACATGTGAGTGCAAAGTGCCCTCAGAGGCCAGAAGAGGGTTTTAGAGACTGTGGAGCTGGAGTTACAGGTGGTTATGAACCACCAGATATGGGTGCTAGGAACCAAACTCAGGCCCTCTGCAAGAGCTCTTAACCACTGAATCATTTCTCCAGCCACACAAAAGCCTAGATTGAAACACCCCTGTATTGAGTGAGTTGTAGAGAACCATTTGGTGAGTACATAATAACAAAAATTTAGAATATTATTTGACAAAATCAATTAAATGTCTTTTCTCTCACCAGATTACTTGAACGATATACTCCAGACTAAAATCAGAAATTAGACCAAGGAAAGGGAACCCGGATGAGCACTCTTCCAAGTATACAAAATTATGAACAATTCATGTATCCACCATGATCTACCAGTCACACAAATATGAAATGGATTCAGAGACAGTTGTAGACAGTATGTGTACATGAAAACAGTGTACAGTTATTCAAGTTTTATTTTCAAAACATAAAGTACATGTGCAAAAGTGCCCCTTCCTAGTCAGCCTGAAAGTGGAATCGAGAGTAGCAGACATTAAGAAGTACTGTGGGAGCTGGGTGGTGGTGGCACATGAGAAAAACATATGAAAAAGAAGTACTGTGGGTAGGGGTGGGAAAGGCAGGTTGAATTTGATCTGTGACATCTGTCACTGCTCTAAGTATATGATGAAAATATGGCCCTGAAACCCAGTAATTTACACAATTAACATGTGATCAAACTTCAAATAGATCACTATTGTTTTGGAGAGCCTAGATTATGGAGGCATGTACTTTAACTTTTTGATGATAGGTGTGCTGTATTTTTAAAAATTACTGATGAACATATCACCCCTGTATTAACAGAGAGTTTTACTAAAACAGAAAACAAATGCAATTACCAAGTGCTTGGGAATGTTATCAGGAAATGAGACATGTCAGTCTGAACTAGTAAATACACCCCTGTCTGGAGAGCTTTGTCTCTGACACCAGGCTCTCCAGTTGGGCGATGATAGATGATCTTTTCACCATGAGGAGTTGTTACCCTTGACGTACCATTGCCCTGGTAAACAGAGCTCCAATCCATCTACTTCTCATTTCTTTCTTGTTTTTGTATGTATTGTGCTTCCTAGCCACTGTGGTCTGTCATCTCAAATCTATTGCAGCAGCAGGCTGTGGAGTTCAAACATTTTCCCTTAGGCCCTTGCTTGCCTTAGTAGACAGCTACAGTTTCTTCTTCTCTACTACTGTAAAATGTATTACAGAACTACATCTCTTCATAATTTTGAACATCTACTTAGATGCTGTATTTTCAATGACTTCCTGGCACTCATGCTCTTTATATCACAACCTTGTGTCTTCCGTGACATGCTGTAGATACACAATGTAATTAATTTTTTTTTTACAAATACACCTCTAAACGATGTACAAATTAAATTACTTTACTTTTCTATCTCTAATTTAAATTTAAAGTTGAGATCCAGGCACCCACGTGGCAGCTCACAATTATCTGTAACCGTAGCTTCGGGATTTCTGACACCCACTCTTGATGCATGCAATAGATGGCCTACTGACAGAAGAAACAGTTATACATATGAAAAACATAAATAGATAATTCCAAAGACAAATTATAACTGTTTGCCTGCCAGTATATCTGGGCAGGCAAACAGTAAACATTAAGAAGAGTTCCAGAACCCTTGGAACTGGAGTTTCAGATGGTTGTGAGCCACTTTGTGGGTGCTGGGAGCTCAACTAGGGTCTTCTGTGAGAGCAACAAATGTTCTTAACTGTGCAAGCATCTCTCCAGCCTCAAGATATGTTATTAGTGGGAGTTTTGTTCCACTAATAACAGCTCCAAACATTGCATATTTGCCTTTTTCAGGTTTAGCAGAGTTAAGTTACCTTTTAATCATGTGTGTCTGTCTGTCCCAATAAGTTCATAAAGGTTCATAAAGACAGGGCTCAGTCTATTTCCCTCTCTAGTCCCATGAATGACACAATAGCTGAGTGAGTATGTGAAGTCAAACGCTTTGCTCATTGATGGAAGGAAGTCAGCTTTGACCTTTGGAGCATCTTTCACAACAATATGTGATGCTGGATCTATCATTTTCAGGGCATGTGAACCATGGCAGTGTTAAAAGAAATACTGACACTACCTTTTGTCCAGCTATAAGTTGGGTGTCTATGAGTTGATACATTGTGTGAACAATGTGATTTTCATCATATTAGTCTGAATTTAGATCTACATTTGTACATCACAGGAATGAGGCTCTTTTAGTTCTTCGTCTATTGAATCGGGGACAGAGACCCGTGCTTACCGAGTTCTGTGTGGTCGAAAGAAGACATGAATGTACATGAAGCACCCTATACACCTTCCCCCATGCTCAGCCTTCAAAATATGCAGAATGGTTGTTACTCTATTCCTGTCATTTCCTCTTGGATTGTAATTCCAAAATTACAATTATTATCAGTTAGTAATATCAATGAGACTTATTAGTAAGATGCAATTGAGGGTACTGCAATTAATAATAGAATCATACATTTTATGACAGATTCTTAATATTTTCAACTTTTGCTTGTTTATTTCCAGATTCGCCATGAAAAACATGAAAACCCTGGCTATAATCTTTTTTGCCATCAGATAATTTTTAGCTACTACTATTTCTTAATAGGTTAGCCCTTTTGTCTATGTTATAAGACCTGAGCAAATCAGAGAGGAAGGATTTAGCTTGCTCTCAATTTCAGATCATCGTGGTGTGGAGGGGGCTGCGGAGAAGGAACGAGCAGTTCCCAAGATGGCAGCCAAGATCAGGGAGAGAGGGGACCACGGAGGAAGAGCGGGGAGAGGAGGGACCTGGGTGTTTTTCCATCGCCCCTCTTCCATATGGGCCACAGCTTGTGGCATGGTTCTCCCCACAGGCCAGTTCTTCGGTCCAGAAGCACCCTCATGGACACACCCGGAAATGGTGCACTTTCCTAATCTTTTCTCCGCACAAAAAAGCTGACGATCAAGATTAATCCTCACAACATGTGAATCAATTCATTACCTGATGGAAGACTGAAACCTGTTGTGGTCTTAGCTCAATTCAAACAATTGAAAAAATAAATGATCCAAAATTCATACTCATCCTACCAGTTAAAGCAGTGAGAGTTCTTCATAACTGGGGTGCTAAATATCCACTTGACTGCTAAAATTAAAGTTGGTAAAATCAATTCCTGTCCTTGGTATATAGCAAAATTACAGGCCTTCTCAATGGCTTTTTTTTTTTCAAATATTAAAAACTATTAATCACAAACAGTTGCAAATAAATTTGTGTGCTGTCTATTTGTATTTCATATACATGAAAACAAATGCTTGGTTTTAGTTTTCTGAAGCTTTTGTTTGTTGGTTGGGCTTTTTAGAAATTTTGTTTTGCTTAATTCAAACTGCCAGTCCCTTTGGCGTGTAACTTTTTAAGGATGAAAATCCAGACAGGAGGTGGTCACAGAAATGGCCACTAGAGGGAGCTAGTTATCTAGTTTGTAAATCTCAGCAGTTGTGTGTCTCAAAAGATGCCTTCTCCCTTTTCTCCACTGAAGCTTTCCAAACAGAGTGGAGAAGTAAGTCCCAAGTGGTCGGGGCATCAAGAGGTGACGTGAGAGAAGCGTGAAGAGGTTTGTTTACAGCCACACAGTCCTGGAGTTCTGAAGACTGCGGCGGGCAGATGGAGGTTCCAACCCTGAAAATTTCTTAAGATGGTAAAATCGTAAAAGCACACATGAATCAAGATTGAATGGGCTGTATGACGGGTCAGTGGGGTTGTCATTTGCACCATTTCATTGTTTCAGGTTCTCAGGCATGGTTTGGCAGTTTAAGAACTCTGCAACGTTAATGAATTTGATAAAAAGTAAATGTGTGCATCATGAAAAACCCTCCTAAGCAAAATTATCTAATGCAGTACTAACTTTAAGTAAATGTGGATCATACAAAGAGATAAAATGTGTAATATCCAAGTTTAAAGTCCTTTTAACTCTTCACAAAACCATTTTTCTTTATCTACAATATAGTTATAATACCTAAAATATAATTTAAGAATTGATCATTTGCCTTCTTCTATATCTTGGTTGATTTTTATTTTTTTCTATAACGTTACATATTATTTGATTATAAATGGCTCAGACAAGAATGTTCTGGCATTGGGCTAAGTGGGGAATGTCTAAACTTCCACTTGCTTCTGTTTTCCTTTGCTACATATCCTAAGAGTTGGGACAGTCTAAGGCATAGCGCTAGGCTACAAGGCATCTCTTGCTTATATTTAGTATCTATAGAACTGGCAAATTATGTTAAATCCATTTTGATGACTGCTTCCATTAATCAGGCATGATTCTATGTTTTCACTTTTTTTTTTTTTCTGTTGAATAACAATGGAGGAAGTCACCTGGACCAGTTGGTGTGGTTATTCAGTGACAGGATCCTAAGAGGAAGGACCAGGGAGTGAGAAGATAAAGGGGTCAGGAAATCTTGGCACAAGCTGATTCTTATGTCAAGCAGGTTTATTAAGAAATGCAGCACAGCACTGTACATACAGTTCTAAGGGAAGAAATGGGAAAAAGTCAGAAGAAAATGATCATGCAGTGGGACAAGTCAGCAGGAAGCTTATCAAGCAGTGCTGTATGAGGGGAACACAGGACATCTCAAGTGCATCAGAGAGCATGCGCACAGTAGCCTTGGGACTGATAACTCCAGTGTCTTCAATGGCAAAAGCCAAGTTACCTGGAACTCGAAGCTGAACTCCTTTCAAACCCTGGCTCCAGCCACAGACCGGACCTTGCTAAGTCTGTCCCTGGACAAAGACACAAAAGTAGGCTCCCTTTTTCCTTTTGCAGGGGTCTCTGTCAACAAGGAAATAAATCTAAGCCTCAGAAAATGAATAGAGGGTTCATGATACCTATGATAGTTATAGTCCTCAAAGACACACAGTATGATAGTTTCTTGTCTCGTTCTTGGGAGGAAATGTCTGACAGGAAACAAACTTATAATGGGAGAGATTTGTTTGGGCTCACAGTTTGTGGTACCACAAATCGTAGAGAGGAATTCATGGTGGCAAGAGCTTGAGGCAGCTTGTTACCTTGTGTCCACAGCCAGAAAGTAGAACATTGATAATGCTAGTTCTCAGTTCTCTTTCTCCTGTTTATTCAGTGGACCGGTACCACCACAGTGAAGGTGGGTCTTTCCACCTTAATTAACATAACCTGGACAGTTTATCACAGGTATACTAGTAGACTTGTCTCCTAGGTGAGTCTAGATACCATCACAGTGACACACAACATTAACCTTTTACATTATCCTTTCACAAATTCTGCTTTATGATATTCAAACCTTAAAGATAGTGGAAATCCAAACTGATTTAATTTTTGTTAAGCCTCATGTTTCATAATTCTTAAGAAATATGACTAGGTGGCTATTTTCATACCCTTCCAGCTAAATTCATAAATTTGTTCAATAAAATATATACATTGGGAGATGGAAGTAACATTGACCTTTATTCTAAGGAAATGTTAAGCCCTATTTGTAAACATTATATTGATTATCTCATCAGATGTCTAATTTCTCACTTATTTTCCTTGACGTAATAATATGATAGTAGTTACTTTTCTATTGCTTTGATAAAACACTGTGACCCAAAGTGACTTATGAAAGAAGGAATTTATTTTGGCTTAAATTTCCAGAGGGATAAGAATCCATCTTTGGTGGCTGGCACATGGCAGCAAGTGTCAGTCTCATGGAATGTGAAACTGAGAGATTGCATTACCATCCACATGCAGGAAGAGGAAGAAGAAACTGGAGGTGGGTTAAAGCTGTAGACTCTCAAAGACAATTTACACTGACGTGTTCCCTCCAGCAAGGCTTCACTACCACCCAAAACACCACCTACTAGGAACCAAGTGATCGAACAGGTGACCCTGAGAGAGACATTACTGATTTAAACCACTACACATATCCAATACAGTGGAATATCACACGGCACCATCAATAACCATGGTAAAATAACACCACTCAGAAATACAGTTAAAAACCAAAGAAGCAGGGACAATGTTTTGGCCAGGTTCTTGGAATCTGTTATGTGAAGCTGTTTTCCTAAAATTAGGTGTTTATAGTTAGGAAATGTTAATGAAAGAGAAGCATATTTTCTTTAAGAAAGCATGTTAGTTTTCTAGGGGCAGTCTTAGAAAGCTACCCTTTTCCTACTCAAGGCACTAGATTTCTTCAAGAGAAACACACACACACACACACACACACACACACACACACACACACACACACTGTATTCCCTCTAGCAAGGCTAAAACAATGCCCCCCACAAGGGACCAAGTGTATTTGTATGTATATGTGTATATGTATGTATATGTGCACATACGTGTGTATGAGTATATGTATGTGATTGCTCAATGCACAGTATTACTGCTGCTGTATTCTCTCTCCTTAGGCTTTTTAATTGCTCAGGTCTGCAACAGGAACTTGCCCTTTAAAGGGCTTGTGTGCTGTCATTCTACTGAGTTCCTTTCTTACAGAGCGCACTAGGTAAAGTCTTACTACCCGCAGTGTCAGGGGTTCGGTCCATGAGAAAAAGGTGTCACTCTAGGATGAATTTTGGCTTTTGCAGCCACAGGCAGGGGAGCCAGCTTCAGGTGAACTGACTGCCTGTTGCTTCACAAAACACTTCTTTATTGGTATACAGTTTACACCTTAGCAAGTCAATGTCCACATACCAAAACTTCTTATCTGAAGCGCCCCAAAGAGACAAATGCCAAAGTAATTCTAAGTTACGTGACATTTTGGTGTTCCAAGACCCCTCACAACCAAGTTTTGCAAAGGCTTTGAACCTTTTAGGAAGCACTCATAGAAGATTTACATACTCCAAATGGAAGGTAGGGAACACAAAAGGTAACAGTTCACAAAAGGTCGATCAAAAGCCCAGGTGCTAATAACACTCCAGAATCAAGCCAGTGCAATGTTCTGTGGGATCTCCTGCTACATTTCCCCCTTCTCTTTAGGCTACAATTAATTATGTTGAAGATTATGCAGCCTTACAGTAAATACAGCTTTTTCTCTATCATTTTGTTTTACAATCTTGTGCAAGTAAGCCAAAATACATTTTAAAGTCAATAAAGTTATTACTGCTAGAACAAGGAGAACAATCTCTAGAACAAGAAATCTATTAAAGTGATTTATAGGATTGAACAAGGCTAACGTATCTGCAAGGCTTTCCATGACATCCATTCATGCCATATCAGGTAGCTTTTTTTGTGAAAGTATTCTTAATTTCTTGCTGTAAATCATAAATCATTTGAGAGGAATTGGGGTGACCCATCAAATGCACCTTAACCTTTTTCCAGTCATACCTGCTATTATTGAAACTTAAAGGTATAATACAATAGGATGTAACATTTCAATCCCATTTTAATTTTATCTGTTCCCCCACTATGTCCAACTGATCTCAGAATAGTATAACAGCTTGTCTCAAATTAACTATCTCACTATTTTGTTTTGTTGAGTCCAAAGTTCTGTAGAATGCTTATGCCAGTCTCTAATGAACTCAGCAGGTTTAATTTTGTTAGGAAGTGCCAATCCAGCTGCTGTAGCAGTAGCAGTCAATGCAGTAATTTCCATAACTATAGTAATGACCACTCCAACAATTCAATGTGTTCATCTTAATATTCTTTTAGTGAGCTTCTGCACTGTGATCATCACAGGTGAGTCTTGCCATGGCCTGGACAATCTCACTGGTATCCAGACTGCTGGCCTTGCTCTAAGAATGTGTAAACTATCAGAGGTTACATTTAAAGACATATTAGAATTAACACAGGTATGAAGAGTACAGTATCCACAGTGATACTATAATTATTTGGGTGGCACTGTACAGGCCCTTCAGTAACAACACATGCTATAAAGGATGACTTTGATTTTTACCTAAAAGACAAAGTATACTTATCATCCTTGATGTTTAACTTTCCTTCCCATGCTTTAAGAGAGTGGAAAGGAGTTGCTAATTTCCACAAATTAATCTGAACTGAATTGTCAAATTGCAATTTGTAGGACTCAACATTCCAACTCCATCCCATTGAATAAGCTCATTAACAGTAGAAATAATTTCTACACTTCCATTGAACTTTATTTGTGCAACCTTAATTCTGAGTGAAAATATTTTCCATGAAGAAGGAAATAGAAGCCATAGGGCTCCAATCAATGTTGTCCCCATGGGAGATACTAATTAGCACTCAAGATTTCTCCCTCTTACATGGTTGCCAATATACCCAGTCAGATTCCTTGTTGGTAACCCACATCTCACAGAACAATAGATTTTGTGGAACTAGTAGCATTAATCTCTTGTCCTCTAAAACCAGATATATGAAGCATATAGATCCTCTATAGGCTTAGCAGGTCCTTGGTTGTCATAAGGACCAGGTAGCCAAGAAGATTCGTTAACTACCACAGGGATATCCATATCTCTCCAACTTACTCCTATGTTAATTCGAAGATTAGGAACAGAGGCCCAATATATGGTTGGTCCCCGTTACCTGTAAAGTTACCACAAATAGCATATCAAGGAACAGGGTTATAGCATTTAAAGCTTCTGTCAAACTTTTATCAACTTTGATGGTATCCATAACTTCTCATCTCCTACAGAAACATGAGCATACCCTTGGCCTCATCTTCCCTTGTTTTCATTCTGATGTTAAAACTTCTTTATAATACATGGGCTGACTCAATGTAGCAGTTTTTTCCCAACCATCCAATGCCTTTCAGCAGCTGTAATGGGCATTTTTTGCACATCACAGGTATCCCTGTAGTAATATGTTTTATGTTGTGATGTGCAAAAAAATTGGTTCATTTTACTGGAAACATCAGCTGGGGCATTATCAGTTTTAATTTGTATTGGTATGACCATTACAGCCATTGCTTCTAATAAATGTGTAATTATAGATTCAGCTTTTTCAGAAATAAAGGGGGATGCCCATTAAAATCCAGAGTATGTATGTATCAATGATATGATGAATACATTTCAATTTTTCAAATTCTGTTAAATGAAATACATTAATTTGCCAAATTTCATTTCTTTGTGTATGTACCTTTTAGTATTACTTCCTGCAAGAGAAGAAACTTGAATATGCAAAGAATAAGCAGGACAATTTTTTATAGTTTCCTTAGCTTGCTGCCAGGTATGAAATTTTTTTTCTTTAAGCCTTCACTATTAACATGATGTTTCTTATGAAATTTCGAAGCTACCAACATATTTCCTATCAGTAATTGGTCAGTTTCTACATTTCCTTTTGCTAATGGCACAGGCAATCCAGTATGAGACCAAATATGAGTGATATAGAGTAGATAATTTCTGTTTGTTTGTTTCAGTTGCATGAATAGCAAAATTAATTCTGAATTATCAGTAATAACTTCAGCAGTTTCTATATGCAATATAACCCCTTCTGCAGATTGAGAATCAGTAATTATTTTAAGAGATTCATTGAAGCCTAATAAAACCATTAAAATGGCATATAACTCTGATTTTTTAACTGAAGCATATAAAGTTTGAATTATTTTACTTATGTTTCCTGCTTTATAACTAGCCATTCCTAATTTATCGGCATCAGTATACAATATAAGAACCCCAAATAGGTGCTTTTTTCACTATGTGGGGAAGAAGCCATTCAGTTCTTTTTATAAATTGAAGTCGATTTCCTTTTGGATATTTGTTGTTAATTTCTCCTGAGAAATTGCTACAAACTCTTTGCCAATCACCATTAATCAACCACAATTACATAATTTTAGCGTTAGTATAGGGTACTACAACTCAGCTGGATCCATTCTGACAGTTGAAAAAGCCTTATTCTTCCCTTTATAATTAATTTAGAAATGTTTTCTATGTAGGTTTTTAACTTTTTACTCTGTTTGTGAGGTAGGAAAATCCATTCTAAAAATATTATCCTCCCTTTGTATAATGTGTTTTGTAGGGGAATGGGTAGAAGGCAAAATAATTAAAATACATTCAATTGTAAGATCTAATCAATTCACATAAGCATTTTGCAATTTTTGTTCTACTTGGGCCAATTTCTTTTCAGTTTCAACTGTTAATTGTCTTAGACTACTAAGTCTGAGTCATCTTGCAAAATTTGAAACTAATTACTTAATTCTTCAGTAGACAATCTAAAGGTAGACTGTAATTAGTTAACATCAGCCAATAATTTTTGGAAATTATTAAGAATGTGCAATTGATCTTGTCTGATCTGTATCTTTTATGGCTAGATTCTCTTTTACTTAATTTAAATCCTAAATTATAAAGAGAATTTCCATTTTGTATTTTTTTTTCAGAAAAAATTTGTAATCTCCAACAGGGTAAAATTTCTTGTACTACATTAAACATTCTTTCTAAGATATCTGTATCAGTAACAGTCAATAAAATATCACCCATAAAGGTAAATAATGGATTGAGGAAATTGTTTATGAACCATTTCTAGTGGTTGATGCACAAAATATTGACATAAACTTGGACTGTTTAACATTCCTTGAGGAAAGACCTTCCATTGATATCTCTTTACAGGTTGGGCATTATTATAAGTAGGCACTGTGAAAGGAAATTTCTTTTCTATCTTGTTCTTGTAAAGGGATAGTGATGGGACAATCTTGCAAATCAATAACTATAAAAGGCCAATCTTTAGGTAATAGAGAAGGTAAAGGAATTCCAGGCTGTAAAGATTCCACATGTTGAATTACCTCTCAAACCAGTTAATAGTCTCTATTTTTCAGATTCCATTTTTATTATAAATACAGGAGAATTTTAAGGACCAATAGTTTCCTCAATGTGCTTAGACATCTAATTGTTGTTTTGCTAGTTCTTCAAGCACCCATAATTTTTTTTCAGTTAAGGGCCATTTCTCTACCCATATGAGTTAGCCATTTTAAAGGCAGAGCAGTTGGGTTAATGACAGTGGCCCTTACTCCAAATTTGGATAGACAATTCTATTTTGTCCTGCTGTTAGACAACCTGTACAGCCTGTGATTTTCCAATACCTTTTCCAGGAATGTATCCCATTTTTAATATCACTTTATATTTTTAAAATCATAGGAATATTAATTTGAGCTTCCCATTGTAACAAATTTCTCCCCCCATAAATCTATTGCTATATCAGCCACATAAGGCTTTAATATCCCTACTTGCCCTTCAGGTCCTATACATTTAATCCACTCTACACAACGTTTCACCTGAGATAATGTTCCAATGCCTCAAAACTGAGCGGAGACTTTTTATAAAGGCCAGTTGGGATTTCAAGATTCTTGATAAATTATAGATATATCAGCTTCAGTGTCCACTAAAACTTTTAATCTCACTGTTCTTTACTTGTGATTTTAGCTTTGGCCTCTCATCATTAGTAACAGTTTGCCAAGATACTTTCTTTCCAGTATATTCAAGACCTCCTGTCTTACATATTGGAGCTGCTTTATGTTTAAAATATGGGAATAATAACAATTGAGCAATTTTATCACCAGCTTTTGTCTGTATAGTCCTTTTTAACGTAAACCGTCTAGAAAACATTAAAGGTAATCTCTATGGGATTTCAACAGGTATGCCCATTGATATTTTTATAAAATCTTTAAAAAAAGTATCCTTTTTAATAGATTCCAAGGAGCAAGTTAATGCAGCTTGCCAATTATTAGCAGTGTGGAACAAACAATTTACCTGCATTTTATTTAGTGGAAAAACAACTTTGTAAGCTCTTTATCAGTAAGAGACTATTTTTTTATGAGCTTTTGCCTTAGTAGACACATTATTTAATAAGCTAACAACCTGTTCTGTTTCAGGTTTTACAGAATTAAACCAAGAATTTCCAGAAAGCAACTTAAAGAGCAGAGCCAAATTCTCAGTAATGATAAACAGACAAGAGCATACCCAAGAATATAATTTAAAATCATAATTTTTGCTCTGTTAGCTCATTCACTATGAAAATTAAACGTTCATTTAAACATTAATTAGACAGTCAAGAGTAGAGTACATCCTCCATACAGTGAATGATTAATACCTCTGGAAATTAAAACAGCCTTGGCTTAGTACTTTATGCCCCGACCACAACTGTTTTTAATTAGAAGTTGGGCTTGTTTTCATTTTTTTTCTTTCTCCCATGAATGGACCATAGATAATGAGTTATTCTCACTACTAAAGAAAAAAAGAAAACATTTCCTATAAAGGGACTGTTAATATTGAGTTATTTCCACTCTGAGGGAAAACAAAACAAAACAAAACATTTAACCCAAAATTAAGCAAATAAACAACAAGAAAATTCTGAGCTCTGGTCCAGCTGTGCTAGTTCAGGCTTAGCAGTAAGACCCCACCTGTCAATCTCTGAAATTCATATGCCACAGCTCTGTGGTGGTGGGCTCTTAGCTGAAACAGTGTGCAGCACTCTGAGTTCCACATAAATTTCTTTCTTTTATCAGAAAGAGCCTTTTTTCTTTCTCTATATCTACTGGGAAGAGATCTTTCTATTTTTACCTTTAGCTTTCATTTATAGGGCCTTTTAATCTGTAGGCCTTGATTCAACATTTTCCCTTTTCCTACCAGGAAAATCCTTTTTTCTTGAGAAATTTCCTTTTTATATTTCCTTTCCTTCCCTCTTCTCTACTGAGAAGGGCCTTTTACCTTCATTTATTTTTTGTCTCAGGAATCATTCTATTTCTGACTTTAATATTTATGTTAATTGTGCAGTTAATGCTTTTTCTTTTTTTTTTTAGATTTTTCGAGACAGGGTTTCTCTGTAGCTTTGCGCCTTTCCTGGATCTCGCTCTCTAGACCAGGCTGGCCTCGAACTCACAAAGATCCTCCTGCCTCTGCCTCCCAAGTGCTGGGATTAAAGGCGTGCGCCACCACCGCCCGGCAATGCTTTTTCTTTTAACAGGCATTTTAGCAACTGTACACTTCATTGTTCCTAAGATGGGGAGTTTAAATTCCCCCTGACCCTGCTCAAATCCTGAGTCCTCTGACCCTGAGAGCATACTTTTTTTTAACCTCTAGTCCTAGAGTTTCTGGGTCCCTTTTTTCTTCAAGGCCTGTGATGTGGAAGCCAAGTATAGTGTTGGGTGTTCAGTTTCACGCAGGTCCTTAGAAGAAGGGTCACTCTAGAATGAATTTTGGCTTTTGCAGCCACAGGCAGGGGAGCCAGCTTCTGGTAAACTGACTGCATGTTGCTTTGCAAAAGGCTTTTTTTATTGTTATACAATTTACACCTTAGCAAGTCAATTTCCATAGACCAAAACCTCTTATCTGAAGCTCCCCAGTGAGACAAATGCCAAAGCATTTCTCAGTCATGTGGCATCTTGGTGTTCCAAGCACCTCGCAACCATGTTTTGCAAAGGCTTTGAATCTTTTAGGAAGTACTCATGTAAGATTCACATACTTCAAACAGAACACAAAAGATAACAGTTCACAAAAGGCAGATCAAAGGCCCAGGTGCTAACACTCCAGAATCAAGCCAGCAGCAAAGCTCTGAGAATCTCCCACTACATCTACCACTATTATCATTTGTATCACCTGCAAAATGGTCCACAGACTTCAAAGTCCCCTGTGTTCTGCCCATTTATCGATCTCTTTCCCCATCATCTTGTGTTTTATACTTTGGTCAACGATTTTCTTGATGAATTTTTGTTAAGGTCTATGTCTGGGTTTACTTCTACTGCATGTAGATGCTACTTGTTTCAAAGCTGTTTGTTTGTTAAAAAGACATTTGTCCCGTGGTTCCTCCATCAAAGGTCAAGAGTCTTCACTGTGTGGCTCTGCTCCTTGCTTTTTGGTTCGGTCCCACTGTTCAATATGTTTATTGTCTTACTGATTCCACAGCTTTATAGTAAGTCCTGAAAGAGACTGGTGTGACCAAGGGTGTGCATCATCCTGGAGAATATTCCTGTGCTGATGAGAAGAATCTGTATTCTAAAGCTATTGACTAGAATGTTTTGTAGGAGACAGTCATGCATGGTGGGTAGTTTTTACCTTTAATCTCAGGTACCCCTGCAGATTGAATAGGACCATCAAAAGTTTCAGACTAGTGTGCTAGCCTGAGTTACATGGCAAGTTTCCTGTTAGCCTGGGATATCTAGCGGTGTGTGTGTGTGTGTGTGTGTGTGTGTGTGTGTGTGTGTGTGTGTATGTGTGTCTGTGTGTGTGTGTGTGTCCCCATCATTTCAATAAATTTGTAAAGCAGGGCATTTTTTTTATTAATTTCCAAAAACCAAATTATCTTATTTTCTTCTTCATGAGTCAAAGTAAAAATGAACTAGAAACAAGGGAAAGCCATGACCCCCTTCATATATTAAAAAAAAAAAGAGCATTGTGATTACAGTAAGGTAATGCTACTATTTCTTTTTGTCCATCCTTCATTAAAGCAAATAAAACATGTATCTATCTATATGAGTTGCATGTAGTTTCATTAAGAATGGATTAGAAGTGGCTATTTAGGAACTGTGCAATAACTAGGCAAACCTTCCTTATCTATGTGTCTAAAACTGAATTGAATACACATATCTAGTTGACACATGTTCAAATGTTACTGCCCATGCAATAACTCATTTATAAGTAGTTTCCACAAAGGCTGGGTCATGATATTGTTAAATACCTTGGAAAGCATAGAATTAGGATTACTTAAGCTGCATTCCAGCCCCTCCTCAGAGTTTCCTATGGCCCCAAGGGAATTTGTTATTACAAACTGGTGAGTAAGGAAAAGAAACAGCTGTAGGTATCTTCACATACATGGTGACCATTAATTCATGCACTCGCAGCTATTTAGATATAAATAAAATAATAAAAACAAATCCTTTATATTCCTGGACATTGGGGGCATGCCTTTAATCCAGTACTTAGGAAATGGAGGCAGGAAGATCAACCGTATGAGTTCAAGGCCAGCCTGGCCTATATAGCAAGTTCCAGTGAGACCCTATCTCAAAAAACAAGCAAGAACAGAAGTAAGAAAGGAAGGGAGGAAAGAAGGAAGGAAGGAAGGAAGGAAGGAAGGAAGGAAGGAAGGCAGGAAGGAAGGAAGGAGGAAGGAAGGAAATGGGCTATTAAAGAAACTTTATGCACAGCAGGCCAATAGCAATCAGCACTAAATATCCGTGAAATCTATGCCATACTGAGATGTGGTACTGAAGGAAAATGATAATACTAATATTCCATTAAAAATCTTCAACACTGGGTCTCATCACTGATTTTATTCAGAAAGGGGTATGACAAAGCTACAAGTCTGTTAAGTTTCATGTTGATGAGCAGACACACTTAGAAGGGCACAAATGTCAGTGCTTATATGAGGGAGACTGTTCGTGGGGGTTGAAAGCTCAAGTTTCCCCACTCCAAGGCTGACCCAATCTGTATACAACAGACAACTGTGAGCATCCAACAGCACAAAGTCTTGAGGTTACTGGGCAGTTTACTGGTAGGTGGATTCTAGAGCTCTCCGCTTCTACTGAAAGAGCAGAAATGTGTACTTAGGGAGATAACATTTTCAATAGGTATTTGCTCTACCTGTTTACAAGATCCCTGCCTGCTTTTATAGATTTTTCAATGTCTCAATTGTTCTTTAGGTATTTTACACAATACTATCTCTGAGGAGGATACTTCCTTCATAGCTGAAGAAATGTCAATGTGCTTCTGGACTTTCCCTGCACTTGGATGAAAAAGTGCCTGTTGACACATCAGTGAAATGCCAACACAAGTGACTACAGCTGTCTTGTAAGATTAGTGGTATGTGATTCATATATGTGACATCATAGCCGGGTGGAACTGTTGCTTACTGCTCTCCTTTGGAAACTTGCATGGTGCCTTCTGGTACCATGAAGACCTCAACCATATACAAAGTATTGAAGGCAACTGACCCGGAGAGGTGACCCTCCCCAGGGAAGAGCATACCAGCTGATAGTCCAGGGCCAAATGATCAGCCCTGACCACACGCATATAAGTAACATTATATGGACTTACCAAATTATATTATATTTGGGTATATATGTATATGTGCTAAAGTCCAGCTCCAGCAGGGTTCAGGTCCCAAAGAGGAGGTGTTGTCGGCGAAGTGAAGGAGGTACTGACATGATCTGAGGGTAATTGGGATGGCTGTCCATGTATTGGGAAAAGAATACACCTTTTATACTCTATAATTGCACAAAGGATTAAATAAGAGAAAGGGGGCATGTGATCTGGGGTGTGGCTCATGAGCAGGCATTGAAGAAGCTAGCATTGATCTTGACAAGTTAATAGGCACCAGTCATATATTAATGGAAAGGCCACAATTTCCTCTTGCCAAAGACAAAAATGACTCCCTTTTTAGCAAGCAGGAACTTTCTTCAGCCCCTGAAGGAATGAGGACTTTTGTCTAAATGCCTGACCTTGGGAAAAAGACTTTCCTGGGGGAATCAGACACTCCTAATAGAGTATTGTAGTTTCTTATATGGCTTAGTTTATCCAAATAGTTATAGCTTAGAGTGAACAAAGACGAAGCTAGACAAATATTACTTTGAACCTGAGTAGACCTGAGGAATTTATAAATCTTGATTATCAAATACACCTTATTTATCAAGCATATGCTATTTATCTAAAATTTCCAGCATTCTGGAGTTAACTTGTATGGGAGTAAGGAGAGTTATCACACTATATGGTTCCATGATGGTGGGGATTTCTTCCAAAGAATTATTTTGTTTAAAGAAGCTACCATTGTGTATAAACTCATCCTCTATGAAGTCCACAGGAAAGGCATAATAGTGAGAATCATTAAAAATCAAAGTGAGAGGGCGCTGGAGAACTGTGATCCACAAAATTGAAATGCTGGAACTTTATCAAGCAGCAATGGTTGCCATGTGGTCCACAACAGATATACAAATGTGTGTGTGTGTGTGTGTGTGTGTGTGTGTGTGTGTGTGTGTAACAACAATTGGTGAAGAAAGGGGCCATGAAAATGAAGAAGAGTGTAGAAAGGTATATGGGAGTGTTTGGAGGGAAGAAAGGGAAGGGAGAAATGTAATTAACATATAATTAAAATCTCAAATATAAAAACTAAGATTAATGATATGCTTTTTGTAATAATTGGTATACATTTTTGCTCTTATGAGGTTAGACATGTACCGGGTTGATTCTAAAGACTGTTTTCCTGAAAACTTGTTTACAGCCACCAATTGGAAAGGACCTATTCTGCCAGAAGCAGGATCTTTAAAAAGCTGGCTCTGCCTTATCCTTTAAAGTATTAATGACGTGAAATATCCCAGTTTTCACCAAGCCACTTTTTTTACTACAGTGGTTTTTTTCTTGTCTCTATGTAACTTGAATCAACTAGCGAGCCATGTCTACCATCTACTGTACTTTGTAGAATGAAATGCTGCCCATTTAAACTAGTTGCATCATCATCATCATCATCATCATCATCATCATCATCATCACAGTCACCATCACCATGTTTTTGACAAGAGAGAACCAAGAAAAACCTTAGTGGAAAACTTGGTTTACACTGTTATTAAATCCTAGAGTAAATCTTAACCCCCACAGGGTGGTGTCATCACACAAGACTAAAAACTAGGACAGTTCAGATTTCAAAAAAATTCATGCTTTCCATGTTTGATTCTTTTTTGCTTCTATATTTTTGGTTATATATTTTAGCTGAATAGATAATTTTACAAATGATTTTTGTTATGTTTTTAATTATTCTGTTGAGTCCAATAGGCCATAAGTTACCAAACTGTTAAAAATAAACTACAGATGCTGAAAGATGGAGGAACTCAGAAAGTCACTCACAAAGTTGTTTAAAAATGTCTGGGCTGACTTCTGGGTGGGGATACATAAAGTTGGTTATAATTGGTGTTATAACAGTTGTGAGAACTGAGTAAATGAATAGTCCTTGTGCATGTCCCAGACTGACCACAGAGTGGTCACATAGCACCAATTCAAATAGCTCTGGAGCAATGAAAAAACTTTGAAAATTAAGCCGACACCAAATTATAGCCTCCAGACTGTGGAAACTTCACAACGGAAACTGATAGACTTTGCAAGTAGATGGCTTGTCAATGTAAAATATCATCATATCGAACAGGATTTAAACTCTCCACCTACCCCAGTCTCCTAATGATAGAGGAGTTAGGGTGAACCCAGTGCCCCTGCCACCCTCACAAGCCAGATCTGGCTACTCATTATCATATTCAATATGGACACATTGAGAAACGGACAATGAGATTCAGTGACCTCAGAATTTCATCTTCTAGGTATTGACACACAGTTTAAGTTTAAGTTGAGGAGAAGAAGCATAAATAACTGAGCAGTTCTAGTCAAGGTGTGGTCTTACTGAGATGGTCATCAACCCATTGTTGTGTGAGTTCTAGTCTTCCCTGTAAGATAGTTTGACAAGTTCAAGTCACAACATGGGTACTGTGTGAAATCCCAATTCCTCCCCCTACCCAGAAGACAATTTCTTCCTTTGACTGGCACCAGGCTGCTGCAGGCCAGCCCCAGAAATGGCCAGGTCCCAGAAAGAAGGTAAAGAGTTGGAGAGGGAGGATTGAGTGAGAAAAATCTTGCAACTCTGGCTGACTAGCAATCAGATTGCTTCTGTATACAGATCTCATAAAACAAAGACAGACACATGATTTTCCAAGAGATACAGATCATATCATTTCATCTGGATCCGTGTGTGACTTTCTATTACATGTCTGAGGTCGCAGGTTCAGTTACAGTTAGCAAATACAGAGAGAACAGACTTTGTTTTCACTGTCACCGCCATAACCCCACTTCAAAGACTCTATAGGATACTTCTGCCACAGCACGCATACTTAACCAACGGCAGTCTGTTCTCAGGCTGACAGCATTTGCGGTTTCAAGACACTAGACTAATGGAAAATATCTGAGCCAGTTCAGGTGAATCATCATGCTTTGAGTAATGTATTATTAACCGTTTGGTAGTCCAAGTGCTATTTGAGGGTCAGGCTGAGTCTGAGAAATTTCTCAGGCACCTAACTCCTTTTCTTATATCCTTACATCAGCTATCCATAGTAGTATGTAGGGAACAGGTTATTTTAGCCAATCTAACTTTGTACGGAGTTCTTTTCTCTATCTTGGAAGCTACATTTTCAGGAAACTCTGAGCATACTGGCGGAGGAGGACTCTGATCTGTTGCCAATTCTCCTAACCAGTGGAGCCTGTCAGCTTCTTCTAAGCTGTTTGGATTGCATTGTTTCTGAGTTTGCTTAGGGGCAGATGTACCAAGAAGTTCCTGGAGCCTTGGACTCATAAAAAAAAATTGCTAGCGTCTTTGTGCTTATCACAATCTCCAGGGAATGAGGAAGACTTCTGAGTAGGACCAGATAAGGTTATTTCCCTGCAAGCAGAAGGGTAGTATGTTCAGGACTTTCCTAAAGAGACTCAGACATAATTTTTTCGGGACAAGACATAAAATGAATTGTAATACAAAAAGGGCACCCCTCACCCACCCCCACCCACCCCCACCCTGGAATGCGACACACAGATACCAGAACTGAAAGTGAGAAACAGCTTGACAACCATAGCAGCATTTATTTGTCTCAGCTTTGCTGGAATTCTGTCAAACAGCTGTGCTGGCTTCATTAATCTGGCTGTTTCTAGCAGATATAGCTATGCTACCAGGCTTTAGCTTTCTCTTTCTCTTAGCATGAGATTCCTGGCACAAGGAAAGGGTGGGGTGTTACAGGTTCTTAGGGTGCCTTCTTTCCACAGTTCAGAAAGCCAGAGTGAAGGACACAAGTGTTTCTTTAGAATACCCTCATTTCTTCCAGGCATGACGGTTATACCGCACTAGAGCTATGGGTGTACATCCACATCTGGCTTCCATACAGCTGTTGGGAGTCCAAAGTGACATCTTCACGTTTGACCAGCAAGCACTTTCCATAACTACTCATCTCTGTAACCAATAATAGGCTTTCAAAGACCAGAACCCTTCTTCTTACTAGAAAGTAAACATTCACCGAGTGGTGGTCCTGTCTGAGAAGCTCGTGCTTGCTATATAGCTAACTATATCCTTCAAAGCTTTCATGATGGGTGGTGAACATTTTGTCAGGTCATATCTCAGAGGACTAGAATTATATTAAGCAAAAAAATAAAGAAGTAATTCAGAGGTGACAACTTTGTGTCAAGAACAACTCAAAATCAGGAAAAGTCACCAAGCATTCCAGGAATCCAATATTACTGGCTTTGAAGATTGACAAGCTCACTTTTCCAGGACACTAAAGGCTACTACAAACTTCCAGTATTGACTAGTTTTTAATTCATGCATATTCAGTTGGGTTGAAGCACATTCCAGTGGGAGAGAAAATCTTCTGTAATGACATGGGTTTTGCTAAAACACATAATTTTCTAGTATGACATATCTAACTCCATTCAAAAGACAATAGCCTCATCTTTGACTGCAAGGTAATGTTAACCCCACTGGCCAAGAATAAGAGCATCACTACAGTTTAAAGTCAAATTTGAAGCAAACTTTGATTAAATACTATCAAAGATGACAGACTCTTCGGCCAGGTCCATCTCTAACTTTCCAGAAAACGCCCCCAAGTCACATTTTGAGGGACTTAAGAAGGCAAAACCCATAATTCACCTCATTTCCCATGAGGTCCAGTCAGGGGCAAGCATATTTTCTGACGTCCTTTCTGCCTGTACACCTTCTACCTATATCCAGTCAGAGGCAAGGGTATATCCTGACATAGTGCCTGCCCACATGTGACCAAGTACATTCAGTGTAGATGGGTCAAGCAACTTGTTTAGGGGAGTGAACACGTGGCTGTTGCTATCTCCCATAAACAATAGCCTCCAGCATTTCAGGAACTATCTGTCCTTGGACAAGGGGCTTGCAGTTCAGAGGCATTTTTGTTTCATGGATCTTGTAGGCACAGTGATTAAAACTTAAGACATAACTTTGGCTCTCACAGTAGCACAGAGGGTGAAAAGCTCCAGGAATCTACTGGAAACTATAGACAAATTTCTAAACAGCCTTATTAAATAAGAAACACAGAGCCAAATATAGGGGTGAAAGTCTTAGAGATCAGGGAAATAATGATAGCCACCATCTTACCTCTCCAGCTCTGCATCTACCAAAAAACGTCTTACCCATGCTTTTACTGCCTTGCTGTTCTGCCCTCTCATTGGCTCTTAGCTCAGCTACTTCCTTTCCTTGTCATTGCCTGTCTGTACAGACCTCCAGGTCTCTATGGTTGGTACTGGGATTAAAGGCGTGTGTCACCATGCTTGCTGTTCCCTAGTGTGGCCTTGAACACACAGAGCCCTGCCTGTCACGTGATCGAATTAAGGGCTACCATTGCCTGACATCTATGTTTATTTAAAAATAGCTGGCCATTTCCTCTGATCTCTAGGCAGGCTTTATTTATTAACATATAAATAAAATATCACATTTCAGCACAAATAAAATATCACCACAGGAAACTATATGCAGCCTGGAGCCTTCAGTCTACTGGTAAGATGGAAATGAACCATACCCTAACAATGATTTAGTACAAAATACTCATCAAGAGACAAACAAAACATGGAAAACGATTCTGCCTGTCTCCCTTCTTTGCTCTTAGAAGTGGACTGCAATTAAGTTCCTATGGAATTATTTATGGAGAATTTGAAAAATATTTTTGCAATGGGGATACTTTCCACGTGCTTTGAATATGAAAGTAGAAGGACGCATTATGTGTAACAGCTCGACTACGATCTAGTCTGTATGTTTGGTCTTTTTTCTCTAGGACAAGACTGCATCCTGAGAACCCACTAGCACCTTTCAGCCAAGACTGGATCTTGTTAAAGAGAAAACAAGGCCCGGATGACCAGCTAATAGAAAAGTGGGATGTATTTTTAACTACTCACATACTTCTTTAAAACTTGACAAGTATCAAGCTATGGATCTATCAAACCCAAGTAAAGAGAGTAAAATAATGATTTCCTCCCCTCCCACCAAAACAACAACAACAACAAAACAAACAAACAAACAAACAAACAAACAAGCAAACCTCCTACCCCTCTATGGAACCAAGAATAAACTCTTAGGATACTTCAAAGGGCTGGATCCAGACAAGAAAGCTTAGATAAGCACATTAGACATTGTTACCACTCTGCTTTCTTCACTTTTTCCTCAGTCAAAATCAGATATAGTCTATTGTGTTTGCAGACTGAACTCTTGTGCTTTCTATGGTGGAACCTTGAGTTTGCTGGGTGGGTGGGAAGCTGCTTCCTCTGAAGTAGGAGACTGCCTTGGAATATCCACCTACCCACTCTATTTACAAAGGGCTCTCTAAGTGGTCAGGGAGTCTAGGAGAGAATGCATTTGTCCTTTATCTGTCAAGGAATGCCCCCTGTAGAGGTGAAGGGCTCACAAGACTCCACTCCTTCCTGAGGATCTATAGGCAGAACTAAAAACCATTTTCATGACAAGAGACTCACACAACCCCTAGACAAAGAATGTGCCTGCAGGACAGACTATACCCAGTTGAAGCCAGGAAAAACAGATGATTTCCCTGAAGCAATAATCATGATAACATGTTCACGACCTCCTTTCAGAACCAGAACTGTGGCAAAGGTCAACCAGAGCACATTTTGATGATCAGGTCTACTTACTTATGTATGCTTCTTGATCCCTTCCCAAAGATCCACTTGGGGTAACTGGCACTCTGTATCTGTTCATCTTCACAGTGTGGCCACATTGGCTAAATATCCTCTCTATTTTTCATCATTACTCATCTCTTAAATTGGCATGTTGGGATTGGAGGCTTACCCTATGCTATTGGAACTACTGGAGCACCAAGGTTTTTTTGTTTTTTCTTTTTTTGTTGTTGTTCTTCTTCTAAAAACTCCTCTCACCAAGGCTTGTGATATCTATGCAAAGAACACAGTGAGTACAATGAAATTTGCTGGAATTTGGTGGCTCAGGAGGACTCAACCATGAGCTAAGGTTGACATATAAGCTGTGGATTTACTTACCTATTTACAAGACACTTGCCTGAGTTAAAAGAAATATTTTAATTATATGTATATTTGTGGGTTTATAATCACAAAGAACCCAGAAGGGGGCATAGAATCCTCTGGATTTAGATGAAGTTGTAAACACTGGACATGGGTGCTGGGAACTTTCTTTCTTTTTTTTTTTTTTTCTCTATAGACCCTCCTAAGCACTGAGCCATATCTCCAGCTCCCACCTGTCTAATTTTATGGCAGTACTTTGGTCATATTATATAATACCAGCTCCTCATCAGGATACTCAATAGCACAATGGAAGAACTGTCAAAGGCTCTGGTCTTGCCATGTGGAAAGGCCTGTAGGAACTCATGTGCACTCTCTTGTAAGATTTGCTCCGTATTCTTTGACAACAGCACAGTACATGTTGATTTCTCTCTTTCTAACCTGGCTTCATGTGAATCAAGGGAGTGAATTGAGGCGACTGTTTCCCTTCACTGGAGTGGGCCACTCACGGTTTCTTCTGTTGGTTTCTGCTTCATACTGTGATCTGCTAATACAAGTGCCATACTTCCTTGGAATCACAAAGGTGTTTCCACTGAACAAGAACCAGAGCAATTACCTTCTGAAGCTTCTTATAATACATCTGCAGGAAATATGAGAGGAGCTGTGGGGCTTGGGTGAAGCACATTGGTTAGGATGCATTCTCCACAAAGGAGGTTGGGAAAACATGCCTGACATCCAGAGAATTATCTCACCAGTTCCTAAACTCAACAGTTACAATTGAAAAAGAAAGAGAAAGTGCTGAGAGTCTGAAGTTATTCAACAGAGGTGTATGTTAGCTCACACACTTTGGAAATAATCTCTTGGCATAGTCCTCAAAGGCCAGAATAGGAGTAGAGATGACAAGCCTCTTATGACCAATTACAAAAATGGCCACCTTCAAAGATGGGGTATTTTCTTGGCTATTTACGGACTTGTATTTTTAAGGACATTCTTTGATATTCTCTCTTTTGTTGTTTTATGATTGATTCTAATGCATTTGGGGAGGTTTGCAGGGTGTCAAAAGGGAACTGAGATTATCTAGAGGGAAATAATCACCCTAGAGAAATGGAAATGGATGCCGTGTACAAATGGCCTCCACACTCACCTTGATGACCTTTGTTTGTTTGTTCCTTTTCCTGGCACTTGAGATTGAAATAAGGAAAAGAGGATGTCTACATTCCATCATTTGATAAGGATATGGATATGGCAGGCATGGTAGTCCACTACTCCCTTCAGTGTGTCTGTCTACACTGGATCTGCATTTTGTTGCATCAGAATATGTTATTGGGTTTGGAGAAAGTTCTGGGTTATGTTTGCCCAGTAACTAGGAGAAGCCCTTGTTCTTCTCTGGAAGAAAAGAGTAGACAACAGGGTGGTTTGTAGATGGAGCTCTAAGACACACTCTAGAGATGTTTCTGTGAAAATATTGCTTCAGTACTGAGGGCAGCTGAGGACATCTGAGGGCATGGGTAGCATTTCCACATATTTGCAATCTTATTTCAGTATTGTACAGAACAATGTCTCTCTATGTTAACTGTTATTATAGAATCCACTTCAAAATGAATCCCAACTTTCTTGCCAATTATAATAGTATTCAAATAAAATCTACTATTATATAAACAATGATCAAAGTATTTTACTAATGCAAAATGCAGTTCTTAAAGACAAAAATCAAACAAACAAACAAGAAAACACATGATCAACTCAGTAGGTACAGAAAAGGCCTTTGACAGAATTCAAAAATCCAACATAATAAAGTCTATATATAACAAACCCACAGCCAATATCATCCTAAATAGAGAAAATCTCAATGGAATCTCATGAAAATCAGGAATGAGTACATGGCTGTCCACTATCTTGATCCTTTTCAATATTCTGCTAGAGGCACTAGCTGGAGCAATGACTCCTAGTAATGTCACCCATAACATCTCATCAACGTGAGTGCCTAAACATGAGCTGAAAAAGGACAACAAGAATAGACATATCAAATGGATGGGGGAAATACTTTCAAGACTTAACCCTACACAAAGAACTACAGGCATTTAAGGAATGCTGAATGGAAAAAAGAGTTTCCTGTGGTGATACTTTATTTGTGCTAAAATGTGATATTTTATTTGTATGTTAATAAATAAAGTTGCCTGGAGATCAGAGTTCAAATAGCCATAACAGAAGTCAGATGGTGGTAGCCCATGCCCTTAATCTGATCACATGGCAGGCAGAGTCTCTGTGTGGTCAAGGACACAGCCAAGAGTGGTGACACAAGCCTTTAATCCCAGTACCAACCATAGAGACCTGGAGGTCTGTATAGACAGGCAGTGACGAGGAAGTCATGTGGCTGGGCTTAGAACCAATGAGAAGGCAGAATAGGAAGGCAATAAAAATACAGGTTACACAGGACGAAGCTCTCTCTGTGGAAGCTACTGCTGGTGGTAAGCTAAGGCTAGTCATGGCTATTGATCTGATCTCTCCGGCTATTACCTCT
Source organism: Peromyscus californicus insignis (assembly GCF_007827085.1). Taxonomy (NCBI): domain Eukaryota; kingdom Metazoa; phylum Chordata; class Mammalia; order Rodentia; family Cricetidae; genus Peromyscus; species Peromyscus californicus. Next base: position 36,133,025 of record NW_026294525.1, read on the forward strand.
GTATTTGGCTCTGTATTTCTTATTTAATAAGATTGTTTAGAAATTTGCCTACAGTTTTCTCCAGAAAAGAGTCCCAATTGGCTGTCCAGTGCCAAATGATCAGGCCCCAAAACCAACATACAAGTAACATTATATGGACCAAGCAGGTTATATTTATGAACACACACACATGCTCACACACATGCATGTAACAACAAGAGAGAGTCCATTAATTTGAAATAGGGCAAGGAGAGGTGTATGAGAAGGTTTGGAGAGAGGAAAGGGATGGAAGAAATGATGTATTTATAATCTCAAAAACAAAAGAAAAATATCCTAGCTAAGGGAAAAGAGAGAAGTTAAAGAGATACAAACAGGAACAGAAGTTAAATTATCCGTATTTTCAGATGATATGATATTATAATAAGAGATTGGAAAAAAATTGCCAGAACTATCAAGAAACAATTGACAATTTCAGCAAAGTGACATGGTACAAAATCTATAGTGGGCAGAAAGGCCTTGCGCACACAACTAAGCACTGGAGAAGCCAGGAAGTTAAACATACAACTTACCTTTTGGAATGTTAAACATACAACTTACCAATGGAATGAGATGTGGAGCTGCTCTTCCTGGGATGCTAGGAATGATGTAGTTTTGCCACCTGGCCATCCTTTGCTGTCTAATGAGGCAGGCTCTGCCTTATCCCCCAGACTATGTTTTTACTTATCCATGACCTTTCCCCCTAAACCTTGAGCACTGCTTTTAGAGCATAAAACCCACTCTATGAGTGATGTCACTTGTGCATTACAACAGCCTAAGTGACTTCTATGTTATCTTATAGCCAGGCCAACCCCGACACCCACAGACAATGTGTTTATCTCAATCAAGCTCTCTAGACCCTAGATCTTGAGCACTATCTCTGAGTCAACAGTACCCATTCTTGTGAAAGAAACCAGATGTACTTTGTAAGGCATCTCAATGTAAACATGTCTTAAACTGTTGTGCACCTGGGACTGAGTTAATTGTTATCTGAATTCTTGCTGTTGTACTTAAATATGACTAAAGTAGAATGGTCTGCGCCAGAGTCTAGAAGTCTTGGTCCAGCACCAGTTATAATAAAATCAGGCTGAGCTGAGTTTCATTCTTCTCTCTTCCTGAATCATTTTTCCCTGCCTGCCTGCGGGGGCATCACCACAAAAATCAACTTACAAAAATCATTAGCCTTGCTATACACCAACCACAAATATGCTGGGAAAGAGGTCATAGGCACACTGCTATTTACAGTAGCATCAAAGACAATCAAATATCTTGGAATAAACACAACCCAGGAGGTGAAATACTTCTACAACGAAAACTTCATATCTCAAAAAGCAGAAATGGGGAAAGACACTAGAAATGGAAAGTCATACTGTGTTTGTGGATTGGGAGAATTAATATGTGAAAATGATCATTCTTCCAAAAACGTACAGCTTCAATACAATCTCAATCAACATACCCATTACATTATTTACAGAACTAGAAATTAAATTCCTGAAATTCATAGGGAAACCAGAAAGGTCCCACATGACCAAAGCAATCCTGAGCAAAAATAATAGTGGATGGACAGTTATTCCTGATTTGAAGATACTTTATAGAGCCATAGTCATAAAGACAACATGATACCAGCACAGAAATAGACACCAAGACCAACAGGGTAAAATAGAAGACAGAATTCTAGTCTCAGTTGACCCAGAAACAGAAATGCTGTTTAACTTAGGTTCTGTGTTTCAGTCTGGTAACAGTTTGTGAAGCTTTAACAGCTGTGTACTATGAGGAAATCACAAATTGGAACATTTTTCAAGCACTTTGATGGGAGCAACAAAGCAGGTGACCTCTGCTGTAGCTGTCGGATGACAATGGCACTCTTGGTTTGGGGGTTTGTGGTCTGCTAATATAGCCTCAAAGTTTCATGGGATAGTCACAGTGATGTTAGGTCAGTCACACGTGGGTAATGGATGGCTGTTAAGACAAATTAAAGTTTGCTCAAGATCATTTGTTTCTGGATCAAAAACATTCTAGTTCTTCAAAATTGTCATGGTCTAATCCATCAGTCTTGTGGAGTTTGGAATCTTTATATAGGCATAGCTTTGTTGAGTGTGTGTGTGTGTGTGTGTGTGTGTGTGTGTGTGTGTGTGTGTGTGTGTGGAGGGGGTGCTTTAATTTACAAAATAAAAAATAAAAATATTATGGGAAATTTTAAAAAGGTAGCTGCCTCACACCAAATGGTGTTATGGGATTTACTGAAGCAGATAACTGGAAACCCCAAATTTGTATATATTAGTGGAATAAGATTGGCTGGCATGGACCACATGGCGACCACTGCTGCTTGACAAAGTTCCCACATTTGACATTGCGGATCACAACTCTCCATCATCTTTTTACTTATATTTTTAATTATTCTCACGATGTGTTATGGCAGTTTCCTTATGTTTGTCCTTTGGGAAATTTTGTATGAGCTTTGGTGAAGGATGAAAATATATGCAATGGCAGTCTCTTTAAACAAAACCATTTTTTTGGAAAAACTCCCCACCACCATGGAGGAACTAGATAGGATAACTCTGCCTACTCCCCACACAGGACTCCCCTGTGTGGCCTCCCCCAGCCCCTACCCCCACCCCCCGATTTCACCAGGAATAGATTTACTAACTGGACACACCTGAACCCTAGGATGAAAAACATACAATCGAGCCGGGCGGTGGTGGCGCACGCCTTTAATCCCAGCACTCGGGAGGCAGAGCCAGGCGGATCTCTGTGAGTTCGAGGCCAGCCTGGTCTCCAAAGCGAGTTCCAGGAAAAGGCGCAAAGCTACACAGAGAAACCCTGTCTCGAAAAAACCAAAAAAAAAAAAAAAAACAAAAACATACAATCAAGAGAATCAGTGGGCCCGGATCCAGAGTGTTGTGTGATATTTTGATAACATTCTGACAATAAAGTTTGGTTTGAGTCAGAGTGCGGAGCTAGCCACTGGTTGACCAAAATTAACCATAGAGGATTTTGAGGACTGAGGACAGATAGGAGACAGGAAGTAGTAAGGCAGGGCCGAGAGAGGATCTCAACCCTTTTTGGATGGAGGAACAGAAGAGATAGGAGGTCACTAGTGGCTTCTCCACAGTTTCTCTGATCATTCAGGTTCTTACCCGATATCTGACTCCTAATCTTTTTATTGATAAAGAATAATTAAATAAACACTTCACCAAAGCCTGAGGCCATTAAGGGCAAGAGTTCAGTTAATAAATATAGAATAGTGCCCAGGATTAGTGGATGAGTGACAAGATCTGGTATGCCCCATGGGAACAGGTTCCATTAAGACATTAGACTGGCCTGATCTGCCTCGACCATATACAGGAACATACATTGTAGGAATCATAATGGTATAGTATAATGGAAGAGGAGTAGATACCAGGACCTGGGGCTAGAGAGATGGTTCAACGGTTGAGAGCACTGACTGTTCTTCTAGAGGACCCGGGTTCAATTCCCAGCACCCATATGGCAGCTCACAGCTGTCTGTAACTCCAGTTCCAGGGCTTCTGACACCCTCATACAGACATACATGCAGGAAAAACACCAATGAACACAGAGCAAAAATAATGATATATAAAAAAAATAAACAAAAAAGATACCAGGACCTTCCCTTCGGGGAGCATATGAGGAGAACAGGCTCATATTGTAAGACTAAGGCACAAAGGAATGCAATTAAGAAACATCTCAATGCTTGTTGTGCTACACAGTACAAGCACTACATCATGCCCCTCGAGGAATGAAAATTGCTCTTACGGGTTTGTTTCACAGGACTCATTGTCCGACACCTCCTGACCACAAGGGTTGAGACCATGCAGGAGGAAGTGTGGGCTGCGACTGTGCAAAAGGAAGTCTAAGAGGACAGCTGGCGGGGTCACTGAACCTTAGAGAACAAAAGGCATTTAGACTCTTGCAAAATTTACTGTTTTATGCTTCAAGAAAAGTACTGTAGTGACATTGATGACCCCTTTCATCCCAGAATCATGAAGTATGCTTTCAATATTGCTTGTGGTTAAGCCACAATGCAATTATAGAATACACAAGGTGTAGCCCATTTTCAATAAACTGGCAGCCATCCTGATTGACCCTCAGATCCTGTTGGTCACCTTCCCTCGATGATGCCACACATCCTCTTTGGAGCCTGAACCCCACTGGAGTTGGACTCCAACAGTAGGCCTTGCTATAGCTTCTGGAGTAAGGTGGCCCAGTGTGCAACTTGTAAGATTTATAATCAAAGAAGTCTCTGTATGCCACAGATCCGTGTTTGCTTCCTTATGCTTCATAGCCCCAGAGTCCACTGCTAGTGCCCATAACCCTAGAGTCCACTGCTAGTGCCCATAACCCTACATGACTTTAAAAAACCTGACATTTATGTTTCATCTAACTAGAGTTAAATGATTGTATGCCTCTGAAATATTGAATAATACATTTATAGATTCCCTGTGTCTCTCTCCTCCCACTTCCTATTTCAGATACCACAGAGTAACATCTAGGTGAAAGAGATGCTAAAAAGTGTGTCATTTGCAAAGTATTTGTTTATGGATCTGAAAAGTGTGTTATGCATTTCTAAGAAAGAAATACTAGAATAAAAATGAGGTACACTGCTGTGACAGAAGGGCACAGTGAATACTGGGAACAGGCATGGTTCATGACCATGGCTTATGCCTTATGTTTCTACTCAAATATTTGTGTTCACACTTTTCCAAAGGCATAATGCATCTCCCATTCTTTCCCCAGTGAAGCCAATCTCGAGTTATTCACAAGACATGGCTAATATATTTTCACAATATTTGGGTGCTATGGACTCGTGACACTTGGATCAAAATGGGACTCTTCAAAGCAGAATGCATGAAAAACACGATAAATTTCTCCCAACAGTTTGTCACACTCTTGATATGAGAGCAGGCTTGCAATAAATATCAATAAATAAATGGTAGTAACACCTAGCATGATGCTTAGCTCGTATGACTGCTCCATAAGTGTCAGGTGAATTTCTGGAAAATTTAGTGTCCAGCAAGCTGTTATAATCTACCATGATGCAGACAGGTTATTCAATCAACCCCTTGCAGCCCCCAATTAACACTCTCATCCTGGGCTCTGATGTTCATCTCTGTAGACATATTTACTTTTGTGTTTTGTGCCCAGCATTGACAGAACTCTGGAAGACTCACTCATACTCACTAAGCTCAAAATAAACTCATTTTAGGTCAGAATAAACTCACTTATTTACAATAGAGAGACATTGTAAATGTCTGCACAGTCCCTCCCTCTGGAAGTGATATTTTCTTCCCATGGATTTACGAAGAAGGGAAATTAATCTTGGGGCACAAGCCTTTGTGATAACAAAATATCCAAGCTTTGGAGCTTGGGTAACTAATCAAGGATGTTCTAATTCACTTTCAGCTCTTTAAATACAGATTTTTAAAGGATTGTTAAATTCCTTTGACTTATTTGGAATAAAAGACCCTAATTATTTTGTCGTTTTTCATCCTTCTATTCACCTTTTGCTACACAGTTCTTCACACTGCTCTAGCCTCCCTTCTGTTCCTGGCAGCATCCCTTACCATTGCACTGGACAATTCTGAGATGATGAAGCTGCAACCTGCCTGGTGGAAACGAAAATCTTCTCAGGCCACCCTTCAGTCTGACTATCAGACAGTTGTAACAATGGACCCTAGAGAGAGGGGAACTTCTCCAGGAATCTTCAGAGGGAGAACTTGTCTCCTGGAAAGAGGCTTTACACAGTTCCAACAGCTTGTCAGACTACCTTGCAGGTTAAGACGAAATCCCAGACAACAGGGTTAATGGTGGACTGGCAGACCACAACTTGAGGATTCTGCTTAGCTGTACAGGTCCTCGGTACTCTATTTAATCTTTGATCCCACTTCAGGACTATAAAGACAGACTTGAAGCGTTTCTAGAGTCTTTTGGCCCTCTTCCCAAAATCTTTTTCCATTCTACTTTTAATTTGGCTTTTGAGGCAGTGGAGTCAGAGGAGGGGGGCGTGAATCCAACTTGGAACACAGGTTTTGACCCCTAAGTTCAACAAAAAACGTCCCATCTTTAAGATGGTTGGCCCAAATTGAAGTATAATGTAAATAAGGTTGTTTGTGATGGAGTTCAACTGTCTGTCTCTCTGTCTCTCTGTCTCTCTCTCTTTTTTTTTTTTTTTGGTTCTTCAAGACAGGGTTTCTCTGTGTAGCTTTGTGCCTTTCCTGGATCTCGCTCTGTAGACCAGGCTGGCCTTGAACTCACAGAGATCTGCCTGGCTCTGCCTCCCGAGTGCTGGGATTAAGGGTGTGCACCACCACCGCCCGGCTCAACTGTCTCTTTATAAGAACTTAATCTACATTTTCTATTAAATTGTCCGCCTGAGTCCATCACTAATAGTGTGTGAGCTTTATGTATGATTCAGTTTGGATTATCTACAGACCCAGTGATACCACCATCAACTCAGCAATGAGAGTTCATGTGAACCAGTAGCAGCACCATCATCATCGAGACAGACTCATGAGTAATCCAGAAGGGTAGGTGATGTTAATTAGAATTAAATTTTCTTCTCCTGGTAGCAAAGATCTTAATGACATTGTTTCTTTCTGCCCTATTGTAAAATCCTTAGTAGGTTTCACTGTTTGCTTTTATAAATCCAACAATTTGTTTGTATATTTACTTGTTTTATTTTATTTTTTTGAGGCTCAATATCCCTAATGCAATGCACTTTCTCCTAGAAACAGCTTTGCTGAGATATTATTTGTTTGTTTGTTTTTACATCCTGACCACAGTTTCCCCTCTCTTCTCTCCTCCCAGTCCCTCTCCCCACTGTACTGGGTAGCTGTTCTAGCTTTGACCTGGAAGTACTACTCCCATTGAGGTTTCAGTAACTGTCATGCTTTCAAGGTGGGGCCGAGACAGGAGCCCTTAAGACCCGAGATCCGGATGTGATGGCTCTCTTGGTTCCTGGATCCTGGACGCTGGAGGTAGACTGAGCAGAGTTTTCCAGAGAACAATGCTGGACTATGCTACACATTTTCCAGACACTGTAACCTATCCCTTTACTTGTAAGTTACCCCACAAAATAAACTTCCTTTTTAACTATGTGGAGTTGCCTTAATACTACGACCAATACCCCATCCCATCCACTCCTCCTCCATTTCTCTTAAAAAAGGGGGCGGGGCAAGCCTCCCATGGATATCAGATAGCCCTGGCATATCAAGTTGCAGTGAGACTAGGAACCTCTTCTCCTATTAAAGCTGGAGTAGGCAACTCAGTAGGAGGAAAGGGTCCAAAAAAGCAGGCAACAGAGTCAGAGACAGTCCCTGCTCTCTCTGTTTAGGAGTCTTACAATAAGACATAGAATGCCACACAACTGCCACACATGTGCAGAGGGCCTAGGTCAGTCCCATGCAGGCTCCCTGGTTGACAGTTCAGTCTCCGTGAGCCCATATGAAGCCAGGTTAGTTGATTCTGTGGGTTTTCTTATGATGTCCTCAAGCTCTCTGACTCCTACAATCCTTCCTTCCCCTCTTCCCCAGAATTCCCAGAGCTCCACCTAATGTTTGGCTGTGGGTCTCTGCATCTGTTTCCATCAGTTGCTGGATGAAACGTCTCTGATAACAATTGGGCTAGGCACCAACCTATGAGTGTAGCAGAATATCATTAGGCATCATTTCATTGACTTTTTTTCTGCCAGTCCAGTTTGTTTTTATCCAAGGCCTCTGGGCTATGCAGCCTCTGGGTCCTGGCACACTGGGCAATGTCAGGCATGGGCTTCCTCTCATAGTATGGGTTTCAAAATCCTCTTGTTAAAACAAGTATTTTATGATCACTGTTTCACGGAGTTTAATCCTTGGGAAATGCAAACTACCTACACATAATCTCATAGTAGTAAAAATCTTCCAATAAGAGCATAAAAGGACAGCAAAGAGTACAAAATGAAATATACATTTAATATGTTAATGTTAAAGTACAACCACGAATTGCAAAAAGCATAATCAAACACAATTTTATGACTCTAAATAAGCTCACATAATTTTGACAACTCTAACCATTGATCTAGGGATATGTATACATGTGTACACACACACACACACACACAGAGTTTGGTTGGGGTACAAAGGATGTCAATGACTTTCTTAATTGATGATTTCTTTTTTCCAAATACAAAATACCAGCATCCAAAGACACTAGGATAATTTTGATAGGCTTACACAATCAACTTGAATTTCCTCATAGTGATATTTACACAAAATTAATTGCATATTGAAAGTATGAAAAATAGTTCCTTTTTAACAGAGTCAAGAATTTCGGCTTGGGTCAGTATGTATTAGTAACTCCATGAGCACTTTGGTGAGAATGGATGTAGGACACAGCTTTGTTTTCCTTTTCAGTTTTCAGTTTCAGTGGCTCCTTCTACTGTCTGCCCCCAACACCTGCTACCTAGTACTGTATGTCAGTAGTGCATATCTGGGGCACAAACAGAATTCACAGGAAAGACCCCCTTCTTTGAGACTTGTGCAAATCTACACTGGGAAATACCATTTGACTTCCCTTTCATGGTAAAATATTTTTCTTTTGTTTGCAGAAGACCCTGCATGCCCCCTATTGCATTTTTTTTTTAATTTTGAAGTGTCTTTCATGTAAAATAATTTATCACACTATCACAAAAATCTTCACTTCACACCCAGAGTCCTCTATTTTGAGCTTTCTACAGCAATATGCAAGAATGAGGCTCTCCTAGAATCTTAAACTCACATAAGGATTAGTTTAATCGACTTCAGTAACTGCACAAGGTGTTCGTATACTATTTAAGCATTATTTCTGGCTGAGTCTCAAAGGACGCAGCTAACATTAGATAGTCAAACTGCCTGAGCTTGCACACAGGCTTTCTCCTACCCTTGGGACTGGAACTTCTCACCACTCCTCAGAGGATACAGACCTTGTTACACATCTGTCACTGAAACTGAGTGTTGACTGATAGTTTATTCATTCAGGACTTTGAGCTTTCAGTAGAAAGATAAAGCTAATGACTCTAGTCAGTTCTCTTATCCCAGGACCTTGAGGTTCAAATGAGGAATTGTAATTAATACAGTATTGCTTTGGCAATACTATCCTATACAGATGTTAACCACTCTAAGCATAGAAGATTGAAAGTTCTAAGTTTATATCTATTTTAGGTAATTGTTAGGTGTAATTAACTTGTGTATGATACATGACTTTTTTTCAAGAGTTCTTTGTGTTCAACAATAAGGACAATTCCACCTATTGTATACTGCTGTTAAAAATATTAAATAATGTTCATGATAAGATTCAGGCTGGTATATGTAATTTAATGTTCAAAATGTTATAGAACTCTGCCTGTGTGTATCTGATCTTACCTCTATCCATTTTCTATCCCCGCTCCTTGCCTTCCTCAGTCTCCCTCACTTCTCTCTCTCACTCTCTCCTGGTCTCCACTTTTGTATCTGTGGAGTCGTGTGTGTGTGTGTGTGTGTGTGTGTTTGACATAGAATGTCACCTTGTGTCTACATTGGTTTCAAACTCTGTTTCTTTGACTTCCTTGTGTTGGGTCCAGGGTCACACAATAATGGGGGACAGACCACCAAAGTCTATTAAACCAGAAGCAAAGTTTATTTCAGAAAAATAAAAATAAAAAATTAAAATAAAAATAAAACACCGTGGTGCACAAAAGCTTTTCAGCTAGCTGAGACCACAGCCAATGTTGGAATTCTGAGGCTGTGGCAATGGAGGCAGGTACTGGCCCTCTTCCAGAGTGTCAGGCATGGGGTGCATGCTAGAAGTCACGTAGAAACAACTATTAAAAGTTAACCTTGGTCCAGGCAGTTGTTGGCTTATTGTGCCCAGATCGTGACCCCCAGAGAGACCACCAAAGACGAGCATGCCGGAATGCAAAAGCAAGGTTTAATTCTGGATATCCAAAAGCAATACAAGCCTAGGCAGGGACTTCGTCCAATACATCCAACGCAGTGTCTGCAAGCTCAGTTTTTTTTTTGTTTTTTTTTGTTTTTCGAGACAGGGTTTCTCTGTGTAGCTTTGCGCCTTTTCCTGGATCTCACGCTGTAGACCAGGCTGGCCTCGAACTCACAAAGATCCGCCTGCCTCTGCCTCCCGAGTGCTGGGATTAAAGGTGTGCGCCACCACCGCCCAGCGCAAGCTCAGTTTTTAAAGGGAAAAATCACAAGGTTACATCGTCTAGGGGTGCTAGTACGGGTACAATTCTGATTGGCTCGCTTCTAGGGGCTTTCTAGAAATCATGGCTTAATCTTACTTCTAAGGGAGTGGTTGCCTGCCACCATTTCTTATTGGCTGCCCTCAGGTGGGGGCATTTTTATGGTCAGTTACCTTGGAAACCAGGGAGAGGACATTCCATAGTCTGGCAGGCATTACCTCGTGACTATCTTGTGACTCTGTACTTTTATACTTCCTGGTTTCTGGAATCTGAACTGACTTGTTTCAGTAACTATTGGCCTATTCCTAGAAGGAAAAATCTTAGGCCTTAGTTTTTGGGTGAAGGCATTTTGGTCTTATTTCTAAGATGGTTCATTTTGGTCTCACAGGCTATAAGGGGTAAGGGGGTTAAAAGTTAACCCCTGGCTGTTAACAAAGGAGCTGGCTGTAAAGGAGACAGCCATTGTTAGCAGTTAACCTTTACAGCTGATGATTGTCAGTTTTTAATCTCTCAAGCTTCTAATTTTATATTTCTATAGTCCTGTACCCTTCACTTGGAACAAAAGATCTTCCGGTATCTGATGGTTTTTAGGGCACTCTTACCCTGCAGGGAAAAGTCAAGAAACACAACAGAATCCACTAACATGAGTTTTATTAAAGAAAGGAAAGGGATGGATGTGATTAGGCCTGCTGAAGGCCATGTGAGGGAAAAAGGGTGGGTGGGATGGACACATGGGGCCAACTTTTTAAGGACCACCCTGCACATGTGCACATAGGCTCACTTGGCTACTCCACGCATGCTCTGGATTACATAGGATATATGGCACGGAAATGACTAAGTGTCCCACCCGGGCATGCGTGATCATGGGGGGATTACACAGGAACATCACCATTCCAGGTTTCTTGTTCTTGGCACTCTGGGGGAAGAGATTTCTGATTCATCATGAGGAGTTCCATCTGGATCTTCTTGTTAACAGTGCACAATTACCAGAGATTGTGAATTTTGGCTAAACAGGAGGTGGAGGGATTTTGAGATCAGCTTCTTTGAAGAGGGAATGAGTGGGTGTTTTCCCTCTGGAAAGTTTGTACAAAATACTTGGAGAGGTATAATCTGTTTCAAAACTATCTGGTACCAATATTCACATTCTCTTCCTTGTCAGGAAATGTAACTCCTTTTCTTTCTTTTATTTTTTTCTTCTTCTCTTTCTCTTTCTGCTGCAAGCCACAGGAAAATATAATGGAATTCACCTACTATGACAAAAGCTATTACTTGGAAGGGTCAAGAACTTTTCTGAAGGTCAAGCCATGGCTTAAGAAGTCTTTGTGATATTTTAGCTTTTGTATATATTTTATCCAGTTCCTGCAATGATTTTCTTGTATGCTATGTATGCTTCCAAGAACTCCTAACAGTGCATTTATCTGATATACTTCTCACACATCCTAGGCCAAAATGGCAAACAGATCAAATGCTGTCTCCTGAATTGAGACACTTCCTGTCTCCTAGGCATAGCTTTATTTCTTGTGCAAATGAAGCTCAGACCCTCCTTTCTCTCCAGCCCAAATGTCATTCCAGAGCAATTGACTCAGAACAAAAGGACTTTTTTGAGTACCAGATATAGAGAAGTATTTGTAAAGGCAGGTCTCCTAGCTCATAGCAGAGTTACCCTGCCCTGCCAGTATATGGCAGCATAGGAAAATAGAGTCAGTTTTATTTTAGTGACTTATAGACTCCTTTACCTAACCACCTGTAAGATTATAGTTTGAGCACATTTACGATAGACTCGTAACGCTTCACCAAACTACTTATAACAGTATCTTTTGAGCACATAAATTCCCTTTCTGACTTATTCCAGGCCTTATCTGACCCCCACCTCCTCTATTCACTCCCTTTGTGGGTTGCAAATGAAGCTGGCTATCAGGGCTCTGGTAGGAAGCTTGGAAGCTTTTGCTTGCTTGGTATTATAAGGGTCAGGCTGCTGGTAAGAGAGAGACAGGTTTGGGGGAGAGAGGGGAAGGAACCATGATGGAGAAGAATGAGGATGAAGATGAAGAAGGAGATGGAAAAGAGTTAGAGTTATGAGAGGACAGGAAGAGAAGGGACAGAGAGGAGCTAAGTATGAGAACAGAATTGAAGCTGTATAGAATTTAATCTCAGAGGAATAAAGTGGGCAGACGAAAGAACCTGGTATACTTAGATTATTTTCCTGCAGATTACCCCGCCACTAGTAGCATCTCTTCTGGGCCCCTGGGGAAGGAAACTAAGAAGCCAGCCCTCAATAATTTTTGAAATCTTTCTCTCTCCCTCCTTCCCTCCCTGCCTCCCCCCCTCTCTCTCCATCCTTCCCTCCTTTTCTCCCCCCCTCCCTCCCTCCCTCTCTCTCTCTCTCTTTCTTTCTTTCTTTCAAGAATTCCACTGCCATTCTATTCTAGAATTGTACTCTGTCACCCCATTCACACAGCTTTGTCCCTGTGCTGCATGAAACAGTGAGTGAGTCGAGAGATACTTGGAACTTAAATATGCTTTGTTTTTTCGTTCCTGCGAGATGGACTATAAACACTACTGTAAAAAGTCACTTTGGGTGTTGTATCTGCACTCTAGACTACAGTGATACAAAGCAAGAGAAAAGAAACCTGCTTCCTTGTATCCGTAGCCATTTATTCTTTGACTCCATAACTGACAGTAGAGTTGGTATTTCTTATTTAAAATGGATTCTATCCTAAAAGTTAATACAGTGAGCAGTGCTGAATGTCAGATAGATTACAAATACGGGGAAATGATACCCAGACCCTCAGGTGCCTTTAGTATTGAAGCATGTTTCATGGAGGAGGGTTTATGAAATCTTATTCAAACCTTATGTACCTTTCACCAAGATGTCTGATCAGATCTACCAAGAAGAATGAGGCTTCTTTTTCTCTTCCTCCTGCTCATCTGTCAAATCCTGTTTGAATTCCTATCTGAGAAAAGCTAAGCAAGAAAGTTCTTCAAACTGATGCAATGAAATGCAATGGAGCCCCATGATTGCTGTAGAGACAAAAGACCATAGTGAACTGCTACAGCAATGCTGCCAACATCCACACCCTAGTCAACTGAACTTGCCTATTAATCTGTATTTTTTAATTACATGTATTTTTAAATGAGCTACATAAGCACAATATCTTTAACAAGAGTAGAAATACACATATAGTATAATAAAATTAATTTTAAATTTGTATCAGTAAACTAAAATGCATACCAATGTAAACTATGTAAAATTAACAGTTGTTTTTTTTTATTAAAGTAGATTCAATACCCTTTCATCTTAACATTTCTATATCCCCCTTTTCTTTTTACAATGAGATACCTGAATCTAATTTCCTTTGTTCAGAATTTTTTATGACCATTACCAATAATAACTTGTAACCAACCCCCTAAACAATGACAGATATCCGTAATTTATTGTTGGGAATGTGGGCATAGTTGTCTAGACTACTTCCTGTTGATTGGGGGTGATTGTCATCTTTGGAGGACACTGAGAAAATTTAGGATTATGGTCAAGTCCTGACTGGAGTATGCTCTGAGGCTGGATCATCTCAGCCAGCAGCCTTGAAGATGTTCTGGATGCAGAACTCAGAGGAAATTATAACAGAGGTGCTCTGAAACATTGGATCATCTGGGCCATCTGTTTGCATCAGAGACTTTTCAGGGTGTCTTCCTTGATCAATTCTGTTTTTTTCTTAACCCAGAATGAACACATATTTTATTTCTGTAGAAATAAAAGCAAAACCTCTTCCCCAAAGTAACAAATTTTTTGACTTAAATTTTGAAGTCAAGATATTTTAAAAATACATAGGTTGTTTCAATCTAATCAACTTTCATAATCAAATGTCTCTCAGCAGTTATCATTTGTTCATTACCAGTCAAAAAATTTAAAGACAATACAATAACATACAGTATCCAGACCCATCCCTTTTCTTTTCTCTCCCAAGCCTACATGTATCTTTAAATACAGTGTGACACTTTTAGAGGTTTTTTTTTTTTTTTTTCTGTCTGCATCTGTCTTTATTGAGTATCTGTAAACTTTTCTGTCTGTATGAGCAAAAAAACTGCTATGCAACTTAGATCATGGCATGTTGGTGCTGACTATTCCCCCTTGGTTCCCTGAGAGTCTAGTCTCATGGCTGGAGCATGTTTACTGCCAGGTCTGGGAGCCATGTTTACTACTCCAACTCTGGGAAGTTTCTAGGTCCATGCTACCACCATTAGTGCTCATAAACATCATATAAGTGTTTGGTAGCAGGGCCTCTTAAAAGAGCCATCCGTTTTTGCCATTAGCAGTGAGCCAAAAAGCCTTCTCTTAAAGGAGCAGCACCTCTGCTCACTGTCAGCAAACAGAGCCCACCAGAGAAAAGGTGGTTACCAAGAAGCTGTGGATTCACTCTGTTCTTGTGTGTCTAGAATCCTTTTTGAAGCTTTTTCAGGTTTTATGTGGAAATTTCAACCCTACATTGAAACATCATATGTAAGCAAATGTTTCTCTCCTGCCCACCAGCTCTGAATAACCACTTAGAAGCTTAATAGTAATTGTAAATGCTTGGTCAGTAGCTCAGGCTTATTACTAACTAGCTCTTACATTTTAAGTTACCCCATATTCCTTATCTATGGTCTGCCACATGGCGTTTCCTTTATTAGCATGACACATTAATTTCCTGCTCCCTCTGCATCTGCTGGCAATTCCTAACTCTGCCCTTCTCCTTCCCATCATCCTTAGTTTGGTCACCCTGCCTATTCTTCCTGCCTGGCTACTGGCAAATCAGCATTTTATTAAACCAATTTGAGTGACAAATCTTTACAGTGTGCAAGAGGATTATTCCACAGCACAGACACCTTTCTTTCGTAAATGGGTTGTATTTCCTTGGAAGGCATCATTAAACAGATAGGTAAAAACCTATTTCTATACCACTGTGTTCAGTGTCAACCATTACATTGGTACCTCAAAGTTTTGATTATGATAGCCTTGTAATGAGTTTTTTTAAGAGTAAGAAACTTGAGTTCTCTAATTTTGCTTTTTGTTTGTTTTTGTTGTTGTTGTTTGTTTGTTTATTCCAAGTCTTTTAAAATTGCATTGAATTCTAGAATAGCTTTGCTTGTGTGTTTATAATAAATAGATTTGGAATGTTTGTTAGGTGGTATTAAAGCTATAATTAGCTTTGTGCAATGCTGGTAGCATATCTATATTGAAATCTTCTTGTCTATGAATATGGACTCTTTTTTTTTGTCTGCGTTATAGTTTATAGTGTAGGAAGGCTTGCCTCCTTGGTTAAGTATGCTCACAGTATTCTATACATTTCAAATGTTAGTGCATGCTAATAGCTTAATAGCTTTCTGAAGTTTTTCTCAGCCTAAGTTTTGGACAAATGCACCTGATTTGTCTAGTGATTTTGAATTCTATAACTTTGGTAATTTTTAAAAATATTTTTGACAGTTTTTTTTGGGGGGTGTTGATTATTTTCTACAACAAAGGTTATGCTGGTATGAAGAGAATTAGCAGGAAACCAAGTAGGCTGCCAATGGACTTTCCCCATGCTCTCTGTTACTCTAGACCCAATTATCAAGAGTCCTCCCTAGTGCTGCAACAGAATACCAGCTGCAGCTTCCCCTCCCTGATGTCCAGACCTCTTATGGATTCCACAGAACACCCTCCCTACCTTCTCTAACCCTGCCTTCCATTCCTTCCCACCTCATCTCTGTGTCCAAGCCCCAAACCCAAGCAGACACCCCCTGCTGAACCACAGACCAGGTCTGCCAGATGACCAGCTAGGATTTGGGGTATGTGTGTGTATGTGTGTGTGTGTGTGTGTGTGTGTGTGTGTGTGTGTGTGTGTATTATTTTCTGCAAAGGTCATGTCAATATGAACAGAATTAGCAGACCAGGTAGGCTGCTCTGGGACCTTCTCCACTGTCTCCCTGCTACCCCAAACTCAGTTCTCAGGGTCTCCCCTATACCCCTACCATTGCAGACAGAACACCAGCCGCAGTTGACCCTTCCCTCTCTGTCCACACCCCTGTGGATCGCTCAGACTGTCTTTCCCCTGGCTTCTCCTTGTCCAGCCTGCAATACCAGCAAGCACTCCCCATGAACACACCAGTCATGCAAGCTGGTAAAACAGACAAAGCTCAACCAGAGCACTCTTGGAAAATCCAGAGAGGAAACAAAAACAGCCCCACAACCAGAATTACTTGTTCTTCTGCTAGATTACTCTTGTTTTTCTTCCCTCATTTTTCCATCCTGAGCTGCTACAATT
Source organism: Peromyscus californicus insignis (assembly GCF_007827085.1). NCBI lineage: Eukaryota > Metazoa > Chordata > Mammalia > Rodentia > Cricetidae > Peromyscus > Peromyscus californicus. Next base: position 36,149,525 of record NW_026294525.1, read on the forward strand.
AGACTGAGTGGCAATAATCAAAGCAGACGTCCATTCATCGTTTTTTTCTATAGATACAATTCCTTGTTCAGGTGCAAGAAACAGCGTGACTATTTATCCTCTACATTCTGTTTTGTTTTGCTTGTTTATTTATTTTACATATAACTTTTCCTTTAGCTAGAACCCTGTATGATGTTGTTTTATTAAACATTAAATTATCTTTTAAAGAATTTTAATTAATATTATTTATAATAATCTTGTCTTTAGATTTTGTTGAATTTAATAAATCTGTGAGTGTGGAACTTAAAACAAAATTGAAAGTGTGTTGGGTATTGTTTCTCAAAATATTTTTTCTTATTCATTCCCCATTATACTTTGTTTTAAAGATTGTAAGTGTATATATATATATATATATATATATATATATATATATATATATAGTAAATTGCTTTAATTGCCCTTCAGATAAACATTATCTTCACATTATTTAAGCACTTCCCTTTTTGCTGTTGTTGTTGTTGTTGTTAGCTTCTATTCTTACCTCTTCAAAAGCATATTCACGTTTGCCTCACAATGTGGAACTGTTCTTCAATTTGTGCAGTGTGTTTATGCTTTATAACTTGTAGGTTCTTGCATCTAGAATTTTAGTTTTCATTATTAGAAAACCATCCTGGTAGTCCTGAATTACTAAATGATGGTAAATGGCTCACTGCTATCGTTTGCTACTGATTTTTTTATTCAGTGACTTTTTTTTCACAAAATGCGCTGAATTTTTTTTTTTTTTATTAATTTATTTTGCAATACAATTCAGTTCTACATATCAGCCACGGATTCCCTTGTTCTCCCCCCTCCCGTCCCCCTCACCTTCCCCCCAACCCCCCCCCCCCCATTCCCATCTCCTCCAGGGCAAAGCCTTCCCCACAGACTGAGGTCAACCTGGTAGACTCAGTCCAGGTAGGTCTAGTCCCCTCCTCCCAGGCCGAGCCAAACAATCCTGCATAGGCCCCAGGTTTCAAACAGCCAACTCATGCAATGAGCACAAGATCTGGTCCCACTGCCTGGGTACCTCCCAAACAGATCAAGCCAATCAACTGTCTCATCCATTCAGAGGGCCTGATCCAGTGGGGACCCCTCAGCCATTGGTTCATAGTTCATGTGTTTCCATTCATTTGGCTATTTGTCCCTGTGCTTTATCCAACCTTGGTCTCAACAATTCTCGCTCATATAAACCCTCCTCATTCTCGCTAATTGGACTCCCAGAGATCCACCCGGGGCCTAGTCATGGATCTCTGCATCCAGATCCCTCAGTAGTTGGATGAGGTTTCTAGCACAACAATTAGGGTGTTTGGCCATCCCATCACCAGAGTAGGTCAGTTCAGGCTGTCTCTCGACCTCTGCCAGCAGTCTGTTGTGTGGGTATCTTTGTGGATTTCTGTGGGCCTCTCTAGCACTTTGCTTCTTCCTATTCTCATGTGGTCTTTATTTACCATGGTCTCCTATTCCTTGTTCTCCCTCTCTGTTGTTGATCCAGCTGGGATCTCCCGCTCCCCCAAGCTCTCTTTCCCTCAACCCTCGCCTTTCATTACCCCCACTCATGTCCAGGCTGTTCATGTAGATCTCATTCCATTTCTCTGTCATTGGGTGATCCCTGTGTAAAATGCGCTGAATTTTATGATGCAGAAACTTCTGGTGGGATATCAGAGAAGGACAGTTGTACTGTTTGGATGGTAAGTGTATTTGTCCTCCCTCACATAAATATTATATACATGAATGTAGCTTTGTTTTGACAGTATTTATTTAACTAGTATTTTAAATTACACATGCACCTATATATGAATGTAATGCAATAAAATTAAAACTTAAAAAACTGAGCCTTGCGTTCATCACATAGAAGGTATGCAAAATTGCTCCAGATACACCATGGCCTTTCACTTATAACATTTTCACATCTACCTTTTAGGCATAGCCATGACTTATAAGCCTGTAGAAGCATCAGGAAATAGTACTTAAATCTCTTTGCTGTCTTCTATGTTTCATGACATTGAAAGTACTAGTATCAATGTATATCCCGTAGAATGACTTAGAACTCTCATGAAATAACCATTTAAAAAAGTTGGTTAAGCAAATTTAAACACTAATTCCCTTCCTTTCTTACCTTTAGATTGTCAAGCCAACAGCATAGGCATAGAGAATACTTTCGTCTTTACTCTCTGCCAAATCCAAAGTGGCTTTCTTTACGTTTATTTTCTTTATTTATTGGTTAGTATTAGCTGGAAGACAACATTTATAAAATATTGAGTATATTTATTTTTGCTGAGTGAATAGGGAAGACATTGCTTTGGAGAACTGGCCATACTCGGATAGTTTACATTATGAGGAATAATGGACCAATTCGTTATTTGCTATAAACATAATGAGACTATTTACCTAAGGCATTCTGCAGTAAGCCTTAGTCATTTATTAACTCTGTATTGGCAAATGCCCTTTCTTGGCTCAGTGGCTCTCTAAATGCTTTGCTTAGGGATTTGCCAGCCTCCAAGCAGCGAGAGGATTATGGGACTCCTGCTATATAATGGGTTTCTCTGTCACCCATAGCATCTAACTCAAGGAACGGTGACAAGATGCAGTCTGCTTTTACAATCCCCAGTTTGTTGTTCCTGAGTCTTTTTTTAGTAGGATTGGTCCCGAATCCAAAATTAGCTATAGCTACAAAAAACATCTATCCTCCTTTTTGGGATCAGGTTAGTGGAGAAATAACAGAATTTCCAGTAAAGGATAACAAGACCATTATTAATATGTGGGATTATGCGGATCGACTACGGATGTATAAGATTCTCATAACACAAACTAACAAATATTTTGTGCAGTTTGGAGCAAATGGTACAGGCAATGTACTGTGGGTTCTCGCCTTAACTTACGGAAAGCTATATAAAACAGGTATGTACATTTTTAATACTTTCCAATACTTTTCTTTTTCATTACTAAGTTCTGAAATATGTTTAAGTGTTACCTCTATTACAACCTTTTTTCTACCAGTGTGAAGAATTTTCTATGGTTTTAGGTCAATGATGTCTGTGGGTACTATTACGTAGTATACTTGTCTCTACATTTCATAAACTTTCTGGTATGAGAAGACGTAGAGTCTTTATTGTAAATCCTTGTTCTATAAGCTACAGGTGTACACAACATGGAGAAGAAATATCCCCTCTAAATCAACAATCCCCAGACATCATGCCCTAGCTTGACCATCTTCTTGGAGAAATTGGCACTACAAATACTCCTGTCTTGTGAGTTATGATTATTACAGAAAATATTACAAAACACTAGTTCACTAAGAAATCAGAGTGAAATTTCTTACAAATTAAACCAAGAATATACTTTTCCTGAAATGCCTGGATTTTTGCCTCATATGAACAGGAAGAAAAGCTAAGACCTGACACTTCCTGCATGGTGTCCTTGAAAGGGAAGTGTGGAAGACATTGACTGAGTCACTCACTTCTTATACTGAAACAAGAAAGATGGGGTAACCACTTAGAGATGGGAGGCTTCACTTGGGAACTGTGTTTCCGGAAAATTCTTTTCTTTCCCCCCCCCCCCCCCCTATGTTTAGTCATATTTTTCTATCCAGTGCTTATTTTCTAAAGTCCTTGAATTGGTTTTCTTATCACTGAGGCTTTCTCAATTTAGTAGCTTTCCCAGTTCATAATATTCTTTCCCAACTCGTCTTCATTGGCTGTGAGTAGACCCAGGACAAGCACAGAGTGAGACAATGCTAGAATGTCACACATGGTTACAGAAAGTCGGTTTCTGTTGATTACAGTTGCTTCACGAAGCACTCAGCCTTTGTGGGAAGAGTGACTTGACTCTCAGAGGACACCTGGGAAGTGTGAGCTTCTGCACAGAGATTTCTTTTTAATAAGTTTCTTTATTTATTTATTTCACATTCAGGCAGCAGTTTTCCCTCCCTCCTCTCCTCCCAGTCCCTTCCACTGACTCTGTTCCCATCCCCCAGTCCACTCCTCCATTTCTGTTTAGGAAAGGGCAGGTCTCCTGTGAGTATCAACAAAACATGGCATGTCAAGTTGCAGGAAGGCTAAATACCTCCCCATTGTATTAAGGCTGGGCTAGGTGACCTGGTAAGAAGGGTGGGGTCCCAAAAGCCACTAAAAGAGCTAGAGACAGCTCCTTTTCTCACTGTCAGGAGTTCCGCAAGAGGCCCAAGTTATACAACTGTAACATACATACAGAGTGCCTAGGTCAATCCCACATAGGCTCTCTGGCTGTAGGTTCAGTCTCTGCGAGCCTCTATGAGCCCAGGTTAGTTGATTCTGTGAGTTTTCTTGTGGTATCAACAAGGATATTTACAGATGAGTCTCAGTCTGCTTTCCGACTCCCAAAGCCCCTGGAAGCAGATGGAATCCCATGTGGCCCCTTTTACAGCAAGGACCCTTCCTTCCTACATTTGCTTTTTTCTGTTCTACCCTTTCTCATGAGTGTCTATCAAAAGCCCGAACATTCATGCTGGACATTTTTACCTACTCTTTTTGTTCTGCAGGTAGATTTTCAGACCCTTCCAATATTTCAGTATGTGCTTATGATGCTGCATCTCCTAGCTGTATAGCATTCAACAGTGGCTGGGGAGGTAAGTGTTCCATTTGCCCTATGCGTTTTTACTGAAGCTTGCTTCTTTATGGTGTGGGATGGATTAGCTGAGGTAAATACTGTCACTTCCTTGGTGAAGATGCACAAATTTCTCTCCAGTTTCCTTTGGTTACTAAACAAATGAAGAAAAAATATAAAGGTCATTCTTACTGTAGCCTTTTCTGAATTATGATGCAGAGCCCATTGCTGCCTTGAGTGTTAAAAATGATAGGTTTATTTCTCTTTAAGTACTCAGGATTTGAGTTGCTTGTTCTACATCCTTTCAACACTATTTCTACCAATGACTGTGTGTTCTATTTCTACTTATACTCCATAGCCATATTTAACCCCTTCAAAGGCATGTTTCAAATCAGTCCTGACTACAGCATTAGAATTTCCACAGCACAGCCAGATGTTGAAAGCAGCTGAACAATTTACTTCTTTATCCTCCTGATGTAAAATCCTTTTTCTTATACGTTGATTTCTAAATTTAGCTTCTGTCAGCTCCTTCCTCTGCTAAACCTTTCTTCTGCTAAAATGAATAAACAAAAAAGGTTGCTTGTGAGTTCACATTCACACTAGCTCAGTCATTTTGGGGCTTTACAGAAGTACGTCACTATAGCATGATTCTGATAGACCTAATGGCCGTCAGAGACCCCTTCACAAGTAAAACTCACTGAAGACTAAGTTCTAAAGGTGAATAGTATAGATGCTCATTTCAAAATGATGGTCATGCTTTATAAGAAAAAAAATTATTTTAGTTCTATTACAGTGTACTCAAAGTAAAATTCATATCTCATTCACAATAGCCTCAAAACAATCCAATGTCTAGGGAAAAACCTAAGCAAGGAAGCGAAGAATCTCTCCAATGAAACATTTAAATCTCTGAAGAAAGTGATTGAGGGGGAAATAAGAAGATGGAAAGACCTCCCATGCTCATGGACTGGTAGAATTATTACTGTGAAAATGACCAACCCACCACTAGAAATTTATAGATTCCCAATCCAAGTCTCCATGACACTGGATAGACAAAGCAATCCTGACCAAGATAAGCAATGCTAAAATTACTACCATACCAGATTTCAAGCTATGTTATAAAATGATAGTAATGAAACCAATATAATAGTGCTGGAGTGTGATGATATATTATGTCCCCAATATATTATACACCCCAATAAAGCTTATCTAAGGATCAGAGGGAAAAGCCAGCCACTATATTAAACACAGATGTCAGACAATGGTAACACATACCTTTAATCCTAGCATTTGGGAGGCAGAGATTCATCTGGATCTCTGTGAGTTCAAGGCCACACTGGGAACAGAGCCAGGTGTGGTGACATACACCCTAAATTCCAACACTAGTTAACCATAAAAGTCTGGAGGTCTGTACAGACAGACAGGAAGTGCAGAGCTGGGCAGAAAGAGAAAGTGATGTAGCTGGGCAGAGAGAGGAAGTGAGATGGCAGAACAGAAAGGCAAATAGGTGTGAGTAGACAGGAAGTAGGTCTCTTTGGAAGCTGAGGAGTTGTGAGATGAGGTTGGCTGTGGCTTTTCCTGTTCCCTGATCTCTCGGCTTTCACCCCAATATCTGGCTCCTGGTTTTTATTAATAAGACTGTTTAGCAATTCATCTTACGCTGGAGAGGTAGCTCAGCAAGAGCACTTGTTCTTGCAGATTCCATTTCCAGCACCAATGTGGTGCCTTATAACCATCTGTAATATCAATGCCAGGGCATCCAGTGCCCTCTTCTAGCCTCCACAGGCACCAGGCATTCACACAGTGCCCTTACGTGAATACAAGCAATGTACTCTCACACACGAAATAAAATAAATAATTTTAAAAATAGCATAATAACAGCATAAAACAGATATGATTTGTGTGCTAATTACCTCTACCAAAGTTCCTTAAGCTCTCCTAGTCGCTTGTGTTTCCTAGGACCAACAGTTTCAATAGAATGGCTTGTGGTGCAAGTGACTAAATTATTTAGGCAGATTCTTAATTATTTTGTTAATTGCTATTTTGAATAGGCAGTGGGTAATTCAGATGCTTTTCCTCTGTTACATTGCAGGCATCAACTTCTTTGTGATTGTTATGAATTTCCTTGCTGCAGTAGAATCAAAGTTTTTGAAGAATATACCATATGAGATACTGCTGCTATCTCCAGAGAAACACAAGCATGACTTCTGTTATTCCGTAGAGGAATGCAGGAAATCATTCCCACATGCTATGGATGCAGCCAAAGAGTTTTATCAGGTAAAGCAATGCAATTACTTTCAGCTTTTTCATCTGAGTGGCATGTATGAAGACAGAGCAGAGCATCTACTGCAGTTAAAATTGGAAAATTATTGAACCTAATGTTTATGTAGGAGATAAACTACAAGTATAGAATGATATATCTTTTTTTCTGGAATTCAGGTTGGTATTCTGAAATGTTGCTAAATGGATAATTAGCAGTAAATTAGCATGACTGTGTTCATAAAAAACTAAAAATTGATATAGTAACTTTCAAATTCTTTTTGTCTATGCAAGTAAATTAACAAAAATATAAATGTAAAACAAGAAAATTAAATGACACTTTCAAGTGCTAAATTTATTTTGATAGTAAACCTATTTCTATACCATTAACTACAGTAGTATTTCAAAGTAAATCTGTTTTAGCAGTTTGTGAGCTCAGTTACTCAATTTATTTTGGTTTAATATGAGTTCTATTCTCATAAATCCTGTTGTTTGTTCTGCAGTATTTGAAGTCCATGAAGCCAGCTTCTACTCTCAACAGTGTTTCTGTTTATAACACAAGTGAAGACAGAGCAACCCTTCTAGTGTGGAAGGCCTATCAGGCAGCTGTCGAAATTGGATTAGCAAAGTTCACTGATGTGTAAGATAACTGCTTTTGGTGATACAACCTCCTTTCTATTTCTTCCTGGCACTGTAAACAATAGTGTATAAAATTTTTGTCATAGTATTCAGTTCTCCTCTTTTCTAGAATGTCTGAGGAAGCATCATTTCCATTTAATCTGCTATTCAGTTAAGAATCATTTGGTACACCAGCAAAAAATAAAATGAAAGATTGATTGAATATATTCACATCTTTCCAAAAAAGGTTCATAACATTCTCTGAAAGTATCATTTAAAATAAAATAGCTCACTAGACATAAGCAATGTTTTATGGATGCAGCATGAAATCATTTTTGTTGTTGGATTTCTGATTTCATACACACACACACACACACACACACACACACACACACCTGCACAGGCACACACACATGCAAACACACTTTCTCTTACTATCCATAGAAAGTTGGTTCTAGACTCTATAATTACACATATCCACATGGTTGGGTATTGTGACACATAGCTGTGACTAGCACTTACATAACTCAGACAGGAAGACCATGAGTTCAGCCTGGGCTATATGAAAAAGTCTGTCTCAAAACAACAGGAGAAAATAAAGCAATAGATATTTAAATAATTTGTAAAATCAATAGTATTTACATGTAACTTTACATGTAACTTACGTGTGTTTTTTTTTTTTGAGTGCTTTATATAATTTCCAGTTCAGCTATGGTGTAGAAATAGTTACTCTGTATCATTTAAGAAATATATAGGGGAAATATCTATGCACGTTCAATAGAACTGCATTTTCCCCCTGATTTTATTTTTACTGTTACCTGGTTGAACATGTGCACGCAGAACCCACAGTTACAGATGACTATCTGTGTAAGGTAATTGACAGGAGAAAAGTAGTAAGATTCTGAGCCACATTTCAAATTGGTGCACTATCCTGTAGCCCAAATCCAAACCTGGTCTAAAACATTAACTTTGAAATACTGATTTCTCTTTGTTTTTGGTCTCTAGTTCATTCTTTAATGATTCCTTTCTAGAGAAAACATTTAATGTTGACAATTTTTTAAAGTACTTTTATTGCTGTATATTTTTTGTTCTTCAGTAGGAATTAATTCCATGTGAAGATTATGGAAACTATAAATCTCTTTTTATTTGGTAGTTGTTTGTGCAAACTTATTTTTGCTGATTTTTCCCCATTTGTTACATTATTTTTGCTTATAATGATGTCTGATATTTGGAAGTCTCATGTGTCTGAGTTTGTTGCATGTTTTTTGAGATATTTTTATTAATTCTTACTCCTTTGATTTTTCTTACAAAGTTAGGAATTTGTTGATATTCATAAACAAAAAATATTGAGCATCAAATAAATGTCAGAAATATAGATGCATTTCAGAAAAGTTATCTTTAAATAATCAGTTTAAAATAATTATTTTTCTACATGCTAAATTTGAAAGCTAGAATTATTCACAAAGCTGTTTTTTTCTGTTAGAACTCATTGCCTTTTATTCAACAATTTCTTGTTTCTAGTTCTTTCTCATGAAAAAATCCTTTTTTAAAAATTATAGCTCCATATCTTGATAGATATTGATCTAATATATTATGGTT